>NC_044561.1:94164494-94767950 GCF_007565055.1 Rhinopithecus roxellana | reverse complement strand
AGAAACAGGAAGGAATCCCACTGCTAGGTTCTTTAGAGCTGGAGCAAGCGACAGTTCAAAATGTATTGAATGTGCAATAAGATGCTACTGAAGAAAGAAATTAATATGGTGAAATTTGAGAGTCTCAGAGAAATGAGTCTAGTTGTTGTGTGGAAGAGGGACTCTCGAGCTGTGCATCTCAAATGGACATGAGTCACCAGGCTCTTGTTGGGTGCAGGTTCTGATTCCATGTCTGAACTAGGGCCTGAGCAGCACCAGGTGATGCTGATTCTGCAGTTCCATGGACAACACTCTGAGTAGTGAGGATCAAGGGCTCAGAGTGAAAGCGGGAGACCAGTTAGGAAACCTTTTCATGAGTCCAGCTGAGTAATGATGGTGGTTTGGTCTAGGATGAAGGTGGTAGACATGGAGAGAAGGGGATGAATTCTTGATTTGTTTTTTTAAAAAGCGTAAGGTATGGGGTCAGAGGCCTGAAGAGAGTAGCCTGCTTGTATGTCTCTGCAATTCCCAGGTGTCCTTTAGAGAATGAAAGTCATGCTGTTACCCACACCAAATGTGTTCATGACACTCCATTATCTAGACTAGATCAGTGCATCTCAAATTTCAGTGTGCATATTTGCTAAACACAGACCCTTGGGCCTGACCCTAGAGTTTCTGCCTCAGGGGCCTCCTTCCGTAGGGACTGAGCTTCTGAGCTTCTAACGAGCTCCTAAGGTTTGCTGATGCTGTTGGTCCACAGACTTTCCACTGATGGGCCCTGGTCTGTAATCGTTCAGAACCATCCTAGAAATTGAAGGGTGGCTGAAAGGCCTTCTTTGGTCTAATCCCTGCCTCCCTTCCCAGCTGCCATCTCCCAGCACTTCACACAAAAACCTGTACCTTCTGCTTAGTTCCCACCATGAAGACATAGGGCAGTTGGGATTCTCTGGGCTCAAGGCCTTTCTTCAATTGCAAGACTCTTGTGTGAACAATGCAGGTGCTGCCTCTAAACTCCAACAGAGACCTGCTTCCAAATGTGAGGATGCCATGTGGATTTCAGAGTGTCACGTGCTCTCAGAACCCCACATGTGGACTGCTCATCATAGCTTATCACGGGACTTTGTGGACACAGGGTCTGGTGGACCACAGGGCATTTCCTCTCTTATACCCTGTCAAGGACTGTTCTCAGTCCTGGAATAGCATTTCATTGAGTGTTGACGAAGTGCTGGGTGTATGTGTCATATCAGTTTCCTAGGGTTGCTGTAAGAAGTACAGCAAAACTGGATGGCTTAAAACAATAAAAATGTATTTTCTCACAGTTTTGGAGGCTAGGAATTCAAAAATCAAGGCATTGCCTGGGCATGGTGGCTCATGCCTGTAATCCCAGCACTTTGGGAGGCTAAGGTGGGAAGATAACTTGAGGCCAGGAGTTTGAGACCAGCCTGGGCAACATAGTGAAACCCCGTCTCTACTAAAAATACAAAACTTAGCCAGGCATGGTGGTGCATGCCTGTAATCCCAGCTACTCAGCAGACTGAGATAGGAGGATTGCTTGAACCGGGAGACGGAGGTTGCAGTGAGCCGAGATGGTGCCACTGTACTCCAGCCTGGGCAACAGAGAAGGACTCTGTCTCAAGACAAGACAAAAGAAAACAAAGCAAAACAAAACAAAGCAAAAAAACAAAATCAAGGTGTCAGTGGACTATGCGATCTCTGAAAAGTCTAGGGGAGGAATCTTTTTTGTTTGTTTCTTCTAACTTCTGGTGGTTGCTGGCAATCTTTGGCATTCCTTGGCTGACAGACACATCACTCCAGTCTGTACCTCCATTATCACATGAATTCTCCCTGCGTAGGTGTGTCTCGGTGCAAATTTCCCTCTTCTAATGACAGACACCAGGCATTAGATTCAGGTCCACCCTAATCCACTATGACCTCATTCTATTACATTTGCAACAAACTCTTTCCAAATTAGATCACAGACTGAGAGGTTCTGGGCAGAACCTGAAGTTTACAGGGCTGTTATTTAACCCAGTACATGTGCTAACCACTTCTATGTACTATTCCATATATTGCCCACAGCAGCACTGTCAAGTAGGTACAGACATCACCCACATTGGATAAGAGAGGACCTAAAACTCAGTAAGGCCAAGTAACCTGGCCAGGGGCACATGCAACACAAAAGGCTGTAGTGACAGTGAGGTCATGGCATGTTGCCCCCTGAGATACTGCTTGTGTCCGATGACATAGCAGATCTGGAGTCTGCATCTCTGTAGACCAGTGACTGCTTCTGGTCCCTATACTTATAATCTTCTATCTCTACACAACAAAACAAACAGATGTATGAAATAACTATGTCCAAATAAATTCCCTCATTAACTATCCCAAATGTTATGAGATTTCTCTTCTAAATTTAGATTCCTGAAATTTCTTTAAACATCTTTTGCAGGTGTATAGTATGAACTTCTTGACAATAAATAATGTTTCACAGCATGAAGTTCCCTAATCAACAGTGTTAATTTTTACCTAAAAATATTTTCTTCAAAGTTGAATAATTAGGGAAATGGAAGTAAATGCAGTGACTTTACATTTTGTTATCTTTTTAGGGCACAGACAGTTCTTGTCTTCCTCAGGGCTTATTTAGCTGTCAAGAATAGTTTTAATTTCAGTTATTCAGCACTAACAGCATTGTGTAAGACTTTGTTCTAAAGTCTTTTTAAACATCAACTCATAACATTTTAAAAATAAAATTTTAAAATAATATTTATGTTTAAAATAAAATGTTATTTGTGGTTTTAATAAAGGTGTATCATTTAGAAGATTTATAACTTTCAAAAGCAAAAGAATCCCTTAGTTACATTTATATATATATATATATATATATAAAATGCTATATATATATAGCATTTTAATGAATTGTAGCATCAAGAGAAGTTAAGAAAAGCCTTTTAAGTTGAAATTATTACTCCACTTAATTTTCTATACTATAGTATATAAATTACTTTTATCAGATAGCCCATTTTTCATATGTTGGCTAACCAATGGACAATGTATTGCCAAAGATAATCCAATGATCTTCACAGCTCTAGGAAATTTTATGTAGAATTAGTTGTACATTTACTCAAAACTTTTTTGGAATCATTGTCGTCAGCTTTCTCAGTAAAGATTATCTCAAAAGCTTGACTGATAATAATTGCCACTGAGAAATATAATTTCATTCTTTAACTGAAAACTTTATAAATTACCCTGAAACTGTGTAAGCATGTAAGTGACCTGTCAATTAAGCGAAGTATAAGACAAACTATTACATCCTTCCTTTACTGAATAATCTTCTTTTGATGCCAAGTCATAGAGATAAGATGCATTTTTTAGATTTATATTGTGACATATGATTTAACACATGCTTAAATCGAAAGCACTATCAAAACCTAATCCTTGGGCTTTAAAAAGTAATAAAATCATCATTTCTTAAGGCTGGAGCAGCCTTAAGGGCCACCTAGGTGATATTTGTCACTTGTTCAAGGAGGAAGCTGAAAGCTAACGGTATTACCATTTACCTGTAGTTACACAGCCAGTTCAAGCAAAGCTTGGCCTAAAACTTCTCCTGAGTTTCTACTTTAGTCATATGTACTATGAACCACGAAAATCTGAGACAGTTAATTTAGCAAGTTTATTTAGTAAGTTCATTTTTCCAAGGTTCAGGACGTGTGCCTGTGACACAGCCTCAGGAGGTCCAGACGACATGTACCCAAGGTAGTCAGAGCAGTTTGGTTTTATACATTCTAGGGAGACGTGAGACGTCACTCAACCTATGCAAGATGAACGCTGGTTCTATCTGGAAAGGCGGGACAACTCAAAGCAAAGGCAGGAAGACAGAAGCCAGGAGGGGATTTCCAGGAGGTAGATAAGAGACATATGGTTGCATTCTTTTGAAGTTTCTGATTAGCCTCTTCAAAGGAGACCATCAGATATGCATTTATCTCAGTAAGCAGAGGAGTGACTTTGAGTAGAATGGGAGGCAGTTTGGCCCTAAGCCATTCCCAGCTAGACTTTTCCATTTAGCTTAGTGATTTGGGGCCACAAGATTTATTTTCCTTTCACTGTACGTATTTGTTTATTCATTTTTGTATATACTTATAAGTCATATCCTGCAAACTTCCAGTAGAATATTGAAGTAACATCATAGAAGATTTGTATGTAAAAATCCCATGAAAATAGAAAGAGAAACCGCACACAGGCATAGACTGAGCTTTGGACAAATTATCTAGACCTGCTGCCCAATATGGGAGCCACTAGCTATAGGTGGCTCTCGAGTCCTTGAAATGTTGCTTGTGAGATATGTTATAACTATAAAATACACACCAGATATCTAAGACTTCACTTTTTTAAAAAAGAATGTAAAATATCTAAAATATATCTGTTGATTTTATTTTAATTACATGTTGAAATGATATTTTGGGCATATTAAGTTAAATAAAATATATTATTAAAATTAATTTCATTCATTTCTTTTTGCTTTTTGAAGTGACTACTAAAAGTTTGAAATTACGTCTATGAAAGGAATCACATATGTAGTTCTCATTCTGTTTCTACCAGACAGCACCAACCATTTAATGTCATCTCTGTCCTTGAACACTGAATTCAGTTCTTGGCTTCTGAGAAAAGGAATATGGGTTTGATAATTCTCCTTATCTGATTAAAGGAAACTTGCTGAGTCTTCCAAGAGAGACAAGCATTTTCCTAGTATTAAATTGCCACAGACTTAATTTCATGGATCTTATACAACCAGCGGAGGGGATAATGCCTTCAACTTTGTTTTTATAGAAGATGCAGAGATGTTGTTCACTTGTTTTTTTTTTTGTATTGTCCGTCAAAACAAAACCAAACCAAAAAATCCCTTAGTACATAGTATCTAAAGATATGTCATAAGGAGCTTTTCTTCAAGTGGCAAAGCCAGTGGGTCTGATTATGTCTATCTGTCTTCCATCTCTCTTGATACGCAATAAAGTCCTGAAAACACCTCAGATAAATGAATGGAAGGACATTACATCCATTGAAGTTATTTCTTTCCTTCCTTATTTCCTTCCTTCCTTCCTTTTTTTTCCTTCCATCCTTCCCTTCCCTCCCTCCCTCCCTCCTTCCCTCCCTCCCTCCCTCCCTCCCTCCCTTCCTTGTGACAGGGTCTTGCTCTTTTGCTCAGGCTAGAGTGCGGTGGCATGATCACAGCTCACTGCAGTCTTGACCTCCTGGGCTCAGTCAATCATCCTGCCACAGTCTCCAGGGTAGCTGGAACTATAGTCGCATGCCACTAGGCCTGGCTAACTTTTTTTTTTTTTTTTTTTTTTTTTAGAGATGGGGTCTTACTACCCAGGCTGACATTGAACTGCTGGGTTCAAGTGATCTGCCCACCTCGGTCCCCAAAAGTGCTGGGTTACAGGCTTGAGCCACCACACCCAACCTGTTCCTAATACTGTATCTCTCTTTCCCGGTTTGCTACAGATTATAATACAGAGTACAAAATTGGAATGAATCACACCAATTTCTTTAATATTCATCATCTCAAGTGATCTTTCTACATAATGTGAAGAACAGGTTACTCAAAAATAGTTTTGGTCCAGACATGGCATGCAGTCATGCTGTGTTGCTCGTAAGAGCACAGGTGTTGCCCTTCTCTGCCCCTGTAATCTTTGGCCTTGGGCAAGTTGCACTACTGCGCCTCCGTGTTGTGTCCTTGACCAATTATCTCACACAGCCCGGTTTCCTCAAATGTAAGCTGGAGATGGGTATACCGACTTACTTGGATATGAGTGTGCCTTGCCCACGGGGGGATGGTCAGCAATGAGGGCTGCCTCTGCTGGGGTGGTTGGAACTGATTGAAGAAATGCCTTTATTCCCTGGCTACAATGACTTCCTGCTATATAAGATAATTCAGGCTGGGCATGGTGGCTCACACCTATAATCCCAGCACTTTGGGAAGCTGAAGCAGGAGGATCACCTGAGGTTGGGAGTTCGAGACCAACCTGACCAACATGGAGAAACCCTGTCTCTACTAAAAATACAAAAATTAGCCGGGGTGTTGGTGCATGCCTGTAATCCCAGCTACTCAGGAGTCTGAGGCAAAAGAATCACTTGAACCTGGAAGGTGAACATTGCAGTGAACTGAGATCATGCCACTGCACTCCAGCCTGGCTAAAAACAAAAAAAAAAGAAAACAGATAATTCAATGTTACCTGTGTCATGCCAAGAGGAAAGGTCCCCTCAACACTGCAGTGAGGAGCCTTATAGAATGTCCGTCCTCATTTGGCATTGCACATAAAAATGCTAAAAGAAACTTGAGAGAATTCTGCATTCCTTATTTGACAAAATCTGATTCTAACACCAGCTTCAACCAACTCCCTTCTCCATGTGATGCCACTGATACTTGCCCAATTCAAAGAAAAAGCAACCAGAATTAGTAACAGCTGATTCTAAGAAACTTTACCTGGCTCATCAGACCACAAGTGAAAAATATGGAAGCAGAGTCTGATGTGTTGGATGTCTTAGGTGGTGGTTTAGTCTTTCTGGAAGGGATTCCATATAAATGAAAAGAGCATACCTACTCTTTGGACCCTGTTCCCAATACTCTGTCTTTCTTTCCATTGTTTCCTACAGGTAATAATACAGAGTACAAAAGTGGAAGGAATCACACCATAAGTTAATGATAATTACTTTAATTTATTTTGACCTTCATCCTAACCTTCTTAATATCTGTATGATTCTCTAAGAACAATGCAGAGAAAGTCATGTTGCTCAGAGGAAGCATTCGAAATATTTTAGAATGAACTAACCCATCTCTTTCCCCTTGTAAGTTTGTGTGGAAACTGCCATTTGGGTAAACATATCAGTGAAGTTGGTGAAGCCTCCAAAGAGCCTTATTTTCATAGTGTGTCTTTGCTGTTAAAAATCTTGTTAAGAGGCCAGGCGCGGTGGCTCACATCTGTAATCCCAGCACTCTGGGAGGCTGAGACAGGCAGATCACTTGAGGTCAAGAGTTTGAGACCATGCTAGCCAACATGGTGAAACCTCATCTCTACTAAAAATACAAAAATTAGCCAGGCATGGTGGCACATGCCTGTGGTTCCAGCTACTCAGGAGGCTGAGGCAGGAGAGTCACTCAAACGTGGGAGGTGGAGGTTGCAGTGAGCCGAGATCATGCCACTGCACTCCAGCTTGGGCAACAGAGCAAGACTCTGTCTCAACAACAACAACAACAACAATAAAATTGTTAAGAAACAGAACTCAGATGGCAGCCAGGAGGGTTATCCGCACAAGGCATCTACACGTGCTCTCCATTTATAATCATCACCCCTGATGCTAAACAAGGCACATCTTTAGCTTCCTCTAACAAAGTCTACTCAATGCAGTGTCCACTGAAGTTTTCATATGGGAAAGGTAACTGGGAATGCCATTACACTTGTCACATTTTAAAATAATAAAAAAGATTAAAACCTGAAAATTTTTTATTAGACACTGTTTTTCCCAAAGGGAGATTATTATTCTCACCACTGCCATGCCCGGGGCCCCCAGCCTCTTTGCTTTTCTTTCTGCCCCTGCCTCTTTCTATAGCACCGTGAATTCCATTCAGTCTCTGGGATTGGAGACACTGTTGCTAAGCTTGTCCTTGGGGTCTCACCCTCTACCCCAAGTGGCTTATGAAAATACATATTTCCAAACAGAGAACTTTCTCTAGGAGGAACTCTGGTGAATAACCTTCCCTCCACCTTGTTATGGGCTTCCTGTTTTGTGAGTCAAGCTCTGTGTCTTTGCAGATCGGAACCCAGCAGCCCTGATCATGGTTCATCAACGATTGAGCAAGACCTCGCTGCCCTGGATGCTGAAATGACCCAAAAATTAATAGACTTGAAGGACAAACAACAGCAGCAGCTGCTTAATCTTCGACAAGAACAGTATTATAGTGAAAAATACCAGAAGCGAGAACATATTAAACTGGTAAGCCTGGGAAACATGATTTATGTTTGTGCAACTGGAACTCTCTTTCTTATAGAAAACTGTGGATGCTTTTGAATAACTAAAAGGAAACAAGGGCAGGTGTGACTGGCACCAACTTGAGAGATTGTTTAGTTGACACGGTGTCCATCACACTACTATTTTTATAAGGCTGACTGTCTTAGCATCTTTACCAAGCTTCTCTGTCTTCTGCCAATAAGGCTATATTTTACCATTTTTATTTTCACTAACTTACGTTGAGTTTGTAATTGCTTTTGGGAATCTTTGAAATCTCACAAGGAAATAGAAAACACTTACCTTTGTTTAAAAAAAAGAAATTAAGAACATGTTGCAAACAAATTTTCCCCCCCTTTTTTTTTTGGTAGCACTGGGCTTTGCAAGAATTTTTTTAAAATTATACTGTCCACTCTCCTATATTTAGAAAAGGCAGTACCTAAATGGCCAACACAGAATGTTAGCTACCCAATTTCTAAGGCTCCCTGTGAAAGGAAATGCCGTTCTCACCATTAATAATCAGTTTTATCTTCCAAAATGTTTTCTCATGAATTGAGACATTCTCTACATTTTTGTTGATTCCTTGTGTCCTTGTAGGGACACAATAAATATTTGGTGACAGATAGATTAAATAAAATATCCTTGAAAACAAGCGTATGCCAAAACCAAAGAAATAAGTAAGCTTGATAGAAATTAAGGTAGTGTATCCAGAAGAAATGGGTTTTAAGAGATATGTGTAGAAACTGTCCATTTCTTTGCTGAGGGTCTGTGCGTATAAGAGAATTCTGAGTTGCTTCAGCTTGTAAGGTTGGAAGCCTATAGATGATTTAGGCATCACTGTATGATAGGTGATTCAATGTAATTCTGTTGTTCTAGTGCTGGTTCCCCAGTGACTGTATGCAATGAGTAGATCAAAATTGCATGAATTGCTTATTGAAAATCAAATTCTAACTAGGCCAGTTATTCTCAACTTGAGCATGCATCAGAATCACCTGGAGAGCTTGTTAGAAGAGATTTTTAGGGCCTACCTTAAATTTTCAATGGATCTCTTTTAGGGCTGGTGTTTTCCTACTTCTGGTCCCAGGACCAGACTTTAAGAACTACTGCCTAATACCTACATGTGAGACTCGGGATTTACTTTTTAACAAGCCCCACACGATTTCGAGGGGTTGCCTTATTTGTGAACTACTGAAGTAAGATCAAAGCAGTGAAAGAATGTCTGGGCAGGGGTTGGATCGGGCATAAGGAGGGATTGTCTTGACAGACCTGAGAAAGTCAAATTAAATTTTAACAGGCAATAATGGCTTTGAGACCTGGCTACAACTACTGCCATCTGACTTTCTCCAGCAACTCATCCCCAGTACTCCAGAACATAATAAAAATTAAAATAGTGGCCATGTATTAAACACTCACCATGGGGCTGTCTTCTATGCTGAGTCATTTACAGGAAACGTCCTACTTAATTCTCACAATAACTGTTAGAGTTTGGTGCTATTGTCAGTCCCATTTTGCAGATAAAAAAATGTATATAGCAAACTTTAGTGACATTTCCAAGGTTCCACAACTAGAAGGTGGTGCCATTGGGATTTGAACCTTGGTCCTCAGTTCTAGAGCCCCTGGTTTATAACCATTGTGTAGATGCCTCTGCTAATTCAGGTTTCAAGCCAATATCATCAAAATGAATGAGTTTCTCTGGTATCCTGCTCACACAGAGAACACACAGCAAACTTCTTCATTGTGATACCTGGAATGCCATGCCTGTCTCTCTTTAATCAGCTTTATTTCCTATGTCATACAATTCACTCGTTTTAAAGTTCAATGGCTTTTGTATATTCATAGATACGTACACCACCACCAGAATCAATTTTAGAGCATTTTCATCACCTTAAAAAGAAATCCTAATAAATTAGGCATTCATCCATTCATTCATTCCTTGAACAAATGCTTATTAAACACCTGCTTGTTTAATATTTTTAAACAGTAGTAAATAAAAATAACAATCCTAAGCTTTATGGAGCTTATATTGTAGAAGGAAGAGTCAGACCATAAACAAAATAAGTTGGTAAAATATGTAGTATGTTAGGTAGTAATAAGGGCTTAGGAGAAAAACAATATCAGAAATGGGGGAATAGGGAGGGGCAGTTTGGGGAAGGATGATGAGTATGCTTGGCAATTTTAAATAGAGTAGACATAGAAAGGTTTACGCAGAAGGCAACATCTGACTTAAGAGGTGAAGAACTCACAACACCCAACACAGGGAGGAGGATTCCTCCAGGCAGAAGGATTGACGTGCAAAGACTCTGGGCTGGAAATGGGCCTGAGTGTTGGGGTAACAGCAGGGTGGCTCTGCCTGAAGAGGATTATAGGGCATCAGGTCAGAGAGATGGGACTTTTGGGGTGGGAGACAGATCTTTTTGGGTCTTTAGGCCTCTGTGTTTTCACTAGGAGTGAGGTGGGAGCTGTTGGAAGCTTTTGAGCAGAGGACTGATGTGATCTGAAGAAACTTCCACAAGAACCACTCTGGGGCTGTGCTTCCCAGTACATTAATGGGAAGTGGCCTCCTAGGAAAGAGCCGTCCCAAAGTTCAGGCCAACAGCAGTCCAAGGGGTTAAGGAGTCCTAGGGTCTCCAGCAGATGATTCAAGTTTACTAACGGGGGAGTGTTGCTTGGAATTCTGGACATCCCAGCTGGGCGCCGTGGCTCGCAGCTGTAATCCCAGCACTTTGGGATGCTGAGGCAGGTGGATCACCTGAGTTCAAGAGTTCAAGACCAGCCTGGGAAACATAGTGAAACCCTGTCTCTACTAAAAATACAAAAATTAGCCAGGCATAGTGGTGGGTGCCTGTAATCCCAGCTACTCCGAAGGCTGAGGTACGAGAATCGCTTGAACCTAGGAGGCAGAGGTTGCAGTGAGCCGAAATCATGCCATTACACTCCAGCCTGGGTGACAGAGCAAGACTCCATCTCAAAAAAAAAAATAATAATAAATAAATAAATAAAGAAGTCTGGATACCCCAGTATTAGTCCATTTTCATGCTTCTGATAAATACATACCTGAGACTGGGCAATTTACAAAAGAAGGAGGTTTAATTGGACTTAGACTTCAACGTGGCCGGGGAAGCCTCACAATCATGGCAGAAGACAAGTCACGTCTTACATGGATGGGAGCAGACAAATAAAGAGAGCTTATGCAGGGAAATTTCTTTTTAAAACCATCAGGTCTCATGAGACTCACCATCATGAGAACAGCATGGGAAAGACTTGCCCCCATGATTCAATTACCTCCCACAAGGTCCCGCCCACAATAAGCGGGAATTCAAGATGAGATTTGGGTGAGGACACAGCTAAACCATATCACCAACTATAATCATCTGGAGTTTCCCCAGGGCCCCAACCCCTGGGCAAGACCATTCCCCAAGGAAAGACACATGACAATTCAGAAGAGAGTTAGCAGAGTGAGAAGGAAGCCTGATACTCACAGGAGATTCCTGAAAGAGGAATTCAGAGTACAGATGAAAACAGAAGCCAAAGCATCCCAAGAAGCCCTCTTGGGGAGATTTGAGCTGCAGAAATAGGGTGCTAAAGTCACAGGAAAGTCATGCAAAACCTAAACATCCCAGAAACAATGCCTGAGCATGAGGCACCATATGGAATCCCACTGATGAGGGTGTAGAAAGCAGCTCAGGAGCTTTTCTACTGGAAGAGAAGGTTGGTTGGGAATTGAGGAAAACCAGCTGAGCTTGTAGGTGGGAAAATTGCACTTGAGGAGCTAGGGAGGTGGTAGAAATCCTACTAGAGGTGGCAACTCCACCATATGCCCTTCCACTCCCTTCTCCCTAAGAAGGAATGTGAGTACACGTTGTAAAAGTTTTGAAGACTGTTCAGAGAGACATAAATACATGCCCAAGCCAACCTGGCTCTTTCAGACCAAATGTAAGCTACCCACTCAAAGTGCTCACCCCTGCACCACTGTGATTGTGGATTTGGGTTTTAGGTAAAGTCCCAGTACCTGCTACACACACCTATGCCTGCCTTGTTAGGAAGACTAAAGCCTGAATATCTTGGAATTAGTACCACACAGTGTTTATTTTATGGCCATTTGGGAGCATTTACAATTTTTACTACCTACCTTTAGCTGCGACGTGTGTGCCAAAGCTTCCTACTGGCTCCATTTGTAATAACCAGAGATTGTTCTGTCAGGAAATCTTTTGACTGAAAGGCACCCAGAAGTGTTAGTTCTATCTTTGCTGGTGGTTCTAAATAATGAACAGGCCTCCCAGGCTAAATTAGACAAACCGAAGTATAATTAAAAAAGAAGTAAGCCCCAGGTTAAAAGGAGTATTTGGGTGATGAGGAAAATTAAGCCGACAGTATTTCATCTCCCAAAATTGCTTTGGGGATTAAATACCAACGTGCTTTGGTTAAGGATTATGCATTTCAAATGCCACATCCACAGTTCAAGAATTAAGAAAGAAAGCATGGCATCCATAAACTCCCTGTCAAATGTTTATTGAAAACTTAGTATTTGCAAAACATTCTGATAGACACTGGAGATGAAAAGGAATAAAACACAGTTGCCACACACACTCAGAGGATGTGTACAATAAACACTTCTAAGAAATGAAATAATAAAAGCAGGAAAAAAATGGATATGAAAGCACAGATGTGGTAACTATTTGCCTAACTCTATCAATTGATAAGCACCTAGAGGATATTTTTGATGTAATTGTTCATATCATCATAGAAGATGTAAAATGCACACCAAGCTCTGTAGACTCTACTTCTGTCAAAAAAAAAAAAAAAAAAAAAAGATCTGTGTCCCTAGAGTTCTACATTGAAATAACTCTATAGTTTGACTACTCAAAGTGTGAAGTGTGGGCCGTGAGTCACCTAGGAGTGTGTTAGACATGCAGAGTCTCAGGCCCCACTTCAGACCTGCTAAGTCATGATTTACATTGTAATAGGATTCCCAGGGACTTGTTATATGGTCAAGTTGAAGAAGCACAGTTTTGGAGTGTGTATCTTTGCTCCAAATGCATTTTAGAGTAAGCCTACTATTTCTTTTATTTGAAATGGGGAATACAGTGAGCTCTTCACAGCTTGGTCATCAAGTTGATTGTATTATCTGTTGGTGACAAAGTCATAGTTCCTGTGGAAATCACGCGTGTGGTTCCCTCCCTACATCGACAGTGGAAGGTACTTTTTGCTTTAGTCGGAAGTGAAAATAAAGATGGAATTTCCTCCACCCCATTCAAGTGCTTGTGCTCCATGATATCTCTCAATGAACAGCTTGGGGGTCTGTAAACCCCAGGTAAGGACTCTTGCTCCAGAGAAGAACTACAGGGTTGGGGAATCTGTTCTAATTCATTTATCTGTTTTTCATGAGCTGTCACTGGTTAAACCTGTGTTTTGTCTATACTGTTAGGATTAGGTTTTAATTTTAAAAGTGACTTTGGTGAGGGGAAATTCTTAGGGATTCACTGGAGGGTCTCCAATCACTCTGGGTATTCAGCTCTAGCATCACATTCTACTAAACACCCACAGCCCAGTGAGCAGGGATTTTGTGGTAAAGTTAAGGAGTTTTTGCTTCTCAGCCACAGATGTGCTTGACCCACCATTTTGTCTTCTTTCTTCTTCCTCCTTTTTAGTGGCTTCACAAAGAGATTTCCTCATTTCTTTCACAGTCACCATATGCGTTATCCTCTGCAGAGCCTTGCTTTGCTTTGCTTTGCCTCCTGTCTTTTCTCCCCTTTCCCATATCTCCCATATGTTCTAATCACATCCATTCACCTCTTTCTTTACATCAACCTTAATGGCTCATGTTCTTCTTACACACCCTCATGTCTGTCCCACCAGCAGTCATTCCAGGACCCCAAACCAACATTAGTACCATCAAACTGAGTTCAGCCCCAGAAGGTTAAAAAGTTGTGTTTCAGACAGCAAGCTCTGGGCAGATACTCATCAGCTATGAATGGACAGGCCCATCAGGATGCAAATGGTGTTGAGTGAGGGGTCTAGGGTCATATGTCCTCATTTCAGGCCACTGCTCCTCCACCAAGTCACTGCATGACCACCTGAATGTTAATTTTCTCACCTGTTCAATGGAGATAAAAATATCTCTTACCTTACGAAACTGTAAGAAGGAACAACAAGATAATGCACCTAAAATATTGTTTTTAATGAAAGCCTTTTGCTGTACAATACTTGAATTGACTAGGAAATCTATATACACTTCAAATATAAATGTGTATTACAGTTTTTTATATCCTGCCACAGCTTGAGGGAACTCATTGTCTCTCTTTGAATGATTTCTACCAGCACCATGTGCTCTCCCAGCTATCTGGGAGCCACACTTGAATGTTCTCCTTTCTGTGGTTGCCTAGATGAAGTATATGTGCCAGGAGTAATTGCAGTGTCAGGAAGTATCCCTAGGCCAGTTGTGGTAGTGCTATCTGTCTTCCTCCAATATTCAGACTTTACATAGGGTCATTTTTTTTTTGGAAAAATAATTTAGCTTTTCCAAGAAATGTTACATTTTCTACTAAATAAGAAATGACAAATAAGCAAAAGATTTTAGTAGTGAAATGTGAAATAAAATAACTGTCAACATTTTTGTCAATTTTCCTGATTAGTACCATAATGGGATTCACACACACACACACACACACACACACACACACACATACACGATCCAAATCCATATAGTTTTCAATTTGCTTCTTTTACTTAGCATTATGTCATGGTGATTTTTCATGTCATGCTTTTTAAAGCTTTTTCATGGCTTTGTATTATTTTATTGTATGAACGTAGCTTAATTTATTTATCTAGTTCCCTACTCAAGGTGGTATATTAGTCCATTTCACACTGCTTATAAAGACATACCCAAGACTGGGCAATTTATACCCAAACTATGAGGTTTAATTGAACTCATAGTTTCACATGGCTGGGGAGTCCTCACAATTATGGAGGAAAGCAAGGAGGAACAAGTCACATCTTACGTGGATGGCGGTAGGCAAAGAGAGCTTGTGCACGGAAACGCCCCATTATAATACTATCAGATCTTGTGAGACCTATTCACTATCACCAGAACAGCACAGGAAAGACCCACCCCCATAATTCAATCATCTCCCACCGGGTCCCTCCCACAACACATGGGAATTATGGGAGCTACAAGATGAGATTTGGGTGGGGAGACAGAACCAAACCTTATCAGGTAGCAACTCCACATTGAATAGAAGCCTTGGTCAGACTTTCACATTCATTTTCTCCTTGCTCAGCAAGGAAAAAAAATTTCAAAGATTATTATAACATTGAGACTCAGATAAGCAGCTATTTTAATATAAGTTCTATTTAGCTATGGAAATTTTAAAAATAATAATTTTATAGGTGTGAAAGAATATCTCATAGAATGATCAAGATACTTGCCCTTTTTGTCCAAGACTTTCTCCTTCTGAAAAGAGAAGGGAGCTAGTAGAGATTATAGCTCTGGGTGGACAAGGCCCTCTCTGTCTGCTCACAGAGAAAGGTTGGACCATCAATACTAGCATAGTACTGGCACATAGTAGGTAAATACTCTTTGAACGAATGGTCAGGTCACACTCCCATATAAGCATCTTCCTTGTTTTTGCTTTTGTTTTTGTTTTTTTAGACACAAAGTCTAGCTTTGCTGCCCAGGCTGGAGGGCAGTGGTACAAACACAGTGCACTGCAGCCTCCATCTCCTGGGCTTTAGTGGTTCTCCTACCTCAGCCTCGCAAGTAGCTGGGACTACAGGCATGCACCACCATGCCCAGCTAATTTTCTGTATTTTTTAAGAGACAGGTCTCACAATGTTGCCCAGGTTGGTCTCAAACTCCTGGCTTCAAGTGATCCTCCTGCCTCTAGCTTGTTTTCAAATTGTCAGTGATATGCTTACTTCAGATGTTTTGTAAATTAAGAAAAAAATAGAAGAAGAAAATAACGTATAGTGAAAATCCAGAGTAAATGCTTTGACTAACAGAAAAGAAACAGACATCTTCTTTAGACATTAGTGGAAGGGAAAGGAAGATGTGTTGAGCCCGAAGTATGAATATTCTAGACTTGGCTTTTTGCCTATGTTCCAAGAGTATCCTTCCTAGAAGAGACTCCAAACATACCAATTTCTGTCCACATATTTTTTATCCCTTTTGAGTTAGAGTCAAGGAATTATTCTCCTCCATGGAAACCATTTTCTTGCCCTCCAATGACTAAAGCAAGTGAAATTTAGCAGAGATGAGAACGAGCGTGAAGTTTTATTCCCCAGGGCCTTTCTTTTAACTCCTTAAAAGGCTTGGAACATTGAGCTGGGAGAGTTATCATGAATGGCAAACACACCAGCAAAGTAATTGAGATGTGTCTGTTCCTTTGGGACAGAAAAAAAAAATCATACCAAAAGTGAAAATTAAATGTTGTTTACTACCATTCAGTTTACCACATACCCTCTTAATTTATTTCCTAGAAAGTCCAAGTGAATTTTCGCTTCTTCTCTACCTTTAATAGTCAGTTTACTTTCAGAGTTTTGTGACTAATAAATGATTGAATGGCTCCTTGAGCAGAGCCAGCCTGCTGATAAATACACCATAAGTTGGTATACCTTGCTTTTAGGTTAGTCAAAAAGCACTTCAATTATTATATGAAAAATCACTCTTCTGGGTACTATTTTCACATCTTATGCAGTAAGAACTCTGAGCACAAAACACAGAAATTTATCTTGTTTAGAAATTAAGCAGAGTTGTTTTATTTCTGTTTTTGTTTGTTTTTATTTTGTCCTTATTCTTGTGATTGCAAGCTACAGAATTCCATGCTGGACTAACTTAGGCCAGAAGGGTATATACTAGAAAAGTACACAGGGTATATCACATAAGAAAGGGGGCTGTCCAAACTCTGCCCCTGCTTTCCTCTGCGTATTAGTGTTATTCTTTTCCAGTGGCAGATAGGCTTCCCCTTGATAGAAAATACAGGCACTGATCCCTTCAGAGTTTTATTTCTCCACTGACATGTAGGAAATATCTTGGGGAAAACCTTGTTTGGGTCCTATGATGACCAAGCCTGTAACCAAAAGTCGGAGTATGACTGACCCGGCTTGGATTAATGTCTCCCCTGGACCAATTACCTTGGCCAAGAGATGGGGGGTAAAAAATACAGCAGTTCCCAAGGGAAACATGTGGGAGAGGCCATTCTCAGAAAGCAGAGGACGTTCTTCCTGGAGAAGTAGTTAGTATTGGGTAGAGAAAACTACAGGTGTACCCCAAATCCTCTTTTTGCAGCATAAAAGAGAGATAAATCATTGATGCACGTATAAAATCCCATTGCCAATTTAATGTGAGCTGGACAGTAGTGGCATACTATTTAATATTAACAAAATCATAATATTAATTATTCTGTGTCCTGGAGCTTCAGTAGAAAAAATTTAAATAAAAATAGTAAATGCCGTATGGGCAGAATTTCAGTAAGAGTGAGAGTCTTCTAAAAAATAGCTGAGATTGGGCTTGGTGGCTCACACCTGTAATCCCAGCACTTTGGGAGACTGAGAAGGGCAGATCACGTGAGGTCAGGAGTTCGAGACCAGCCTGGGCAATATGGTGAAACCCCATCTCTACTAAAATTACAAAAATTAGCTGGGTATGGTGGCACATGCCTGTAATCTGAGCTATTCAGAAGTCTAAGGCATGACAATCGCTTGAACCCAGGAAGTGGAGGTTGCAGTGAGCCAAGATTGCACCACTGTACTGTAGCCTGGGCAACAGAGCAATACTCTGTCTCAAAAAAAAAAAAAAAAAAAAAAAAAAAAGACTGAGATGAGCAGAGGTGGGGCTGTGTAGTAAGGCACTATGGGGGAGATGAAGGCAAACTCAGCACAGTAGGACCTTTACATATTTTACATATTACACACAGAGCTATCCTTTTAAAACATACACTCTTTGGGATTCTAAGGAAGCACCATTTTCATTTGATTGCATGCAAAAACCTCATTTTAAAAAATACACCTGGATTTCACATTAAGATGCTTTTTCCTAAAGCAATGAAATTTAGCTTGTTAAACACCAAACCTATATAATTTAAAAAGTATTTCCAATAAGGCAGCTTGTGACTTGAATATGAGCTTTCATAACTATCGCTGAGGTTGGGTCCAGTGTAGTTTTGAAACTTAAAAGATTTCATTCACAACCATGTTTTTCAGTGCCTATTTTGTATAGAGCCTGGGATTCTAAACATTTATTAAGAATGGAAGGTTGAGGCCGGGCGCGGTGGCTCAAGCCTGTAATCCCAGCACTTTGGGAGGCCGAGACGGGCGGATTACGAGGTCAGGAGATCGAGACCATCCTGGCTAATATGGTGAAACCCTGTCTCTACTTAAAAATACAAAAAACTAGCCGGGCGATGAGGCGGGCGCCTGTAGTCCCAGCTACTCGGGAGGCTGAGGCAGGAGAATGGCGTAAACCCGGGAGGCGGAGCTTGCAGTGAGCTGAGATCCGGCCACTGCACTCCAGCCTGGGTGGCAGAGCAAGACTCCGTCTCAAAAAAAAAAAAAAAAAAAAAAGAATGGAAGGTTGAAATGGTGACATCCCTTTGTGGGAACAATAATAAGATATTTATATATAAAAGGCATGTCAGTAAATGACGCCCTATAGGAAAAGCCAATTAGGGGGCCAGCACCCAGAGTTATCCGGGCAATCAAAGGGGAGAATCACCTAAGGCTGGCTTAGAAAGGGAAGGGGCAGAGAGCAATTGAAATAGTTTCTTCCAGTTAGTCTCCATCTTCCACAACCACCTAGACAATACTTCTCAAACTCTAATGTGCACTCAAATCTCCTACGAATTTTGTTGAACATGTAGATTCTGACTTAGTTGATCTGGAGTAGGGCCTGAGAACTTACATTTCTAATGTGCTCCTTGGTGGTGCTCTTGCCACTGATAAGTGGATCACACTTTGAGTAGCAAGATCTAGAAAGTCAGGTCATCAGCTCAGAGTGTCTAAAACAGTGCCTGCTATTTACTAGGTGCTTAATAAATATTCATTGCATCGTGGCTAAATCGAATAGTTTAGATAAGTGTGTGTTCTGGGACCACAGGAGGTGGGAACCAGTTCTGGAAGCGGTAAAGGGCAAATGCAGGGGGTGTGATGGGAGCCAAGAGGGAGGCAAGAGGACGCAACAGAGAGGGAACTTCTGGGGAGCCTGGAGGGAGTGTAGCACTGACAATGGTGTGGAGCCTGACACCAAACCAAACCAACATAAAAGTCAGAACTGAGTGGGTAGAAGGTCTGTGAGTTCTCAAGTTTAGTCTCATCATTGACCGGATGCCCATGCTGGTAAGGATGAGGGCAGTAGGTGGAAGGAAAACAGTACCTGTGAGCAGATGCTGGCATAATCAAGAAAATATTCTGAAGTCAGGTGAATGATAGAGATGAGAACATGGAAACAGAAATATAATTCAAAGGAGTTGCTGGGAGACTTAGCAGTGGCTTGTCGAATGAGGGAGAGTCCACCAAGACACCTCCCTCTTCAAGTCTGGCACAAAGCATCCAAATCACCTCAGGAGATTTTGAGAATATTGATTCCCAGGCCCTATCCCTAGACATTTGGAGTCCATAGGTCCTGGAATCTGTATTTTTAAGAAGTTCCCCCAGGTGATTCTGATGTTGCAGCCAAGGAAGGTGATCCCTGGGTAACTCTCTGTAACTCCTTCAAGTGATTGGAAGAGGAGAAAGGCCCTCTAGGGAAGGGAAGGTGCTAGTCAGAGGACACTTCAGCTAAATAGAGGCATTGCAGGAGACCCCAAGGAAATGGCCAGAGTCTTTGCATGCTGGAATTTTACAGCTTGATAAATGGCATGACTACAAAGTAATGCCTCATGATTTCTTTAACTGTGATAATCATGATTAGGCAATCCCTTTTGAAGGATCAAATAGGCTTTCTACTGGCCCAAGTCCTAGTTAATATTTGTTCAGATTTAATCCACTTCACAGATGAATGCATCAAATTTCATGATAATTTTAAATGAATGTGAATACCGTATTATAATTCTCTTGTAAGCCATGGAACCTTATTTGTCTGGGTTTTTAACCAGCTCAGCCACTTACCAGCTCTGGGGTCCTGAGCCCAGAACTTGAGCCAGGTGTGTCAGCATGTTCATATGTAAAACAAAAATAATAACACCAACCACACAGGGCAACTCTCAGGATTAAGTAAATACATGTGAATCTTTTTTTTTTTTTTTTTTTTTTTTTGGAACAGAGTTTTGCTCTTGTTGCCCAGAGTGTATCCAGAGTTGCTGGAGTGCAATGCTGCAATCTCGGCTCACTGCAAACTCCACTTTCCGGGTTCAAGTGATTCTCCTGCCTCAGCCTCCCAAGTAGCTGGGATTGCAGGCGCCTGCCACCATGACCGGCTAATTTTTTTGTAGTTTTTGTGAAGACAGGGTTTTACCATGGTGGTCAGGTTAGTCTTGAACTCCTGACCTCAAGTGATCCGCCTGCCACGGCCTCCCAAAGTGCTGGGATTAAAGTGTGAGGCACTGTGCCCAGCCACCTGTGAATCTTTTAAAACTGTGCCTGACATATAGAAATGATCAATGAAAGCGCTGTAGGACCCTCTCCTTAGTTCAGCTAAAGACGGGGTCCTTGTCACATGGCCACAAAAAGTTAGGCTTGAGGACAATTTGAAGAGTAAGGAGGACAGGGTTTTATTGTGTTCAAAGGAAAAGAGGGAAACAGGTTCTCTCCGCAAGGCCGGAATCCCTGCTGGTGTGCTTCCCACCTTGCAGATTGAATTCCAAGTTCCACCCAGGAAGAGGAGTGGCCAGGCTGCAATTGGAGTGGACTTCTGTGGCTGCACCCCAGAGTGCATTCCTCCCAGCGAGCAGGGCCACTGAAGTTTTTCCAGGGACCCTTATACTTGGCTGTCTCAAAAGTTTGTGGTATTGTGATTTGTCTTGTCACTATTACAGCTACCACTTATATAAGACTAGTCAACTTGGCTTGCCTTGTATGTTTTTGGGAAAGAGAATCTCCATCTATGGGAAAAGCAGTGGGGCCTTTCAGAGGATGTCCACACCATCTATTTGGTGCTCCAGTAAGAAGGGTTGAGTCCAGTTGCTAGAGCCACCTGAAAACCTTGCAGAAGGTTCTCCAGACTCCTCACATGGAAAAAAGGAAAAGATTGACAGGCAGAATTACCTTTATGTAATTGACAAACACCTACTGGGCATCAAGTGAATATTAGGAATTGTGAATTGTGCAGAGTAACAAGGATACAAAAACACAATTGATACCCTCTTGGGGCTTAATTTGATAATAGATGTACTACAATAAATACTTGTGTTCACGGTGATGTAGTGACAGTTCAATGACAGCACAAAGAGAATTTCTGATGTTCTTTATATCTACTGGAAATTGCCCACGCAAGAACATAAATGTCAGCTTCTAAGATGGAAAACTCGTGTCATCCTCAAAGCAATTCAACAATGAATGATAGTTGTGAGCCAAGAATTATAATTCGCTGTTGATTATAACTTACATTTGTGTCATACTTATTTTTATTTTGAGCTTCATAGTACCTCCAAAACATAAAGGCAGTGATAATCCCATTTATAACTGAGAAAATGTACATTCTGCAAATGTAGGGTCTTGCCCCAAATTTCACTTTTAGTAAGTCAGAGGGTAGAGATTGGACCCAGGTCCTGCACTGTAGGACCTCTTCGCACTGAGCTGGGCTATGTAACTGCCACAACAATCTAATGAATTCTGTTTAATTAAAAAGAGATAATAAGAAGAATTTTATATTAAAACCCATAAGCCTAGATAATATGATGGTTCTAAATTGTCCTCATTGCCAATGTTAGATGTCTGGCAACTTTAACTATTGTGAAACATATATCACAGATTTTCTAACTATAGATTCTGTTGTTTGAGGGAGGTGGGAAGGAAGCTCTGTTTGCGATCATTTGAAATAGCAAACTGACATTTTCTTTTTCCAGCTTATTCAAAAGTTGACGGATGTCGCAGAAGAGTGTCAGAACAATCAGTTAAAGAAGCTCAAAGAAATCTGTGAGAAGTAAGCCTTCATTCCCATTACAATTGACATGTGCATCTACATTGATTCATCACAAATTCCCATCTGATTGGCCTCTTTTTTCTCTTTTACTTCCATTGTGACTTCAGAGAAAAGAAAGAATTAAAGAAGAAAATGGATAAAAAGAGGCAGGAGAAGATAACAGAAGCTAAATCTAAAGACAAAAGTCAGATGGAAGAGTAAGTCAAAAGTGTCCCCTCTCCCCAACAGTTCACCTGGGAATTATTTTATTCTGTACATCGGAGTCACAGGTTCTTAACCAGTCAAAGGCTCCTCCATGAAGTTTCTCCTCTAGTCAGCCTTTCAAAAGATTCTTTTGGTAAGGTTTTTAACAGGGAAGGCTCAAAGAGTAGTTCCATAAAGGAGTGAGGCACACCCAGGACCTTTTAAAGAGAAAGCAAAGAGCTTCCCTCAGGGAAAGGCTAAATCCTCACTTCCTACGCATAACCTTCCTGGCATTTAGTGAAAACAGAGCCTGTGCCTTGGGAGGAACCTGACTTTTGTCCAGAGGCTGGCAAATTATACCTTTCTTGTAGCAGTAATAAGAATGTTGCTATGGCTCACATTTGTCATCTCAGCACTTTGAAAGGCCTAGGTGGGAGGATTGCTTGAGGCCAGGAGTTCAAGAGGGGCCTGGGCAACATGGAGAGACTGTCTCTACAAAAAAGTTTTAAAATTAGCTGTGTGTGGTGGTGCACACCTGTATTCCCAGCTACTCAGAAGGCTGAGGCCGGAGGATAGCTTCAGCCCTGTAGGTCAAGGCTTCAGTGAGCCATGATGGTGCCACTGCACTCTACCCTGGGCAACAGAGCGAAACCTTGTCTCAAATAAATAAATAAATAAAAAGAAAAAAGAAAATAATGTTGAGAGTTCTGTAACCTGTCATTTAGAAGTCTGAGATTCCTGTTTGTCAATTTTGGATGAGTTGGTATAATGATGTATTCGTCATTTGCTTTAAGGGAGAAGACAGAGATGATCCGGTCATATATCCAGGAAGTGGTGCAGTACATCAAGAGGGTATGTGGGCTCATCACACTCTCTCCTTTGCAAACCATGTGTGAACATTTGGTGAGCTCACTGTGAGCTTCTGGAAGGAAATGTCATGCCTTGTCCTATCTTTTTATCACTAGCACCTAGCAGAGCTGTTTCACAGGGTGGGCACTCCTTAATCAACATTTCTGCAAGTTGAATTGCAAACAGCTATGTAAAAGGATTCATCTAAAAATAGACAGTCGAGTCATTTCCAAAGTCAAGAGCCCAGAAACATGTTGTAAATGAGAGTTTTCCCAAAAGAACCTTTCATTGTTGTCAATGATAGAGATGATGGCAACCTTGACGGGCTGTCCTTTTTTTTTTTCAATTAATGTCATAGAAATGTTTACATATTTATAAAAGGTAAGAACAGTACAGTCCATTGATCACCACCTCCCACCCTATGTTCCTATCACCCAGCTTCAACACTTACTACAGTCTGCTATACTTGTAAGTGTAGTTCTTGATCAGGAGATCAAATAATCAAATGCAAGCCATAGATCTGAAAAGCTTTCAGTATTTTCTGAAAATGGGCACTTTTAAACGTTTAGATGAAAATAATGTTTCTTGTAACTTTTCTTATAGCTAGAAGAGGCGCAAAGTAAACGGCAAGAAAAACTCGTAGAGAAACACAAGGAAATACGTCAGCAGATCCTGGATGAAAAGCCCAAGGTAAACGGAACTGAATTAAAATGCACAATTATTTTATTTGATTTCCATTTAGTAAGAATAAAACCTTCCTGGTTTACGTAAGTACCTTGTACACAGTCTCAGATCAGTTCTTGCATATGAAACTCATGTATCTTTCTCAATGAAGGTAAAAATATAGCAATATTCGGTAAGCTTTTATCATCAGCTGGTGAGCTTTTAAAAACTGCAAATGTACAGAACCCAGCCCCAGAGATTTGGCTTTAACTAATCTGGGGTATGGCTCAAACAAAGGTATTTTTATAGTCCCTTTCTCCTGGAGAATCAGAAACTATCCAAACCTTCAGTTTGGTTACTACTAAGTAAACTTGAGTTCTAAATAGCTGATGTAATGTTGTAATGCCACCCTCTGTCCAGCAGAGGATGCCCTGCACCAAAATCACTTCGGTTTTTATACAGCAAAATAGTCTCATAAATCAGAGAAAAGCAAATCTTTTGTTTCCCATAGTAACAGTTGATTGGGGCTCTACTTTAAAATTATCTTATGTTCATTGTTTGGTTAAAATTAATTGTCTTATGAATATTAACTTTGAATGAACTGAATATCTGTAGATCAAATACTTTGAGGTTAGCAAATGAAATCTCAGTTTTAGAACATTCCTTACATTTTGATTTGCCACCGAATAGTTTTCTGTTTATGGAAATTGTGTTTTTCAATTTTCCTGCCCTTCTATTTTCAATTTAAAATATCTACTCTAAAAAGTATTGCCATTCCACACAAGTATTTCTTGAGTCCTCAAAGTTAAAAAACGTGAGGGTTTTATTTAATCGTATGTTTCATTCACCAATTTACTTCTTATAGATTTCTTATGGATCATTCTGAATACATTTTCATGGTTCTTTGTGCTCTTATGCTTTCATATTTATTATATAAGACATTTATTTAATATTTTTAATTTCTAAGTTTTTAGGGTTGACAATATAGATTCTCAAGCAAGAATTAATAATTACTTAGATATGGTGCTAATTCTTATGTTTCTCCTATAAACATATAATGTAGATCTTCTCAGCCACCCTCTCAGGTTGATTATGCACTAATAAAGTGGAATAAATTTTAACATAATTTCAGAAATTGCTATACTTTCCAATCAGGATTGGTCTTTTTAAAATGCTCAAATTATTTAGAGCAAAAGGTTCAGTTTGACTGAAATTTAAGAAACACCTTTATAATAATCAGTCCCAGGTGATATATTCAGATACATACATTTCTAATCTATGCTGTCTGGATTTAAATTTGTCATTACTTTGTACACATAGAATTTGCTTATGTTTGATGGCTCAGCTAATTTTTGTATTTCAAAAAAATTTTATCTTAGGGAATATGATTCTTTTCAGAATTTCATTTTGCTTTTTTTTTTCATGTGTGTGTTTCGGTTCAACAATGTTAACTATTTTACTTACAGATAAAATGTGAATATAAAATCATTAATGTATTTAAATTATGTAACTCTAAGTATCAATAACCCATATAAAGATTTTCATGTTACTGCTCTAGGTCATCATGATTAAAATCAACCTCAATAAATGTGGAAGCACCCTTCAACTTCTTCCCTGGATATAACTGGTCATGAAAAGAATTAATAACTTTTGGCCATTTTATCAGCAGTCAGGGTGCATTCAGCTGTAATTTTACAAAAAGCCCAATTAAAACTGGCTTCAACAGCTATGGTATTTAGTAAGCCACATTACTGGAAATTCAGAGGTACCACAGTTGTAACAATGATTAATTTAGTGGCTTAACAATTTCATCTCCAGGTATTTTTAGAATTTCTACTGTTGTTGCCTTCTAGCTACAGGCCGTGAACTCAGTCATGAGCCGGCTGCCCTAGCTCCACACATCATAACCTTACATAAAACCACTCAAAGGCCGTGCAGCAAATGTCTTCATTTTGTAACCCTTTCTAGGATTGAGAAAAACCTTCCTACATCCTCCCTAGCTGGTGTTTCCTCATTGGCTACAATGGCCTCATATTCCCATTCTTAAACCAATCATGGGTAATAGGGTATAACTTTCATGATTGGCTTAGAGTAATTAAGATTCACTCGCAAGGCTAGAGAGAGTTCAGTTTCTCCTCAATTCCATGGTCATCAGGTACCTGAACAAAATTGATATTATATCATCAAAGAAATAGAGGGGAAACAGCAATTGGGTAGATATGTAACACAGAGGGTATGTTACAGCCACGTTTCTAGTAATTTTTAATTTCTTCCTTTTTGGCCCCTTGGAAAGAGATCTGAAGTGTTTCTATGAATTTTTAATAGTTCTATTGTCTGCATTTTTTATTGTAAATAGGTACTATGATGAATTCCTCTGTGCTTTTCTTCCATGAGGTTGCTCCATGACCATATTTTTGTGTCTGAATTTGAAGGTTGCCCTTAAAGATTGTTGGTTCCATGTCAAACTAAAGCATTTCTTGAGGGTTTTTCTGCATGGCTTGAAAATGTTGTGCCTTAGAGCTGTGATCTTATTAATAAAATAATAAATCATGACTGTTAACTTTGTGGGGCATGGTGGTTAATAAAGGGAAATGACAATGGTAAGAGGAGGAGTAATAGACGTAGAGTGAAACAACAAAATCAGGTGTGAGGCATGTGAAGAAAGACCAAAGCACAGGACAGCAAAGTAGATATTAATAAATGGGTGGTGAGGAGAGGCCAGGCCAGCGTAGCCGTCACTGATGCTCCCGTAACTGTGGGACATGGATCAAAACTACAGTAACACTGTCTTTAAAATAATCCCTCTCCACATCTAGTACTGAAACAGGCTTTGAATCTTGACATAGACATGAGGGAAATTAGCAAAAGCAGAAACAAAAGAAGGAACAACCCAAGGAAATGAAACTGATCAAGAGTATCTCTAAAACAAGTCCACGGAGTCAGTTCCATTCAGTCAGATAAGAAGACAGAGTGATTTCGTGACCTCTAGAACTTTATGAACGGTTCCATTATTGGGTTTTGGATGAGAAACGTGAGCTGACATTGCCGCAGGTAATATTAAAGACAATTGTAACCTTCTTATGAAGAAGAAAGCATGCCAAACTTTGCCATAGGTTACAGAGGAAAATTTACAGATGGGATGAAGCTTTTTAAGTAGAAACTGATCATAGCTAAGTTTTTGCTGACACCCAAAGTCTGTATAGGCTACATGACATCGTATTTCTTCCTGTTCTTCCATTTCTTTCACCATGTTGTTGTATATAATAATTTACTTTCTCTTCATCCACTTATTCTAACTAATGTAATAATGTGTTTCATGTTCCCAATCTTGTTCTTAACAGGGAGGAAGCTCTTGTTTACATTACTGTTTGCTCTGGGATATTACTATTTTGAGGTATTCTGAACCTTGATTAACCCCAATCGTATCAGTATAATTTTCTAAGCCATTGGTAAACAAACAACTCCTTTGAAAGTAACAAACAGATATTTTGTAAATCTTTCAGCGAAAGAAATTTGAAAAGCCGATGGCTCAAAATTAACAGTTTTTCAGTGGCAAAGAAGTAGTTATTCTAGCTCAATTTAGAGCAAACTACACGCGAAACCTCATTCAAAGTGTGACTTTGCTAGCGGTTTACTCAACAATGTGCATGTCATCTCGAGTTCCCGACATTTTTACCATCCTGCAACAGCAGTCATAGGAGAATATGCCTCAATCAAAATTAGGCTAAACGTTTGTTTCAATTCTGCATGCGACCCAGGACCTTCAGGCTTTCTGGGCGGATCACTTGAGGTCAAGAGTTCGAGACCAGTCTGGCCAACATGGGGAAACCCCATCTCTACCAAATGTGGCCAATCACATGTGAAAAGTTTATTTTAGATTATTGCACTGTGTGACATGCACCAAGCTCTTTTCATATGGAAAGTTCATTTTTCCGCTATGAAAAAAGAGATTCAATTAGTTTATTCCTTTTGTAGGTAGTTCTGAGGGTATTGGGGAAAATGGAAATAGGTGGTCCCTCCAGGCAATTTGTACAGT
Organism: Rhinopithecus roxellana; assembly: GCF_007565055.1. Taxonomy (NCBI): domain Eukaryota; kingdom Metazoa; phylum Chordata; class Mammalia; order Primates; family Cercopithecidae; genus Rhinopithecus; species Rhinopithecus roxellana. Next base: position 94,740,171 of record NC_044561.1, on the reverse strand, counting down.
AAAATATTTTGGCCTCGATTTGACATAAAATGATGTACATTGCTGTACATAAGTCCCATGGAAACGTATTATGTTATAAACAACAATAGACACTCTTAGAAGGGAATACTTAGCTCCTTTCCAGGAGAGTTCTGATTTCTGGAGAAACATTCAACTGCATGTTTTCTAGCAATGAGATATTTGATTCAGTCCCTGAGTGTATGTGGGTTTCAGTTTTGTTTGAGGTGTGCCTTTTTTTGAAATCCATAGTGGTAGAATTTTCAAGATGGATGCAGTAAACACTGGCCAGTCTTCTGACTCGGTGAAATAATTGGTTTCCTTGGGATTTCCATACCTGGGTTTGCCAAACTCAATAGGAAAGTGTTTATGTGTACAAACAATGTTAGGAACAACTCAAGAACCCAACTGCCAGTGCAGAGAGAATCCATACCTTTTGTGGTCCTGCTCAACCCTGAATTGATCCATTATAAAAATGACCTTCTACCTTTTTCCTGGACACTTCAAAGATATTCATTGTAACATATGAAAACACGGTTGGCCAGGCGTGGTGCCTCACACCTGATATCCCAGCACTTTGGGAGGCTGAGGTGGGCGGATCACTTGAGGTCAAGAGTTCAAGACCAGTCTGGCCAACATGGGGAAACCCCGTCTCTACCAAAATACAAAAATTAGCCAGGCATGGTGGTGGGCACCTGTAGTCCCAGCTACTTGGGAGGCTGAGGCAGGAGAATCACTTGAACCCGGGAGGCAGAGGTTGTAGTAAGCCGAGATCGCGCCACTGCATTCCAGCCTGGGCAACTGAGTGGGACCACCCAGTCTCAAAAAAAAAAAAAGAAAAAGGAAAACACAGTTGATCACAAGTTGCCCTGAGTCTGTTGTGAATATGCCAATGTTTATCGATCACTTTGCAGCTCCTGACTCTTTATAAGAAGAATCATCTTTTGAGGGGAATTTTTAATGAACTATCTCCATAACCTCATAAAACAGTCAATAAATGTGTAATTTACTTTTTCTCTGATGCTTAATTTGTCTTTGATGCTTCTTAGAACACAGGTTTTCTGTTTTAATTTAGCTCATCATCAATAGAGAATTCCGGGAAGCTTTAGGGCATTTTAATTTATTCCCAAAGAATATTTCATCATACAGCTACTGGCTCTTTTTTTTTTTTTTCCTCCAACAAGGGAATATAGACTGATTTTCCTTATTTCTCCTCTGACATCTTTGTAACAGGGTGAGTGACTCATCACTCTGCTTGAAGTTAGTCTTGTTAGACCTACCTCTGGGCTCTGAGACAGAACCTTACATGTGGCTGATATCTCCTGTGTTTGGGAGAGAAAAGGCAAACTTAGGGATTTAAAATAAAACATTTTTTAAAGTAATGTATTTGTGTCTCCTCTAATCTTTTGTGGCTTGACGGGGAAATGGATTCTTCCTTGCCAGCACCCATTGGATCTTCTCCCAGAAGCCAAACCGCAGAGTGGGAACTGGCTGCCTATAGCAGGGAACACTGCCTATATAGACAATGTTTCTGCTCGTTGTCAAGTCTCAATTAACCACACAGTGGTTTGTTTTTGTTTGTTCTATAGAAGAAAATTCTTTTTCATTTTTGTCAATATAAAGAATTGCCTTTTTAGGAAACAAACATAGTTATGCCTTATTTTCTTGAGTGTAAAACTTAGACATGTTTACTCTCCTTCTGGGCAATGCCAGGGCATTGGAACAATTTTAATTCCACTGGTCCCTCATCAATTTCTTTTTGAAATTTAATCCAATAGACTTTTAAACACATAAGGCATTATTATTCTATGTTATCATCATGGTTCATTTAGATATGTCTACATGTTCACATATTCTTTGTGAAACGTTTTTTCTTGTATCCTCTGCCCATTTGGGATCATCATCTTGTACTTCCTCTAGAAGTTCCTCTCATGCGGTCTACTGGTGGGAAACTCTTTGGAGTTTTTATTTTTGTTTTTGTGCAAAAATATCTTTGTTTAATGTATTAATAGATGAGAATCCACATTTCCTCCATTCTGGAATGATATGTTCACTGGATATAAAATTTTGTATTGGTGGTTATTTTCCTTTAGCACACTGATGATAAAATTCCACTGCCCTCTAGCATCTATTGCTGTTGTTGAGAAGTTGACTGTTAGTCTTAATACAGTTCTTTTGATGATAATTTGTATTCCTCCCCACCCCCACCAATAGCATTTAGGATTTTTTTCTTATATTTTGGGCAGTTTTTCTATAATGTATCTAAATATGTGTTTGAGGTGGCTAGATGGATCCCTGTCCTCAGTTCTGCAAAAACTCTAACCTATCATGAAAGCAAATATGGCTTCTGTCATTTTTTTTCTTTCTTTCTAAGATTCCACATATATACATGTATATATTTGCGTATAAAATAAAATGAACCTTTTTACTCCATCTCCTCTGTCAATGAATTGTTTTTAGTGTTTTCCATCCTTTATCTTTCCATACTGCTGTGTGCAATTTTTTTTCTGACTCTTTTTGTAATGCATCAATTTTTTGTTTAAGCTGCTATTCTATACATCCTCTGAGTGTTTAATTTCAGGTTTTGTATTTTATTTCCAGATGTTCTATTTGGTTTATTTTCAAATCTATAATCTGTATGTCTTAGCTTGTTGCAGGAAAGCTTTCCTGTGAGATTCCTCACCCTGGGAAAGCCTCAGCTCTTGAGTGTAGGCTCCTCAGCCTTCAAGGCTATCAAAGGGTGAACTCAAAATTTCCATCATTAGCAAAAGTCTATCAGGGTGAAAGCAGCTTCCTTGATTATCACCTATCTAGGTTCAATGCCCCCTTCAGTTTGACCGTGATCATTAAGTTCTTGTAGTTCTTTGGGTCTTTAAAGATAGTTTTAATGGCTAGCTATGGTGGCTCACATCTGTAATCCCAGCACTTTGGTAGGCCAAGACAGCAGGATCACTTGAGATCAGGAGTTTGAGACCAGCCTGGCCAACATGGTGAAACCCTGACTCTATTAAAAACAATACAAAAATTAGTCAGGCATGGTGGTGTGCACCTGTAATCCCAGCTACTCTGGAGGCTGAGGTAGAAGAATTGCTTGAACCTGGGAGGTGGGGGTTGCAGTGAGGCGAGATCATGCCACTGCACTCCAGACTGGGTGACAGAGCGAGACTCCATATCAAAGAAAAATATATATATATTTATATATATATATAAATATATATATATATTATATCAAATCCAGCTTCTTTTTTCAGTGGAAAGGATGGTCCAAATAACCTAATCAGCCATTATCAGAAATAGAAAGTCTCTGTGTTGTGTTTCTGAAATATTTGAATTAGTTAACATCTGTATCAGTCAGGATTCAACTAGAAAAACAGAGCCAGTAAAAAATCGTGTGTGTGTGTGACAGTAATTGGCTTATGCAATTTTTGTGGATGGCTATCTGCCCCCTTCTCAAGGTTGTCTCCCTTTTTAATGATGGACCCTGGCAGGCAGGCAGGAAGGGAAAATTGCAAGTAGGCTTCGTGACTAGAGTAACCTGCAGAAGCTGAACCTCTTTGTCACGGAGTTGAACACACACACACATGCACACACACACACACACACCCCTGGCCCAGGAGTCAGAAAACTAAAGGAAGACCCAACGGGCAGGGGAAGTGATTGCAGGCTCAGCCGCTGCTTCCCATCAACCAGACACATAAATCAACAGATCAGCAACAATGCCTGCGTATTACACAATGACTGCTGCCTCCCTCATCAGTCCTCCACTTCTCAGAAGAATCTCCATGGAACCCACAATAATAACTGGAAACATACAGAAAGGGAACTCTGGGAAATATAGTTTGGCTGAGACAGTTGGCACAATAAAAAGCATCACACTGTTATGTAAAAATCAGAAAATGTTTTATTTCAAAAATACTCCATGTCTCTTGAAAAATGAGATTCTAAGATTATAATAGAAACATGCAAAGAATTTCTAAAGCTAGGAAGAAGCTGTCCCTTAGGGCTACATGGTACTCCCTAGGCTGTTTCATAGATTTCTGTTGTCTATTGGCCCCATAAGGCAACTGAGTTTGAGATTTAAACAAAAATTAAAACTTAGATTCCCATGGATGCCGTTTATTCCTCCTCCTTTTCTTTACCATATCAACGTTCTTTCCCCCTCCTTTGTCCATATGTTTCTTTCTTGGGGATAAGAAAATGTGGACATATGATGATAAATGTTCTGGATAGAGGACAGAGGCTGAGAAGAGAATCTTCCCCATCTGCTAGAGTAGGGGGCTACATGTTGGTGGGGTTCAGAGTCTTCCCAGCAAACAATGATTTTAACACCAGGAATAGGATGAGGTGGACTTTTATCACATTGGCTTTCATATTCCCACCTGCCATACATGAAAAGTCCACACAACCATGCATGGAAAACCTTTTGGGTTTATTTCTACTTCTACTTCTGTGTGCCTGTCATTGGGCATGATTCCTATGAATTTTGCTAATACTCATTAGATTTTTTTATCCTCAATGTATCTCTGTTTTTTTAAAGCCCTGTTTTGGTATAACTAGGATAGTGAAAATTATCAAACACACACATCCCAAACACTTTAAAGCAACTAATGTAAAAGTGTAATTGATTTCCAGAAACCATTACCTGATTTAACTATGACCGTCAATATTTTAAAGGGAAAAGATGGCCAATCTCAAACCAAAAGAAATACTGTCATCCCTTGGTATCCATGGATGGTTGGTTCCAGGACTCCCCTCACATACCCCAATCCACAGATGCTCAGGTCCTTTATATAACATTGTATAGTATTTGCATGTAATCTATGCATATTCTCCCATGTACTTTGTCATTTCTAGGTTATTTGTAATGCCTAATACAATGTAAGTTCTATGTATATAGTGTTATACTGTATTGTTTAGGGAATAATGTCAAGAAAAAATGTCTATACATGTTCATACAGACACAACCATCCACTTATGGTTCTTCTGAATAGTGTTGATCCAAAAGTGGTTGAATCCACAGATGTGGAACCCATGGATATGAAGGGGATGACTGTATTTACCTACAGAAAATCCAAAGAGGAAATCTACTAAGTGCTTTGAAATACTTGATGAAGAAGTACTTGGAGATGAGGGAAAAGGCTATTGCATGAGGGCAAATGCAGGAATAATGGGTTGAAGAAAACACTGAAGAAAGTTTTCCTTCAAAATAGGAAAGCAGTTGCCAAGAGCAGGTTTACATTATCTGTTTTCCATGTATTATATTATATCTAAGGCCATTTTCATGCAGCAAATTCACCACTTGGAGTCCTGTTTATATATTTTCTGTCAACAGAAATCAACAGACACAAGTGTTCTGTGTTTATTATAATCATTAGTTGAGGTTAATCTTTGAATTTGTCAAGGAGGTGTTTGAATTTCCTTGAATAACATTTTCAGATTTTAAAGAGTCACACACACACACACATATACACAGTAACACACATTTATACACACACAAAAAAAACTTTATACAACTGGAGAGAAGCTTAGCAGATTAACCATTTCAGCGTCAAAATGGATTTTGCCCTAGCTAATTATGCTAGTAAATGAAAATTTGTGTCAAAGAGAATAGCCAGCAGCAAGTATGTGTGTTTGGTACCTAAAAGAGAATCGAAGATACAGTCTTCTATCTTTGGCTGAGAAAGATTTGTTTTCTTTTTCTTTGCACCTTAGGTATTATCCAGAAAAGAAAAAAGTCACTCTTAGGTTTTGCAAAATACACAATGAGCTGTTACAATTTTTAAATTTCTTATTGACTCTGTGTTTTAGGTGGAGCCAAAAAACCCTAGGACTTGAAAAAAATATTGTAAACCAGACAAGACATCTTTATAATTGTTGAGTACCAACTGCAGTGCAATCACCTTAGTCCAAGCCTCCACTATCTCTCCCCTGGATTTCTAAGTAGCCTCCAAACTGGTCTCCCTGCTGCCACATGTGTACACTCAAAATCTATTCTCAACATGTCACCCAGAGGCATCCTTTTAGAATAAAAGTTAAATCAGGTCGCTCTTTGGTTGAAAACCCTTCAGTGGCTCCCAACACCCTCAGAATAAAAGCTTAAAAGTCCTATATGGTCTAACTCCACTTTTGCTGCATGTTTTCTTCCTTTCCTCCTTGATGTACTCCCTGATCAGGCCACACTGGGCTCCTTGCTAGGCCCCAACAAGACAGGCGAATTCCACCTTGAGCCATTGTATGGACTGTTTCCTCATCTCCCAAGTGTCTGTTTGGGCAACTCTCTCCTGTCTTTCAAATGTTTGTTCAAATCTGTCAGAGGCTTTCCATGACCACTTTATTAAAATTTATAACCCCCTCCACCACTGCCCCATCCCTGCCGTCCTCTCTCCTGTTTATTCTGCTGTGCTTTCTGTTTTTCATAGCATTTGTCACCTCTCATTCAGTCATACCCTTCTTTCCTAAGTGTGTCCTTGAGTGCTGCCCCACCCATCAGAATGTAAGTTCCACAACGGCAGGGGCTTTGTCTGTTTCGTTCCCTGACGCACTTGAGTTCCAGACACCCAAGAACATCGCCTGCCATATAGCTGGTGTTCAATAAATATTTTTTGAATGCATGATGTATGCAGAGGGCTAACAACATTAACTCTGTATGTTAAAAAATAGTTCTGGCTCTTCGTGGGGAGAAAAGTAGTGCCCAGACCCCTTGGACTGTGTTGTTCACTGAACAAACAGCTGTCAATCATTCATCACTATCTTTTCTCAAGTTTCTTGATCGTAGTGGGATTTTGTGGAGAATATCTCAAAAGTAACAATTGTGATCATTTTTAACAACTAATTCTTACAGAGTGTGGGGAAGGCCAAGGAGAACTCAATGCCACTTCCATTGAATGTGTGGGAGGCCAGGTGCCATGCCACACTGGGGGTGTTGGAGCAGATAAAGGCAAACAGAGGAATTAAATCTGTATTCTAGAAGGCACTCCAAGAGACGTCCCAAACAAATAATTGGAAACACCAGGTGACTTAGAAATCAATTTCATTGCCACAAAAATGACAGCCTCCCTTTTTTTCCACACAGGGGGAAGGTTCCTCCTCATTCTTGTCGGAAACTTGCCATGAGGATCCCTCTGTTTCCCCCAACTTTACTCCCCCCAACCCTCAAGCTCTCAAGTGGTGACCACCGTCCTTCCGGCCAGGTAGGACTGGATGGGAGGGGTCGCTTTTGAGAGAAGGGTGGTGTGTAGCCATCCGGTTTTCAGGCATCACGGACTTGCTCCTTTGTCCTTCACCCTCCCTTTCTCTACATTCCCATCTTTTTTTTCTGCTAAAGTTCCCAGCCACACCCATGATCCTTTCCACCTTCCTCTGGTATTAATTTCTCCATCATTGTGCTCTCTCTTCCTGACATAAATCTCATTCTTCCGTATCGGCTTCTTCCTCTTTCTCCTTTTTGTTTCTCTATTGGCAAATCTGGCTTCCTTTTTAATCTGGATTTTCTCTCTTGCACTCAGACTATTATTCCCACTTTTGAAACAATTTTTTCCATTTCTGCTTCTCACAACACTGTCTTCCCGCAGTCCTATTGTCTTACAATCCAGTGGGATCGAGTTCACTCTCAAGGAGTCTTTTTCAATCCACTCCCCTCAACGTACCACAGCCCTCCTTTTGGAAGTCCAGCAAAATTTATTTTATTCCTACATGGTATTTAGAGTGAGTGGAGACAGCTTGTGATTTCCTGATTCTCTAGAAGCAAGAGCTCTTGGAAATATCTCACTAATAGGGATACTTGGGCCAGGAGCTCTTTGTTAGAGCAAACTTCAGCTTGAAAATCAGAGCAGACTTTAACTTACCCAAGGAAATACATCACAAAAACTATTATATCCCCTTCACTACTAAGAAAACTGGCAAAAGTCATTCCAAAGAGTGTGCAATTCTTAGAGAAAAGAAGCATTCTTGTGATTTTAAATAAAGCAAACTTTATTCTGATGTAATGAAAATAAAATTCTACAATGAGACTTATACTGTTTTTGTCTTCAAGTATTTGTTGATCTGTGAAATAACGCAGTTTAAAAACATGTCAAAGAGTTACTGAAAATAACTCTTTACTGAGAAAGAGGTATGACTTATTCCTCTTCCTCGACATCAGTTGTTGCTCTGTCTGAGAGCTTTTCAGACCTTTGTGGGTATCTCAGTTACTTGGGCATCCTGTTAAGCTGCAGACACTGATCTAGGATGTCTGTGTAGGGCCGGAAAGCCTGCCTTTCTAAGTAGCTTCCAGGGGATATAGATGCTGCCACAGTTCCAGGGAGCACATCTTAACTCGCCAGGATCTAGTACATTCCTACCTCCAGGCTTAAGCACCTGGAAGAAGCTTCAAGCTACCGTCATGGTGTTTGAATGTATTTTAACTTTTTGACCCAATCACAAGCCTGGGCCTTTGATTATTTTTTTTTATTATTATTATTTTCTACTGCCTGTAACACTAGAAAGAGAGACACAGGAAATGCCATGTCAGAACAAAGTCACAACATGGCTGTGGAGGTTAATGTCCTCTCAACAGTGATCATTTTGTTTCTGTGTGACCTTGTGATGAAGGCCGTATTGGAAGATGGGTAGAGGACAGACATATAATATCAATTTCTGACTTCTACAAGAAGGCATCAGGGAGACCTTGACAATGTCTTCTTCATTCGGATATAAATGTTAAGACCATCTTTTAAATCATCAGTGATGAGCATCATTCGAATTGTTGTTGTTGTTACACTTGTTACAGCCTGGTAGTTTTGTGGGTTTTTTTGTTTTTTTGTTTGTTTGTTTATTTGTTTTTGAGACATTGTTTCGCTCTCATCGCCCAGACTGGAGTGGAATGGCGCGATCTCAGCTCACCACAACCTCGGCCTCCCAGGTTCAAGTGATTCTCCTGCCTCAGCCTCCTGAGTAGCTGGGATTACAGGCTCCCGCTACTACGCCCAGCTAATTTTGTATTTTTAGTAGAAATGGGGTTTCTCCATATTGGTCAGGCTGGCCTCTAACTCCCGACCTCAGGTGATCCGCCTGCCTCAGGCTTCCACAGTGCTGGGATTACATGTGTGAGCCACGGTGCCTGGCCTGCCCTGGTAGTTTTTAAAGCTATTGTGAACCACCTAATACCACAGATAGAATATCATATTTTCTCAGGGGATGCAAATGACAGTGGGTGGAGGAACTAAGAACACATGACTTGGGTTTTATTTTTCAAAACAAATGCAATAGAGACAAAAAAGCTGCATTTGTGTTGCTGTGCTTTCTCAGGCTTGCAATAGTCTGTTCACAACTTGTATTCCCTTTAGAATGTCAACTGATATGCCCACTGGGGAAAAATATTTATTTTAAAAAACAGACAAATATCCCCACAATACCTAGGCTTCAAAAATTTAATCATATGGTGAGTTTGTTTGGTTCCTTTAGCTTTCCACATATAAAAGATGACATAAAAATAAATATTTCACACTTTTCATGTCAAAATAGGTCTCACTGCTAAAGCAGAAAAAGAAAATTCCATTGTAGTATTTTTATGTTTGAAAAAAGAACAAAATGTTCTTTTATAATAGTGTATGGAAAGTAGATTTTTGTACTAATTTTAATATTTCCCCAAATGTTTTCTGCATTCTTGTTCTTTCCTTAAACATCTTCATTCATACACTACAGCTGAAAACAAAATGATGAATAAAAAGTAATAGTACATAAGGCTGGGCATGGTGGCTCATGCCTGTAATCTCAGCACTTTGGGAAGCTGAGGTGGGTGGATCACCTGAGGTCAGGAGTTCGAGACCAGCCTGACCAAAACCCCATCTCTACTAAAAATACAAAAAATTAGCCAGGTGTGGTGCCAGGTACCTGTAATCCCAGCTACTCAGGAGGTTGAGGCTGAGGCTGAGGTGGGGCAGGAGAAGCCCTTGAACCCGGAAGACAGATGTTGCATTGAGCCAAGGTCGCACCATTGCACTCCAGCCTGGGCAACAAGAGGAAAACTCCATCTCAAAAAAAGAAAAAGGAATAGTACATAAAGCTATAAAGCTATCACGTATTTGCCAAAAGATAATGTTTTCCATTATGATAGGAGATTGGCCCCAAGAGTAGTCATCACATAAATAGTTGGAATTTTACATTTTTTTAATTTGTGAGTGCAAATCTTCATTGGTGAAAAAATATATTCCTTGTTATCAGCTTGACGTTAATAGGTGAAGCTAAGTAGGTGAGTTATACTTTTAACCGTGGTAACCCATTTTTAAAATAGCCACAAATCACTATAGAGCAAGATATAAAATAAACAAAAGAGATGTTTGCTCATTTTATGTATATTAAGTCTTTAGATAAAGAGATGTAGAATGACCAATTTCTAAAAACACCAATGAAACATTGGAAAATTATAAATATATGCCAAGTAATTATTAATGCCTGCTTTATTCTAGAATATGCCAATTTCAATAGAAAGCACAAAAGAACAGAAAATATAGTTCCTACATGCTTTAAAATAATAAAGGTCAGTTTAAGGCCATAGAAAGGCATTAAGATATTTTTCTGACACTCAATAATAAAAACAAAAATTAGCATTTATGGAGCACTTACTGCATCATCAAGCACCTTTAAAGCACATAACATGTGTTATCTCCTTCTTCTTGCCATTGTACATTTGGAGAAACTAAAGTTCAAAAAGGTTAATGAACTTTACTAAGGTCAGACAAAAAGTACCAGACCTTGGACACACCATGTGTCCTTCAGCTTTCTAAGTGAATGTCTGAAGCTAAGATTTTATGATCTAGATGTCAGAGTAGGTGACTTCTTTTTCTCATGTTGACATGGATAAACAGGCAATAAGGGTACACCACCTATGCCTCAATATACTTACTTGTAAAATGGAAAGACGACGAGCCTCTTCGTTAAGGAAGCATATCTCTTTGAGTGGCTAGAAGGGATACTCGCCACACATGTATACCAAACATTGTTTCATTTGCTGCTGGCATAGCCCAGCCTCCACAAGATCATGGCTACAATTTGCCAGAGATATCACCCCCAAACTGATCACAACAGCACAAGGCATTAAACATCACAAGCAGCACGTTCACATTGCTCAGAGTCACTTGTTTTTAACAAACATCTGGGAGAAGAACATCTCTGAGGACTAGATTTTAGGAAACTTCCAGCCCTGTGAAAGCAGGACTCACCTTTAGGAAACCACAATTTAGTCACAGTTTCTATCATGAGAGGCGGGCAGCTGTTTTCTGTGTTCGTCGCATCTGCTGGGGAAGCAATGCCAAGCAGAGGGAAAGGGAGACACCTGAGGCACAGTGTGGCCTGCACAGTTCGGTTAAGAGAATTTTGGATCAACCTTCCCTGTCTATGGCTGCTGAAAACTCACAGTTCCCCTCTCTAAAGCGGCAGGATTGAGGAAGGGCTCACCCACTCTCACCTCCCTCCAACCTTGGCTTTCCTCCTTCCTCTCTTCTCCTCTACTTGCAAGCCATTCAGCTTATACATGTCAATGCTCTTTCAACAACCGACTCGGTGAGTTTGCTTCCCTTGAGGTCTTTCTATCTCTCCTCTCCCCATTCCTCCTGTTAGCTCTGTCTCTTGCCCCAGCCTTAGAACAGAATCCTTGTTAACGAACCCTTCTTCTGTACTACACAAGAGAGGAGTTAGAGACACATTGGGCTTTTCTACGGGTCTGCTTTCATTTGTTAAGCAATTGTTTTTTATTTGGATTTCATTTATTCATTAAAATATTTGTGAGGCTGTACTACTTACCCTGAGGATGCTAGGAATTTTAAAGGAATATCTTGGTAGAGAAATATCTCCTTTTAGATTGTATTTTAAGTTTCAGTCATAGCACAGAAAGGGTCTTCTTTGGAACCTGTGACAGATGACCCTCTTCTCCTTTTCCTCTGCAGTTAGATTCAGGGCGACTGCTTTGGGCTAAATTATAAAAGATTTAAGCAGGAAATAAAGAGACTTTTCTGAAAGTAAAAATATCTAAATACCCAAATAGATTCCTGAGGGATGTTGTGTTTCTTTGAAGATCTTTAAATGTGGAGACAAAGAAGGCATCTACCAGCAGAGGGTTGCATATGACTGAGTGACCTTTTTATGATCTCCTTTGAATCCGTGAAGGATGCGATTAATTAAAGTCAGAAGTTTGTCACTAAAATAATAGTTATGAGATCCAGAGAATTCAAGGTGTTGGAGGACTCATTAAGTAGGTGCATAAATATCATGCTGAAAGATTTAATGAGACCATAGGGTCACTTATAGAAAAATGGTACAGAGATGGCCTAGAAAAAATAAATTAGAATCGATATTGTGCTTCCGAATTAACAGCTATAGATTGCTATATTAACACCTGAGACAGAAATTCTATAATTATATCTTGATGATGAATATTGATGTTCTTGTCATGGGAAAAATGAAAATTGCTCACATTTAGTATTTTACTTATCAATAATAAAATAAATTTATATGTGTGTGCTTATTTCTGTGACACCTGGGAACCGTGAATGCTTTAAGTAGCTACAATTAAGTGAATAGTGTTTTTTTTTTTTTCCTTTTAATTCAACCAATAGTTATTGAATGCCTACTACACAGAAGGCACTGGGCTAGGTGCCGGGAAAAAACACAGATGCACCCCTTTCCACGCTTCAAGTTGATTAGAGTATAGTGCTATCCAATAGAATTTTCTGCACTGATGGAAATTTTCCATGTCTTAGTGTCCAGTGCAGTAGCAACTAGCCACAAGTAGTTATTAATCGTTTGGAATGTGGCTGATGCAACTAAGGTGTTGAATTTTAAATTTTATTTTAACTGTTTATATTTAAATGTGAATATAAACAGCCACATGCTTAATCTTAATTTATAATGTGTAATCCGCTTTTGTGTCAAAAAGGATTGCATTGGGACAAAAGACTATGTTCATCATTATAATAGAGCTGTTTACATGGGAGGAAAGGCTGACACATAATTGAGGAAACCAAGGAAGCCTTCACAGAGGTGGCAGTCATTGAGCTGAGACCTAGAGGAGCAGATAGGAAGGACTTCCTCATGACAATATGAAAAAGCCTGAGATGCGAGTATCATGTTACTCTTGTGGAACTGCATGTAATTTCATCATTTACATGTTGTGTTACTCTGCTCAGCTTCCATAGCAAAATATCACAGATTGGGTAGCTTCAGCAACAGAAATTTATTTTTTCACAATTCTGGAGTCTGGAAGTCTAAGATCAAGGTGCCCGCGAGATTCATTTCTGGGGAGGCTTCTCCTCTGGGTTTGCAGACAGTGGCTTTTTGCCATGTCCTCAGATGGCCTTTCTATGCACATGCACAGAGAGAGAGAGAGAGAGAGAGAGAGCGCATGCACACGCTGGCACTTCTTCCTTTTCTTATAAGGACACCAGCCCTATCAGATCAGGGAGCCACTCATATGAGTTCATTTAACCTTAATTACTTCATTAAAGATTCTATCTCCAAATATAGTCACATTGAGGGTTAGGGCTTTGATATATGAATTTGGGAGAGACACAATTCAGTCCATAAAGGAAATATATCTCTCACACATAGCTCACACAAATTCTGTAGAAAACTATCATCTATTTACCCAGCATCTGGTGATTTTAATCACTGCTTTTGATTTGCATAGTGTTAGATAACATAGGGTTCTAGAATATTAACAAGTATAAAAATTACCTAAACCAAAGTATCCACCTCACAGAACTCGAATGTAATTAAACATTGCTTAAGCAAATATTAATTTTCCTTTATTCTTTGAGGACAAACCAGTGGTGAGCTGGAGCTTACTATCTAAGTTCATAACAGTTCATTTTCAAATTTTTCAAGGATTTTGTGACCTGATTATTAAACACAACCATTACTATAAATTAAATTATATAAACTTTCAATGAAATAAATTTATTCAAAACAAATGTAACAAATACTCATAACTCATCATTTACCAATTTTTTCCTAGAGCTTTGTCAAAGCACTTTAAAAAATTTTTTTTTAAGACAGAGTCTCACTGTGTTGCCCAGGCTGGAGTGCAGTGATGCGATCATGGCTCACTGCAGCCTCAATTTCCTGAGGTCAGTTCAATCCATCCTCCCACATCAGCTTCCCAAGTAGCTGAGAATACAGGCTTGCCACCGCACTTGGCTGATTTTTTTATTTTTATTTTTGTAGAGGTGGAGTTTTGTCATATTGCCCAGGCTGATCTTAAACTCCTGAGCTCAAGCTCAAAGCGATCGTCCTGCCTCAGCCTCCCAAAGTGCTCGGATTACAGGCATGAGCCACGGTGCCCGGCTCACTTACAAATAATTTAATACTTCTCACTATTGCCTGTGCTGTCGAGGTACTTTGCATCTTTACGTCTACTACGCACCATCGGTAGTGGTGGCTCTGACAGTCTGCTACTGTACACCTCCTCCCAACTCCTTATTCAAGGTCACCACTTTGGTAGTTTGTGACTGGCTCTGGGCAAGTATTTACACCATTGAAAATCAACCATCTCTAAAACTTCCTCCTCCCAACTCCTTACACAAGGTCACCACTTTGGTAGTTTGCAGCTGGCTCTGGGCAAGTATTTACACCGTTGAAAATCAACAATCTCTAAAACTGGGCCCTTTCATTTTCTAGTAGAGCCACATATTAATCATTTACCAGCACACCGCTGGCACAAACCTTACTCTCTTTCATGGTACAGGGTTTTCCCAGTATTTATCTGGAGTTCCTGTTGCAGCTTTCCATGGTCGAAACATTATTACCCATCCTTTAAAAACAAAATGAAACTTTTTACTGAAATAAATTACCTTTTTTAAAGGTTTTTTCTGTTTCCTACACTAGACAGAGCCTATACTGCTCTGTTGATCCATGAACTTTCAGGCCCTCAGTATAAAATGTTTTAAGGACAACAGAAAAGTCCCCTAAAACTTAAACCTAGCATTGACAACATTTTTCTAGCCCCCTCAGCAAGGTCTTCTACCTGCAAATTGCCTCAGCTGTAACGTAACATACCTCCCGCTGCTAGTACTAGCTCACAGCTAATACTAAGCGTAACACTTGACTCCATTTTACAGGGGCCACTTTTTTTCTCTAAAAGTTTTATGTAACAGTGAGTGAAATAGAATAGATGCTGGGGTAAACAGCAGTTTCCAGATTAGATGTTATTTTCTGTAGGAAACATTTCTCTCCAGTGTTGCCCCTTCACACCATCCCCAAACAAGTAAAAAATTGCTCAGACTTTGAAAATGTAATACCATCTGGCAGAACTCACATTTGACCTTTTATTAAACCTACAATTATGTCACACCGGTGAGATCTGAAATTCAAGGCTCCAGAAGTTAAAGCAATGTGTCCAAGGTTACATGGAAAATACTTGAGAGCACACAGTTTCCAGCTCTGGCCTTTCACTTCTGTTGTACACCGTAGTACGTGTGTTTTCTGATTAGAGTTTTCATTTTTCTTCAGTTATAATTTCCTTTACCATCATAACATTTTGGGAGGCTGGTATGAGGGTGAGTATAGAAGAAGGAATTCAAACAGAAAAGGTTAAGTGATTTATAGTTTTCACCCTTTCTCCAAGCCCCCAAATTTGAGATTTATGTGCCCCCAAATTTGAGAATCATGAATTTAGATTGAGTAAGAATGGATAAAATCCATTAATCAATTTAGATTGTATTAGAATGGATAAAATCCTTGGCATATCAAAAGAATGGAAAAGGGATCCCAGGAGGTAGTTCTGGATAACTTTTAACTTGAAAATGTCTGGTAGAGGCCGGGCATAGTGGCTCATGCCTATAATCCCAGCACTTTGTGAGGGCAAGTCAGGCAGATGGCTTGAGCCCAGGAGTTTGAGACCAGCCTGGGCAACATGGCAAAACCCCATCTCTGCAAAAAATACAAAAATTAGCTAGGTGTGGTGGTGCATGCTTGTAGTCTCAGCTACTTGGGAGGCTGAGATATGTGAGGATTGCATGAGCCTGGGAGGTCAAGGCCGCAGTGAGCCAAGATCGCACTACTGCACTTTGGCCTGGACAACAGAGTGAGACCCTGTCTCAAAAACAAATAAATAAATAGTCTGGAAGAATAGAAAAAGCAAGTGAGAAACAAAAAAGGGATGACCTGTGAGGTAGGAGGAAAACCAAGAGGGTCAAAGAAGCCCAGAGGAAAAGCAGTGCGTGAATATGAAGGGCATGATCCCCAGTGTCTAAAGCCGGTGAATGCTACAGAAGTCTTCTTTGATTTTAGTATCCAGGAGGTCATTATTGGCCTTGGTATTAGTGAGGAATCAGTCGAAAGGTGGGGAAGGGAACCAGGTAAGAGTGGATTAAACAGGAGACAGCTTATCTAACACCCATTTGGAAGTATAGACTCGAAGGGAAGCAGGGATCTGTACTAGTAATGGAGGAAATAGGAGGGAAAATCCATTTGAGAAGAGATTAATGAGTCCTTCTAATTCATGGTTCGGTCTAGTTTATCACGAAACACTAAATCAAATGAAAGAGTTGCTTCTATAGCCCTGTGTACTTCCATCGGCAGATTTTATATTGGGTTGTACAGATCAACCCCATTGCCAAGGAAGAACAGGAAAAAGAGATTTCACCTACATTAATGGTTGGCAGAGTGGTATTTCCCTCTGATAAATGAATATTCAATGGAGGAACAATATCTTAATAAGTATACAGCATATGTTATTCAGAACAATAACAATAAAGGATTTCTATAGACCTTGTTTAAATGTTAGGTTGTTTTCTTTTGCTGTTGAACACATCAACCAGCAGTACTTACACAACTTACATCATGATCTTCATAGCTGATACAGAAAGCCACAGGCCTGCATGGCTGCTACACTGAAGTGTCTACAGACCAAGAGGCTTCACATGTGCCTTTCTGTAATTAGTATTTACTCAGCCTCCTATAGCAGGGAAAATATTTTGCACATAATAAACTCATATATTTCCTTACCCCTTAAGGGGTAATGTACTTAAGCACATTCTGCTGTAGGATTTTTACTAGCAAGGTTGAGTCACAGCTCCAGGAAAGGAAAGAATGGGACTCCCTAGAAGAGAAGATCCTCATTAGCAGATGAGAAATTTTGTAAAACAGGGATTACAAGAGAGGAAGGTATTTTTTTTTTCCAAATTTCTTTAGCTTCTTCTAACACAGAAGGCAGGTCTAGGGGGCTAGAGCCTTGCTAGCTATGTCCCCAAAGATGACATAACTCAGGATAAGACATAGAAAAAGAAGAAAGCCTGTCCCCCTCTCCCCCAGGCCTTGGAATTGTTGGAAGAAGAAGGGGGAGAGAGAGAGTAGAGCAGGAAGTAAGACTTTGTATGTACCTCTCTGACTTCTACCCTCTAGGCAAAAATCTGGAAGATTCTGGAGCAGGCTCATGACTCCTCATATCTTGCGTGTCTTAGAATGGACAGGAAAGCTCTTGCATGTCCCAGTGATTGGAGATGGTGGTGTAAGCAGGGGCTAGTGTGAGCGGGGGCTGGTGAAAGCTGGGGACAAGACAAAGACGCTCCCTCTGGTGATGACTTCATAACTGAAGTCAGCTGGACTCAAGTAATGAGTGGACTTTGCCAGACTCTACCAGGGCATCTCACCCCAAATGGCCAGCAGTCTTTCATCCATGGAGCAATCTAGGCCAACCATTTCACAGCACAGACCTGTGAGGATGCAGAGAGCAGCCTGGCAGGTGTAAGCCTGTGCCTTTCTCCCTCTTAGAAGACACACTGAGTTCCTGAATAGATTTACCCACCGTTTTGGGGAGCTGAAAATGGGAAGGACGACTTTACAAGCTTCAACTTTACCCAAAGGGACTGACTCATGCAAAAAACGTGTAAAACCAATCCTGTGGGGAGTGAAATGTTGAAGAAACCATAAGGAAATTGTCTATTTCCTTTAACAGTTGGAAAGGCTAGGGCAGCTTCCCTTCCTGTCATGGGAAGCGTGGCTCCTACGCCCTCTGGGAGAGTGGTTTGAGAAGTGTTTCCGCTGTGACTTAAATTATAGCCATTTCCCAAGCAGGCAGCCCAGGGACTGTGGTAGGCAGTGCCAGCTACTCAGAGTCAATTGAAAGGGAATTGGTCGCCTGGGAGGTTTCTAACCTGATTTCAGGTTTCCTGGACACCGTGTCCTCTCCTGACCCAACACCTGCTGTGACAGATAGATGTTTGTAATGAGGTGAATAACAAGCAGTCTCATGAACATTAGGTCACATGGAACAAAAGGCACAGTGGCTTAGGTGGAGCCTGCATTTTCCTGTTTTCTCTAATAAATTTCTCTAGCAAATCTACTCATGGAAAGCTTTGGCAAGATTTTTAGGCAAAGCCTTTAAACTCACATTTTTCAGAGGAAAAAAATGTTTGCTATTTCATGGCTGACAGAGAGACTCAATTCTGCTGTTACATTCAGAAATCTGTTTTTTTTTTTTAAATGTCTGTTTCATACGTAAAATCTCAGAATATCTTACTAAGACTAGCTCTAAAGTAAACTATTTCACCACACACAAAGAAAACGCAACCATCATAATAAAGGGGGCAGAAGGAAACATTGGGGTGTGGTGGGTTGGTTATAAAAATGAATGAGGACCATGCACGGTGGCTCACGCATATAATCCCAGCACTTTGCCAGCCCGAAGTGGGAGGATCGCTTGAGCCAAGGAAATCGAAAACAGCCTGGGCAACATAGTGAGACCCTATCTCTACAAAAAAATTTTAAAAATTAGCTGGGCATGGTAGCACATGCCTGTAGTCCCAGCTACTGAGGAGGCTGAGGCGGGAGGATCACCTGAGCCCAGAAATTCCAGGCTGCAGTGAATTATGATCACACCACTGCACAGCCAGGGCAACCGAGCAAGATTATGTTTTAAATAAATAAATATTAATGAATAAAATGAAATATTCCTGATAGACAAACTGGTTTTTGACATCTCTGGTGGTATTTCAATTGATTTCTCCTGTAGAGGAATTAATAGGTGAATGCCTGCCCCAGCAAGGGTCCAATGTGAACAAAGCTTTCTATGTGATTTGTAGGTTTTTCCTCTGTCCTGATGTGACTACCTGATGTGACTCTGTCCTGATGTGAGCCCCAGAAGTGGGGCTCAGCTGGGAGTTTTAGAAATGATTTTTTCTTTTTATTTAAATTCTGTGCCTCATTATATTCTTAGAGGTATTAGTCAGAGCTTTATCATGATCAGTCTTATTTCCACAGTCCCTCAGTATTTAAGTCTTATTAGCAAAATTAAATGTGAAAAAGGTATTGTGTGAGATTTTACAAGAGCCCAAGATGAAGAGTAGAGATGTGTGTGGTGTTCGTCGATGGCATTATGCTTCTATCCTTGTTCTGACAGGATTCTGGCCTTTTGGAACATTCTATCTAAGGGCTAAGCTAATTTAGTTGAGAAACCTAAAGATTGCATTTCGAGAATGATTTTAACACATAGATTTCCAATCTTGAAATTACAATAGTCACTCACTTATCAAAGAGTAGAGTAGAAAATAAGTCTTTCCTTTTAACATCTTTTCTCTCTTAAAATTGGAGGATAGGGATTTATAAGTAGGGTTCCATCTATCCATCCATCCATCCATTCATCCATCCATCCATCCATTCTTCCGTCCACCTATCCACCTATGGTATGTACTTGCGTGTGTGTGTGTGTGTGTGTGTGTGTGTGTGTGTGTGTGTGTAAACATATTTAAAAAGCAGGTTTACTCATTGCTTTTGGTACAGTTCTCTAAACTAAAGAAACTTATGTTGGTATTTTTATTGTCCATGAAATTATATTATGAAACAATAACAGGTAGGAAGGATGGGTGCCCATAAATATCCATACTCTCTTTGCATTTTCTATCGTATGTACTACTAATCTCTTACATTTGTTAATCTATTGCTATGGTTTTTACACAAGTTGGACTGACACCTTCATTTAGCAGATGTGGAAAGAGGCCCAAAGAGGTCCACTTACAGGCAGGAATAGGGCCAGGCCAGAAATCTAGTCTCCAGTCTTTTTCCTTTTCTTAGCAAACAGATTCTCCAATGAGCAGACTTGATTGTGTCTTGCTGCATAGCAACCCACACTAACTATACAGGTGTAATGTCCATTATTTAAAAAACCCAGTCCCCTTTGATTTCAGATCGTGTGCTTCCCTTCTCTACTGTACAGATGTCAGGTAAACTGGGTAATTGCTGCACTGCTTTATTGTTTGTTCCAGTCTTCTTTTCTCTGTGTTCCTGCCTTTATTCATTTTCAGCTGTTACGAATGTATACACAATTAAAGGGGGGAGGGAGGCATATTAATTGAAAAATTGATGACATAACCTTGAGGGCTTTGCTTTAATTACCTCCAGTGTTCAGGAATGACAGTTCTTCAGATTTATCTTCTCTTCCTTAATAGAGGATTTTTCCACTGGACTGACTTCTGGCAATATCTGGTGTTCAGACTGTAGTGCCATGCTCTGCTATTTTTATTACTCACACAAAAGTCACAAAAGTGAATTGATGGGCCATGGGTAAGTTAAACTTCTAATCACGCAATGGTGGAATAAAAGAGCCATTGCTAACCCTGGCAGACCTAAGGTATAAAATTTCACAAAATTACATAGATGGTAAGAGGTGGTTTTGACACAATTTGAGCTGATGCTTTCATTTAGCCAATGTGGAAAGAGGCTCAGAGAGGTCCACTTATAGGCAGTGGTAGGGCTGGGTCCGAAGTCTAATCTCCAGCCTCCTTGCTTTGTACTCCGTGCCTCAAACTCAACCACTCTCTTCTCCCAACCATATTGCATCTTAGTGAGTTACAGTGCAACACAAGATCTAGAAATATCTATTAAAAATTATGTTCTGATCATAAAACAATTGAAAACATATAAAAGAAAGTAATTTAGTTAGGGGCTAGATGCAGTTTAAAATTTGAAAATCAATAGTTTTCCTCTATAGCATCAATAATATCTATCTATCTAATTATGTATAATATGACACAAAATAACAGAAACCATAAGATATATTAATAGAACATGTATTATATTATATAACCTGTTTATAGATATTCCTAAGGAGGATTGTGGCAAAGATTTCTGGAGGTGATATTTAATGATATCTTATAAAATGGTAGTGAAGAGAAAAGTAAAACAGTGGCAAAGAATACGAAAGGTGAGACACCAGTATAAGAGATCAATAAATAGTTAAAAGCAGATAAATGAGAAGGAACTGATCTTAAAAAAAAAAAAAAAAAAAAAAAAAAAAAAAAAAAAAAAAAAAACAGGAGATACAGCGAAGTGCCCAGAGCACAGGATCGCAACTGAGAGGGGCACTGGAAAGAGAAAACCAAGGGAAGTAAATTATCAAAGAAATATTATAAGACACATTTTCACAACTGAAGAATGTTAATTACCAGACTGAAGGACCAAAATGAGTGCCCAGCAACAAAAAAGAAATGACCCACGCTTAGGCTCCAAACTGGAAAATTTTGGAATACCAAAAACAAAGAATTTTTTTCAACATTTCCAGGACAAAAACTACCACTCACAAATGGAAAGTCAGAATGAGATCAGGCATCTCTACAGAAAATGAAAGTTTGAAGAGTAAAGCAAAGCATTCAGAGTTCTAAAATGATTTAATGGGGAATTCTAAAGCCATACTATCAAGCCAGAGAATAGAACAAAAACTTGTTCAGACATACAAAATACTGTACCATCTATATGTTTTTCTAAAATGCAAAACAAATTCTGCTCTTTCTATAAGCATATATATGAATATGAATAAACAGAGAATTTCTGGACATTTACACACCAAACTTAAACCATGGTTAACCTGAGGGAGGGGACTGGGATTAGGGAGGTGGCCAAAGGGTGCTTTGCAGCTATCCATATTGTTTGTTTGCATGTGTTTACTGAAATAAAGTATTTATGTATTATCTGGGTGATTAAAAGTATTCTTCATGTTAATGCAAAATAACCCATTACTGATAAAAGTTAGTTTTAAATGAGAGCTTGTTTGAAATTCTAAACTTTCCTCTAACTGTTCATCTGGATCCACTTCTTTCAAATGCCCTTTCTATTTCTATCTTTAAAAAGAAATCCAATTCAGGCTAAAAGGAGCCATTATAGTCTCTTGATATCATCACATTTCTGTTAATGAGCCCTTCAAACTTGATTGGTTCTTAGTAGAATTACAGTGATTCTGAAGCAATCCTGAAGTCACCTGTTTCCCTCTGCCATAGAAAATGCCACATCTGTTGCTGATATAATCTAAGATAAAATATCAAGAAAACAAAACAGAGACCTGAGTTTCCAATGAAAACTCTGTATAACTTTTTTAAGTATGTTTAAATGCATCAGTGAATGGGAAAAAAGTAGGGAATGCTCAGAGGACAAGGTCCAAGTGAAAGCAGGTACCAGAGAGGTGAGCAGAGCAGTCAAGCTGTCCTTTATCTTGAAAGTGTCTATCAGGGTCAGCATGGTAGAACTTGGTATTGAAACTTGGTATAGAATAGAGGAGAAAAAAATTCTCCCTGAGAATTCGTGATTGCTTCGTGGTTCTCACTGGGGGTTTGAAGCCTGAATTCACCCCACCTGACAAACTCAGGGCCAGACTGAAGGGCCAAACCGAGTGGCCAGCAACAAGAAAGAAATGACCCATGCTTAGGCTCCAAACTGGAAAATTTTGGAATACTGAAAACAAACAGATTTAGTTTCAATCTGTCTCATTCTGGAAATCCTGTGGGCTCCTGACATAATTAATCGGCTTGTTTAAAAAGGAACCCGTCTTTAAACCAGACCTAAACTATGACTACAGACAAAGTTCCAGGAAATGTCACCACGTGAAAGCAATCGCAATGAATACAAAGAAAGTCCATGAGTGAGAATGAGCAAAAATAACAGCAGAATGACCCATACAAAAACTTGAGATTTTGGAATTATGAGAAACAGAATATTAAGCAAGTACTTTTAAGGTTGACAATATGAGTAAAGAGCAACTGACTAAAAAAGTGATGAAGCACATTTGCAAACAGATTGATTCTCTGTAAGTGAAAAATATATTTAAAATACAATGCATAGTTATAGCAACAGAAAGAGAATTAGTAAATTTTTAGAGATCTGTATAATTACCAAGAATATAGCAAAGTATCAAAGATATGGAAAATGTGGTAGAGAGATCAAGAGGCATGCAGGATAGAATGAGAAGAAGGGGTGAGAGCAAAAAGGTACAGGAGATTATTTGAAGAGGTTATATTTCAGAATTAATAAAATTAATTCTGGATTAATTCATAGATTCACAAATTCATAGATTAAGAAATCTCAAGCATAGTATATTTTAAACAATGCCATATCTAAATATATCATATTTAAGTTCCAGAAACCCAAGTATCATTTAACAATGAAAGTAATAAAGACATTTTTAGCACAGCCAGGAAGACAAGACATGGGGAGCGAGGGTACAGTGAGGACTAAGGGTTTCCCACCAGCAACTCTTCACTAAAGGAAACTGTATCTCCATATACTAGTCAGAGGAAAAGATGACCCCAGATGGAAAGTCAGAACAAAGACCAAAGAAAATTGTAAATGGGTAGATAAATATAAATTAACATTCATGATATAAAAGACTAACAATGTGTTATGGAGTTATAAAAAGAACTAAAACATAAAATAATATAATATCAATTTAAAAGAGATAATTGGTATTAAAGCACTCTAAGTCTTTGTGATGTTCAGGAAGAGGGCAAATATTGATTAACTCTAGGATGTGATAAATATTGAAACATCCAATGCTGCTAAAAGAGTAAAAGAACAAACCATAAATTACAGAGGGAAAAATATGAGATTACAAAGAAAGTCCATGAGTGAGAATGAGCGAAAGTGAAAGCAGAATAAGCCCTAACAACTTGAGATTTTGGAATTATGAGAAACAGAATATTAAGAGCAACTGACTAAAAAAGTGATGAAGCATATTTGGATGAAAATATTTTCTTGCTTTCATCCATATTTGGATGAAAATATAATACAAAAGAAAGCAAAAAGGGGGGGAATTAAGCACAGAAAGGAAAGTAAAAGATAGAAAGCATAAAAATGAATCCATTAGTATCAGTAATTACAGCATATGCAAAAATGTTCCATTTTCAAATATCAAAGATTGTCAGCCTGTATTTATTTTTTAAATTCAGCAATCTGCTACTTCAAAAAGACATGTATGGAGTATAGGAGTTTAGAAAACTTGTAAGTATAAAGGAAACAAAAAATATACCATGCAAATACCAAAAGAAACCTGCTTCAGCTATGTTCATATCAAATGAAATAGACTTTAAGGCAAAAACAAAGTAAACTGTTACATAATGACAAAATGTTTAGTTCTCCAAGAGCATATAACAATTTTAAACTTATGTGCACATAATTATGTACTCTCACAATATGTATAGTAAAAATATTGACAATACTGAATCTACCTCTGTAGTCAAAAATGTTCAACACACTTCTCTCGGTAATTGATGCATCAAGAAAACTGCAAATAAATATTGTCACAGTATAGATTTGAATAAGACAACACAATTAGAAACTTTACTAACGTATGTGTGTGTGAAACTCAAAAACCAAAGGCAAAATCCAAGGAAAACCTTATAATTAAAACATTCTCTTTAGAAAAGGATACCCACTATTATCCCTTTCTGTCCAATGCAATAAGACGAGAAGAATAAATAAAAGATATAATATTTAGATATTAAGTGAAAAAATATTTGCAAATGATGTGAATAACTATTCAGAATAATCTACAGATAAGTTAATTAATGAGTTAGCAAATATGCTGCCTATAAAATTAATTTATAAAAATCCATTTCATTTCCGTAGATAAGCAACAGGCAGCTAGTATAACTTTAAAAATATATAACATCATAACAAGTAAAGTTATATTGGGTATAACATCAAACAAGGTCTATTATAACATGCTTATGAATTGGAAGAGCCAATAACATAGAAATAAGTACTGGCCAACATGATGAAACCCCGTTTCTACTAAAAATACAAAAATTAGCTGGGTGTGGTGGTGTGTGCCTGTAATCCCAGCTACTTGGGAGTCTGAGGCAGCAGAATTGCTTGAACCCAGGAGGTGGAGGCTGCAGTGAGCCAAGATTGTGCCACTGCACTCTCCAGCCTGGATGACAGAGCAAGACTCAGTCTCAAAAAAAAAAAAAAAAATTCTCCCAAATTGATCTATAGATTAAATGCAGTACCAAAAAAAGTCAACATTTGTAGAATTTGACAAGCTGATTTCAAAATTTTTATGGTAAAGCAATGACCCAGGAATTACCAAGATGTTTCTGAAGTGGGACAGAACGTAAAGATTCATCACATATCAAAAATCATTCTGAATATATAGTAATTAAGATATTAGTGGGATATTGGCAGATTTAACATTGGCACAAATAAATGGTCTATGAACAAATGCACACTGATGTGAGAACTTGAACTATTGATATTTGATCTGACATACCTGTGGCCATTTTTGAACAAGGCCATTCTGAACTAATATGTCTTGATGTGAGAGCACATTCCCTAGTGACATCTTTGTTTCTATGGAATGCTCTGATTCAGTTTATATCCCTTTGATTTTTACCCTGTTTCCGTCAGGGAATAAACTCTCAGCACTAACACCTTCTGCACAGGAGTGCCTCTACCATCTCTTTTAGATAGTTCAGAAGGCCCCTGAAGATCTTACACATTCTGAATACCCTGGGACACTTCCCACCATATCACAAGGTCATTACAATTGTCTGCCGGTGATAAGGAATTTGTTCCTTAGGTTCCTAAACATTTACTCCTGGTTCTCAGTGGCTTTGTCAGCATCTCACAGGGTTGGCAATGACACCCACTATACTTCTCTCTATCCAGCCTTGGGGAATCAGTTTAACATCTTATCCCCTTGCTTGTTGGAATTGATACATCCAGCATTCAGACTGTCCCTGCTACATGTAAGATAACCAACAAACAAAATTGCGTTTTTTGAAACTTAAAGGCCCAATACCTTTATTTAGTATTAGACTACAGATTGTTGGGCCTGTAAGTAGGACACACATTGCCTAGAGTGGTCCATCTCTGTCCTTTGCCATCTGGCTGCATGAATCAATGTCAGATGGATACAAATATATCTCTGGAAAGGGTACGTTGGGAAAAAGAGTAGATACACTAAGCACAGACTCCAGAACCTGTTCCCAGAAAAATATTTTCATGGTAAATCCTAAGATATCAAAGCAAAGGTTTAAATGCTGGCTGCATGCTTTCTCTGTCTTTTATTTTCATTGGATGCTAGAATTTGAATAGGCCCTGTTTTTGCTTTATTAATCCATATTTTATTGCAGGCCCAGAAATTCAGGGGAACTCAGGAATGGCAGGAAGTATGTGATAGAAACTACAAGTAGCCTTAAGGCCAAAACAAGAATAATGCTACTGAGACAATGAGGTTTACATATCCAGCTGGCTACTGTATTGTCATTTAGCCACCAGGATTGAATCTCAGCTTGGATTTTCGAGGCTTAGCAGTACAATGAGGGTTGGGATAAATAAGTTATAATTATAAATGTTATTTATTAAAAGGTAGTTTTGGTCTCAGAGAAGGAACACAGATAATAATAATGCATGCAGCACTGAAAGATAAAAATCCATAAAAAATAATTGAGGGATATGAGATAAGGGGGAAATTGAGAATAAGAATAGAAAAGTGACTTGGAGGAAGGGAGGAATAAATTAGTAAGCCAATCATAACACATACCCCATAACATCCTGGATATTGGTTGATGTCTGGATATTGAGTTCTTGGGTCAACACTGTCCACAGAGGTGAAACATCATTGGAGTAGCTTGGGCTTGCAAGGAAGGTTGGCATTATATCCCTTCCCAACCCCAGATGCCACCATAGACACACCTACACTATGCCCAGGTCCTCATTGTACTCATTTTATCCATTCACACGTTTCTTGAATGTATTCAATATGCCAGTGACCAAGTTCTGGGGAAACCATACTTGGTAAAAAGTAGACATTGTCCCTGCTCCAGTGGAATTTATCCCCCCAGTAAAGGAGAGAAGGAGGCAATAAACAAATGGTCACATGAACTAATTGTCTAGCTACAAATCCAGACAAGTTCTCTGAAAGAAAGGAGCATGGTGCCAGGAAAACCCAGACTGCTCTGAGTGAGGTAGTTATAGGGGATTGAAGATCAGACAGAACATCTTGGAGCAAGTGATGTTTGAACTAAGAGCCAAAGGTTGAGTAGGAATTAACTAGGTAAATGATAATAAGGTCTGGTAGAGTGAGAAAGAGTGTGTGTGTGGACGAAGATAAACCCTTTCAGATACAGATAATAATACACGCAAAGTCCCTGTGGTAGGAGGGACTATGGTGTATGCAAGGAACTGAAGAGTCATGGTAGATATACCAAAGAGTATCAGGAAAAGAGTATACAGTGGAGCCAGAAAGGTAGACAGAAATGAAACCCATAAAGCCTTGGCTGCTGCATTAACAATTTTGGCTTTTATCCTAATAAGACTTAAGGCCGGCCAGGCGTGGTGGCTTACGCCTGTAATCCCAGCACTTTGGGAGGCCGAGGAGGGCAGATCACCTGAGGTTGGGAGTTTGAGACCAGCCTGACCAATATGATGAAACCCCATATCTACTAAAAATACAAAAATTAGCTGGATGTCGTGGTATGCACCTGTAACCCCAGCTACTCGGGAGGCTGAGACAGGAGAATCTCTTAAACCTGGGAGGCGGAAGTTGCAGTGAGCCAAGATCGCGCCATTGCACTCCAGCCTGGGCAACAATAGTGAAACTCTGTCTAAAAAAAAAAAAAGACTTAAGGCTGGCTGAAGGAAGTGATATTATCAGATTTAGGCTTTGAAAATATTTTTATTGATTGATGTGGGGAGCAAATTAAAGGAGAGAAGGGGCAAGCGGGATGCAAAAGATTAGCTAGGGATATTATGTTAGTGCAGGCAAGAGACATTGGCAGTGTGGAGTCGGTTTATGACAGTGGTGATGGAGAGAGGCAGAAGGATGTGAGAGGCAGGACCTGGAGCCAGATTGACTGTAGGGTACAGGGAAAGGGAGGAGTCAAGGAATTGCCTAGGCATGTGGTTTGTGCAACTGAGTGGATTTTGACACCTATTCCTGGGCTAGGTGTCAAACTGCCAAACTGGTGATGAGGAGGAGGGAACCATGACAGCAACGTTGGACATAGTATGACTGAGATGTTTTGAGGCATCTGGAGAAGTCATGTAGATGGCTAAATGTACCACTTTGGATTTGAGAAGAGAAGTCTTAGCTGGAGATAAAAGGTTTGTGAATCATACATATAAAAATGGAAGGAAAGTGGAGAGAATATAGCATGACAAAGAAAAGAAGGCCTCAGCTGAAGCCATGGAGAGTTTTCAAGGAGCAACTAGGCCTGGGATTATTCTAAACTCAGCACTAGGATTGTAAGGGCAAGTGTTTATTTTCTCACCATTAACTTAACCTTCTTCCCTATTGTTTTGTGTTACCCATGACAGACAACTATCACTCATCTCTCACTCTAGAATTTCCTTAGTTAACCTGAAATCATCTTTGCCAATGATGATAGAAGTTTCACTCTAAATGGGTTTAATCAAGACGAAAAATATAATTGCATCATTTTGTAATGAATAAGACTTTACAGGTATGCTAAATGATTGTTACCAAAACCATTTAAATAATAATGATTTTATGCTTTTGTGTTTCACTGGTCAGCTTCTCTGGCCTTGACCTGTGAGCTCAGCATGAAGTGCTGAGATTTGATTTAAGATGACCTAGAGTTTATGTACTGTCATTTACTTGGAAATGATCACTTTGCGGATTTCACATGATGACATCTCTTAGGTCAGTTTTGCAAGTTCATTATTGCAAGCTGTCTAAAAGAGGTATAGGATTTTGTGACAAGTAATTAAGGAAACCACCACAAAAGTTTGAGTTTATACTATATGATAGCTTTCATTATTTAATACTGCATTTTTTATAATAGACATTGAATAGGAGGGGACTATCCTTATTAAGTGGTAGGCATTTTTCCCCATGATTATTTGTTCACTGAATTTGGAAGTGATGGAATACCAATGAAGAGCTATATCAGGATCATATGCACTCATGCACATGTGCAGTATGGGTATTTTCATGTGCTATGTGTGTTTCCCTGTGTTTGCTATGTAATATATAAAATCAAGACATCAACTGTTGTCTCTGCAGAGTTATAGCTGTATCACTTAAGCAGCAAAGGAAAGGATTTGGGGGTCCATTTTAATGTAGGCAAGAGATAAGACCATTTTTTCAAGTTAATAGGAAAGAAAATTATGGAGCTGTACTGTCCAAGGTGGTGAACACTAGTCATACAGGGCTATTTAAATATGTTATTGAAAAATTGAATAAAATTTGAAATTCAGTTTCTCAGTCACACTAGCCACATTTCATGTGCTCAGTATTCCCATGTAGCTAGTGGCTATGGTATTTGACATGCCAATTGCAACTTTTCCACAATGACAGATGGTTCTATTGAATAGTGCCAAACAAGAACAGGGTTCAAATCCAGGCTAATGCCTCTTTCTGCACAGCCAGTGCACTAAGAATGATTTTGACATTTTGAACTGATTGAAAAATAATCAAAAGAAGAAGAATATTTCAGAGCACGTGAAAATCATTTGAGATTCAAATTTTAGTGTCCTTAAAATTTCTATTGAGCACAGCCATGCCCATTCCATTATGCATTGTCTATGAGTTCATGCTACAACAGCTGCATTGAGTAGTTGTGACAGAGACTTTATAGTCTGCAAAGTCTAAAATATGTACTCTCTGCCTCTTTAAGAAAAGTTTGTTAACTCTTGGGCTAAAGGAAGGAAAGGAGTAGTATCACACATTACTTTCATTAAAAATGTTGTGTATAGATTTGGAAAATGAAATCAATAAGGAGAAGGGAAAGTGTGTCCAGAATTCATGCCCTGGTTTGATGGCTGTGGGATATCCTGTATTTGGGGATGTGATGGTGGATTGGGGTGAAAGCTCTGGAAATGTTGGCAATAGCCTTTAACATGTATCCAAAAGGCTCCATCAAACCCTCAGCTGTCTCAGGGTCTTTGCAGGTTTTTTAGGATACTCTCAAAAGCTCACATCTCTCTATAATTCACCATCTTCCCCATTGTAAAATGCAAATTAAGTCCTCTCAAAAGTTTGACAATATGAAAGGAAATTCAGCTACTCTCTTGACAACAATACCAATTATCTTTTTTTTAATATATATAACATTCTCTTAGGCAAATGCCTAAGACAATGGAAAATTATTTTGCAGTAAGACCCAAGCCAATCCAGACACAAGCTGCTCTCATTACAGCTGCTCTCTTCCCATCTCTTGAGGATGAGCTCACTAATAAGAATACATTGTCTCTTATTGGCACAGGCTTAAATACATGCAAGAACTTCATTAAGTCATTCCCTATCAGAATAAGAGCTATTGAGAATTTCTGCAGAACTAGGATGGTGTCTTCTCTACCTACGAATTGACTGGTTCCATGACAAAGCACTCTAGGGAGCCCTGCCAATCCATTTGATAATGTTGATGGACAAGATTGTATGGGGAGTAGGGAGAAAAAACACCTTTTATATTCTTCCCTGATATATGTATAAGTAGTTCTTTAGGAAGAGATGAAATGCATGGCTTCATCCTGCATAGATTCCCTTAAGGGACACCCAGGGAATTCCTAGGCCCAGTGGAATTAATGGTCTAGAAAGAGAATCATGCTTGTGTTGCAGAGCCCATTTCTTAATCCTCATGAAACCTAGTTAATAACACATAAAATAAAGTATTCTTATTGATGCCTGCAACTTCCTTTGAAGTTGAAATGCACCCAAAAGGATAAATGATATAGACATATGCTAAAGCAAATATGGTAAAATGCTACTGGTGGAATCTGTGTGGCAAGTATATGGGTGTCTACTGTAAAATGCTTTCAACTCTTCTATATGTGTAAAGATTTTCGTAACAAAATGTTAGGAAAAAAATCCTCCTGGAATACATCTCATGTAAGCCTCTAATTCCTCAGCATTAGCCACAAGCAGAACTGTCTCCAAAGGAGTAAATCATCAGGAAAAGTCCATGACCCCAAAAGAGTGCTGTTCAAGTTTCTTGGGCATTGCTCAGGTTCAGGCACAAATGCAAGTTCCCAGTTCCAATCTCCTCAGTGTGTGCTCGCTGACCTCCCTGCAACAGTTCCGCCCATTGACCAGTAGGGGATAATTCAGATGAACACCTTCGTGCGTAGAATATGAGCACTTAGACTTCTAGATTTTAAAAGGATTTCTGAGCCCAATCCTTACACATGTTTGATTTGTACTGTCTTTCTGTACGTCCTTAGTTAAGAGATGCTTTCTGGAGTATTTCGTAGGTGGATTTGAAGACTTCTCATTGCTTCAGTGCAGAGTGCCCTGGCAATGCATGCCAGGAGAGAGTCCATGGACTGATATTTTCTAGCCAAAGGGAGCTAAAAATCAGTCATTTTGACATTTGGATTTCTCATTGATGTGTCTTCTTTATTTAATTCAATTTAATATTAAAGAGTAGAGAGGGTAGAACAAACTGTTCAGCAACATATAGATCATTAGGTTTTAAAACCAAATAAAAAGTACTCAAAGTAAAAATTTGCCTGACTAAAAGGATTTTGAAATTATTCTTGAAAGCTCTGAAGCACGCAGTGGCAGCTTTGGACTTGATGGATATTTTTTCTGCGTAGAGTATCCAGTGCCAAAGAGATGATTCTGTCAGAAACTATTACAAAGCCAAATTATCTTTGATAATTGCTTCAGAATGTCTACATATATAATCCTAAATCTCTTTTCAAAGTACTTACACTACCAGTGGTCTTTGATTTATAACTGCTGGTCCAAGAGATGGCCTACTACTAATATAAAACAGGGTCTTAGCTTCACTGCACATCATTTCCAGAGGATGTGAATCTTAAGTCAATGTAAGAGATGTGTGAGTAGGAATGAGAACTCTTAGAAGTTGTAGGGGAGGGGGTTCAAGTCAGAGGGAACAGCAGATGTAGCTGGCCTAAGGCAAAGGGAACATTGTAGGATCAGAAAGAAGTCCATTCCAATGAAAAGAACTGAGACCAAGGGAAACCATAATGGGACCAGAGCATGCAAGACCATT
Organism: Rhinopithecus roxellana; assembly: GCF_007565055.1. Classification (NCBI taxonomy): domain Eukaryota; kingdom Metazoa; phylum Chordata; class Mammalia; order Primates; family Cercopithecidae; genus Rhinopithecus; species Rhinopithecus roxellana. The sequence continues at coordinate 94,707,961 of NC_044561.1, read as the reverse complement.
GCAAGAAGCATCAAGAGCTTGACGCTTTATCCAGAAGACAGAAGCAGCCATTGAGAGGACATGCTCCAGCTTTTATTTTAGCAGAATCTCTTTGCGTGTAATGTGGAAAATGAACTGGAGAGGGGAACCAGGAAACCTGTTAGGAGGCTAGTTCTGTAATCCATGAAATGGCAATATTCTGCTTTTATGTCTCTGAGAAGAAAGCATAGGTAAGCACCACCCAATACACATTTGGTAGAAAAAGAATATTCCCCAGCTAAGGATTAGGAAGATAAAGAAAACAATCAAGACCACCCACCCATTACTTCATTTTCCTTTATTTATCAGATCAAATACCCTTTCTAAATGAAGGTAAGCTGTACAGTTATTTTTTTAATATTTAAACATCTCATCAGAACCTACTGAATATGAGTCTCCATGTACTCATTGTAGTAAAATCTGTCTGAAGGCTGGCATCAGTATGTCTGGGTAGGATGTATATTCTAGCCCAGATTTTGCATAGATGTCACACGGAGTCCAGAATCCCTTAAGTTTCAGACATAGCCTTTAGAAGCACACTGATCTTCACAGGTGGAGGCTTCCACTGCCATCAGTCTATTACTGCTGCTTAAATTCATAGCACCCTGGACAGGAGGAGAAGGTAGCCTAGCTGTTTCCTTGGCCCCCACATCTCTCTGCCACATGATGGACAGCCATATCAGATTGCATTAGAATGTTGACCGCATGTTAACTGATGATCTTTCTTTCTCTCAATCCTTATTTTAAAATCACTCTACCAACACCTTACTCTTATTACTAATTAGATTATTTGGCCTTGGTGTATAGTGTCTTGGGGTCATCAGTATGAAGGTCAGGTCGTGATAAAAGAGCGGGGTCTCTAATGTGGATACACCCAGGAGATCACTCTCTCCCCAGGCTGTGTCCAAGTGGCATAGGGGAGCACAGGGCTCTGTTTCCAGGATGTACAGTCCCTTTCCATGACATTGGAGATGAAGCTGGGCCTCAACTATTGGAGATGAAGCTGGGCCTCAACTCTGCACCGGCATATTCCTACAACTCAGAGTCCTGTGGATAATGACGGAGGAGACAAACCATGCAGAAAACAGCCCTCTAGAGCACCCAATCTGGATCAAAGTTTGTCTTACATGTTTAAGAAAAAATTGCTTTATTTTATTTTACTGTATTAATTGATTAGTTTTTAAGGAAATAGTGGAGTCCATCACTAAGACCTGAGATGTGGAATAAATGCCACCAGTTTATTTTATTGTTATGTGCCTCTTTTTTCCTAAAAACTAAGCCCCAAAATATAAAAGTTTATGTTGTTACTTATTTATTTATTTTAGAGACAAACTCTCACTCTGTCACCCAGCCTGGAGTGCAGTAGTACAACTGTAGCTTGCCATAGCCTGAAACTCCTGGGCTCAAGCGATCCTCCCACTTCAGCCTCCCAAGTAGCCAGGACTACAGGCACATACCACCATGCCCAGCTCGTTATTTATATTTTGCTAAATGAATTTTTGAAATACATTTCTCCATTTTCAATTGAAATTTAACTTTCTTTCTTTCTTTCTTTCTTTCTTTCTTTCTTTCTTTCTTTCTTTTTCTTTCTTTCTTTCTCTCTCTCTCTCTCTCTCTCTCTCTTTCTTTCTTTCTTTCTTTCTCTTTCTTTCTTTCTCTGCTTCTTTCTTTCTTTTGTATTGCTCCTTGCATAGCCGGGCTATCCCATAGGCAGAGTGCCCAGGGTAGTGAAAGTTTAATTTTCAAAGAGTTTTTAATGCCAGAATCAAACTTATGAATTCACTTAGTAGATATTACATGTCACTGGCATATGACCTTTTAATAGATATTTTATTGGCCTAGGAATGGTAAGGTCAGAGACTTAAGTGGTTCCACTTCTAATAGCAAAAACTATTTCTGGCTATAATAAAATTTGGTGTCTTAAAATTTAAATAAAATAGTTGTTTATACTTACTCAGGGAACTGGAGGGTTATATGGGATATTTAAATAAATTGTGGAACACTTGGTCCTGAAAACTGCCCATTATAATACTTTAAACAAAATAAATTTCATGTAAAAGTTTCAAGCCTCCTGAACATCAGGGAAAGGTGAAAATACAGTCATGGGATATAGAGACTAGCACCAGGAAAAACAGCCAGAAATTCTGAACTTGGATCTCTTTGCATGTCCTCGTGCTGCTTAAGAGATTGCTTAAGAGATGACCTTGATAACATTTTAAAAATTTGAGTGCAAAGTGCAATGTATTGCCTTTCCGTGGATTAGAGCACATGATAGCTCTTGAGCCAGATTATAAGAATCCCTATCATAAGATTAGGAGAAGGGAAAGAAAAGAATCAGAATCAAAAGCCTGACCCACAGCTGACTCTCTTGTTTAAAGAAAATGCTTGGTCTTGCTTCCAGCACATGGTTTCCTGAAAATGATCTTTACCTTAATAAGTAAATGTTTAAAGCTTTACTTATTAATTTGGATTAGTTTGAGTCCTTAGGGAACCCTGAGAGGGCTTAGTTATCTTGACTACACAGGCCCACATCCCTCAGAAAGTACTCCCATGTCAGCAGCTGAACAACAACCTCAAGGATTGTCATTGTGGAATCGTGGCACAATCCAATTTTTTATCTCACCGTTATGAGTTGAGTGGTGGTCCCCAAAAAGACATGTCCTTATCCTGTTTCCTGGAACCTGTGAATGTTCCCTTGTTTAGAAAAAAGATATTTAAAGATGTTATAAAGGTAAGGATTTTGCAATGAGGAGATTATCTTGAGTCTTCCATGTGGGCCCTAAATCCAATGATGTGTGTATTAGTCTGTTCTCATGCTGCTAATAAAGACATACCAGAGACTGGGTAATTTATAAAGAAAAAGAAGTTTCATGGACTCATAGTTCCACATGGTTGGGGAGGTCTCACAATCATGGTGGAAGGCAAAGGAGGAGCAAAGGCATGTCTTACATGGCAACAGGCAAAAGAGCATGTGCAGGGGAACTGTCCTTTTTAAAACCATCAGATCTCATGAGACTTATTCACTATCATGAGAACAGCACAGGAAAAACCCACCCCCATGATTCAGTTATCTCCCACTGGGTCCCTCCCATTACTCATGGGGATTATGGGAGCTACAATTCAAGATGAGATATGGGTGGAGACACAGCCAAACCATATCAATGTATGTCCTAAGAAGAGTGAGGCAGGGAGAGATTTCACACATAAAGAAGAGGAGGAGGAGGCAATGTGTCCACAGAGGCAGAGACTGGAGTGGTGCAGGCTCAGGTCAAGGAATGGTGACAGCTACTGGAAAGTGAAAGAAGCAAGGAACCAATTCCCCCAAAGGAGTATGGCCCTGCTGACATGTTGATTTCAGACTTCTGGCCTCCATAACTGTGAAAGAATACATTTCTATTGTTTTAAGCCACTCAATTTTTGGTAAGTCAATATAGCAGCCACAAAAATCTAATACCCTAACTTCATGCCTTCCCTAATGTCTGCTTTCCCAGGTGAGTTATCTGAAAAGTCTTTTTCCCTTCCATGCTCTTGCCCATCCTTCTGGAATATTCTCTGTGGCAGTTATGCAGACCATTACAACCACATTTCTTGTGGGTTGTATGTGTGAAATCTGCAGAGCTCAGAAAAAAAATATCTGACCAAAAGCAACACTTGAACTACTGAATTTCTTTTTTTTCAAGTTTATTGATTCAACAAATATTTATTGCACATATACTATGTGCCAGGCATTGTCCTGTATGCTGGAGAAGCCTGGGGAAGTGAGGGGAAAGATGAACAAAAACCCCTGCTCCCATTAAGTTTTCATAGGCAAGCAATACATAAAATAAAGAGGTAAATTTGTAGCATGTTGGATGTAGTAAACAAAAAGCTACGGAGAATTAATAAAGAAAGAGGCATAGGGAATAGTTTTCTGTTTTAATAGGATGGTTATGGAAGACTTTACTGAGAAGGTGACCTCCAGAAAGGAGATATATTAGAGTTCCTCCGAGAAATTGAACCAATAGGAGATATTCACACTTACATATGTACGTGTATGTGCATGAGATTTATTGCAAAGGAATTGGTTCATGTGATTATGGAGGCTGGCAAGTCCAAAATCTGCAGAGCACATGTCCCAGTTTAAGTTCAAAAGCCACAGGCTGCTGGTCAGAGCAGTGGCTCACACCTGTAATCCCAGCACTTTGAGAAGCCAAGGCAGCCAGATCACTTGAAGTCAGGAGTTCAGGACTAGCTTGGCCAGCATGGTGAAACCCCATCTCTATTAAAAATACAAAAAGCTGAGACAGGAGAATTGCTTGAACTTAGGAGGCAGAGGTTGCAGTGAGCTGAGACCGTGCCACCGCACTCTAGCCGGGGTGACAGAGTGAGATTCTGTCAAAAAAAAAAAAAAAAGAAAGAAAAAAAGAAAGAAAGAACCAATGTCTTAGTTAATGTCTTAGTTCAGAGACCATCAGGCAGGAGAATTCTTTCTTACTCAGGGGAATGTTAACCTTTTGTTCTATTCAGGCCTTCAACTGATTGGATGAGGCCCTCCCACATTAGGGAGGGTAATCTGTTTTGCTCAGGCTACTGATTTGAACGTTAATCTCATCCAAAAACACCCTCACAGAAACATTCAGAATAATGATTGACCAAATATTTGAGCACTCTGTGACCCATAAGGTATCTGTGGGAAGAGCTTTCTAGGAAGAGTAAATTTCAAGAGCTAAGGGCCTGGCTTGTTGAACAATGAGGCACCAAGTGCAAGAGGGACTGAGAGCCACAAGAGATGAGTAGCAGATAAATTCAGAGTGCCTTTGAGGTGAGGCTGGTAGCAGGACTGATAGACCATGGACATGGCTTTTTGTCTGCTTTTGGTTACTTTGTTAGACCTATTTCAGAGTCTCCACCATTGTCACATTCTTTCCTTTTCATGAGTTTTTTTTTCTGATTATACCCATGAAACCTTATTTTAAGTCCCTAACCACAGGCTTTAGAGATCTATACTGTATAAAAAGTGATTCATCCAATTCTGTTATGACTTATATATAGCAATCTGCTCATTCATGAAACAAAAAATTTCAGGCATATTTTGTGTTACTAGCCTGTCCTGAGTATTGATGGTTTGAATTCATTTGTGGACTCTTGAGGAGGGCTGTCTATAATGACAATGCATATATATGCAGGCTTGCTGTAGAACCAGCTTATCAGAGTTTATGCTTTATAAACTGCATAATAGATTTAATAGTTTCTCCATACATATTTCATGATTCCCACCTCAGAGGGCACAGGAAATGGTCCAAAGCAGATGCCTCTAACTTAAAATGACTGACAAGGCATCTGGGTCAGTGATCTTTAGCTGCATAACAAACCACTTCAAAACTTAATGACTTGAAAACAAGTCACTGTTGAGACAATAACCATATGTTACTGCTCACAAGTCTATGGGTCAGCTAAAACTTTCTGCTGATTTTCATTGGGCTCCATTGATCCCAGCTGGTCTTAGGCAGGTATCTGTGTTCAGCTAGCAGATCAACTGAAGCCTGGCTAGTTGAGGATGGTCTTACCTACCTGGCTGGCAGCTGGCTGGCTGACAATTGGGACATCAGGAGTGATTGGGCCCTGTGTCTCTCTTCTACTAGCAGGCTAATTGAAGCTTGCTCAAAAGCAGGAGCATAGACTTCTTAAGGCCTAGGCCCAAAACTGGCATATTGTCACTTTGACCACATTTTACTGTCCAAAGCAAATCCCAATACCTGCCCAGATTCAAGTGGGAAAGAAGTAGACTCTAAGTGTTAATAGGAGGAGCTGAAAAATAACTGTGGCCATTTTTTCAATCTATACATAATATGCTAATTAACTGTATGTGTTAACTTGACTGGTCCACAGGGTACCCATTCATTTGGTCTGAGTCTGATGGCCTGAAAATGAGGACAGCTGATGGGGTATTACACACACACACACACACACACACACACACTGTTGATTCTGTCTCTCTGGAGAACCAAGACTAATACAGATTTTTGCCCCAAGAGTGGTTCTAGAGGAAGAGAATTGTAAGGATGGGTTTCCTGAATTGGTGCTGAGGTTTCTGCAATTGGTTCTCTCATCCAATTAGGTTTAACGATGCAAATAACTCTGTTTCCATTAATAAAGAAGGCACTGATAGATAGTCCATGGTATACTCTGTCAATAGAGATATGCAAAATATTACCATTGGATACTCCTAATTAACCACTTATAAGAGGCAAAGATTTTGTTGACTGTGTATATAATGCTTTTGAACATGATTGGCAAAGCAACAAATGTAAAGAGGTTGGCTTCTATTGTCATTGAGCAAAGAATGAGCTCAGGGTTTGGATTCTCAGGTCAAATGCTGCATACTTGATTTAAAAGCTGCAATTGTGTGCCCTCAAGGAGACCTTTATCTCCTATAGCGTTAGGACTAAGATCACTGAAAATCAAATGCAGGATCTCATCCCATGACTGGCCAAACAAACATAATTTGAACCCTCAGCCTCACAAGGTGTCTACTGATAAAGTCAGTGTATTAATCAGGAAGGAATGTGTTGCTCAAAGTTGGAATGGAGATCAGCTTCAGCCCTGATGAAGCTGAGGACATTGAGCCCCTAAATTATGATAAGGGTTCTTTGCCAGCAGAAGAGCCCTCTCCAGCCTCTTCTAAGGGGGTTAATCCTGCATCACCAGAGGAAACTCTAAGGGCCTCCCCCAAGGCAGTTGCCATGCAAGATGATGCTGATTCTATTCAGGACCCCTCTTTGTTTCTAGACCTATAACTACGTTCAAGTCCCAAGATGCCCCTAAAGGTGAGGTACAAAGTGCAGTTCATGAGGATTTATGCTATACTCCAAATAAATATTAAGTATTTAAATTTTCTAATTTATAAAAGTTTGGAAAACATGTGAGGGAATGCATATTAAGAACGTAGGATCATGGTAGGAGAAACACAAATTAGATCAAAATGAATTTATTGATATGGATAAAGGAAGGAGACAGCATGCATTTAATTTTGCAGCTCAGGCATTTGGAAAGTGCTGTAATCATTTGTTTAGTCAGTTGGCTGAAACATGGGCCAGAAGGTCACCCACAGTGAGCAAGTTGGAAATGCTGAACTTCCCTTGGTTTAATGTAGAGGGAGGGATTAAATGACTTAGAGACATTGGGATGTTAGAGTGGGTTTGTCATTCAAGAATGACTCACTCACATTGGGAGGGTCCTGGAGACATACTTTTCACCATAACTGTGAGAAGTAAGTTTGTGAGGGAGTCCTGGCATCCTTGAAGAGCTCTGTGACACTCTACTCTGTAGGTCAGAACTTACAATAGAAACTGCAGTCACTGAATTGAGAAATCTAAATGTAACAGGAATGATTGGATCCCAGTGTGGCAGGGGCCAAGTGGCAGCACTCGACCATCAAAGGCAAGGTGGGCATGATTACCATGATGAACAGTGGAGTCAGGCAGCTACCAAAATGCTCTAACACAGAGAACCATGGCACTGGCCAATTGATCATGAGATTCCTGGGAAGTAAAAGAGCTAGGTAGCTGACTACATTCTTTTTCTGTAAGCAGAAAATTTCTATGTTAAATGAAAAAATAGTATTACCTGAATCATGAAAGCAGAGAGTCACTCTCCTTCAAGGAATTCCCACCCTTGAGCGAGTTTATAGACCCAAAACCCTTTCAATGAAGGGGAGGCTGAGTCTCTTTGAGGAAAGACCCCTGTACATTACTGAAAATTTATACTGTTCATCTCTCTCCCACCCTTCTCCAAATGGACCTATGGTGTTTTACCAGGTAACTATGCATTGGAGAAAAGGAAGTAACCAGACCTTTTGGGGACTACTGATCACTGGCTCTGAACTGACATTTATTCCAGAAGACCCAGTATTTCACTGTGGTCCACCAGGCAGAGTAGGGCTGATGGAGGTCAGGTGATCAACAGTTTTAATTCAGGTCCATCTCACAGTGAACTTCATGAGTCTCTAAACTTATTCTGTGGTTATTTCCCTAGTCTGAAATGTATACTTGGAATAGATATAGTCCCTGATGGAATTGCTACATTGGTTCCTGTGACCTGTGGAGTGAGGGCTATTACAGAGGGAAAGGCCAAGTGGGAGCCACTAGAACTGTTTCGACCTAGAAAAATTATAAACCAAAAGCAGTACCACATTCCTGAAGGAAGGCAGAGATTAGTACTACCATCAAGAATTTCGAAGTCACAGGGCTGGTGAGTCTCACCATACTCCCGTTCAACTTATTTGACCTGTGCACAAAACAGGATGATGGAGAGTAACATGGAAAGTTTAACCAGGTGGTGACTCCAACTGCAGTTGTTGTACCAGATGTGGTTTCATTACCTGAGCTAATTAATTAGCACATCCCCTGGTACCTGGTATGCAGTTATTGATCTGTCAAATACCTTTATTTCCATCCTTGTCAATAAGACTCACAAGAAGCAGTTTGCTTTCAGCTGTCAAGGCCAGCAATACACCTACACTGTCATTCCTAAGGGGCATATCAATTCTCCTGCCCTATGTTATAATTTAGTTCACAGTGATCTTAATTGGCTTTCATCACTAGTCCATTACATAGATGACATTATGCTGATTGGACCTAGTGAGCAAGAAGTAGCAACTACTCTAGTCTTATTGGTAAGACATTTGCATGTCAGAGAGTAGGAGATACATCTGACAAAGTTTAGGGACCTTCTGCCTCAGTGAAATTCCTAGGAGTCCTGTGGCATGGGACATGTTGATATATTCTTGTGTGTTGAAGGATAAGATGTTGCATCTGGCCCCTCCTAAATCAAAAAAGAGGGACAATGCCTAGTGAGCTTCTTTCAATTTTGGAGGCAGTATATTCCTCATTTGGGTGTGTTACTCCCACTCATTTATTTAGTGACCCAAGAAGCTGCTAGTTTTGAGTAGATCCCAGAACAAGAAAAGGTTTTATAACAGGTCCAGGCTGCTATACAAGCAGCTCTGTCACTTGGGCCATATGATTCAGCAGATCCAGTGGTGTCTAGATTTAATATTATGTGTCATGTCCCAATAAAGCTTGGAAGTAGATATTAACACCATTGCCATCATCCACCCACACACATCCCTACAAGTGAAGAAACGGAGACCTCAAAGCAGGTGACTGGTCACAAAAATCACAGGTAATAAAGCCAGGAACCAAACATTACCACAGCATGCTAGAAAGCCTGTCTGCTTTTGATTTCTCAGTTACATTATTTTTTAGTAATTCTAATAAATAAATAAATAAATAAATAAATAGGCTTGGCCAGGCGTGGTGGCTCATGCCAGCACTTTGGGAGGCCGAGGCAGGTGGATCACTTCAGGTCAGGAGTTTAAGACCAGCCTGGCCAACATGGCAAAACTCGGTCTCTACTGAAAATACAAAAATTAGCTGGGCATGGTGGCACGTGCCTGTAGTCCTAGCTACTTGGGAGGCTGAGGCAGGAGAATCGCTTGAACCCGGGAGGTAGAGGTTGCAGTGAACCGAGATCGCGCCACTGCACTCTAGCCTGGGTGACAGAGAGAGAGAGAGACTCTGTCAAGAAAAAAAAAAAAAAGGCTTATGTGGTGGACTCTAACATAATCAGGGCTGATTTATATGTTATTGGGTTTTTTTTTTTTTAACATATTTTCTTCAATGTTCTGTTCATATCGCATAGAACCACTGGGAATTATTCTCCGGCATTCACAGGGCCCCTAAGTACTGCTTCACAGACTGAACTGAAGCGGTATTAATCGGTCTCTTCCTAGATGAGCCCAAGCCTTAAAGCATAGCCCTGTGCCTCAGTCAGCCAATCTAGAAATAGGGCGAGCTTCTAAAGAAGAAGGGGCACAGTCTCTGCTTTTAGTAATCTCACTAGGGCAACATAGCCAAGTGGAATGAAGAGATGAGACAAGGACTAGACTGTGTGACATGGGCCATAGGTTGACAGAAGCTCCAAAAATAGAGTGAGTGCTCTGAGGAAGCTACACAGTAGCAAGAATGTAGTGAACTGGGTGGAAAACAATGAGTTACGTCTTGCAGGACCTTGCTGGCAAAGGTGGCACGTCTGTAGAGGGACTGGCTTGAGCAAATGGTCTCAGAACAAGCTGTGGATTCCCTCTTTTAAAGTTCCAGACTTTCATAACTTTGCTTTGGCCTGCATGCTTTCTTTTTGGAGGCAATAACTTCATAAATGCCGTAAGAGGAAATTCAACACAGAACCCTCCGTTGATTTAATTTTCTCTTTGAATTTGGCAGAGACCCCTTTAAGACCGAATCTCATCAAGAAAAGTGTAATCTGAGCTGCATATCGTACTAAATCACTTCCCCCTCTTTTTAAACCTGAAATCAGTTTTTATTCTACATTTGTTTATTTTGAGATGGAGTTTCGCTCTTGTCACCCAGGCTGGAGTGCAGTGGTGCGATCTCAGCTCACTGCAACCTCTGTCTCCTGGGTTCAGGTGGTTCTCCAGCCTCAGCCTCCAGAGTAGCTGGGATTACAGGCACCTGCCACCACACCCAACCAATTTTTGTATTTTTAGTAGAGATGGGGTTTTACCATGTTGGCCAGGCTGGTCTCGAACTCCTGACTTCAGGTGATCTGCCCACCTTGGCCTCCCAAAGTGCTGGAATTACAGCTGCGAGCCACCGCGCCTGGCCATCAGCTTGTATTTTATATGCATGCATAGCATCCTGCAACAATAACTTAAAAAAATAATAAAACATCACCATTTTCTATGATTGCAACCTATATAGATTAACAGCCTGGTGTTCTCCTATAAGACAGTTTCCTTAAAATGTGTGAGTAATGGCTATTAAATCATTTTACGGAGTCATTTCTAAAACAATACTCTTTGTCACGGTTACCATAATTACCTTTAGTTGTGGCCATATTTTAAAGAACAGAACACTTTATCGTGACTGTTACAAATACAAATTATTTTTCCCCTTGCGGGAATCATGAGGCTAATTTGTTTACCATTTTCCTTCTAAAACAGATCTTTACTAAAAGGAAATCAGTACAATGATTATGATTAAGATCAACAGCTCTCTTAATTCTTTGTTCTGTTGAATATCGAGTTTTTTCTGCCTTCCTCCCTCTGTCTTTCCATAAGACAAATCCTTTTGCTGGCAAGGGGTATATGTATGCATGCAAGTCCTGACTTATATCTTCACTCTTACACTTGTGCTAATTGATATTAAAATTAGAAGTTCAGGATGCCAATGAAGGAAATAAGCTCTGAACCATGCAGGTCACAGTTTCTGTTGGTTGTATTTGTGTCAGGGAGCTGTCAGACTCTACAGTTTCAAATTTAAGTTCTCAATGGACTCTGAGTGCGTGTCCTTGATGTGTGATTCACACCTGTGGTATCATCATGGGGTCATTTTATTGAAATGTTGAACTTGTTTGGAGGGGCCTTAATTCTTTAGCTTGCTGCAAAACCTAGTTATTTGATGTGTTCTCTGTTTGGGGATAATAGAGAGTAAATGGAAATAAGACATTAACATTGCCCAACCCCTATTATAGTTAGTGTTAATAATCTTTGCCTATAGGTTTGAAAGCACCTTGGCTTATATAACCACTATTCAGATAAAACAAGGAAATGATGACATCAGTGTAAGATTGAATGAGATTTGACCACTGCACATGCCGTGCTTTGTAATAGTTTAAAAACCTGGAGAGAATGATCAGAACCATCTAATTCAAGCCCAGGGATAAGCAAACAATTAGTAAAAAATGCTTACATAGAAAGCGCATGGTATTTTAATACGAATTTTTAGTATTTAATTTTGGTGGCTATTGTCAACCTTTTATCAAATAAACAGCTATTTATTATTAGAACTTCTTGTTAATGATTACCGGTTTTGACTATAAGTCTAGCCTTACAATTTATTCAGAAGTGTGGTTTTAAACCACATAAAGTGCTTCACAGCAATGCAAAATCTTCTACTGAAACGTTTTGTATTATTTTGATTTGAACTTAAGAGGTTATGTGGATTCTGTACATAATAGGTTTTATTCATAGACTTGATAGTGTAGCAGGACGAGCCGCAGACAAGAACCCCTCAGACACAGAGTTGTAGAAGGAAAGGGCTTTATTCAGCTGGGAGCATCGGCAGACTCATGTCTCCAAAAACCGAGCTCCCCGAGTGAGCAATTCCTGTCCCTTTTAAGGGCTTACAACTCTAAGGGGGCACAAGTGAAAGGGTCATGATCGATTGAGCAAGCAGGGGGTATGTGACTGGGGGCTGCATGCACTGGTAATCAGAATGGAACAGAACAGGACAGGGATTCTCATGATGCTTTTCCATACAATGTCTGGAATCTATAGATAACACAAGCAGTCAGGTCAGGGGTTGATTTTTAACTACCAGGCCCAGGATGTGGTGCTGGGCTATCTACCTGTGGATTCCATTTCTGCCTTTTAGTGTTTACTTCTTCTTTCTCTGGAGTCAGAAATTGGGCATAGGACAATATAAGGGGTGGTTTCCTCCCTTAATAGTTAAATGATTTTGCAATAACAACAGGCCAAAATATAAAAGAGAAAAACTTATTAGGTTGGTGCAAAAGTAATTGTGATCTTTGCAATTCAGAGTAATGGCTAAAACCACAGTTAGTTTTGCACCAACCTAATATATATTTGGATATATATTATTTAATTGATGTTAACTTACACATTAAGTTTTTAAAATATCAGAAAACCTACAAAATCTGAGTTAAAAATGAGTATTTGAACTTGAAGGATGGCAATCTTTCACCCATTTTGTTTTACCAAATTGTAAATAAATCATAACCTGGTAGCATCACCTAGACAGAAATTTTGTGGAATTTCTACACTATAAATAATGGAACCCCTGTAGGGTAGTAACTATTTCAAAGTTAGGATCTCCTGGCTTTGGCACATTTTATTTTTGTGAAAATTAAAGTTGGGCATTGGCAACCCAATACCTTTTAGTTTTCCACTAGAGCAAAATTAAATATTAGGCCAGTAATTTGCGGCAGTGGTATCCAAACTTTTCCATTTCATGCCCCTAAAAATTAGACACTCACAGCCCCCGTCATAGGCATATTCACTTATTTGCATATCCATGTTTACATTGTAGGTATTACTAGACTAACACATATATATGTTCATTATAAATGAATGTGTAATATATATATTTTAAATTATAATAAACTATAAATAATGAAAAAGAATAAAGATGAAAATGATATTTTATTTTATTTGTTAATTATTCAAAACAAATCTTTGCCATCAATATAGAGAGTCCATATGTTTGAATAGACTTTATTATTTTCAAAACTCCTCACTTAACACTTTGATACAGGAATCCAAAACTCTGATCTTAAGTTCGGATTGTCTTTTTCATATTTGGTTTTAATGGCTGTCACTGCTGGGGGGAAAAAAAGATTCCTCACACAGATTTAAAGATTAAAATGGAAGACGTGCATCCTTTGTCAAGGCTACCGCTTTATTACACTCCTTTTATTCATTCCCATCTACCAGTTGTAAAGGTTTGACTTTCTGTTGGACGCTTAATTTTTAAGTGTCTGCTAATGACAATGGCTTGCCACTTTCGTTAACATGCCATACACTTAAGGCAAGGCTCACAGTTAGCTGTGAGAAAGTAAATACATATTTCAGATAGTCTTCTTCATAAAATTACTTTTTAAATGTATTCTCCTGCAGTATCTGATTGTTTTCACCTCGGAATGTAGGAAAGGAGAAAAGTCAACTGTGCCGTTCTCCTTGTGTTTGCCGTTGGCACACTTGCTCATGTGGTTCATCTCCCTGTCTTTACAGGGTTTAGTCCATTTGGTGAGGGTTTGTTTGGCTAAAATAGATAGGGTAGCCTGTAAATCCATTTAATCTGAGCATGTGTACACTGGATGTGTTGAAATGAGCTGAAAAGTCATTATATAAGCAAGGGCACCACTGTCCAAGTCCTCGAACGTGTGGGACAGGCCAGGTGCCATGGCTAATGCCTGTAATCCTAGTGCTTTGGGAGGCCGAGCCAGGAGGATCACTTTAGTCCAGGAGTTCAAGGCATTGAGCTATGATCATACCACCACACTCGAGCCTGGGTGACAAAGCAAGACCTGGTCTCAAAAAAAAGTGGGGCGAGGGAGGTATGGTGTCCTCTTCTTTCCTCAGAAGGCCTCAAGCCCTGTAAGTCACTCATAACCTTTTAACAAACTAATATGGGGCCAGTGTCAACACTGATAATAGGTATGAGTAAAGCTAATTTCCCCTACAAGTGAAATTCTAGTACACTTTTCCCATATGCTAATAGATCATCTTTCCTTTTACCCCCTGAACATGTGCATGCATCTTTAAGACTACAGATTTAAAGTACTGGATTACATTTTTCCTCCCAATTAAACAGATCATGATTCCTTTTGGTGACTAGGGTGTTCTGGTGTTTTGCAGGCAGGAAAGATATAGGAAGTCCCCACGTTATAAGCATTATCTCTTCGAACATATCTGTGCATATTAGATCTGGTAATTTTTGCTTCATATAGTTTGAAGGTATAAATATTGGGTGTATACATTTTTAGTATTGTTTCTCAAATACATTGTTCTCTTTATTATGAAATGTCCTTTCTGTATTTTCTTGCCTTGAAGTAATGCTGTTCGATACAGTAGCCACTAGCCATGTGCCTATTTAAATTTAAATTAATTAAAGAAATTTTTCAAAAGTCAGCCCCTCCTTTGTGCTAGTCACATTTCAATTGCTCAGTAGGGCTATTGGTTACCCTATGGGATAGCACAGATAACATTTTCATCATCACAGAAGGTTCTGTTGGGTCGGGCTGCCTTAAGGCTACCTCATCTATTTTTTTTTTTTTTTTTTTTTTTTTTTGAGTCAGAGTCTCATTCTGTTGCCCAGGCTGGAGTGCAGTGGCACAATCTCGGCTCACTGCAAGCTCCGCCTCCCGGGTTCACGCCATTCTCCTGCCCCAGCCTCCCCAGCAGCTGGGACTATGGGAACCTGCCACCGTGCCTGGTCATTTTTTTTTTATACATATATTTTTAGTAGAGACTGGGTTTCACCATGTTAGCCAGGATAGTCTTGATCTCCTGACCTCGTGATCAGCCCACCTTGGCCTCCCAAAGTGCTGGGATTACAGGCGTGAGCCACCACGCCCAGCTACTTCACCTAATGTTAACAACTATATCAGGGGTTTTTTTGGTTGACAATTATAGGGGGAATTAAATAAATCCACAATCACAGATGGAGATTTTTACATATCCGTCTCTGTTACTAACAAAACAAGCAGGAAGGAAAAAAAAAAAGAGAGAGAGAGAGAAAATCACTAAGAACACAGAGGATTTGTTTAACACAATTGACAAACATAATATAAATCACATATGTAATGCATTACATTTAACAGTTATATAATACAATACGCACTAAGTAGACAATGAAGATTTATGAACAAAGACTATGTACTAGGTCATAAAGTAAGACTCAAAACTTCGAAATCTTGAAATCATGTGGGGTATATGCTTTGACCATAGTGGAATTAAGCCAGAAATCAGTAACAGGAAAATAGGTAAGTATATTCAAAATTTGGAAAATAAGTAATAGCCTTCTAAATAACTCATGGATTAAAAAACTAGAGAAAAACCAAGATAAAAACAAGAACATATTTTGAACTAAACAACAATGAGAATGCAACATACCAAAACAACATGCAATGTGTAAAGCTTATGCAATGTTTGGAAGAAAGTGCAGAGATTTAAAAGTATATGTTAAAAAAGAAGAAAGGATGAAAATCAATGCTGTAAGTTTCTATCTCAAGAAGCTGGAAAAGAAACTGCATATTAAACCCAGAGAAAGTAAAAGAATGAAATACTAAAAATGAGGGCAGAAATCAGCAAAATAGAAAGCAGACAGCAATAGAGAAAATCCACAAGGCTAAAAGTTTGGTTTATTTACCTGAAAAGATTAATAAAATTGATAAATCCTCCTGCAAGACTTTTTTCTTTTCTTTTTCTTTTTCTTTCTTTTTTTTTTTTTTTGAGATGGAGTCTCACTCTGTTGCCCAGGCTGGAGTGCAGTGTCACGATCTCATCTCACTACAACCTCTGCCTCCCAAGTTTAAGCAGTTCTCCTGCCTCAGCCGAGTAGCTTGGATTACAGGCCACCTTGCCCAGCTAATTTTTTTGTATTTTTAGTAGAGATGGGTTTTCACCATGTTGTCCAGGCTGGTCTTGAACTCCTGATCTCAGGTGATCCACCTGCCTTGGTCTCCCAAAGTGCTGAGATTACAGGTGCGAGCCACCATGCCTGGACTTATTTCTTTCTTTCTTTTTCTTTTTCTTTTTTTTTGAGACGGAATCTCGCTCTGTCGCCCAGGCTGGAGTGCAGTGGCCGGATCTCAGCTCACTGCAAGCTCCGCCTCGTGGGTTCACGCCATTCTACTGCCTCAGCCTCCCGAGTAGCTGGGACTACAGGCGCCCGCCACCTCACCCGGCTCATTTTTTGTATTTTTAGTAGAGATGGGGTTTCACTGTGTTAGCCAGGATGGTCTCCATCTCCTGACCTTGTGATCCGCCCGCCTCGGCCTCCCAAAGTGCTGGGATTACAGGCTTGAGCCACCGCGCCCGGCCTGGACTTATTTCTTTCTAATGAACTTATTTACATATGTTGCCCAGATAGAAGAAGTTTACCCCAAACTATAATTTGCTCAACTTCCATCCAAGTCAATTATCTTTCTATTATACCAGGGTTTTTCAAGTCTGCTTTTCATCAGTTTAGTTGGATTATAATGACAAGAGCATAATCAAGATTAAAACTAAAGTGCTGAGGGAAAAAAAATCTGTGAATATGTGGAACAACAGGGGACATGACCTTTCTAAGGGCCTCGATGAACAGTATGGGGAGACAAGGACATTTTAATAGTTATTTTTTAAAAAATGAAAAACAGTTTCTCTTCTATTTCACCTTTCAGAAAGGTAGAACATGACTGAAAGGTCATGTTTGACTAATGGGGACACATCGGAAGATACATCTGGCTGCCAAGTGTCCTGTAAGGAGGTCTTGATTGTAGAGACACACAGCAGGTGCTATATAATTCCATAATCACGAAACCCAGCAAAACTGGGATCACACAAAGGAATCGCACCTATTGTATTAGTCCATTCTCACGCTGCTCTAAAGAACTACCTGAGAGTGAGTAATTAATAAAGAAAAGAGGTTTATTTGGCTCACAGTTCTGCAGGCTGTACAGGTAGCATGGCTGGGGAAGCCTCAGGAAACCTACAGTCATGGTGAAAGGTTAAGGGGAAGCAGGCACGTGTTACATGGCTGAAGCAGGAGGAAGACAGTGAAGGGAGAGGTGCCACATGCTTTAAAACAACCAGATCTCATGAGAACTCACTCACATAATAGTGAGTTATAGTTACATTCACTCACATAATAGAGAACAACAAGGGAGAAATCTGCCTCCATGATCAAATCACCTCCCAGCAGGCCCCTCCTCCAACACTGGGGATTACAATTCAACATGAGATTTAAGGGAGGACACAAATCTAAGCCATATCACCTATGGTTTGGGTTTTGGTAGCACAACACTGTTATAACCTACTACTCAGGGATCCTCAAACTTTAATATGCATGCTAATCAACTTGAAGTTCTATTAAAATGCATATTTTAATAGAGTAGGTCTAGGTGCACCTTGTAACAAGTATACTTCATTACTGACTTTAAAACGAGCTCCCAGGTCATGCTGATGTTACTGGTTTGTGGACAACGCTTTGAGTAGGAAGATTCTAACTCAGAAGCCCAAACTAGCCAGCTTAAACACCAAATCATGACAGGAGCTGTTTCCCCTGGCTTGTATCATATTGATTACAACAGTAAAGAATTAGTTGCTGCTGAAGTGTGAAGTTTCACATAAGCACCTGAAGCTTCTCTTGAAGACTGGGAAGATCCGGCCAGGGCAAGTCTGCTTCCATATATGGCAGCTGTACACTGGAGCAGAGTAGAGGCTGCTAGCTTTAGGAAGCCCATGATTTATCTTTCACCATAAGTTCCACCTCCGCTACACTGACATCTTGCCAACCACCCATCTCACTTCTTTATTTGCCTTTCTAATCTGCTTAGTCCAGGACTCTCAAACTAAGCTAAATATTGGAATCAGAGGAGCTTTGAGAAATACTGATGTCTTGGTCTCAGCCCCAAAAATATTGATGTGGTCAATTCAAGCAGCAGGGGAAGAGCCTGGACATTTTAAAAGCTACCCAGGTGATTCTACTATATGCCAAGGTTGAAGACTTATGTTTAAATCAATTCAGTGAGACTAGCAAGATTCTCACCCACCATCCTCAGACATTCTGATTCTGAAGCTCAGGACTACCACTTCCTAATATTTGCAGGATCTGAGACAAAAGAAAGCTCTCAAACCATAGCATTTCACCTTGTCTTTCTACTTCCCACCCACTCCTATACTTTCTTGCACCATGAAGGATCTTGTGCACATAGAATTAGACATACATCCAAGATCTGTCCTTCCTCCCTTTCAGACACCTACCCCTTGGTCACTGTTGAACTTAGACCTATGCAAAATGACTGTAAGGTCTGCCATAAAAGGAACAGTAAGAGGGCCTATAAAGGGGTCTTAGGGCAGTTGGGAAGGGAATTTTGATATCTTGATGGAGTGTTTTCTGACACCAATCTCTTCTCCAACATTGACTGGATGTCCAACCATTCAATTCAATTTTGATGCTACCTGGAGTTAGTGCAGACCCCACAGCTTAAGTCCCACAAGACTGCCCCCACTTCAGATGACAGTTTCAAGACTTGGATCACTCATACTTCTGACCAACCAGCTATAAGTCAGGGGTTCCCACAACACGTCCTCAGCTTCAATAATTTACTAGAACAGCTCACAGAACTCAGAAAATCCACTTTACTTACATTTAGATTTATAGTTCATTAGGAAGGATACGGGTCAACAGCCAGATGAAGAGTATATAGGATATAGTAGTCTGCTTTGTGCTGCTATAACAAAATACCTGAGACTAGCAATTTATAAAGAACAGAAATCTATTTTCTCATAGTTCTGGAGGTTTGACAATCCAAAATCAAGGCACCAGCAGGTTCGGTTGTCTGGTAAGGGCCGCATCTTCCAGAGGGGAGGAATGCTGTGTCCTCACATAATGGAAGACAGAAGAGCAAGAGAGGCCAATGTTATCAAAAGCCTTTCTAAGGACCTTAATCACATTCATGAGAAAAGGGCCCTTGAACTAATCACCTCTTGTTTGCCCCACCTCTTAATACCATCACATTGGCCATTAAGTTTCAACACCTGAATTCTGGAGGGAACACATTCAAATCATGGCACAGGACAAGGTCTGGAAGAGTCCCAAGAACATGAGCTTATGATCCTATGGAGCTGGGGTGTGCTACCCTCCTAATTCATGGAGGTATTCACCAACCTGGAAGCTTTACATCATTATTTAAGAGTTTTTATAACTCCATCTTTAGCTCTCCCATCAGGTTAGTGAGGGGAGCTGAAAGTTCCAACCCTCTAGTCACTTTATCTATCTGGTGATCCACCCTATCCTGAGGCTCTCCAGGGGCCCTATTCTAAATCTACTTATTAACATAAATTCAGATATGATTGAAAAGGGTTTACACAAGGCACTCCTATCACTGTGGAAAACCCAAGGGTCTTAGGAGGTCTATGCCAGAAACCTGGGACAAAGACTAAATATATTTCTTATATCACATGTGACTACCCCAGCATTAGGGAGGCCATGTCTCCATGTGCAGGAGTCATGGTCTTATGGACTAAGCTACTCACCCCATGAGGATGAAGATGTGGATGAAGGAGGGCTGGGGGGCCGTGAGGGCCCAAGGGATGGGCCTTTCTTGCCCACACCTGGAAGTCCAGGATGAGGCCTGAGAGTCTCTTTGCAGCAGGTTCCCCTGAGTGATTCTGATGTCAGTTGTCCACAGGGTATACTGAGAAAGAGAAATTCTGCAGAAGGATCAGAGCTAAAGAAGAATAGCTTCCCCTCTTTTCTTTCTTCTCCCTAACAGTTCTCAGTACTAGTCAGAGCCTGGGAGCCACATTTGGAATTTCAAACGAGGAATTTGTCATGCTTTTCTAAATGGATTGTATTTTGGGGACTTGGAAGCCAAACACTTAGAATCTGTAAATAGTTTGTCCTGGGAGAGAATGGCTGCAGGCTTTCAGAACATGAGAGGGAAATTTAGGCTGGCTGCACCCTCTGCTTCTCAAAGCTCTTTTTGCTAGAATGCTATTGTTATATGTGGTCTTAGACACAAAAGAGAAGCCAAACACTCAAGTGGGCACTGCTTCCATCTGGGTTTACCTTGTAAAGTAAATCCTGCCTTTGCTTCAGAATTTTGAATAATGAGAGATTATTCAAAATCTTGATATTGATTGAGTTCTTACTACCTACCCAAGCACTGAGCTGTCCTCTGTAATCATCCACAGTGTCTATGATGCCAGCTCCATCATTCTCATTTTATGTAAGGAAGCTGAGATGCAGACTGGCCACTGGCCCAAGCTCATACAACTATTCACTGACAGAATTAAGAACCAAGCAGGGCCGGGCGCGGTGGCTCAACCTGTAATCCCAGCAGTTTGGGAGGCCGAGGCAGGCAGATCCCCTGAGGTCAGGAGTTTGAGACTAGCCTGGCCAACATGGCAAAAACCCGTCTCTACTAAAAATACAAAAATTAGCAGGGCATGGTGGTGCGTGCCTGTAGTCCCAGCTACGTGGGAGGCTGAGGCTGGAGAATCACTTGAATCCAGGAGGTGGAGGTTGCAGTGAGCTGAGATCATGCCACTGCACTCTAGCCTGGGCGACAAAACAAGACTCTATCTCAGAAAAGAAAAGAAAGAAAAGACAAGAGAAGGGAAGAGAAGAGAAGCGAAGCGAAGAGAAGCGAAGCGAAGCGAAGGAGAGAAGAGAAGAGAAGAAGAGAAGAGAAGAGAAGAGAAGAGAAGAGAAGAGAAGAGAAGAGAAGAGAAGAGAAGAGAAGAGAACCAAGCAGGGTCGAGCGCGGCGACTCATGCCTGTAATCCCAGCACTTTGGAAGGCCAAGGAGGGCGGATCACAAGGTCAAGACACGAGACCATCCTGGCCAGTATGGTGAAACACCATCTCTAATAAAAATACAAAAATTAGCTGGGCATGGTGGTGCAGGCCTGTAGTCCCAGCTACTTGGGAGTCTGAGGCAGGAGAATCACTTGAACCCAGGAGGCAGAGGTTGCAGTGAGCCGAGATCACGCCACTGCACTCCAGCCTGGCGATGGAGCGAGACTCCGTCTAAAAACAAAAAAAAGAACCAAGCAGCCTGGCTGTAGAACTCATATGCTCTAAACCACTATTCTAAACCAGCTCTTTAAAACATGTAAGTGTAAATGTGCACAGATTTCAATTTAGAGCTGTGTGACTCCCAGCAGATTTCTTTTTTCTTGAACAAAGGAGATGATACTGTGAATGTTAATGTCTGCCATAGCCAGAGCAGACACTCTTTAGATTTTGGGCAAACAAAAATGCTCAAAAATACCCACAGGCACAACATTTTCTAATCGTGCTTCCAGAGCCAGGCAGTGTGTTCATGCATGTAAGAGGCGGTATAAATGTATGTAGTAGCACCAATAGTGCTCATGAATTATGGATGAAGAGGGACATCCAGAGTCAAACATTCCTGAGAAAGCAGACCAGGCTCCCTTTACTTGGTTAGGAAAAGATAAAAGACTAAACTTCCCAAGGCAGTTGACTGGTGATTTTCATTCTAACATCTGAAAAAACAGGAATAAAGTTGCTATGGTTTGAATATATGTGTCCCTTCAAAATTCATGCTGAAATTTAATCCCTAGTAAATAGTATTAAGTGAGGACTGTAGGATGTGATTAGATCATGAGGGCCCTGCCTCCATGTATGGGGATGGTGCCCTTATAAAAGGGCTTGAGGGAGCCTGCTTAGCCCTTTTTGCCCTTCTGTCATGTGAGGACACAGCAAGAAGGTATCATGTTGGATGCAGAAGATGAGCCCTCACCAGACACCAAATCTTGTGGTGACATGATCTTGGAATTCCCAGCCTCCAGAACTGTGAGAAATAAATTTATATTATTTATAAATTACCTGGTTGAAGATCTTTTGTTACAGGAGCAGGAATGAACTGAGATAGCAGCCTGTTTCAGAAGCCTGTCTCTGATGCTCCTATTCCAACCAAAATCCTTAAGCCAGAGATTACAACCAGTAACCTGGCTGAATAATCCACAAACATGGTTTATTGTGCTTACACATTGTTACAATGTTTTTTTCTTACTGTTCTTTTGTTTTCTTGTTGAACAGCATGCCAACTTTAAAAATAAGGAGATAGCCTTTAAAAATGTTTCCTTGCTGTATTTGAAATATTCAAAGACCTGGCTCACTGGGGCCATGTTCTAGTGAACTTGGCAGCAACTAGCTGGACCTGAGGAGTGGAATCCCCAATTAGATGACCTTACGTGCTCCCTTTAGCCACAATCACCATCACTCTTTGTTATCTTATATTCACATACCACCACTGACTACCACCAGTGCTTTTCACTCTTTTTCTTTACCTCTCTTCCTTCTAAAGTAATCTGCATTTAATAACTGCTAATTTCCTGTTATTCAAGGTCCCTAGCAATTTATAATATATGTGTTTGCTTATATAAACTTGCTTCAACAGGCCACACTAGCCTAGGAGGTAGTCATTGCTTGAAGATTTATACTGGGCTGCAAAATAACCCTGAGTGTCTACCCAACTTTCAGTTTAAGTGCCTTATCCTGTATGGCAGTGGGTTACTTTTTGCATGCCAGCTCCATCATATGGTAGCAGATGCTTGGGACTTTTTGTTGATAAAGATTCCAAGGTGATCTAGATGGCCTGGAAGTACCACTAAGATTGATTAGTGATGTCTACCATGGTCAGCCCAGCTGCTGCTATCCATCAGAAGTCATGAACCCTGTGCTTCCATCTCCATTTCTCTCTCTTTTTTTTTTTTTTTTTTTTCTATTTTGTGTTTCTTCTCTGCCTCCTAATTATTCTGTCATTTCAGCCGCATCTGGGGTTACTAAGTGTCATTTCTAAATTGTAGCTACTGACATTAGCAAGTATCTTTTCATTGGGTTTGTCCTAATTGAAGAACCTGATAAAATTGCTCTGTTACAAAGTGTTCCTTTTCATCAACCACAAAACAGTCCTCCAGGACAGAGCTGAGCAAACCCAATTCTGTCCAACCCCGTCTGAGTCTAATGACCGAAGCTACTCTGAGTTACCTTATTCCCAGTATTCCAGGACTGACATCAAGGCCCCTGTTCCAAGAAGTGGAGGAGTGCAGAACTCCCACTAGCCATATCTCAGCCTCCTTAAGATGGGCCTGTGGTCCTGGGAAATCTGCTCTTCTAACCTTTCCTTTGTCCAAGAAGCCACATCAGTGGAGGGTCAGTCACAGACAAGGGGCATACAGTGAATAAGGAGGCACTTCTTGGATTAATTGGCTTAGTGTGAGAAGGCTCACTTTTACATCCTAAGATAGGAAAGTGCCAGAGGCGCCCACAAAGCTCCAAAAGCATAGTTTGCGCTCTGATTTTCTCAACTCTTTCCTGGTCTGTAATGTTTATTGTTTTCTTACAATATACACCAACCATCTTACCTCACCAATGCTAGATCCTATAGGTAACAGAAGCACAGTATACCAGAATTATCACATCCAATAGCCCCTGGCTGGCTCTAGGCACCATGAAGTGACCTTTGATTTCGTCACTGCCCCTGAGTGGTGGCCAGAAGTTACATTATGTCAGTTTACAGTGTGCAGCCCCCATGACCATTGGGGACATGAGTGTCACGCAGGTCAGTCGAGTGTCACCACCTGGAAAACAGAAGCATCTCTAAAAACAACTTCCACAGAATGCATGCATTTACAGATGATATGAAAACGTGAATATTGAATTTTCTGAAAAATGGCTTATCACAAAATAAAAAAAAGTATTTATCAAAGGAACTTTGGGCACATAAGCAAATAAATCCAATAGTATGTTCATGACAATTAGTTATATCAATAAAATAAAGTAGGTTATTAGTCCTTATGAGATAGCCTTAGGAAAAAATTAAATGCCCAGATCAAAAGTATGCAGCTTGACACATTTTTACAGGATTCATGAAATTACCATTTGTGTCAAGATACAGAACATTATCAACACCCCAGAAGCTTCCCTCGTGCTCCAACCCAGTCAGTACTACCTCCATCCGGAAGTAACAGCTATTCTGATATCAGTCAACATAGAGATTAATTTTTCTGTTTTGCAACTTTATGTGAACCATCATATAGTCTATAGTTCTTTGCATCTGGCTTCTTGTTGTTGTTGTAGACAGCTGTAGTTGGGTTTTAAAAAATTGCTATAAAGTATGTGAATACACCACACTTCATTTGCCCATTCCACTGTTGATGGACATTTAGGTTGTTTCCAGCTTTTGCCTGTTACATGTGGTGCTTCTATGAACACTTGTACTGAGGGGAAAGAAAATGCCAGGGTTAAGGGTAACTGCCTCTAAATCGCAACATCAGTTCAAGCTAGGAAAAGAGAACATTTCCCTAGAAAGATTCTCTTACTTTGTGTGAGTCTCCTAAACGATGACACTCAGAATAAGCAGCTTTCTTCTCCTTCCACAATCCCCTGTGCTGAGGCATTTTGTGTGATTGTGTGGGCAACCGTCAAAGCGTTATTCAACGAAGAAGTGCTATTCTCCCAAACTCTAAGCATTTACTCATAATGGGCATAAAGTATTTCGAGTGCTGTACTTTAATATTTCACCACTAGAGGGCAAGAGCAGCCCCACAATGCTTGGCGTTGCCAGATCTGCAGTCAAAATGATTAATCATGAAGCAAAAACAAGAAGCCAGAGGGAAAAAAGGAAGAGCTCACAAAGGCAAAATAAACATCAATAAACTTAAACTTTCCTGGGTAGAGAAGATCTGAAAAATGTCACCCATGAGCCACTTTCTAACACTCGTTCCATCTTTCTTTTTCCAGTGTGCAAAACTCAATTGAACAGTCCTCAGTTGCTAAACTACCACCCAACAGGGTGGGACTAGGTGAGGCAGACAGGTCTCAGAGGGTATTTTTTAGCACTGCCTAGTTCCTTGGTTATTAGGAAGTCAAGAATCTTGCAAAGCTCCCAGGCCTCAGGGGCTCTGAACAAGCAACAGAGAGTTCTGTGACTTCTTCCTTCAAAGTAATATTTCTTCCAATAAAACCATGGTGTTTACTAAAATCAAGGCACTAATGAGTAAAGCTACCAGCCCCAACACCTCTCATTTCTCTCCTCTTCTCCCTGGGTCCAGCCCTTTCTACCTGCCACAAACTTAACCAAGATTACAGAATGGAGATGTGTTGTTTTCTGCAAGGGGAGAGAAGTAGGGAAATTAATTACGAAGCCAAGTTGCTGTTAAACTATTTATAATAAATTTCTACTAGAAAAGGACCTTTGGCTGACAATCGTTTTCTTCTGCCTCGACATGACCAAATACAGTAACAATTCAAAAGGAAAACTGAAAAGCGAGGAAGAGCCCACAGCTGGAGCAGTCTGTTTTCACGTCTCCACGCCAGCGAACGACAAACTCGGCAAGGAGCCTCCTGTGTATTTCCTGTCCTCATTATCTCAGTTCTTGCTCTGAAGGGCTAAGAAGCCTTCACCGTTAGCCAAGACTCCTTCGTGCTTCAGCTTAATTTTCTTTGCATAATTTTAAATACAGATCATGTCTACAGTGCAGCAATTAATGGATAGCCTAAAGACTTATTATTTCAAACTAATTGATATGTAGGAAAAGTTTAAATAACATAACAGGGAGAGGGGAAATTTTAAATGATGTGTGCACGATGAATTTAAAATTTCTGTCTGTTGCAGATGGTAGCAAAAACATCTGATTAGTAATGGGATGTGATCAAAATGTAGAATTGATTTGGAAATCTTTCTCTTTTTGATATTCTTGAGCATATGATTGGAAGGAAAAAAGATTCAGACATTTCAGAAATGGGGTAAGAGGTGCAAAGGGGGAGCAGGTGCTTCCCCCCACTCACCCCCACCAATTCTAGGGGATTGTCTCACAAGGTGAAAGAACATCTGAGTGTATCTTGAGTTGTGCTGTTAGATAAGAAATAAGAAATGGGAGAACAATGCCATTATTTCCATTCTAACTCTTTGGCCAAATCCCCTTCTTGAGATAAACTTGAGAGAGAAGTCTACAAAGACCCAGTTCACCCAGTTGCAGCAGAACCTATTCCAAGTCACCAGCACTCCCAGACCCAGGATTCCCTCCAAGTTCTAAGAAATGTGCTGTGATTAATCACCTCACTGACACAAAAAAACAAAAATCTTTCTAATTTCCCCATTCACATTCCAGCAAGTTTAATAGGAAAGTTTAGAAAACTCATCTGAAGAAAGAATACTCTTCAAATGGGAGAGAGCAGGAACATTTTGTTCTAAGACCGGATTGAGACCTAATGATGCTAGATAACATTTTAAATATCAGAACACAGCATTCGTAAGAAAATAGAATCTGCTTCAAGCATAAACTGTAAGAGGGGAAAACTACCTTTAAAATGTATTTTCTTCATATCAAATTCATGTCATAAGAATATCTGAATGACTTCTGGCCAAGTCACTTAAATTTTGTGGTCTTCAGTCTTTTTGGTCTTTTCAAATGTAAAATTTGCCACAGACTGGTTATTTTTTTAGAACCTTTCTTCCCTTCTGTTCTCCTACTTTATTTAGGTAGCTCCACACACACATTTTGAAAATTAGATAAACAACTTCCTTCTCACTGGTCCATGCAAGACCATATTAGTGTATTTCTAATATAATACACAACCATTAAATAATTATACAACACAAAAACTACAATACTACTTTCTCTCCCTCTGGTACCCTGGCCTTTCATTCTCTACCCTCTACCCTTTAAGATAACGATGAATCTGAAACTTGTGCATATATATATATTCCAGTTCTTTTATATTTACATGGTTCTAGATACACATGTGCATATATATCATGCATATGTATTCCTATAACACTTTATTTTTTAATTTTAGTTGTTTTAACTTCATAAAAATGGTATCATATGGAGTATCATACTGAAATATAATATAAGTTAAAGGACCATACTGAACCTATACTGTATATAATTTGGGGGAGCCTACAATTTTTCACTTAAAAATATGTTGCTTACTTTGGGAGGCTGAGGCTGGTGAATCTCTTGAGGCCAGGAGTTCGAGACCAGCCTGGCCAATGTGATAAAACCCTGTCTCTACTAAAAATACAAAAATTAGCTGGGTGTGCAGACACACGCCTGTAGTTCCTAGCTGCTGGGGAGACTGAGGCATGAGAATCACTTCAACCAGGGAGATGGAGTTTGTAGTGAGCCAAGATCACACCACTGCACTCCAGCCTGGACAACAGAGCAAGACTTTGTCTCAAAAAAATGAATAAATAAAAAGAGCCAGACACAAAAATTATATACATTATTATTCAGTGTATATGAAGAGTTAGAAAATATGCTATCTTGGGTAGGGACAGGATGGCTAGTGATTGAAAGGTGGCAGGTAGAGGTCGTATGGAGTGCTGGTATTGATTTGAGTGTTGGTTAAATGGGTGTGTTCACTTTGTGGAAGAAAATCCTAAGTCCATGAATTTGTTGTGTCAATTAGCTATTGCTGTGTAACAAATACCACCACAAAACTCAGTGACCTAAAACAATAAGCATTTATTATTATCCACAAGCTGGTGAGCTGGGAAGTTCTTCTGGTCTTAGTTGTTCTCACTTATGTGTCTAGAGTCAGCTGAGTGTCAGGTGGACAGCTCTGCTGATGATATTGGTTGGACCCTCTTTTATGTTTGAGGGTCACTTGGATGTAGGCTGGTCTAATATGGCCTCTGCTAGAACGACTGGCTCTTTCCACTTAGTCTGTAATCTGTGAACAAGCAAGTCCAGGTTTGTTCACTTGCTGGTGGCAAGGTTTCAATAGCAAGAGTAGAGGCACATGTGACCCTTTGAGAATGACTCAGCACGGGAACAGTATCACTTTTGTCATATCCTATTGACAAAACCAAAACACTCGCAAAAGAGGGGGGAAGAATGGAGGGTTTTTGAAAACTCAATCTACCACACTTCTCTTATATGAACTTATCTCTGTGTACTAATGAAAGAAAATTAACTAAAGTATATCTAGGTATAAGGTATCTATATTGTTAAATGTTGCTGTAG
The DNA here is from genome assembly GCF_007565055.1 of Rhinopithecus roxellana. Taxonomy (NCBI): domain Eukaryota; kingdom Metazoa; phylum Chordata; class Mammalia; order Primates; family Cercopithecidae; genus Rhinopithecus; species Rhinopithecus roxellana. The sequence continues at coordinate 94,679,652 of NC_044561.1, read as the reverse complement.
TGTATTTTGACTTCTGTATAGCATTGTATTCCATGAATGTATTGCACTTATCCATTCTCCTGTTAATGGGTATTTAGTGATTCCCAGTTGATTGCTATTTTAAGCAGATCTGCTGTGAACATGCCATCTCATATCTCCTAGTACGCAAACTCTGATCCAGAATTTTTCTTGGTTGTATACCAAAGTGTGGAATTACTGGGCCATAGGGGATATGAATCTTCAGTTTTACATGATGATGTTAAATTGTCTTCTGAAGTAACTGTACCACTTTACACTTCCTTCAGCGATATATGAAAGACTCTATTACCCTGACACTTGCCAATAGTTGATATTAATGTCAGACTTCCTAACATTTCCTACTAAGAGGAGTATGAAATGATATCTCAATGTGGTCTAGATCTGACTTTTTCTGATCAACAAAGAAACTGACCATCCCTTCTATTTAGTTTTTTTTTTTTTTTTTTTTTTTTTTGCTTTTAGCCACATGTTCCTTCTTAAGCAAAATACCTCTTTGTATCTTTTGGTTATTTTTTTCAATTGAGTGATTGATCTTCTCTTATTACTTCATAACAATTCTTTATATATTCTCAATACTATTCTTTTGTCAGATGTGTTTGTTGTGAAACTATTTGCCCAGTTTATAACTTGCTTCTCACTTTATTGAGAATGTTATTTGAGTAAGTTTCATAATTTTAAGTATGTGAATTAAATTTCTATTTAATTTGTATTGTTAGCTTTATTTGAGGTCTGTTTAGCCAATCCTTAACTACCCCAGGATCTGAAATAGATTAAAGGTTTAGCAGTCAAAACATAAACTACAATACTATTTCATTTACACACACACACACACACACACACACACACACACACACACCCCTTGGCCTGCTCTCGTTACAAGCAGTTTTGGTAATGCTGCTCCTGTGTTCATTATGAAATATTTAGGTATGGACTTGTCCTCAGTAATAGCATCTAAATATCACAAACTCAAGAAATCTAAATCGTTCTGACAAGTTACAAGAATAATTTCAAAGAACATTGACTTTTGGCACCAGACCCTGATGTTGTATAGTAACGGAAATATTTAAATTCCATTGATAGGGCAGGGATGGCCCTGGCTAGAATAGCACAAAAATCATTCAAATCTAAATGGCATAAGGCTGCAGCAGTCCAAGTGTGATCCCTCAGGGAGTCTTGGACCTTTTCCAAGATACAGGCTCTCTTCATCGTGAGTGTGCAGAGATTGTATGATTCCACTGGGGTCACTTCCACTGATGGGTTCAATGTACTACAGCATTGACCTTCACATGGCTTGTTTTCATAACTTTGAGTCCTAAAGGGAGATAAGGTCATAGGAATATTTCAACAGTGTAAACAGCTCACATGTCTTCCTAGCTCATTTACTTAGAGGTGACCAGATGAACTGAATATACCCTAATGCTAGGCTCATAAAATAGGATCTTGTTTTAAAAAGGGTTCCAGTAGACAAAGAAGGCCATTCCCTTTTTCCCAACTCTTGTTCTCAGGGTAGTGTTCTCAAACTCTGCCAATTTGAGTGTGCAAAAAAAGAAAAAAAAAGAAAGAAAGAAACAAAATAATGAGAGTAGTGGAAGTAGGACAAATAGTTCCTCTTTAGCCTCCTGACGTACCTCTTGTTTGGAGGGATAAGATAATCTCTCAGATTGCCACCTGGGCAAGGAAACTGGGCAACACACTTCCAACTCAGAAGCCCTGAGAATGGTGGCCTGCTACCTCTTTGCTGGTCCCTCTTCCTCAAGGTTTCTTCTTTGGAAGTAGGGACTGATTCTTAATTGGTTCGTCTAGTTCTAAGGCCAGCACTTAGGAAGAGTTAGCTTGTTCTTGATTGGCTCAAGAACTTTAATTAATAAAGAAGCACCAAATCTGGAATATTTATAAATAACATCTGCTCACAAATAGAACATTGTTCCAAATAATTCAGCCTAAACTTTTTCAGCTTTATATCCATATTAAGAAAATCATAACAATTACCTTTAAACTTGTGTTTCCAAAAATGTGATGTGCATGTGAATTACCTGTGGATCCCATTAATATGCAAATTCTGATTCAGTAGATCTGGAGTGGGCCTGAAGTGATACTACTGGTACCAGGACCACACTTTGAGTAGCAAGACTTTCTAAAGTTCTGCTCTCCCACACAGCTGAATTGAGTAACTTTTCCTTCTAGAGATGGCATCATGGTTAGCTTTTGAAAACCTTTTGATTTTTTTTTTTTTTTTTTTTTGCTTCAGTCTTCTATTATTTCAAGAAAGCTGGCTATTTTTTCAATCTTTCTGAATGTTTTAAGAATCTCCTTCTAAGTCTGGAATGTTGCTCAGGTATTTCTTGTTGAAGTCTTTTCCACAGGGTAGACTCTGGCGTGGGGTCTATTAGAGCAAGTTAAGTGTTGTCAAAGGTGATGGGTTATTCAACTGAATAAATGTTTACTAGAATATGGTGAAACTTGGCAAACACAATGGGAGTAGGAGGGGGAAGGGAAAAAAAGATATAACATACTTTTCTCCACTCTACCTACCATGATAATACCTATTAATTTTGCCTTTATTGTTTCTTTATTGTATATAAAAGCTTCCACTAACTTTCCATTCTAGGGAGTCATTGAGAGAATACAAATATGTGGGCTTCTTGTTAAAGCCTGATAGGAGAAGGGATTATTATACATAATTGGAGACTGTGGAGTCAGAATAACTGAGTCTGAATTCTGACATCATCATTTACCAGCTGTGTTGCTTAACCATAAAATGCTCATAATATTTATTCCAGCGAATAATGGGAGATTTCACAGAGGTAATCCATGCAGATAATCCATGCCAATCATTTAACCTAGTGCCAGGATATACTAAATGTTCAATAACTATTTATAGTAGTAGTCATTGTTATTTGATAACTATTACAGAATAGCTCCCAAGGGCCTACTGAAGAAAAGCTTTGTGCTTAAGACACTGGCAATAAGTTCATTTCCATGTGGTGTAACTTGAAGCTTTGGTTTTATAGATTAACTCAGAGACAAGTCCTACCACAGTGATTCACAGTTCCTGAATTCATAACACTGTACATATCACTGATTTGGCAATTCACCTTATATGACTAGCTCATGTTATTATTTTACTTTGCCTTGGCTCACTAATTATATTTTAAGTTTCTAACCTTTAAGAGGTAACAGTTTGGCCGGGCACGGTGGCTCAAGCCTGTAATCCCAGCACTTTGGGAGGCCGAGACGGGTGGATCACGAGGTCAGGAGATCGAGACCATCTCTGGCTAACGCGGTGAAACCCCGTCTCTACTAAAAATACAAAAAGCTAGCTGGGCGAGGTGGCGGCGCCTGTAGTCCCAGCTACTGGGAGGCTGAGGCAGGAGAATGGCGTGAACCCGGGAGGCGGAGCTTGCAGTGAGCTGAGATCTGGCCACTGCACTCCAGCCTGGGTGACAGAGCGAGACTCCGTCTCAAAAAAAAAAAAAAAAAAAAAAAAGAGGTAACAGTTTTATACTATTCAAGACTCCCCAAACCAAATACCACAGAATCATTTGTTTACATTAGTAGGTCCTTGATAAATATTCACTAGTTATTTCACTGATTAATTAAAGTAATCCATTCATCTCCACAGGGATTCAGGCTGGCTGAATCAGGAGACACATCTTCAGATCTATTCCTCTTTGAGAAATTAGTACAATGTCAGTGCATTCTCGTGTGTTTCCTGAATTATGATCTCCCTGATGCCTAAAGAGGACTCACAGGGAAGAGTTCATATACTGATAGAACAATCACTAATTCGTTTTCAAAGTAGTTTTCATTTGAAACTAAGTAATTTCAATCAGTTTTTTGACTTTCAATTCAGTGCTGTGACATCATAGTAGACATAACTTTCTTGGAGGAATCAATACCATCATTATGTCCGTGTTTGATTTGACAGACAAATATTGCGATTTTATTCTGTTGGACATTTTCCAAAGAAGTTGGTTACTGATTTATTAAATAAATATACGTATTTTAGGGTAGTGGAAAAAGAAGGTGAACAGAAATTAATGGGTGAGCAAAGGTGAGGGAAAACCAAATCACCAGTTTTCCTTCTGATTATATTTTAATCTAAAAGGCTATGTTTTAAATCAGGTTATATGTCTTGATGAGTGCATTTCTACTTGAAAAATGTTGATTGTATTTGTATCCCAAGTAGGAAACGTAAACATACTTGTATAAAGCAAACAAGTTTATCTTGTGTGTTTGTATTAATATATGATCAAGGCACAGGAAATGTTAGTAAAGAATCATGCACTTATAATGTTTGTTTAGGACAGAACAAAGGATAATTCATTAGTTGATGAGTTCGATCATTTTCTTTGAGACAAAACATTTGGTTAAAAGGCAGGCTAGTCCAGGTATCATGGCTCATGACTGTAATCCCAGCACTTTGGAAGGCTGAGGCGGGTGGATCATCTCAGGTCAGGAGTCGGAGACCATCTTGGCCAATACGGTGGAACCCCATCTCTACTAAAAATATAAAAATTAGCTGGGCGTGGTGGTGCATGCCTGTAGTCCTAACTACTCGGGATGCTGAGGCAGGAGAATCACTTGAACCCAGGAGGTGGAGGTTGCAGTGAGGTGAGATGGCGCCACTGCACTCCAGCCTGGTGACAGAGTGAGACTCCTTCTCAAAAAAAAAAAAAAAATCAACTTGGGCAATGTAGCAAAACCCTATCTCTATAAAAATCTAGAACTTAAATAAAATTTAAAAGGCAGGCTGATGAAAACAATTTAATTAACTTGATTTACTGGAAAACATTGATTTATTGGAAAAACAACGAAAATGTACATTGATTTATTGGAACTTGACTAACTTGACTTATTGGAAAACATTGAAAACATACATTGGGACAATTGGATATTAGATATTTATTTTAATGCAGAAGACTTTTCTTTAAAATTATATTTCCTTTAAAAATAGGCTGGTATTATGTTATTATTTGATTATTATTTTAATGCAAATCTATTTTCTTAAGGATACCATTTATATTTCTGCTACTGAATACAGCACAGTAATATATTTCCTCTTGTAGAATACATTTAGTCTTGTTTTGATGGGATAAACTGCTTTTGAATATACTCACTATGTCATGCATGATTTATTTATTTAAATTTCAGTATAATTTTTCTTGACAACCTGTTCTTTCAGTTGAAATGTTATGTAACAAAAACACCAGGACCAACTGGCATTTTAGTTTATCCGTCTATTCCATATGCTGCTGGATGAAGCGGAAAATGAGTGTGTATCATCACTGTGCTGGGCACATTTTATTCGCAGCCTATCTTTTCTCCTGTACATCAATTTCTCTTCTCCATTTGGAAACAGCTTCTTAGCAGGTTAGGTCTATAGACCTTAACCTGAGTGATCACATATAATGTACCAGGAATCTAACTGGCTACGGTTAGAGTCAGGGACCAAAAGATATTCAAACCTACTTGGATTGCTGCTTGAATGTAATCACTTCAAGTCCAGGTAGAACTATTTAGACTCAGAAAGAAATGGATATTTTTTCAATCTAAACATAGTGATTGGGTAATTTATGGTAAATCTCCAGCCCAAGCCTTTCATAAGCAAGTCAAATAAGGTCAACATGCATCAGGGACTAGGGCACATCAATCCAGAACTACAAGAAAACCCTGTAATGTGTCCACTCAATATATGCCAGCTAATAAATTCAAACTAAGGACTAAGTTAAGGTCTTCATTTGGGTTCCCCCAGAAGCAAATCCTGAGACAAGGATTTGAGTCTAGTGGTGTTTCTGAGCAGTGATCCCAGGAAACCAGCAGGGAAGTAGAGAGGTGAAGCAGGAAAGGGAAGGTAACAATTAAAAGGTGTGGCTTTTCTCAGACAAGTTACAAATGTGGGCAACTGGTGATCAGTCCCACCACGGAATCCTGGGAAACCGCATAGACTAAGCACCTTAGAGTTATTTCTTGCAAAGGGTGAGGGAGCTGGAGTCTATATACACCAACTGAGCAGGTACTTTCAGCCAGTTTTGCACCCTGCGAGAGAAAGCAAGCTGTTGAATTAGGACAGTCTGCATGACAGTGCTTAGGCCAAAGAGCTTTAAACTGGGCACTAGCAATCATTAGCTTCAAACTGGATGAGAAGTTCCCTAAGATTATAATGCTATAGTCTCCATAATTCAAATTTCAGTGGCATTAAACCCACACCTGTGTCTGACAATAATCAAGTATGGTTGGGTTTAGAAAATATTTTCCAAATCTGACACTACCTTTGTGGCAAGACTTAACCATTAAATACATGAATGATTCTCTACAATTCACGTAAATGAGAATCACCGGCAAGGCTTCTTCAAGCTCTAAATCAATGGTTCTCACTCTTTGGGATTCATCAGAATAGGTAGGAGACAATAAAACACAGATGACTGGGCTCCCACCCCCAAAGCTTCTGACTTACTAAGTTTGGGGTGAGCCTGAGAACATGTGTTTCTAACAAGATCCCAGATGAAGCTGATGCAGCTGTTCCAGAGACCTCAATTTGAGAGCTTCTGCTCTGTATAACCTCACACACTGTACTTGCTCCTACCCTAATCAGTTTTGTGTTTTACCGTTATAACCAAAAGAAGTACATTATATTCTTCAGACAAAGAAAATGTTAAGAGGCCTTGATTTTCAGTCTGCTTCTAATTGGAAGAGTTAAGCAAAGGAAGTTTTTTCTACCTCTGAAGAAGGCAAACCACACAAAGTTGGAATCTTCTATCCAGAGTCGAAAACCCTATTATATTTATAATCATTTTTTATTAACACATATTGAAAGATGGTCATTCATAGCAATAACTCATAGGTAAGAGATTAGGTTGGTAGGGTTTCTGAGTGGCATTTTACATAGCACTATGAAAAATTACGCCCCTGATTATCTTTTCTTATTGATCACTGATATATCCAGAGATATCTTCAACATTTTCAGAATGTTTTATTCTTCTCGGCATACAGCTAGACATAATATTTCAGTTTTCAAAAAACAATTCAGAGTTCTTATTATTTTTCCTCTTTTAGTTATTTTAAAATTTGATTTGATGTGTGCAAAGAGAAAGGGGGAAATGATGTGGTGGGCCTTTGATGAAGTTAAGTGGCAGTTGCCTGGACAAATGTGCAAAAAGACTGGCATTTACTAATATCCAGCTCTTCTGGTCTTAGGTAATTTCTATTCTGTGATGCCAAGGACAGGTGGTCACTCCCTCCTTTGTGTTACATTTGTATGTTGCATATAATTTTCCCATGTATATTGCAGTATACCATGTATTTTGCATATAATTTTTTTTTTTTTTTTTTTTTTTTTTTTTTTTTTTTTTTTTTTTTGGAGACAGAGTCTCGCTCTGTCGCCCAGGCTGGAGTGCAGTGGCCAGATCTCAGCTCACTGCAAGCTCCGCCTCCCAGGTTTACGCCATTCTCCTGCCTCAGCCTCCTGAGTAGCTGGGACTACAGGTGCCCGCCACCGCGCCCGGCTAGTTTTTTTGTATTTTTTAGTAGAGACGGGGTTTCACCATGTAAGCCAGGATGGTCTCGATCTCCCGACCTCGTGATCCGCCCGTCTCGGCCTCCCAAAGTGCTGGGATTACAGGCGTGAGCCACCACGCCTGGCCTTTTGCGTATAATTTTACACATCTCACTGTAGCACCTTACTATGTTATGTTTCACATTCTCCTACTAGTCTTGGGACTTCCTGAAGCCAGGGTTGTGTCTCACTCATGTCTCTATGCCTAGCACCTGTGACAGTGCTAGGTTTGTAGAAGTACACTTGCTAAAGTTTTGGATACATGAATGAATGAATCAATGAACGTGTGAGGGAGAGAAGGCCACAAAAAGTGAGGAGATGTAAATAGAGAATGAGCCATGAGTCAGTGGTATTGGCCATTTAATCCAGTATTCTGAGTATTGCAGTATGGTCCTTATGATTTGGAATTAGGATGGTTCTACAGCTAATATGCCAACCAAGAACCAGAACAGGCTTGTTAGAACTAGAACCTAGAAGACTTTTCCTGTCACCGGTAAGATTAGTTGTAGCTTTCTCCAAAGCCATTTACCCCTGTGTAAGTAAGGGTGCTTATGATGCATCACAATGGCTTTTAATCTCCTGGGTTGAGTGATCTGAAAAAACCCCAAGTTTTGGGAAGCAGCACCAGAATTGTATGTGCCAGGATATGGTTATCTGATGGGAAGAAGGAAGGAGAAAGCAGGATTTAGCAGACCAGCTCTGCCTTGTAAATCTAAGCAGAAGAAAAATGAATAGTGTTTTAAAACTAATTTGCAATTGTACTAAATTGAAGTCACCCATTCCTGTCCTTATAACAGTAATTTCACTGTGGCCATAGGTATTGTATGTACCTTAATCCAGTGATAACAATGGAAGAAAAGGGAGATTTTTTTTTTCATCCTTGCACTTCCCTTGTAGAGGAGAAAGAGATAAAGATTGATGGAAAGTAAAAGTGCCCCTGGGCTTTATAACACTAGCTCTTTCTTTCTCATAGTTATAAGGTAGTTATAAAGTACTCAAGATTTATTGTTAGGATTATTCTCTAATTGCACTTAAACTTCAGAATAACCAAAAAGGCCCCCAGAAATTTAAGAGGCCATCCTTATTGCATAAAAATTGGCTAATAAAGATTAATCATAAATAAGAGAAACACTCCTATCTGCATGTATATTCGTCATTCCCCTGACCTCAAGATAAATCATGCAACACAAAATATGTATGTGAGAATGTACTGGTTAGCATAATACTAGCTGCTGTGACAAGCAGTATCAAAATATCAATGGCTTCATATAATAGAATTTTATTTCTTTTTTGTATAACAGTCCAATGTGTTTCCAGTTGATGAACAGTTTATCTCATCATGGCAATTCAGAGAACCAGGTTCCTTTCATAATGGGGCTCCATCATCCCTAGGATCTTGCTGGAAAAGGGAAAGAAATAGTAGAGATTCCCCATATGTCTCCAAAATGCCCTGCCCTAACTTTTCATTGGCAAGAATTTTTCAAATGGCCATACCTGGATGAAAAAGTGGTAGGGAGGACTTGTAAACATCGTCTCTGGATTTGGCAGCTGCACCCAGGCACAGCAGACACCGTGGACAGGTGCATGCAAATTTTGATGATACCGAGTTATTTTCTGCAATGTAGACCAAAATACTGGAATCCAAATCTGCTAAATGTAGAATTATTCTAAATTGACTGCTACTCACAAAGACCCTAAAGATAAAATCAGTAAAGTGATGACTTTGTATTCCAAGTCACCTCTGTAGACCTCTTCGAGAAATAGATCCATTAACAAAAGGATCTGGGCTAGAAGACTTACAAAAGAGGATTTCTATAAAAACAACTTGCTATTCAGCTTGTCTGACTTTTCATTCCAAACCCAGTGTGTTTAGCACAGTTACATCACCACACTTACATGACGAATAAGGACATGGGAAAAGAGGGAGATGTCCAATATTCTCTAGCAGATGCCTTTTATTCAAGAATAAGATCAAAAATTTACTTGGGGGTATGATAGTTGCCTTGTTAAAGACTTGAGACACCAGCGCAATGTGGTTAATTCTCCACTAGTGCAACAAAGAAAAGGATAGAGGCCAGTCCCTGAATGGGGAGGCCCCAGCAGACTTTCAGGTGGTTATCTATCAAGTCCAAAGACAGACAGATGGAATAAATTACCCAAATACTCCAGAAGTTGCAAATCGATCTGCATGGTGTTTTGTAAATTTCTAACTTAAGGTAACACTGACAAATTAGAAGGTTTAACACAAAATCCAGATTTCTGGATTCTTTTGAAAAATCAGATGTGGCACCTTGGGCGTACACTTTCATGTGGTAGTAATCTAGTTAGAAGAATGGGTGTCTGCTGTCTGTAACCATCCAGCCCTTGTCACTTATTTGTCTTTTGATCTGGCCCTGCCTCAGTTTGCTGTCGCTGAGAAATCCCATCATCGTTTTCAGCTTCACCTTGGGTGGAGAATTCAAGCACAACAATCAAGCTTCTCAAAATGCCTGTGAGGCCAAGAAACAAATGCCTAGTTTCCTTTCAGAAAAAATTGTAAATACTCACTCTAAAACCACAGCAATTTAAGCAGGAGACATAAACATCATATTTAGAAGGAGGGACTATGTAATTAGGACATACTCCCTTAAGCATCAAAATCAATTATCCTGATAAAACCCTAGGACGGCTAACCACTCTTGAAATATACATTTATAAAAAGAAAAAGAAAAACCAAAACTAATTTTAGGTGATCGGGAGAAGGATGTTCTCCAGGGACATAGCTGAGTTCATTCTAGGACATTTGATACAGCCTGTCACTTGTTTTGTTAATGCTACGCACAGGCTTTGAGTCGAGAAAGTGGTTGTAGCTCGGGCTCAAGTTGGGTAATTACTAATCCTTGGTTAATCTGAAAAGGAGTTAGCATAAAGGCATGCACCAATGAGGAGACTCTGATCCGAGCTGAGGCCCACACAAGGGCAGGACCCCCACAGGAAAAAGCCTTTGGAGATCCGAGACTTCCTGAGGAGGTTGCTTCATGGGACTCCAGGTTCTCTGAGATGGTTGCTTGCACCATCTGCGCTATTGACCTTGCTTCTAATGTGACTCAGTGTAAGAATTTAATTCATAATGTATGTTCAGTTCTTTCCTGTTGGTGGCATTCCACCTGATTGAAAAGAAATACATCCTTCATCTAAAAATAATTAGCCTTTGAATGGCCTTTTATCTCAATTGCCCAGAGGTCTTTTATTGATTTTTTTCAGGGTTTGTGTGGTTAAGAGAATGGGGTTCTTCTGGTGGTGTCTTTCTTAGCCTCTCTGGAGTAGGCTGGCATGCACTTGCTCCTCATGTGAGGCTAAATCAGAAGCCACAAAGTAGTGACTTGACTCAGTTGGGCCTTTTATTGGACTCTTGGAATATGTTAAAATTGCTGAATTTGAGTGTTTTATGAAAGAAATACAATTCCACTTGGCTACAGATTCCACTACTTCTCAACTGCCTTATACCAGATCTCATTCACAGATCTGTGTTGTTTCTTGAGCCCCATAGATATTTGAGTTCAGAGACTCTGAAATTAATGTACATGTATTAATGATACATGTAAGGTCCTGGGAACAGTGCCTGCCACACAAGGAGCACTTCATTAATTTTAATGTTTCTATTACTATAGTAAATAATTATTTTATGGTTCTATATTTCCTTATTAGCAATTTACTAGGTTGGTTATAATCTGAGAGATTTTTTTTTTCTTTTTCTTTTAATCTATGATTTTTCCTTATTCCAGTTTTCCATTTGCTTGTCTTTTTTTATGGTATCTGATTCTTTACAGAACTATTCTGATTAAATTAGACTGTACTTAATGGAAAACAGAAAAACAACTAGCTGATCAAATAAACATTTCTTAAACTGAAGAATAACACAGAGGGAGTGAAAAACCAGGATTTTCCAAGTATGACAGACACAAAGAAAAGCCCGTGATGATTTGGAAATGTGCTGGGCTAATTGCAGCTGGTTGAGGGTTCTTGTCGTTTTCTATAAAACCGTACTGTATTGTTGAGAGGACAGCAGGTCAGTAAGACCCTGGGCCACGGGACCCATCTTCAGCATCACTTTTCAGTAAAAGACAATTCCTGATTATTTTGTGAAAGCAACTTTGAAATCCTAAACATGAGAGGAAAATACATTGGAATGTTTTGTTATTTTCCCCTCAACACACAAGAATATCAGGTTCCTGAGATCTTCACACATCCTGTTTTTACACAGTGAACATTTGGCCTGGAATGGTGGGGATGGAGCCCTGGATGGGAGGCAAGAATTTATTTTATTTATTTATTTATTTTTATTTATTTATTTACTTTGAGACAGCATCTCACTCTGTCACCCAGGCTGTAGTGCAGTGGCACCATCTTGGTTCACTGCAACCTCCGCCTCCCAGATTCAAGCGATTCTCGTGCCTCAGCCTCCCAGGTAGCTGGGACTGCAGGCACCGGCTATCACACGCAGCTAATTTTTTTAAAATTTATTTTTAGTAGAGATGGGATTTCACCACGTTGGCCAGGCTGGTCTCAAACTCCTGGCCTCAAGTGATCCACCCACCTTGGTCTCCCAAAGTGCTGGGATTACAGACGTGACCCACTGCACCTGGCTAGGAGGCAAGAATTTAGTATTCAGATCTTGATTCTGCACCGAACCACTGAAGTGAGGCTTTAGTCTCCTCACTTCATGATTGATGGGACTTGATGAACAATGTGCTGAATGTTTACTCTCTCAAGATTATAAAACAAGTCTCTTAAGCTTCCTTATCCCAGAGCACAGGATCTTCAAAGACTTAGAACATCTTTTGGTATTTCAAATATAATAGTAACTTTCTCTTTGACAAATGTCTTTGGGTTATTATCTTGATTATTTATCATTTTAGTAAAATCAAAATTGGTTTCCTAATTCACGATCATTTTTATGCCCAGCTGAGTCTTCCAAAAGAAAGCATCTAACTAAAAATAGAAAACTTCTAGGCCTTAATCGCAGGCCCCTATAAGGAGAAAGCACTCCAGTGCTCACACAAAAAGTTCAAGACTGAGAACCCACATATTAGCTGGACTGATGTGGCCTGCTGAGTAGCATAATTATTGTCCTAAATTGTAGTATAAGTTGCTTTTAGGGTAAGTGGCTTGGGTATGTATATAAAACAATAAGAATTTTGCTCCTGGAAAATGGTAAACAACTCATTTCATGTCAAGGCCACAGAATTTAATGCATACTTTTGAAAGAAATTATAAGAGTCATGGGGGAAATGCAATAATAATACCATATCACAGACACAAAACTTCACTGGCTTACAATAATAAACATTTATTTAGTTCATAAGATTGTGGGGTTCAGCTGATCTTGGCTGAGTATGGCGGAGCTTAGCTGGACGTGTTCATCCATCTGTGGTTCCTTGTGGGTCAGGCAGGTGTCTCTGCTGATCTTGGCCATCTTACATCTCTGGGTATGAGTTGGATGTTGATGAATCTAGGATAATTTGGGGTATGTGACCAGGATGATTAAGGTGACTCAACTCTTTTCCTTGTGTTAAATCTTCTACTAGAGTAGTCCAAGCATGTTCCCATGGCATGCCATAGGAATAGGAGTGAAAGCTAATAAGGGCTTTTTTAAGCCTCTGCATGGACCACGACTGCTAACATCCTATTAACCAATGTCATCACATGACCACATCATCTTCAAGGAATGGAGAAATAGACTCCACATCTCTCATAAGAGAAACTGAGAATCATAAAGTAAAGGCTGTGGATACAGGGAGGAGCCATTAATCCAGTCAATCTACCACAGGGGAGAGAACTGACAGGGTCCTGGTCCTAGTTTTGCTACTACCAGCCATGTCCTTGAGAAAGACACTAACTTCTCTGGGCCACAGATTTTCACTAAATAAAAGAAAGGATTTGAGTATAATTACTAAAGTCATTTTCGGAAACATCTAAGTCATAAAGGGTTTGACTATATAATTGTTAAGTGTTCCTTTTCCAGGTTCCTACAGTAATCTCTAGACACCTGTGAGATGATTAGAAATTTTGAAATATATTTCAGGACTCAGAGGAGGTATAAAAGCATGGACTGTGTTAGGAGTTTTCCTCTATGGCAGTTTCATGGAGTATATGCATATATAGAGGAGTTCACACCTAAGATCTATGTCAGAATGCATTTGGCTTTTGACTTGAAATAAAATATAAAGAGGAAATTCATGTTAGGCACTGTGCTTGGTAAATCATATGGTCTCTAGCTTCTGTCTTTCCTCTTTTATTGATTCAGTATTTGGATCTACTTAGCATTTTGCCTACCTTGTCCTTGACTCCTCCATCCTTCCTTTCTAGCACACTTAGCAACCCTCATTCTGTCCTTCACCCAATAGCCTCCAATGAACACTTTGAATCTAAATCTGACCATTAGCATTCCAGAAGTCTGAAGATACAAGATCTACAAAAGAATTGTTTAATATTCATCTAGACCCTGAAGTAATGTTGTTGAGGAAGGAAGAGGATGCACGAAAGGAGAAAATTGTTGGAAGATCATTGTCTAAAGTGGTGCTGTTCACAGTGTGGTTCTTAGACCAGCAACAACAGCATCACTTTGGAGCTTGTTGGAAATGCAGAGTAGCATGCCCCAAGCCAGATCTTCTGAATCAGAACCTGCATCTTAACAAAATCCCCAGGTGCTTTGTGTGTAGATTATCTTGTCACTGTTAATGTGCATCCATCTGTGAAATTAGCCATCGGTTATGAAAACAGAGTATGTGAGAATTGTAATCCCTCCATTGTAATCTATGGCTAATTCATGAAAGTAAATGTGTGATAATTTAGTTTTTATATATTAGAGTAGATTCAAAGTTGAGATTCATGTTTTCTATCGCATCTACATACTTTCACTATATACCTGTAGATTGTGTAGGGAAAGGGGAAGTTACAGCTAGAGAGCTGTGTCTCCCCAGTGAATGTCATCTATTATATGTCCAGTGGAGAAAGTGTTGAGAGCTTCTGCCCAAGATAAGGATAATGCTAAAGATATTAGCAGATTCTACAAGGCTCAATTTTTTAGTCTAATGTCCTTCATAAAGTATTCCCCGTATTACCTTAAGGCTACAGTACAGTCTTCATTTTCAGCATCCACAGTCCATCTTGTGTGTAGCACTCATTCAATCCAATGTTTTATTTTCCCCACTTTCATTGCTTCTCACCTTGGAAGGATTTTGATTTCTTCAGTCACCACAGCACCAAACAGAGCCTTGCATGAGTCAGAGTGTTCAAAATACCATTTATTGACAAATGCATCAAAATCAACAACAAACCAGAATATAGTCCCAAAAGAGAGATCCATCAAGTGCCATAACTGACCAAATAACGACTCAAATTAACTGGAAAGAACAAGGACCGGTTCATAGGCAGGGCTTTAGATGGTTTTTTTGCATTAAGTCATTTTTCTCTCTTTTTAAAAATGAGGTTATACAATATTAATTAATAAGCAAATCAGAGTATGCTAAGCATTTAATATGTATGATCTTGTTTAAACCTTTTAACAGCCCAGGAAGATTGGTTTTATTATTTGTATTTTATATATGAAACAGTTACAATTCCAGGAGATTAAAAAAGCTGCACAAGATCATATTTCATAAAATGCAAGCATTCTAAACCCTACGTGGAGAAAGAATCTTATCTATCCCTAAGTGAATTGTCTGCTTTGTGTAGATCTATGGCATCAGTTTAACTTATGTTGCCTTCTTAGCCCTGTGTAACAGGTTCTATTGCTAATAGGTATTTGTTCACAAGCTAAAAATTAATTTTAATATTATTTTGAAGAAAAGATATTTAGGAAAATCTACCCAAAATATAGGCAGGCATCATACTCCAGCACCCAATAAAAAGCAGCAGTAATTGATTTCCATTGTGAATGGCCTGTGTTCTTCTACATTGGCATGAACTATCCAATTTACTACTGTTTACGTCTGGACTATTTTCAACTTTGACCTAGAAATACACCATTTCACTCCTTATCTTTAGATTTCAGTTGCCAATGGCAACCTTGAATTACAAAATTGAACAAAAGCTGCATTTTACTTGAGTGATTTGTAATTTTGAACTTGAGTTCATGTTTCCTAGGAGTTGTTTGTCTATAGGTGTCATTCCTGCCCTTGGTTGCCAAGGAATCCAAACATTCTGAATTTGTTATGCCTCTGCTGGGACTCAGTGGGTTTTATCAGTTTCTGAACAGTTTTTGCTTTAATTTATTGGAACTGGGTACTCAATTCACAGGGGTAATATGATTTGGAAACTGCACTCACTCATGGGTTTCTGATTCCCTTTGTGGATGTTTTTCCTCAATGTGCTCCATGAATCATTTGCTTCCTTGCCGCCTCCCCAAGGTTGTGGATTGGGTTTTCCTAGTTCCCATTTCAAGGGTGGGCACCCCTGGCTCTATGCAGGGACTTCAGGTTCAGCACTCCAACACCTGGCATCCTGAGGCCTCCTCTTCCAATCTCTCCTAGCCCCGCAAAATGGAGAATCAAGTCTGTTAACTGTGAGTTCCTTTGTTACTTCTGTGACTTAAAGATTTCTTTTCCTTATGTTCAAACTCAGCTGTGAATATAAGTGAGTATGTATGTACTGTTTTATTTTGCCTTTCCCTATGTTTGGAATAGAAAAGGAAATTTTCAGTCAGTCATATTGACTCAAAGTCCCATGGCAATTTATTCTAAGGAAACTTAGTGGAAAACAAATAAACAAACAAAAACTGAAGTAGTTGGGATATAGCATGTGGTCCCATTTTCCCACATGTCACTTTCCAGCAATCCTTGGGTAACCTGACTAACCTCACTCTGTAAATTTCATATGATCCTGTTATTTTTATTCTTGAAGCAAACTTCATGAGATTATTCTAAAAATAAAATGAGGCCTTGCACATTTGCTCGGGCTTAATTTTGAAACCATTCATTCTATGAATGTATTATTTGAATGCATTTCCCATTGCTTTTAATATCCACTTAGCTAACTGATGATGCTGAGGTTAAAATACTACAGTCCTTGCAGTAATTCTTTGTAAAATTGTCCTAGTCACTGTATCCCACATTCAGAGTTCTACATTTTTCTTTTTTGTATTTTATAAAAACTATATTAGATTTTGTTTTCATTTTAGAATGCTATTTTTATGCTAAAAATAAAATAATCACATAACCATAAAAATGAGAAATAGAAAAAATAAAGATACTCATAATTCTAATATAGTTTATATTTTAGTGTTTCTTTTCAAAGTAGTTTTGTATTCTTTAAAAAATGGTCATCGTTATTATCACAGTACATATACAACTATAGGTAAACGTTTTCACTTGTCACAATAATATAATTATTTCTCCCTGTTTTCAAAGTCATTGACTTATATTATTTGACTACATCACAGTTCTTTAAGTGAGAGCCTTATGATTTTTTACAGAAACACTTAAGTTTTATTCATGTTTTTGCTATTTCTTGGCTTGTTAGTTTTACTATTTTCCCTAATCTTTAGCAGTAAATTCCAGAATATTCTAAACAAGATAATTACAGTACCGTATTATCATTCCTGCCTCTCAAAGGCTAGGAGATATATTTTTAAAGTGTTAAAAGACTATAAAGAATTAAATTTTAAGTATATGCAGCATATATTTTACATTTCAAAATTGCTAAGAAATTAAATTTCAAATGTTCTCACTACAAAAAATGATAAGTATTTGAGGTGATAAATATGTTAATTGGATTTATTTAATTACTCCATGTTGTATTTATAAATCATGGCATCAGTCTGTACTACATAAATACATACAATTTTAAATTGTCAATTTTATTTATGTATGTGTGTATGTACACACACACATACACACACACACACACACACACACACACACCAGATGCTCCCAGAGAAGAAAAAGAATAAAATAATCAAAAAAGGGCGGAGCAAGATGGCCTAATAGGAACAGCTCCAGTCTCCAACTCCCAGCACGAGCGACACAGAAGACCGGTGATTTCTGCATTTTCAACTGAGGTACTGGAGTCATCTCACTAGGGAGTGCCGGACAATCGGTGGCTGGTCAGCTGCTGCAGCTCGACCAGCGAGAGCTGAAGCAGGGCGAGGCATTGCCTCACCTGGGAAGCGCAAGGGGGAAGGGAATCCCTTTTCCTAGCCAGGGGAACTGAGACACACAACACCTGGAAAATCGGGTAATTCCCACCCCAATACTGCACTTTAAGCAAACGGGCACACCAGGATATTATACCCACACCTGGCCGGGAAGACCCCACGGCCACGGAGCCTCCCTCATCGCTAGCACAGCAGTCTGTGATCTAACTGCAAGGCAGCAGCGAGGCTGGCGGGGGGCGCCCGCCATTGCTGAGGCTTTAGTAGGTAAACAAAGCCGCCGGGAAGCTCGAACAGGGTGGAGCTCACAGCAGCTCAAGGAAACCTGCCTGTCTCTGTAGACTCCACCTCTGGGGACAGGGCGCAGCTAAATAACAACAACAAAAAAAGCAGCAGAAACCTGTGCAGATGCAAACGACTCTGTCTGACAGCTTTGCAGAGAGCAGTGGATCTCCCAACACGGAGGTTGAGATCTGAGAAGGGACAGACTGCCTGCTCAGGTGGGTCCCTGACCCCTGAGTAGCCTAACTGGGAGACATCCCCCACTAGGGGCAGTCTGACACCCCACACCTCACAGGGTGGAGTACACCCCTGAGAGGAAGCTTCCAAAGTAAGAATCAGACAGGTACACTCGCTGTTCAGCAGTATTCTATCTTCTGCAACCTCTGCTGCTGATACCCAGGCAAACAGGGTCTGGAGTGGACCTCAAGCAATCTCTAACAGACCTACAGCTGAGGGTCCTGACTATTAGAAGGAAAACTATCAAACAGGAAGAACACCTATACCAAAACCCCATCAGTATGTCACCATCATGAAAGACCAGAGGCAGATAAAACCACAAAGATGGGGAAGAAGCAGGGCAGAAAAGCTGGAAATTCAAAAAATAAGAGCGCATCTCCCCCTGCAAAGGAGCGCAGCTCATTGCCAGCAACGGATCGAAGCTGGTCAGAGAATGACTTTGATGAGATGAGAGAAGAAGGCTTCAGTCCATCAGACTTCTCAGAGCTAAAGGAGGAATTACGTACCCAGCGCAAAGAAACTAAAAATCTTGAAAAAAGAGTGGAAGAATTGATAGCTAGAATAATTAATGCAGAGAAGGTCATAAACAAAATGACAGAGATGAAAACCACGACACGAGAAATACGTGACAAATCCACAAGCTTCAGTAACCGACTCAATCAACTGGAAGAAAGAGTATCAGTGATTGAGGATCAAATGAATGAAATGAAGCGAGAAGAGAAACCAAAAGAAAAAAGAAGAAAAAGAAATGAACAAAGCCTGCAAGAAGTATGGGATTATGTAAAAAGACCAAATCTACGTCTGATTGGGGTGCCTGAAATTGAGGGGGAAAATGGAACCAAGTTGGAAAACACTCTTCATGATATCATCCAGGAGAACTTCCCCAACCTAGTAGGGCAGGCCAACATTCAAATTCAGGAAATACAGAGAACACCACAAAGACACTCCTCGAGAAGAGCAACTCCAAGACACATAATTGCCAGATTCACCAAACTTGAAATGAAGGAAAAAATCTTAAGGGCAGCCAGAGAGAAAGGTTGGGTTACCCACAAAGGGAAGCCCATCACAATAACAGCAGACCTCTCAGCAGAAACTCTACAAGCCAGAAGAGAGTGGGGGCCAATATTCAACGTTCTTAAAGGAAAGAATTTTAAACCCAGAATTTCATATCCAGCCAAACTAAGTTTCATAAGTGAAGGAGAAATAAAATCCTTTACAGATAAGCAAATGCTTAGAGATTTTGTCACCACCAGGCCTGCCTTACAAGAGACCCTGAAGGAAGCCCTAAACATGGAAAGGAACAACCGGTACCAGCCATTGCAAAAACATGCCAAAATGTAAAGACCATCGAGGCTAGGAAGAAACTGCATCAACTAATGAGCAAAATAACCAGTTAATATCATAATGGCAGGATCAAGTTCACACATAACAATATTAACCTTAAATGTAAATGGACTAAATGCTCCAATTAAAAGACACAGACTGGCAAACTGGATAAAGAGTCAAGACCCATCAGTCTGCTGTATTCAGGTGACCCATCTCACATGCAGAGACATACATAGGCTCAAAATAAAGGGATGGAGGAAGATCTACCAAGCAAATGGAGAACAAAAAAAAGCAGGGGTTGCAATCCTAGTCTCTGATAAAATAGACTTTAAACCATCAAAGATCAAAAGAGACAAAGAAGGCCATTACATAATGGTAAAGGGATCAATTCAACAGGAAGAGCTAACTATCCTAAATATATATGCACCCAATACAGGAGCACCCAAATTCATAAAGCAAATCCTTAGAGACTTACAAAGAGACTTAGACTCCCATACAATAATAATGGGAGACTTCAACACTCCACTGTCAACATTAGACAGATCAACGAGACAGAAAGTTAACAAGGATATCCAGGAATTGAACTCATCTCTGCACCAAGCAGACCTAATAGACATCAATAGAACTCTCCACCCCAAATCAACAGAATATACATTCTTCTCAGCACCACATCGCACTTATTCCAAAATTGACCACATAATTGGAAGTAAAGCACTCCTTAGCAAATGTAAAAGAACAGAAATTATAACAAACTGTCTCTCAGACCACAGTGCAATCAAACTAGAACTCAGGACTAAGAAACTCAATCAAAATCGCTCAACTACATGGAAACTGAAAAACCTGCTCCTGAATGACTACTGGGTACATAAGGAAATGAAGGCAGAAATAAAGATGTTCTTTGAAACCAATGAGAACAAAGATACAACATACCAGAATCTCTGGGACACATTTAAAGCAGTGTGTAGAGGGAAATTTATAGCACTAAATGCCCACAAGAGAAAGCTGGAAAGATCTAAAATTGACACTCGAACATGACAATTAAAAGAACTGGAGAAGCAAGAGCAAACACATTCAAAAGCTAGCAGAAGGCAAGAAATAACTAAGATCAGAGCAGAACTGAAGGAGATAGAGACACAAAAAACCCTCCAAAAAATCAATGAATCCAGGAGTTGGTTTTTTGAAAAAATCAACAAAATTGACAGACCGCTAGCAAGACTAATAAAGAAGAAAAGAGAGAAGAATCAAATAGACGCAATAAAAAATGATAAAGGGGATATCACCACCGACCCCACAGAAATACAAACTACCATCGGAGAATACTATAAACACCTCTACGCAAATAAACTAGAACATCTAGAAGAAATGGATAATTTCCTGGACACTTACACTCTCCCAAGACTAAACCAGGAAGAAGTTGAATCCCTGAATAGACCAATAGCAGGCTCTGAAATTGAGGCAATAATTAATAGCCTAGCAACCAAAACAAGTCCAGGACCAGATGGATTCACAGCTGAATTCTACCAGAGGTACAAGGAGGAGCTGGTACCATTCCTTCTGAAACTATTCCAATCAATAGAAAAAGAGGGAATCCTCCCTAACTCATTTTATGAGGCCAACATCATCCTGATACCAAAGCCTGGCAGAGACACAACAAAAAAAGAAAATTTTAGACCAATATCCCTGATGAACATCGATGCAAAAATCCTCAATAAGATACTGGCAAACCGGATTCAGCAGCACATCAAAAAGCTTATCCACCATGATCAAGTGGGCTTCATCCCTGGGATGCAAGGCTGGTTCAACATTCGCAAATCAATAAACGTAATCCAGCATATAAACAGAACCAAAGACAAGAACCACATGATTCTCTCAATAGATGCAGAAAAGGCTTTTGACAAAATTCAACAGCCCTTCATGCTAAAAATGCTCAATAAATTCGGTATTGATGGAACGTACCTCAAAATAATAAGAGCTATTTATGACAAGCCCACAGCCAATATCATACTGAATGGGCAAAAACTGGAAAAATTCCCTTTGAAAACTGGCACAAGACAGGGATGCCCTCTCTCACCATTCCTATTCAACATAGTGTTGGAAGTTCTGGCTAGGGCAATCAGGCAAGAGAAAGAAATAAAGGGTATTCAGTTAGGAAAAGAAGAAGTCAAATTGTCCCTGTTTGCAGATGACATGATCGTATATTTAGAAAACCCCATTGTCTCAGCCCAAAATCTCCTTAAGCTGATAAGCAACTTCAGCAAAGTCTCAGGATACAAAATTAATGTGCAAAAATCACAAGCATTCTTATACACCAGTAACAGACAAACAGAGAGCCAAATCATGAATGAACCTCCATTCACAATTGCTTCAAAGAGAATAAAATACCTAGGAATCCAACTTACAAGGGATGTAAAGGACCTCTTCAAGGAGAACTACAAACCACTGCTCAGTGAAATCAAAGAGGACACAAACAAATGGAAGAACATACCATGCTCATGGATAGGAAGAATCAATATCGTCAAATGGCCATACTGCCCAAGGTTGTTTATAGATTCAATGCCATTCCCATCAAGCTACCAATGAGTTTCTTCACAGAATTGGAAAAAACGGCTTTAAAGTTCATATGGAACCAAAAAAGAGCCCGCATTGCCAAGACAATCCTAAGTCAAAAGGACAAAGCTGGAGGCGTCACGCTACCTGATTTCAAACTATACTACAAGGCTACAGTAACCAAAACAGCATGGTACTGGTACCAAAACAGAGATAGAGACCAATGGAACAGAACAGAGTCCTCAGAAATAATACCACACATCTACAGCCATCTGATCTTTGACAAACCTGAGAGAAACAAGAAATGGGGAAAGGATTCCCTATTTAATAAATGGTGCTGGGAAAATTGGCTAGCCATAAGTAGAAAGCTGAAACTGGATCCTTTCCTTACTCCTTATATGAAAATTAATTCAAGATGGATTAGAGACTTAAATGTTAGACCTAATACCATAAAAACCCTAGAAGAAAACCTAGGTAGTACGATTCAGGACATAGGCATGGGCAAGGACTTCATGTCTAAAACACCAAAAGCAACGGCAGCAAAAGCCAAAATTGACAAATGGGATCTAATTAAACTAAAGAGCTTCTGCACAGCAAAAGAAACTACCATCAGAGTAAACAGGCAACCTATAGAATGGGAGAAAATTTTTGCAATCTACTCATCTGACAAAGGGCTGATATCCAGAACCTACAAAGAACTCAAACAAATTTACAAGAAAAAAACAAACAACCCCATCAAAAAGTGGGCAAAGGATATGAACAGACATTTCTCAAAAGAAGACATTCATACAGCCAACAGACACATGAAAAAATGCTCATCGTCACTCGCCATCAGAGAAATGCAAATCAAAACCACAATGAGATACCATCTCACACCAGTTAGAATGGCAATCATTAAAAAGTCAGGAAACAACAGTTGTTGGAGAGGATGTAGAGAAATAGGAACACTTTTACACTGTTGGTGGGATTGTAAACTAGTTCAACCATTATGGAAAACAGTGTGGCAACTCCTCAAGGATCTAGAACTAAATGTACCATATGACCCAGCCATCCCACTACTGGGTATATACCCAAAGGATTATAAATCATGCTGCTATAAAGACACATGCACACGTATGTTTATTGCGGCACTATTCACAATAGCAAAGACTTGGAATCAACCCAAATGTCCATCAGTGACAGACTGGATTAAGAAAATGTGGCACATATACACCATGGAATATTATGCAGCCATAAAAAAGGATGAATTTGCGTCCTTTGTAGGGACATGGATGCAGCTGGAAACCATCATTCTTAGCAAACTATCACAAGAACAGAAAACCGAACACCGCATGTTCTCACTCATAGGTGGGAACTGAACAATGAGATCACTTGGACTCAGGAAGGGGAACATCACACATCGGGGCCTATCATGGGTGGGGGAGGGATTGCATTGGGAGTTATACCTGATATAAATGATGAATTGATGGGTGCTGACGAGTTGATGGGTGCAGCATACCGACATGGCACAAGTATACATATGTAACAAACCTGCACGTTATGCACATGTACCCTAGAACTTAAAGTGTAATAAAAATAAAAAATAAAAAAAAAATAAAAAAAGTCTACTGAGGAAACAAACTGAAACAAGTGATCCTATGTCTATATTCAAGGTAACATAACCACACAAAGAATATAATTACTTTCAGTGAATTATAGCAGAGTAATATAATTGTGCATCCTTAGTGGGATATATCCGATGAATAAAAAGAGCTTTAAAAAAGTCTCAAGCTTCATTTGCTTATTTTATTGACAGGTCATCATATTGAAACTATTTCTGTATATATTAATATAAAGCAAATAAATAAATATGCTAATGTTATCAGAAAGAAAACTTTTTAGGAAATGTATTCTTCAGTCTTTATGGGTAAAATGTCGTGATGCCTGAAACATTTTCAAATGACTCAGCAAAAAATATAGAGATAGACAATACATAATGCATATGTGGCAAAACATTGAAATTAAGGTAGTTTTCACAGGCTGGCTTTGTTTTGTTTTATTTTTTGATTGCTTTGCCTGTACAAACAATGCTAAAACAATGCTATTTTTCATGTACAAAAATAAATATCTTAGTGTGTTCATTCTTATATGTTGGTGGTTTTGTTTCTATAGACCAAATTCCCAAAATTGGAGTTGCTGGGTTACAAGCCTATGTTTGCCTTCTTACACATTTTGTCAAATTATTGCCCAATGTTTCAAAGTGTCAATTTCTCAGAATGTTATTGCTTCTTTAAAAGAAATTTATTTAAATTTAATGAATTAAATTAAATTAATCAATATAATAAATGTCCCTTGAAAAGGTATTGTGCTATTGCATTTCTGATTGTTAATGAGAGGCTTTCATCTATACTTCAAATATGTATATTTGTATTGTATTTCTTTTGTATTGTACATATATTCTTTGTATCGTATTTCTTTTCCTATGAATTGCTTTATTTACGCTCATTTTTCAAAGAAATGGATTATTTTCATCTAGATAAAAATATCTATATTTTTCTTTCTTATGTTGTTCTGTCTTGCTTAAAAAGATCTCTGTACCCCATGATTATAAATTTATTCACAATTACAATTACACGTTTGGCACATTCTCCTAGACAGAAGCAAATAACCATCCTAAGATTGTTACTGGCTTTATATTTTATATTAAAAATAGTATATATTGCCGGGCGCGGTGGCTCAAGCCTGTAAACCCAGCACTTTGGGAGGCCGAGACGGGCGGATCACGAGATCAGGAGATCGAGACCATCCTGGCTAACACGGTGAAACCCCGTCTCTACTAAAAATACAAAAACTAGCCGGGCGAGGTGGCGGGCGCCTGTAGTCCCATCTACTCAGGAGGCTGAGGCAGGAGAATGGCGTGAACCCGGGAGGCGGAGCTTGCAGTGAGCTGAGATCCGGCCACTGCACTCCAGTCCGGGCCACAGAGCGAGACTCCTCCTCAAAAAAAAAAAAAAAAGTATATATTATACATAGTATATATAGTATATGTAATATACATAATATAAATATTAATATATGTAATATGTGTAATATATTATATTAATAGAGTATATTATATATGTTATATTTATATTATAATATATAACATATTTATATATTAATATATTAATATTTATATTATAAAATACATTGGCTTTATACTTTGTATTAAGATCTTTCATAGACTTCATTGGGCAAAATGACCTGAGTTGGACTCTGGAAATCCAAATTTTGAAAACCTTGCAAATATCTGTCTGCACATTCTCCAGCTGCGTTTTTTTTTTTAAGTTTTCTCAATTCCTCTGTTATTCCACTGTAGCTTATTGTCTCTGGTTTCAATTTGTTTCCTTAGGAAATTGGTTTGATTGTCTCTGATTCATAACTCAGTAACCTGTCTTATATTTATGTTATACTGGGTTGTGTTTGTTTGTTTTCTGATTGTAAGCTAAGCTTCAAGAGTAACTTTGCTTGCTCCTTGGTCTTCACTTATGTTTATGCATCTAAAAGCTTTCCTTAACTAGATCAAATCTCTGCCTTTTTTAAAAGACAGATGAAAAGAATGTCAGAGTCGGAAAAGCATCCCAAGTACAAAAATATTTGATAACATAGGCAGAATTGAATACATTTGAACTTGACTGTATTGCCTTTTCCTGCTTAACTACCCAGAGTTCACAAAAATGACTAGTGGGCGATATCTTTTGAAAATCAAGTTAACTGAGAAATTTAGAATTTGAGCCTGACTAGTCAAATTGAAGAACTGGGCCTATAATAAAACAAACTCTGGCAACACTCTTCTTTATTAATATCTGAGTATAATAATAAGAACTCATCTTAAATTTAGAGGTTAAATTCAATCATGTTCTTTCCTCTTTCTTGTTCATAAGACCTGAAAAAGAGGTCTTATCAACTTAAGATCAAACAAACTCATGTTTGACAATGTTATGCGAGAAAGGCTCTAAGGCATAGCCTACAAAATCATGTATATATTGAAAGTCTATCTGTCCTGTGGTGATTTTTTTCCCAAGAATATGCTTTGAGACCACAGCAATGAAAGGATGGGGCCTGCTGAGTTAGCTTATGAGTAATTTATGGGGCCAGGCCACATAATAAGACTCCTTTCTGTTCCGCTCACTCGAAGTTATGGCCATAATACTGTTGCCTAACAACCAACCGCAACAATCAGTAGTAAAACAATAAGCATTTGCTAAGTTGATGAGTCTATGGACTGGTTCTGGTCTGGACCAGGCTCACCTGATCTCAGTAGGCTTGCTCATGTCTGTGTTTAGCTGGTGGTCAGCTAGGGGTGAGCTGGTTTAGAAGAGCTTCACTTTTGTATCTGATAGTTAATTGAAGTGATGGAAAAGGTATAATAACTGAGCCGTGTGTCTCCTCTTCTGGCAAGCTAGGCTGAGCTTGTTCACATGATGGCTGAGTAAACTTCTAACTGTGAGAGCAGAAGCACACAAGGCCTTGTGAGGTCTGGACTCAGAACAGCATATACTTTTGACACATTCTCCTAGACAGAACCAAATAACAAGGCCTCCCCAGATTCAAGAAGAAGAGAAATACACTCCATTCTTTGCTGGGATGGGATGAGCTGCAAAGTCACACCACTAAGGTTATAATTACAAGGAGGGGTGAAGAATTACTGCCATTTGCACAACTGATCTACCATTCATACCTAACACACTGTTTCACTTGCACAGAATAAAAAATTCAACACATATTAGAGTACAAAACCTAGAATGTGGCAATTAGATAGGATGATGCTGAACCCCAGAACAGAGGCAATCAAGAGGAAGCCCTGGTGATCTGTGGAGGACCATCTAAGCCTAGGATTGTGGGGAAGGAAAATTAGGAAAGATCTAAACTGGAATTCCACAGTTGAACCTCACTTCTGCAGTCCCCTGGTTAAAGCCAGATTTAAATCTGCTAGGGGAAAGATTATAAATTCTCCATGAGCCCAGTGGCACTGACAATTGTGATTTGAATTGATTGCCAACAACAAACTCAGGTTCTTACATGAAGATGTGGATTTCTGACTTAAATTTTCAATCTGACAAGCATCAGCTAGAATCAAGTTGTTCGTACCCCCTTTAGACAGTGCCTGTCATCTCTAGCTCTTCAGAACCGCCATGACCCCCACTTTCTTGCACATAGCCTGCTTCTTATTTTCATCAGAAATAAGAAGCCTGGCCCCTGTAAACACCTGAGTTTGCAACCCTTGGTCTGGAATAGCTCTAGACCACTGAAGGATGGGACTTTATTGGAATGGAGCCAGAATTACCCTGTATTCTTTTCATATTTTCTTACAATGAACAAGTATTTAGTTTATAAGAAGAAAAAGCAAAAACTCTAACTTGGAATGTAATAAATACAATTTTGAAATTAATTCATTAACAATTGAATGGCTTTTTAAAAAGAGTGAAATATATGGCACTTAATATGTCATGAGGCAGTGACTTAGTTTAGAATATGATAAAATCTGCTACTGGCCCATGATAAAAGTCTACTAAAGTTATAACTTAGCCACAACTGGGTCAATTATTACAAATTCTTAAAAATCATTATCAAAATTAAATTACTGAAATGTAAGTTTTTCTTAGAATTAAATTATTAAAAATGTTAAAAATCATTGGTTTAGGTATTTGACATTTTCTTGTATTTTACTTCTTTTTTTAATAATTAAAGAAATAGCACTTATCAAGCACTATGGGGTCTTGTCCACCAATGAGCGTTAACCTAAGAGAAATTTTCTGCTAGGTCAGGTACAATATATCCATAGCTGAGGGTCCCCCAGTCCAGCCTATAAGAGAACAGCAATTTGTTTTATTAAAACAGGGTTCCTTGCTTTTCTTCCTTCCCTATCTTCCTTGGAAACACATGTGTTACTGAATTAAAACTGAGGTGAGTTGATGATGAGGTCTGAATGGTAGTAAATGGAAGCTGTCAAACACCAGGCTAAGATTTCACTTGTGCAAAAGAGTGTGACATTGTAAAAAAAACCCCACTTCCTTCTAAATTGTTGGAACAGCAGGGAAAGAACTGGCAGTTGTCTTCTCCCTGTTTGATGCTCCAGTGACTCATATGTGCTGACACGAAGAGTAGGGCCCTGTACAAGGTGCTCCGTCATAGCCACATGAGTCCAGGGCCCTGAGCACCCCCTCACAGTGTGTTTCCTCTCAGCTTATAAGAATTTATATGCTAGCAAATAGATTCGTAAATACCCCACATTTTACATTTGGGGAGAATAGTTGATTTCCAATACTCAGTCTAAGCCATTTTTACCAGATACCACTTTTATTTTTCTTTTATTTTCTATTTTTATTTTTTCTTTTTCTTTTTCTTTGATATTTAAATAATATTTATAAATTTTTTGAAATTTCAACTTTTGTTTTAGATTCAGAAGGTACATGTACAGGTTTGTAATATGAGTACATTGTGTGTTGCTGAGGTTTGAGATATGAATGATCCTGTCACACAGATAATGAACCTAGTACCCAGCAATTAGTTTTTCAAGCCTTGTCCCTGACTGCTGTCCCCACTCTATTAGTCCCCAGTGTCCATCATTGCCATATTTATATCCATGAATACCCAATGTTTAGCTCCCACTTATAAGTGAGAATGTGTGGTATTTGGTTTTCTGTCCCTACATTAATTTGCTTAGGATAATGGCCTCCAGCTGCATCCATGTTGCTGCAAAGGATATGATTTCATTCTTTTTATGGCTGCCTACTATTCCATGTTATATATGTACCATATTTTCTTTATGCATCCACCATTAATGGGTACCTAGGTTGATTTAATGTCTTCGCTATTGTGAATAATGCTATGATAAACATATGAGTGCATGTCACACACTTTTTGATGTGAAAAAAAAAGTCATTTGAACTAGATCCATAATCCATTATCTGAGATTTTGGATCTGTTGTTTTCCAGAATTTTAACTTTTCTGATTTTAGAAAGGCAATGTGATGCATATACCATGAGCATAACACTTCAGGGAGACCTGAGTAATTCTCAAAATCAAACAAATTAATATGTCTGCAGTTAAGTTCATGAATAGTCATATGACAGGGGATACATGAAATTATACATATTTCATGTATCAGTATCATCCCAATATCAGTTCATGTCAATGAGTTTGCCACAAATTTGCAAGGTAAAAAAAAGAAAACTTCTGGATTTCAGAACTTTGGGATAGATAAGGGATTGCTTAATATAAATTAAATAATTTAGTATTGGCAAAATTTATGTGGCACAGAAGTGAGAGTGAAAGGAGTTGAACTAAAGAGGATGTCCCCAAGCTGCTTTCACTGTCTAGAAGGAGGCTAAGACTCTGAGAGACAGATGCCCTGAGGACTGGCTTCACCCTGGCATTCCAGGGATCAGAACAAGCCCCAGAGGCTGCCCTGAAAACTGCAGATGGAGGATGCACAACCAGGATCAAGATAAAAAGTAGAAACGAGGACTGAGAGTAGAACCCAGACAGGGAGCTATCAGAGTGGCCAAAGCAGACCAACCACGTTGGCACCCCCCAAGAACTGTTGAGAAACGCAGGAGCTTGGGCCCCACTCAGGCCTCCTAGTCGGACAGAATCAAGATCAAAATTCCAGACGATTTGTGTGCACCTTAAAGTTTGAAAAGCAGGGGGCAAAAGTCCAGGTGTTAAGGCCGTATCTAAAAAATTGCCTCCAAGCTAATAAGGAGGTGTGGGGAAAACATTTAACCTTACACGGTGTTTCAAGGATTATTCTCTCTGCTCACCAGTTGATAAACAGAGAGAATTTTCCTTAAAATTCAAGATCTTCTTTTGGACTCAGCACAGCACAGCTCCCTAGCAGACAACGCTCCCTGCTGCCCCACTTCTTTCCCTGTCTACCAGAGAATCCCAGTTTTTATGCTATTTTATGACTAAGACATCCACGTAAGTCTCCATTTGAAGAAAGGCTTCCAGGACTTTAAAACATCTGAAAATTCTCCAGGGCATAAAATAGACACATTAAAAGACAGTTTAAAGGGTAGCTAGAATAGTTTACAAGGCAAATAAAAATTAGAATGAAAAATGAATCAGAAGAAAGAGGTGGCAAAAGCAGTCAAAATAAAATTTCAAGTTGGTTACATGAGTTTGTTTACTTTGTGAAAAGGCATCGAGCTGCTCCTTAGACCCCAGCATTGGCTTCCCGGCCTCTGACTAAAGCTGCACATCCCAAAGTCCACTCCACACTGCTCTGTCTACTCTACTCAGCTTCTTAGCTTCCCCTAGCCAGGTTCATGGCTGACCTTGGAACGCTCACCTGTCAGTATTTTTCAACCCCTAAATGTAAACTTTGGATCGTTTTACTTTTTATATTTTTTTATAATTTTATTTTATGTATAATTTTCTGATACCCTTTTCTCTTTTTCTGTCTTTTTTTTTTTTTTTTTTTTTTTTTGAGATGGAGTCTCACTCTGTCACCCAGACTGGTGTGATCTCAGCTCACTGCAACTTCTGCCTCCTGGGTTCAAGCGATTCTCCTGCCCCAGCCTCCCAAGTAGCTGGGATTATAGGCACACACCACCATACCCAGCTAATGTTTATATTTTAGTAGAGATGGTGTTTCACCATGTTGGCCAGCGTGGTCTCAAACTCCTGACCTCAAGCAATCCACCTGCCTCAGCCTCCCAAAGTGCTGGGATTACAGGTGTGAACCACCACACCCAGCCTCTGACACCTTTTTCAAAAGACCCACGTGTGCATGTATGTGTGTGTGCATTTGTAGATACCGTTATTCATCTTATTCTGAGTCTTTAGCCTTATTGTGCCACACATAACTTGAAGCTGACTTTCAGCTACAGACAAATGACGTGTCCAACTAAACTTTGTTACATCTGCTCTATAGTTGACCAGTAAATGATATTTTCAGTTGATGTATTCATCGGCCCCCTTTGTATGTCTCTTTCAGAGTTTCTATGGGAGTGGGTATAGAAACATAAACAACCTCAAGTCATCTCCCCTCTTGATGTCTCCCAGCTGCAGGTGGAGCTGGAGCAAGAATACCAAGACAAATTCAAAAGACTGCCCCTCGAGATTTTGGAATTTGTGCAGGAAGCCATGAAAGGAAAGATCAGTGAAGACAGCAATCACGGTTCTGCCCCTCTCTCCCTGTCCTCAGACCCTGGAAAAGTGAACCACAAGACTCCCTCCAGTGAGGAGCTGGGAGGAGACATCCCAGGAAAAGAATTTGATACTCCTCTGTGAATGCTCCTGCCAGGCCTTCAGAAATTGCATGGCCACTCCAGCGACATCGGACTCTCTCTTATTACAAAGATCACTGCCCAGGACCATCTTCCCAAGAAGCATCCCTTAGCCTAAAATCCACACCAAAGGGAGAGTTCCAGAGGAATCCATGAAGAAGTCCCATGCCCAGGCTCCATGTGTCGTGTGGAAACCTCTGCAGGTCTACTAGTGAAGAATGCATGTATGTGAGATTTTTGTTTTCTTTCCAATAGTAAATTCAAAGCAAGCAACTCGTAGGCTCCATGGAACTTTTAATGAAGGACAGTGTCTTCTTTGAAGAAAATCAAGCTCATGTTTTTATTCGAAGCTCTGGTGTAAAATATTTCAAAGTCATAGAAATAGTTTGAGAAATGCATAGCATTATTTAACACTATTGAACAGCCTACTTTGAGTATTTTTTTTCTAACTGCCCCTCAACTACCATTATCTTCAAGTCAACATGCGTATTACGTTGTTTCATCCTTTGCTTTGCAAGCACCAGTGACTTGTAGTTTGCTAATTTATTTATCATAGAGTCATCAACGTATTTGTTGCTGACATGGTTTTATTAGATACCGTAGTGATTCAAATATGTTTGTTTTCTATTTGGAAAAAAAAAATCACTTGATTGTATCCTTGCCCAATGAAGCCATCCCAAGACTTAGCAATATGGATTGTACATTTGGCTGCATGAACAAGTCAGCCACACACTTCCAGGCAGTGTGCTGTTTGCATTGACTATTTGCACTCAGAGTCTGGGTATTCATTGGTTTTTGGCCTGAAATGATCAAATAACTACAAATGGTCTGTTGAATAAAAATAGTTGAGCTGACATATGTTAAAAAGATATTCAATCAGAGTGAACAGGTTCCAGTGGTTATTTTGCTGTTTGACATTTTTTATGGTTCATTTATTTTTAATATAGAGAGGGAGATTGAATATTTATTTAGAGAATACAAAGACTCACATGTAAATGATAGGTATTATCTCCATGTATATATGTACCCACTTAGTCATGTAAGTGCATATACACATACACACACACATAAGTGTAGATATGTGTTTATTAATTGACAGTGACCCAAATCTCTTCCACAAGACTTAAAACCAAAATCAGGGATGAATGGATAGAGAAGAAAAGGGTCAAACATCTAGATTACACGGATGTTAAATTATATGGAGATGCTAAGAAATAATTGATGGAGCCATTGATGCAAACTGAAGTAGATTTAGAACTTATTATATGAATTTGATTTATATTTTGCAAGATCAAAAATTAAATGTTAAGTGTCAGATTTTAAGCTTGTTTTAATGGTCAAAAAATTAGGACAGAAATATGGACATTTATTAGAATCTTCCATAATTTTTAAGTCTGAAACATTTCTATTTTATTCTAACATAAAAAAACTTTCATTATATATTTACTAAGTACATTTAATTCACTTAACTGTGTCTTTACAAGTTCCTATTTTAGGTGGCGTAAGAGAAACAAATTACATCAAGGTAAAACTGATCAAAAGCATGATTGAAAGTTCTGAAAAAAGAAAAACAATAATATATAGAAAAATGTAACTTAGAAAGTAACACATGAATATTGAAGCTAAAACCCAGAAGCCAGATGCTCACAGTTTTATTTTACTTTAAAATAAACCTGTCTGATTGTAGCTTAGCGAAATATCTTAAAACGCAAAAACCAGTTGTGTCCTGAAAATTGTGTTTCAAGAATTTAATATTTTTATGAAAATTATTTTATTTAACTTTAAGCAATAACTAGAGATCACAATTAAATTTTAATCAAAATGAAGGCTTAGTTCAAACATAAGGAAACAGTGTTTGATTAAAAAAACACATCTAGTAAGACGCAAGGGGAAAATCACATCCTCTTTGGAGATGATTATATTTTGATCTGAAGGGTTTGGGGTGTTCATTAGACACTTAATAAAACTTAACTTCCACTGAAAAAGAAATCTTTTGTAAATCATTCTACTTTTGCACTTTGAAAGAAAGGCATTAATCATAAAGAAGCAAGAACGGTCAAAATCGAATGCTGCATTTTTATAAACAAAATTACAGACTGTCTGAAATTACAGAAGAATGAACTAATAATAGCATTCATAACCAAACACAATGGTGATTATTGCAGAACATCGTATCACATTTTAGTCCAGAGATAGAATAAAGTTGAATAACCTTGACTTACACAAAACTGTTTTGGTAGTTGGATTTCATTATCTTAGTGAATTTAGTCATTTTACAGTATGTTTGTATTTGGCCATTTACTGTAATCACATTTTTATATCTGTACAATGACACTTTTTGCAGTTGTGGGGTAGTGTGTAACACTGTCCATCTTGCATCATTGAAACTACTACAATGATACTATCATTTAATAATATTAATATTACTTGAAATAGACTAAGATAAAGAAAAGGGGTCTGTATGATGTGCAGTTTTGTGCCTTTATGTATTTGCCTTGTTCTTTGTTGAATGTGTGAAATTCTGTACTGTGGTTTTTCCTATAATAGAGAGTAGAGCTGTGTATTAAATTAGACTGTGTCTCTCTGATACCTTTACACTACTGAGAATAGCATGGTTTTGGCCATGTAAACCAATTTGCAAAGTTCTAATGACATGCCATGTGTTTTTGGTTTTTTACATTTCATTTTAAAATTTGAGTATCACCACACATTAATTAATGCTCCTGTAGTAGATAAGCTGTCTTTAAATAATTCCAAAAAAAGGGCCATTGCTTGCATTACTTTGAATTTAATGTTGCGCTTGTGCACTGTATTAATATTGTTTGTGATGGATTGGACATTGTGATTCTTGCCTTTTAAGAAGAAAAAAAGATAGGACAAAGTATTTGAAGCTCTTAAAATGTACATATTTTGGTTCTTCTATCTCAAATTATTTAAAATGCATAATTCACATTTTTGTAATAATTCTATGCAATTTTGTGGCATGATGTTTCTTCCACTTGTAATTTTATGTGCTTTCATCACAAATCCAAAGGAAACAATAAAAATTTCTTAACACAATCCAGCTGTTATTTCTTGGTGTCAGAGCCAACCTTCTTTTGACAGGGCAAGTGGTGGGAGCAGGCATAATGCCAGTCTTTAGGACCATCGTGCCCACTCTGACAGGGCACATCAATGCCCATAAAGGATATTGGGTGTGCCAGAGGACACAGTGTTCATTGCTGTCATTCTGCCACCCTCCATCCAGCAGTGGCATTACACTTGCCATTGTTTCCATAATGGAGACCCTCTCTTCCTTCCTCTCTTCCTTTCTTTCTTTCTGTCTTCCTTGACCAAAGTTAAGCAAAGCAAAATGGTCAAAGGTTTTTTGGCAAACAGTTGCAGTGATAAGAATTGACAGAACATTTGATGTAAATTGTCTTATAAAACAGATTTTGAAAGCATTTACAATGTTGATAGGATAAGAAAGGTATGTGTGAGTTTTATGTGAATGTCCCAGAGACACCCCAAATGCAGTGTATTTGTTACTTACTTCTGTGTTACAAATGACTCTAAAATCTAGGGGCTTAAAACAATCAGAATTATCTCTTATCTCTTAGCTTTTCAAAAAAAATGTGTGGGTACATAGTAGGTATATATATTTATTGGGTACATGAGAGAGATATGTTGATACAGGCATAAAATGTGTAATAATTACATTAGGGTAAATGGGGTGTCCATCACCTCAAGCATTTATCCTTTCCTTGTCTTAGAAACAATCCAATTATACTCTTCTAATTATTTTTAAATGCACAATGAATTAATTGTAGTCACCCTGTTGTGCTATCAAACACTAGATCTTATTCATTCTATCTAACTACATTTTTGCTCATACTAATCATCCTTACACCCTCTTTTCCCCAGCTACCCTTCCCAGCGTCTGGTAACCATCCTTCTATTCTCTATCTTCATGAGTTCAGTTATTTTAATTTTTATATCCCATGAATAAGTGAGGACATGTGAAGTTCATCTTTCTGTGCCTGGCTTATTTCGCTTACTGTAATGACCTCCAGTTCCATCTACATTGTTGCGAATGACAGGATCTCATTTTTTAATGGCTGAATAGAACTCCATTGTGTATATGTTACCATGTTTCCTTTATCCATTCATCTGTTGATGGACACTTAGGTTACTTTCAAATCTTGGCTATGGTAAACAGTACTGCAACAAACACAGTAGTGCAGATATCTCTTCAATGTACTAATTTCTTTGCTTTTGTATATGCCTAGAAATGGGATTGCTGGATCATATAGTAGCTCTACTTTTAGTTTTCTGACGAATCTCCAAACTGTTCTCCATAGTGCTTGCACTAATTTACATTCCCACCAATAGTGTACAAGGCTTCCCTTTTCTCCTTGTTCTCATCAGCATTTATTTTTGCTTGTCTTTTGGATAAAAGCCATTTTAACTGGGATAAGATAAGATAATATCTCATTGTAGTTCTATTTGCATTTCTCTGATTATCAATGATGTAGAGTACATTTTCATATACCTGTTTGCTGTTTGTATGTCATCTTTTGAAAAAATGTCTATTCAGATCTTTTGCTCATTTTTAAATTGGATAATAACATTTTTTCTATAGAGTTGTTTGAGCTACTTATATATTCTGGTTATTAATCCCTTGTGAATTGGGAAGTCTTAAAATGTTTCCTCCCATTCTGTGGAGGGTCCCTTCACTTTGTTGATTGTTTCCTTTTCTGTGTAGAAGATTTTTAATCTGTGTGATCCCACTTGTCTATTTTTCCCTCAGTTGCCTGCACTTGCTGCACTTGCGGGGTATTCTTTAAGAAATCTTTGTCCATTTCAATATCCTGGAGAGTTTCCCCAATATTTTCTCTTAGTAGTTTCATAGTTTCAGGTCTTAGATTTAAGTCTTTAGTTCATTTTGATTTGATGTTTGTTTGTGGTGAGAGATAGAGGTCAAGTTTTATTGTTCTGCATATGGATATACAGTTTTCCCAGCACCATTTATTGAAGAGACTGTCCTTTCTCCAACATATGTTCTTGGCACCTTTGTTGAAAATGTCCTCACTGTAGATGTAGCGATTTATTTCTGGATTCTCTACTCTGTTCCGTTGGTCAATGTGTCTGTTTCTATGCCAGCACCATGCTGTTTGGGTTACTATAGCTCTATAGTATAATTTGAAGTCAGATAATGTGGCCTCCCAGTTCTTTTTGCTCATGATAGCTTTAGCTATACTGGGTCTTTCGTGGTTACATATAAATTTTAGAATTTTTTTTTCTATTTCTGTGAAGAATGTCGTTGGTATTTTGATAGAGATTGCACTGAATCTGTAGATTGCTTTGGGTAGTATGGACATTTTAACAATATTGATTCTTCCAATCCATGAACATGCAATATTGTTCCTTTTTCTTGTGTCCTCTTCAATTTCTTTCATCAATGTTTTGTAGTTTTTATTGTAGAGATCTTTCACTTCTTTGGTTTAAATTTATTCCTAAGTATTTTACTTGTAGCTATTATAAATGGGATTATATTCTTGATATCTTTTTCAGATTGTTCACTGCTGGCATATAGAACTGCTAATTTTTTTGTATGTTAACTTTATATCCTGCAACTTTACTGAATTTGTTTCTAAGTTCCAATAATTTTTGGTGGAGTCTTTAGCTTTTTACAAATATAAGATTATATCATCTGCAAACAATGGTAATTTGATTTTTCCTTTCCAATTTGGATGCCCTTTATTTCCTTCTCTTGTCTGATTGTTCTGGCTAAGACTTAAAGTACTATATTCAACAACAGTGGTGAAAGTGGACATCTTGTCTTGTTCCAGATCTTAGAGGAATGACTTACCATTTTTTTCAATTCAGTGTGATACTAGCTATAGGTTTGTCATATATGGCTTTTCTTTCTATATCCAGTTTTTTTAGGGCTTTTATCACTAAGGGGTGCTGAATTTTATCAAATGTTATCTCATAGCTTTTTTGAGTCAGGAATTCAGAGAGGGCAAAGCAGATATGGCTTGACTTTATGATATCTGGGGCCTCAGTCAGAAGATTAGAAGTCTTGGGCTAGAATCCACTCACACATCTAGTGGTTGATGTTGTATCAAGTGGGAGCCTAGCTGGGGCTCTGGGGTGGAACACCTGCTCATGCCTTTTCTATGGAGAAGCCTGGGCCTGGGCTTTTTCACAATATGGTAGCTGGATTCCAAGGCAGAGCCTTCTGAGAGAGCCAGACAGAAACCATCAACATTTTTATAACCAAGCCTCAAAGTTACATACATCACTTATGCCAGACTCTATTCATTGGTGCTATCACAAACCCCTTCCCAGATTCAAGGTGCAGTAACAAACAGACCCCATCTTACCTTGGGAACACAGTTGATCACCCTGAAGAAGTACATGAGGGAAGGAATGAATATAGGCATGACCGTCTTTAAAAAGCATAATCTGCTGCACACAGTATGCATGAAGCTGAATTTGTGTTACCTTCAAAGCTGCTCCACCTCCTTTGTTTTCTACATCAGTGAACAAAACCAGTATTACAAATCACACTCCAGCCTATGCAACCTTATGGACCATTCCACCTCATGGGCTTTTTAACTACCATTTCTTTAAACTACTTACATCCATCCTTTCTCTTTCTCTTAAATCACTCCCCCAGCGCGCGCGCACACACACACACACACACACACAGACACACACACACACACACAGAGAGAGAGAGAGAGAGAGAGAGAGAGAGAGAGAGAGAGAGAGAGAGAATTCTTTGGTTCCCTCCTTTCCCTGGCTAACTTCTATTTATGTTTCAGTTTATAACATAAATGTCAATTCCTCTAGGAACCCTTCTTGGATCCACCAAAGCTTCTCTCAAGCCCCTTCATGTATTCTCCCAATGTATCCTGTATCAGTTACCCACAGCTGCATAACAAGCAACAGCAAAAGTTGGTGTTTGAAATAACTACCACTTACTACTGGTTGTGGGCCTATGGATGGGTAGATGGCTTTGCTGATCTGAGCTGGGCTGGGCTTGTCTCAACTGGGCTCATCTATGCAGTTATGGTAAGCCGAGAGCTATCTGGTGGCTGATCATGGCTGGGCTCATTGACATGTCTGGGGCCTTGGCTGGAACAACTGGGCTGACATGACTCTAATTCATAGGATTTCTCATCCTCCAGGAGATAAAATGTGTATCCAATAAAATATTCTCCAACTATTAAAAAGAGTTAAATACTGATACATGCTAAAACACAGACAAATCTTTAAAACTTTATGCTAAGTGAAAGAAGGCAGATGAAAAAGGTCACATATTGTATAAATCCAGTTGTACAAAATGTATGGCTTTTTCACACATCAGAGGCAGGATATAAAGAACATACGAAAGTGCTCGAGGTCTCTTGAAGTCTAAACTCAGAACCATACACCGTCACTTCTACCACATTCTATTGGTGAAAATAAGCCAAAAGGCCAGCCCAGATAAAGTATAAAAGGAGCCTCCAATGTCACAAGGAAAAGGATATAGACACACGGTTGTTACTAAGGCAATCAATCCAACAACCCCTTGTTATGTCTTCCTCATAGAGAGTGCATACCAACTCCATGTAATGGCCTTCCTACTAAAATACATCCTCCACGGACACCTTTGATGTCAGATGTCATGTCTCATTTATGATGAATCTGCACATTCAACCTAATATCATAACTTAATAAATACTGTATTTATAGTGAATGAATCCATTTGCTTATCTAGCTATTAGTGCTACATTACAGGAAAATAAACAATTGGCTGGGTGCAAAGGCTCATGCCCATGCCTGTAATCCTAACACGTTGGGAGGCAGAGGTGGTTAGATTGCTTGGGCTCAAGAGTGCAAGACCAGCCTGGGAAGCATGGTGAGATCCAATATCACTTTTCCTATTTTAAATAGAATTTTTTTTTTTTTTTTGAGACGGAGTCTTGCTCTGTTGCCCACGTTGGAGTTCTATGACGTGATCTCAGCTCATTGCAAACTCTGCCTCCTGGGGTCATGCCATTCTCCTGCCTCAGCCTCCTGAGTAGCTGGGACTACAGGCACCCACCACCACGCCTGGCTAATTTTTTTGTATTTTTAGTAGAGACGGGGTTTCACCATGTTAGCCAGGATGGTCTCAATCTCCTGACCTCGTGATCCACCCGCCTTGGTCTCCCAAAGTGCTGGATTTACAGGTGTGAGCCACCGCACCCAGCCTTAAATAGAAATTTTTTTCCCTTTCCTAATACAGAAAAAATTAGCTGGGCATGGTGGCATGCACCTGTAGTCCCAGCTACTTGGGAGGCTGAAGTAAGAGGATCACTTGAGCCCAGAAATTCAATGCTGCAGTAAGCCATGATTGCACCACTGCACTCTAACCTGGGAGACTTAGAGACAGACCCTGTCTCAAAAACAAACAAACAACAACAACAAAAAAACAAACAACAAACAAGAACAAAACCAGAAAAAGAAACAACTGATATCTCAATCATCTCAATAATAAATGTCATTAAGTCAAACTACAATGCTATTTAGGTACTTTCTGAATCAGCAACACTATAATAGAAAGGCTAGACTACACAGGGGCCACACTCTTTGCCTTTGACTTACGGTACCAACTCCAAAACATGAAAGAGCTAGTAACTGATGAAACCAAATATTATTTTCTGAGACACTGGTGAAGAAAGTGGGGCTCACCTTAGATTCTGGGGTTTCCAAGCAGCCTCTTTTGGCCCACAAGAGAAAATTCGGGAGAAATTCTTGCCCATGAACATTTATGTATTGTTAAATTGCTTCTTTGAGCACTCTGGATATTTTATCTGTTTGTTTGTTTTATGTTTCTCTCTGATTCTGGATCTTTTATTCTTTTTAATATTGTATTTAATTTTTTAGAGGCACAATCTCTAAAAAGGCATAGTCTCACTCTGTCACCCAGTGTGGAGTGCAGTGGTGCGTTCATAGCTCACTGCAGTTTCAAACTCCTGGGCTCAAGCAATCCTCCCACATCAGCCTCCTAAGTAGCTGGGACTATAGGTGTGCGCAACCTAGCTAATTTTTAAAATAACAATTTTATAATTCATGTTCCATAAAGTACACTGTTTTACAAAGTACATACTTCAGTGCTTTTTAGTATAATCACAGTTTCTCATTAGTCATCATACTAATTTCAGAACATTTTCATCACCCCAAAAAGAAACCTCATATTCATGAAAAAACACTTCTCATTCTCTCCCCCAAACATTCTCTATTCAGACCATGAAAACCATTAATTCTTTTTCTGTCTCTGTGGATTTGTCTATTCTGGACATTTCATACAATTGGATTTATACATTATGTGACCTTTTCCATCTGGCTTCTTTCACTTAGCATAAAGTCTTCAAGATACATCTATCAGTATTTAACTCTTTTTAATAGTTGGATAATATTTTATTGGCAATATATTTTGTTTATTCATTCACACCTAACGGACATTTGGGTTGCATCCCTTTTTTGGTTGTTATGAATAATGCTGCTATGAACATTTGCATACAAGTTTTTATGTGGAAACATGTTTTCAGCTTCTCTTGGGTATATACTTAGGAGCAGAATTGCTGGGTCATATGGTAACTCTGTGTTTAACTCTTTGAGGAACTGCCAAACTGTTTTCCAAAGTGGCTGCACCGCTTTAAATACCCAGCAATGTATGAAGCTTCCAATCTCACATTCTTGCTCACACTTGTTTTCTGTCTTTTTGATTATTAATACCCTAGTGGGTGTGGAATAATGTCTCACTGTGGTTTTCATTTGCATTTCTCTAGTAACTAATATGTTGTGTATCTTGACCATATGTATCTCTCCTTCAGTGGAATGTCTGTTCAAATCCTTTGCCCATTTTTAATTGGTGGAATATTTATTTTTAAATCTAGGTCTCCTTTCTTGATTTTTGGCCTCTGGTAATTTTGCAACTGTCCATCACAAAACCTCATCTAAGGGAAGCTCTTTCAATTATTATTTTTTCGAGGCTACTGAATAGCTGTAGGTTGTGCAGGAAATTGTCCTGGTTGTTTTCTACATGAATCCAGAAAGCCATTTGTCTGCTTATTGTTTTACTAAATGTCAAATATTTGTTTATTTCCCCAGACTTCTCTTTCTTCTAAAATTAGAGTACATAAAAAGTCTGATAAATATGAGCTGCTTTAACTCAGATCTAGTAAATTTCTTATAGAAGAAAATGTATTTATTAAGGGCAAGTGAAAGTTTGAATATTGCACTGGCAATCTTAGCCCCACAGACTTTAAAAGTTGATGCAAATTACGTAACACGTTATCCAACTGATGCTGTCAAGAAATTCAACGTGTCAATAAGAAACACACCAATAGCAAAGGAAAACAAATTACCAATTAAATTTTGACTCCTCATCAAACATAAAGGCATCCAATTCAATTTCGGGAAGGTTAAAATCAAAAGTATGTCTTAGAATCGGTGAAATATCATAATTTTCTTTCTTTTTTTACTTCCAAAACTACCTGTTCTATAAGAACCTATGGTTGTACATTAATTTATTTAAAACCAACAGAAAGCACAATCTCCAGGCAGCATTGTATTCAAAGTAAAAATGCCCCAAGACCAGAAAAATCATTGAAAAGCAGAGATAAGTTTGTACTAAGCTTACTACAAAAAGTGCCCAAGTAAGACTTGATTCATAATCTACCGTAGTCTCTTAAAATTACTTTCACCCCGTTTGTCTCTCTCGTGATTGTCACTGATAAAGAAACTGCCACCAAAACCGCCCTTAAAACCCAGCTTGTGCAGCTCTTGCCTTCTCTCCCCTCACTCTCATCTCTGGATTTACTCTATTTTCTTGAACCATCTTTAACCTTTGCCTGAATCCTTTAATTTTTACAATGTGAATCACTGTGTTCTTTTTGAATGCTCTAGTGTTGCTTCATTCAGCCCCCCAAAGGCTCACAAATAAAGCAGGCAAAAATAGAATTATCTTTACACTGGAAGAGGCTACAGCTACACCTTTGTTAACATATTTCCCAGTAATATATTCACTCAACACATACTTAATAAACACCTACTATATTCCAGGCATTGATTCTGCCATAGGCTCAGTCAGACTTAAAGTGCATGTTTCTTGGTGATAATCATTCCCAGGTAAGTACATCTTTAAGTCCACTCTCTATGCCTCTACTCAAACTCTGTGTCTCTGCCTCAACACAGTTTGACAGAAGGAAGGGTCCATTTCTCTTTTCTCACAGCTGGGCTAATGCTATGCAAGTATACACTCTTGCATGCTCACACACACACACACACACACACACACACACACACACACAAACCCCAGATTGTAGTAGAGGGTCTTCAGCATCGAATGGCATTTACCATCTTTTTATCCTCATTTGCAACTTACATGCAGCAAAGGGCCACTCCAAGTTTTGGAACGTAGGATATAGCCCAAAAGACAGTTTATGAGTTCAAGTAGTTTATTTGGGAGATGAGTTTGTACTAAAAGCTCTATTAAAAATGCCAAACTAGGATTGATTCAACACATTACAAAGTCTCTACTTTTCCCATCTTTTCATTTCCCTGTTTATTACTGTCACGGATTAAAGACCTGACCCTAAAATTTCCCTCAATTCCCAGTTGATTTATTCTATTTTCTTAATTTCTTCTATTTTCTTTAAGTGAGGTGGGGATGTGAGGAAAGTTATTCTGATGACTGTGTTATCACTGTGAACAAAAGTGCTCAAGCCCCCCAGTCAAACTCAAAAGGCCTTAGGTGCACCCCTCACATTTAACTCACCAAGACATGAAGAAGCTGGGACATTTACCCACGATTTCCCATTGGTTGAGGCTTTCTGCTCAGGCACTAGCTCCTTAACGCTTCCAACTTGTGCAATCTGTTAGCCAAGTATGCTCCTGTGGCGAGAAAGCATCCTCAGGCAGAAATGAAAAAACTCTTTAGGTGAATAGAGATTTTTCTCAGGTGATCTCTGAAGAAGGCTAACGGCTACATCCTAACACCTAACATTTCAAGAAAGGTTACATTCCATCTGTAAGTAACATACACAGAAGAGTTAGGTAAACTGGTTTCCATAAATCTACCTATGCACTAGGAATTATAGATCTTTAATTGTTAGACCTCAAGGCACCCCCTTGCCCAACTCTGAGACTTATATGTGACCATAATTATAGCTTGACTCATCCTCAAATGGAAGGACCCAGGGAAGAAGTCTATGCCAGCCCTAGAATTGGGTTTGTAAACATTTGAGCCAGGAATTCTAGGGTGCTGGTTATAGTCTAAAAGGGTATGTTGCCGCCAGTTTGGTATTAGGCCAAACAGATTTCTCCTTGTGGGGGAGACACAACCAGGCAAAGGCCAGAGTTAAGACCTCTAAAGCATGAGACCC
The DNA here is from genome assembly GCF_007565055.1 of Rhinopithecus roxellana. Lineage (NCBI taxonomy): Eukaryota > Metazoa > Chordata > Mammalia > Primates > Cercopithecidae > Rhinopithecus > Rhinopithecus roxellana. Next base: position 94,635,896 of record NC_044561.1, on the reverse strand, counting down.
AAGGCAAGCACTTCTCTTGCCTGGATCCAGGACAGTACTGCTTCCAAACATAAGTAGCTAGATAATTTCAAAAATATTAAGTAATATAGTATTGTCCCTATCTGATATGGCTTGGATGTTTGTCCTGTCCAAATCTCATGTTGCTCATGTAGAAATGTGATTCTTAATATTGGAGGTGGGGTCTGGTGGGAGGTGACTGAATCATGGGAGTAGATCTCTAACTGAATGGTTTAGAACCATCCCCTTGGAGATAAGTGAGTTCTTGCTCAGTTAGTTCACATGAGACCTGGCTGTTGAAACATCTGAGACCTCATTTCTCTTTCTGTCTCTTGCTCCCACTCTGAACATATGACATGCTGGCTTTTCCTTTGCCTTCTACCACGAGTAAGAGCTCCCTGAGTCCCTCACCAGAAGCTGAGCAGATGCCAGCACTATGCTTCCTGTACAGCCTGCCAAACTGTGAGCCAATCAAACCTCTTTTCTTTATCAATTGCCCAGCCTCATGTATTTCTCTATAGCAGTGCAAGAATAGACTAATACACCATCTGATCTTTCATTTACTCAAAAGTCAAGCCTTTCTGTGTTTCACATCTCAGAGAATAAAAGCAGTAAGGTGGAAAGCTGAAAGTCTGAATCTCTTCCTGGTCTTTCTCATTCAAAAGCCTGAATAATTGGAGGAATGGAAAGGATTCCAGTTATGGACAAAATGTTGAAAGAAATCATGAAACAAAATAACCTCTGCCTGATCTGGGAAAAATAAACAAAATAAACAGACTTGGCGGCGGAGAGTGGAGCAGGGGGGAGTACGTTAAAAGTATAGATGTCAGAGGTTCTTGAGAAAGGAATTTAGTCTCTTTATGCAAAACACCAAAGAAAGAAAGATCTCAGAGGGACCACAGTCAACCTTAGCTAACTGTACTAAGGTGGCTTCAATAAATTCCTGTATTCTAGTGTGGCATGGAAACAACAGAAAAATTCCAGGATTCCCAAGGTTAAAACAGATAAAGCAGTGAAAACCATTGAATCTAACTGGACGAGGAGGACAACAACAAGGTAGAGTGGTGGATGTCTCAGTAGAGGCCTGCATAGAAAGATGACATTGAGGATCAGTGGGTTCTCCTCTGGCACATCTTAGCACTATGTAAGCCTCTTGAAATTTAGCTACAACTGAAAATAAGTGAGTTTCTCTTAGCAGATGAGCACTAAAATAATGAACTATTGAGTTACATAAAAACATCCTACCAAAAGCTTCTGAATCATGAAGATAGTCATTTATACCCAGAATGACTGAGCTTATCCAAAATGTCCTTTAAGACCTGAAGGAATACATACATATACAACATGAAAATAAAAGGTTGTTCCATGGGCCAACTATGATGAAGAAAGAGCTCCCTTAGAGATTCCCATGTTGACCACTTATTTTTCTTCTCAGTGCTTGAAACCTTGCTGATAATGTTTTCTTAAATTTCCACATTTGCCCTTCTTCTTCTTCTAGGATTTGGGCATACCTGAATATTTACATTAATATGCTTAATGCCATACACTGTCCTTTCTATTCCAATGGCCCATTATGGTAGTCTATGGTCCAGTATATTGGATTATTCTACTTATTATGTGCTGGATTCTAATTCTGAGGAAAGAAAGCCATTGTCTATGCTGTTTATCTTATTTACTGCCTGTCTAAGCACTGCATAATGCAAAGGGAGATTAGATAACCACTCATGCTAGTTATTCCAGCTGTCCGTGACCTCTCAAATCCTATCTGCTTTTTGCAGGTTCCTTCTTATGTCATTCAGCACATCAACTTTATAATGGCCTCTGCGAAAGCTACCATTTTCAGTTAACTTCCTAGTTCCCAATTCTCCCAATCTATCTTCCAGTTTAATGATTCTCTTTTCAGCTGTGTCTAATCTGCTGTTAAATCTGTCTATTGAGTTGTTTGCTTTTTATTTCAGCTCTTCCACATTGTTATTTCTAGACATTTATTTTGGTATTCTTTTAGAAGTGCTAGGTCACTTTTCATAGTTTTCTTTTCCCTGAAAATTATTTCTACTTGTCTTTTTTTCCTTTAAGTATGGTAAGATGTTTTATAAATGTCAGTTTCACAGGTTAGCTTCTACTGGTTCTTGCTTAAAGTGTTTTATTTTCTTGTGTGTTTCATTTTTGCTGAATAGTACTTATTTTCCTTGAAAAATTATTTATAGCCATTCTCTGTGACCTACTAGGAAGTACCTTCTGAAAGAAGATGAAAGAACACAGAAAGAATTCATGTTTGTTTCTACATGGTGCCTAGGGGAGTAGCTAACCTAGATCTCTTTAGTGTTTGTTTATTTTTGATTTGGTTTGGTTTTTTAATGTCTCTAAACCACTAATGTATACAATATCTCATTTTAAGAATACAATTTCTTGTGAGATCAGTTTTGCAGCAGTCTTTTTGGGAAAACTTTTTTCCTAGTTGAGAATCAAAGAAACTTTCTTTGTAGGCCCTATCATAAAGACAATGTTAGGATTATTTCTAATTTTTCTTTATCCTAATTTTGAACCCTTTGGGACACCTGTTTAATGGTCAAATGGCCTTCTATTAGACTTTCTGATTTAAATTAACTCAGATTTTCATTTTTATCTGTCCCATGGGGCCATCAAAACTGAAGTTCAAATTTGCCAGGATTGGTAAACAATGGCTTCAGTGCTCTACTTACCTCTGTGCATTTGAGATTTCCCTTAGAGTTTGGCCTGATAATTACACGTTATCTTGTATCTTCATTATTTTTAAAAGGTTTTGTGTTTCTATTTTATCCAGTACTTTAGTTGTTGTCTCAGAAGAGTTACTGAGTTCCTACTGGATATATTTGAACATTTTTAACTATTTTTCTGAAAAACACATTCAGTGATACCCAGACCTGGCCCTGCATCTGGTTAACATGAAATTTTTACTCTTAATCTCCTGGAGAAAGTAGCCAATCAACGTCTAAAATGAAGTGGCTCATTTGTTGTTTGGGGACACTCCATAGCCTCACACTCATAGCAACTAGACAGAAAAATATCAGGTAGGGATGGCAAAACCTTCTTCTATCATCTAAAGACCTTCTAGTTGTCAAATGTATGTATGATATCCTTGTAAGCTAAATTTAGCACCTAGAGCTCCAGTTTCTCTCTAAGATGTGTAAAAACTCATCTAGCTTGACAGTTCCCTGTTGGCTGCACCTCTGAGAAGTCAATTATTCTCAACAATGCCAATTTTAATTTATCCACTCTAAATTACTCCTGAATTTCTATGTGTATTTTTAATAGAAGGTATAATACCAAATTTAATCAATAATGGCTTTCTGGACAGTGATATAAAATCTGACCCTTGGTCATCAAATTGCCTAAGGGAACAGATGTTTTGATTATATTATATTTTTGCTAAGAAATAAGTATAAGATCAATTATTCTTTATTTTGTCCCCAGGGCTTATAGTAACACTGGGCCAGGCACAATGAATGACAATTAATAAAGGTTGAATAAATTAATTAACCTGTGGTAGATTAGTTGCAAAAAAAAAATGGCATTAATTCTTCACAGCTTTCATGTATTTTTATAAAGTGACTTTGCAGATCTTGCCATGAAGAAGCCATGTCTCTTCTCTATCCCTGAATCTGGGCTGGTCTTAAGATAGGCCTTGGCTAAGAGAGTGAGTTACTCTATTATTCCAGGTCCCAGATTAGGCCTCTTTTTTTTTTTTTTTTGAATCCTGTTAACACCATGAGAACAGGCCTTTGCTAGCCTGTTGGAGGAAGAGAAACCTCATAAAGCAGAGTTGACCTCATTTTCCCAGCTGAAGGACCAAACATACGATAGAGCCCAACCAGGATCAGTTCAGCCACCTAACCAAGCAGCAGCTGATAGCATAGCTGAGTGAGCCCAGCTAAGATAGCAGAGCTGGCCCAAAGCAGTGAAACTTTCTAGCCAAACTGCAAACCTGTAAGCATTAATGAATGATTTTTTTTGTGTTTTAGCCACTAAATTTTGGAGTGGTTCGTTTATAGCAGTAATTAACTTGCACAAAATCATTGTTACAAACCCTCCTGGGGTGTTTTAGAAGAAAGGACACCAGGTTGGGAATCAGAAGTCTTCAATTCCAGTTCATTCTCTGCCATGAGTTTGCTGGTCTTGCACAAAACATGCCTTCTCTGTGCCTTAGATTTGAGATTCCTTTGAGTTCTAGTCTTATTTTTCATGTGAAATCTCCCAAAATGTTTTACTCTGCATTCCTGCCATCCATCATGATTTAGTGAGAAAAGTTTATTTATTTTTTTTTTTTTGTATACTTGAGTATTTATTGAGTCTCCAAGGAATTTGCTTGCATATCAAGTATTGGAAATTCTAGAAAATTGAGCTGATGTATTCTTACTCTAAGCCTTCTCTGAAAGCATATTTTTAGAATGAATTCTTATTGGGAGCTTTCTGTGATTTGTGTTTTCTTTTGTTTTTGTTATGGTATTCTCAAAGCAGAAGTCAAACAAACAAAATCTATTAAAATAAATATCCTTGTTAATCAAGGCTTCAGTGAACTTTGTTCTTTTTCATCCTCCCAAAAAGGAATACAAAACAGAGATTTAATAATGGAAAAAAAATATTCCTCAAAAAAAGAAAGAAAGCACTCCAATATTCATCTGATTTTTACTAACTGTTTATAATATTGGAGTAGAGATAATTGTACCTCATAGCCCTCAATTCTGAAAAGTATAATGGATTCATATATAATGGACTCAAGTACACAAATATGAGCTTATACAAGGGGCGCCCATGTGACAATGATTCTTAATAGTGGAGATTAGGGATCTTTTAGAAATTCTGATGAAAACTAAGAACCTTGATTCAGAAAATCATACAAATGTAAACATTCACATAGTAGACTTTTTCATGATTTTTGCCTCCTCAGCACTTTATAAACACTGCTTTTTTGTTTTGTTTTGTTTTGTTTTGTTTTGTTTTGTTTTGTTTTGTTTTTGTAGTGGAGTCTCACTCTGTCATCCAGGCTGGAGTGCAGTGGCACGATCCCACCTCCCAAGTTCAAGTGATTCTCCTGCCTCAGCCTCCTGAGTAGCTGGGATTACAGGCATGCACCACCATGCCCAGATAATTTTTGTATTTTTAGTAGAGACGGGATTTTACTATGTTAGCCAGGCTGGTCGTGAACTCCCGACCTCAGGTGATCTGCCCGCCTCAGCCTCCCAAAGTGCTGGGATTACAGGCGTGAGCCACCATGCCTGGCCTAAACACTTTTCTTATGTTTGAGATTTTTTTTCCCTTCTTAATCTGCATACATCCAGAGTAGAAACTAATAATTCACTTCCAGTGGTTGCATCTATGACACAGACACATGGTCCAGGATCAACTATTCAGGTAGATATACATAGGACATCTATTTGAAAGCAAATGATATTCAGAAGCATGCACTCACAGATCCACTCTGGCTAGGATGGAGCTGAAGACATTGAGATTTCAGACACAGCAGGGAGTGGGCAGAGTTACTGGTATATCATGGTGCATGGCATCTAAGTGAGGTGCAGCAACGCTGTTCAGGAGTCGGGGCATCAGAGTATTCCCTGAAGTATTGTGCAGTGTAACTTTACAGATGTTCTTAGTTGTACAACTTTCAAGCCTGATTCTTAGACCCTTTCAGAGATTCTGGGAATCATCTGATGCCCTTCAATAAATGCTTAAACTATATCTGCAACAGAGAACTCTGACCAATATATGCATATAAAAAAACAAACAAACAGAGTTTGCACTTAATTTCAAGATTTTTACAAGATCTTCTGAAGATTATGCATGGCTTAGCCCTCAGAATACATAGATGCTCATTTGTTATGTTGTCAGTGGAGAGGTGATGAGGAATGATGTTGCATAAGGCTTCTTGGTACAGAAGAATTAACACTGAATAGAGTAAGCAGTCTTGGCCCTAGTGTTGGCTTTGCTACTATTTACCTAGTCATTGCACACTACGTGTCTATGTCCCCTGCCCTGAATCTGGACAGGATTGTGAACATTAGAATAAGGTGGCAGTGGGGCTGTGTGACTTCCAAGGCTAAGTCAAACAAGACAACAGATACAGCTTCTGCCCTGTAGCTTGGGACACCCTGAGCCACCATACAAGAATCCTGAAGAAGCCTCTATGCTGTGAGCAAGCCCAGACCATACAGAACAGCCGTGTGAGGTGCCCCAGGTGAGAGATTCAGCTGAGGTGCCAGCTGAAAGCCAGTAACAACTGCCACATACAACTCTATAACTTCTCATGCAAATTGATATATGAGCCCAGGACATCAGGTATCACCCAGGACTGTCTTGGGAAAACTGATGTATGGTCACCCTTTGAGCATCTACTCTGAGCTAAGCACTTGTGCCTTCCTTTACCTCTGTGAACTCCTTAAAACAGGGTGAGGGTTGTTGAACTAGTAGATATCACAGATCTTAGCGCCGCAAGGACAAGGCAAGTATCAAAATCACATGAGTCAGCTGAATTTGAGTAACAGAACATGTCAAGGACTTCAGTAAACTGAAAAGCACACACGAAGTCTAGAGGGAACAGATACTCAGCTCCCATATATATGTTAAGAAAGCAATGCAGGCACAATATTTCCTGATACTCTGATTTTTTTTCAAAAGAAATTAAAAATATACATTTTTCTATTTAATTTAAAACTTTCTAGATAATTTTTAAGGTTGTCTTTGTGGGTTGGAGGATTTCAGTGGACTCTCCAGGCTAACAGGTCAAAATAAATCAATTAATGTAAATACCCCATGGTCACTCTTAGGTATCTGCTAATCCTGGCTCTCCAGCAGGCTCACTTTGGGGAGCGCTGTCATTTTTGTTAGAGGGTAAACCACTTCTATAAAAAGCCACTCTTTTGTCTCAGAATTCTAGATTGAAGATAATTAAAGCTCCCCTTCTCCCTTTTTGTTTTATCTTGTGTGAAGTAGTTTTAAACTATCATGTTCAGTTATATAAAAATCCACCCAGGTGCAGAAAAAAAAAAAAAAATACCAGTCATGAACTCTGTATATTAGTCAGCTATTATTGTAAAAATGTTATGTAACAAATATCCAAATAACTTACAATAAGCATTAATATCACAGGCATAGATTTTGGGGCTGGCTAATCTAGGCTGGGCTCAGTTGGATGGCTCTGCTTTAGGCTGTGAGGCAGCTAAACTATGGCTTACATTCAGGTCTCCTTCCTTTGTGTTTCTTCTGAGATTCAGGGAGAAATAGCAGCATCTACCCAGCAGCAACTCTCCTCACAGCAGATCACCAGAAGGCAAGAGCCAAGCCTAACTGAACAAGTTCAACTAAGGCTTCTGTTTGCCTCACATCTGCTAATATATGACTGACCAAAGCAAGTCACAAAGTCAAGCACACCCTCAAAGGGCCAAGAAGGACACTCCACCAGCAACAGAAAGGGGAAAGAAGTGAATGCTTACTGAAATTAACCCAAACTCTCATATCCTACATGTCTTTTTGAAAAGCTGGGTTCCTCTCTAAATCATCCCCAAACAACCTCTCTCCCAGGCTTCACTGGCTCCCCATGGAGCTGCTGGGCTCTGGGACGTTACCCTAAGTGGACTTTGGCCTGCTGTGAGTGAAACACGTGGTGGGTGGAAGCAAATGCCGAAGACTTGGAACTCTCAGGACAAGTGCTCTAAATTAGGAACAAAGCATTCCATGGACTACGTCAAAACTTTAAAAATAAGCCTTGCTCCATACACAGCTAATGACCTTGCTGAAGACATTAAAAAACGCCTCATTTAAGATGTTTAAGTAATTACCCAGGAGGAGTGATCATAAGGTTTTTCCATTCCATCTGTGCCCTGCCTCTAAGCCCTCTCTTTCCCTTCATTGCCATAGGTCCTGGTTCCCATGCAAGCTGTTCTAATGTAAGACAGCAACCTAATGTAAGAAATCTACAAATCAATGGTGCCTTTGGGTGGTTTATTTGCTAAGAATATTGCTTTATTTACTCTGCTCTTTTGATGCCTTCTAAGGAGAAAGAAGCCAACTACTGTCACAGTGAGTATTTCTTTAAGGCTGAGCCATAGGGGACCAGGGGATAGAGAATACCTAAAATGCTCTCTGACCACAAACTCCTTTAAAATATTATTTTTTAAAGGAACCATGGAACAAGGTGAACATGCTGCAAATTCAAGCCTGAATAAATAAACAACCCCACATATTACCTGATGTTTTGTAGGAGATGCAAGAACTAGGGTGCATGAAAAACCTAGGAAATATATATTAGTCGAAAGTGGACTGAGATAGTAGGATGGACTGACCCAGGTTCTCAGGTTTCTTATTTACTGTGTAACTCAAGATAACTGGGCTCCCTCATGGTCAACCTTGGTAGATGGTTACATTCCAAAGAAACACAAGTGTCTCATCAAACAAATCAACCAAGAAATATGAAAATCTTCCACGAAGACTCAAAGAGATGTCAAAGATAGAGGCAAATTTTATTGCATAACACGACACACTCCTCTTCCCTATCTTCTTGAAGTCCTACATCTCACAGCAACGATTTAATTAAATTTATTCCTTTTAATTATTCCCATTTGTTTCTCCAAAAATTGGTTTTAAAAAAAAAAAAAAAATACATAGGGCCAACCACAATGGCTAACACCTGTAAACCCAACACTTTGGGAGGCCAAGGCAGAAGGATTGCTTGAGACCCAGAATTTGAGATTAGTCTGGGCAATATGGCAAGACCTTATCTCTACCAAAAATGAAATACTTAGCTGGGCATGTTGGTGCATGATTCCTAGGTACTCAGGAGGCTGAGGCAGGATGATCACTTGAGACCAGGAAGTAGAGGCCACAGTGAGCTATGATTGCACCACTGCACCACTGCACTTCAGCCTGAGCAACAGAGCAAGACCCACTTGAAGAGGGGAAAAAAGGAAAAACAGAGCAACCTGGGACCTAAACAGATACACAAGGGATGCACTGGAAGGTAAAGAGTCAGTGAATGTGTGTCAGTAGAATGTATGCCTTGGTCACACGTGCTAGGGTCAATTTCCATACCTCAGACAAGCACTGGCTCTCACATTGGGTCCAGAGTTCCCATGGTTGGATGTTGTATTCAAAGCCACGCTCCAATTAAAAAAATAGAATTGAGGCCTAAAGGCTCTGGTTCAAACCCCAGTCCCATCACTTTACTGGCTGTTTGCATTTGGACATTTCTTCAACTATAAAACAGGAATTTAAAAAAACCCTACCTCAAGGTATCATCATCAGGATTAAATGATATCATGGAAATGAAACCTGGACACAAGTGGGGATTTGACAAGCCTGTGTGAATTCTGAACAACAGTGAGGTTTAGAAAGTACTTTGATCACCTAGATAGGCCATTTTTCAAATTTCTTTTTTATTTGTATTCATCCCCTAAAATTATATTAAGGCTTCCTTACCGCTGTGGACTGAATGCTCCACAGCATGCCACAAATTCGCACATTGCAACCTAAATCCCCAATGTGATGGTATTTGGAGGTCAGAACTTTGGGAGAAATTTCAGTCATAACAGTGGAGCCCTCATGATAGGATTTGTGCCATAAGAAGAGGCACGATAGAGATGATCTCTCTCAGCCAAGGGAGAATACAGCAGGAAGGTGCCATCTGCGAACCAGAAAGAGTACCCTCACCAGACACCAAATCTGCTGGCATTTGGATCCTGGAATCCATCCCAGTCTCCAAAACTATGAGAAATAAACGTTAGTCATTTAAGCCAGTCTACGGTATTTTATTATAAAACCCTGAGCTGAATAAGACAGACTCACATAGTGCCAGTCCACTGAAATGTCTTTGAATTTCTATAGGTAGGACATCCAGCCTTGGTTTCTTTTCCACGTATGATGAGGACAAGTTAGTTACAAAGATGATGGAGGATGACTTGGGATACTCTAGATGATCCTTTCTCAGGAAAGAATGGTAAATCCCAAGGAACCAGGTACCTGTTCTCTGAGACACTTCATCCACTCCTCAGTCCCATTCATATGTTTGCCCTGTTGGTGGTTTTTATAAACTTTATGGCGCTTTAGTTTGTCTATGCCTGCCTTTATTGACTACTTAAACAGTACCTGAAACATCTGGTCCCCTGAGAGCTTTTATCAAGCTCTCTGGAGTACAGATTAGGTTTTCATTTGTCCAATTGGTTGTCAAATTCAAAAGAAGGTCTTCTAAACTGAAGGGATTCGGGACAGCTGCATGGGCTCATCTGTGAGCACCCACTGAGAGGGTAAAGGAGGTTGAAATTAAGCTGTGAGTTATGATACCGGGTTGAAGCTTGGTGAGAGTGATGTCTTCTTTGTAACTCGACTGCCTGGGGGAAATGCTCTCTTTTAATCTGGTAATTCTCACAAAGGTCCTACAGGGCTGGCTGCAGTCCTAAGGACTTTTAGTATACTTTCTGGTTGTTCATCTGAGAAAATTGAGATTGGAACTTATCAGAACTCCTTAGAGGGAAGATATTACTATATGGACAGATCTATAATTGCTTTCAAGGCTTTTCATGGAAGCTATTGTCTATCCAAGAGAGAAAAAACTCAGCTAATGTCCACAGTCCAAGCTAACATATTGAGTAAAGGGCCTCAAAAAAAGAAAAAGAAATACATGCCACTTAAACACTACAAAAGTTAGTCTTCACAGGGATTCAAGTTGTCAAGAATTGGTGGTTTCATTCCATTCATTTAAATTATTTAACAAAACAAGAGTTTTGACTTCTTCACATTATTAGACATTCTCCTCTATTAAGACAATAGCCATCTGCTGGAGTCATATGTTTACTAGGACAAGAATTTTTGGTGGGGGTGTGGTGGTTCACACCTATAATCTCAGCACTTTGGGAGGCTGAGGCAGGCGGGAGTTTCAGACCAGCCTGGCCAGCATGGCAAAATCCCATCCCTACTAAAAATACAAAAATTAGCTGGGCATGGTGGCGTGTGCCTATAGTCCTAGCTATTCGGGAGACTGAGGCACAAGAATTACTTGAACTTGGGAGGGGAAGTTTGCAAGGAGCTGAGATTGAGCCACTGCACTCCAGCCTGGGCAACAGAGTGAGACTCTATCTCAAAAAAAAAAAAAAAAAAAAAAGAATTATTTCTCATTCTACACCTGCATTATGACCATTTCAATATATGTTTGTAAACTGAAATGTCTTCTCAGGCTTGATAATGAGTCAAACTCTTCTTCAATATAGAAAGAAAACTTCAGCAAAGAGATATGTTATCAAAGTTGCCACGTTCCTTAGAAATTTATGTTTGCTTCTTGCACTAGAGTCTGAATCCTCATCTCCCACCACAGAGTGTGGACATTACCCTGATTCTTTTCCAATGCCTGATGTAAGATGGACACTAAATAAATGCTTCCTGTTTTAATGAATAAATAAACTAAAGTTATGTGATTACCTTGTCTTTATTTTCAAACCTTGATGTGAAATTTGTTCTATGTTGGTCTGCAGGAAAGTCTTCTTTAATGCCGGAATTCTCACATAATATAAGTTATAGTATATTCCATATACTGTATAATAGTATATGTTACATATTATTATCCTATATAATAACATGCTATTATTATAATACAATAATAAGAAGGAGTATATTCTTGTTGGGTGAAAAATGTTATATATATATATATATATATATATATATATATATACACATATATATATATACACATATTTGAATGTGGGTTTTATGTTTGTTATACTCTTCATACACAATACACTTTATCATACACACACACATGAAGATTTTCTGTTACTTCATCGTGATCCCTAACAAATAAATAGCCTTGTCTAGCCATTGTTAGGAATTGGGAGGTAGACAGAATTTCTCATTGCTTTCAATTGATGAGACAGATGTCCCAAGTATTGTCTTTCCTATTCAGGTAGACATAACCTGGTAAATGTATGCATTTTAACATAATAAGGATGCTTCTTTAGACCCTTTTTCCTCAAAGTGTGCTCCATAGACATCATCTGGGGGCTTGATAGAAGTGTAGAATATTGCCCCTATCCTAGATCTACTGAATTAGAATCCACATTTTAATAACATTCTGGGCTAGAAGAACATAGTTAAACCAAAGTTTGGAGACCTCAAGGACTGCTCAACTATACCATGGGAAGTAGTCAATGCCTAAGACATGGAAGTCCCTACCACCCCTCCCAGGTCCTGCATCTTCCTCCTTGAATTTGCAATAGATAGGAGGCCAGTCATTCCCAAACCCATCCTCTTCTCTCAGAACTGGTGACTGGGACAAATATGTGCTTTAAACAGAATGAATAATAAAATATTGATGCTTCATGAATTTGTGAAATGATTTCATCCTATGTTTGTTTTCTGGGCTTGTCAGCCTGGGCTCTCTTTCTTAGAATGAAGTCACTATTTATCTTGCTCTTAGGCTCGACCTTGCACAGACTGCTTATGAACATTTAGTTTTAGTGTTTTCTAAAGATGATGACGATAATGATAATGACAGTGATGGTAATGATATGCTGAGAGTGCTTCAAATGCCTCCTCCTAATCATTCTCAACAATCTGTTTAGAATTCTAAGTAACCAGTGATTTTCAAACCAAGACCTGCAGAGGCCTAGGTGCTGGGTCACTGCAAGGGGAGAGGAAGGCAAGAGGTAGGATGGCTGAGTGGCATGGCTGACCCACAGGGATTGAGGTTAAGATCCAGAGGATGAGGGACACAAACCCAAGCATCTTTACTTTCATCTGCTCTTACATATTAAAGCCTGGCAAAGCCATTTTTTAACTTAAATTTCTTAGGACCTAATATTCTCCTATTAAAGCAACCTAGATTACTACTGTGATCCATAATTAGTATATAATATCTTGAAATATTTAGTATTCATATTTTCCTGGGAAGGAAAGAGAAACATTTAAGAGAATAAAAAATTACATTTTGGCTTGAAGCATGTTTTTCAATCCATGGAGGTTGATAGGCTTTGTTTGCACATTTCAAATTCAGACTTAGGTTTTAGTAATACCATGAGATGTTATGATGAGGGAAATCCAATACTGACAACATTTAAAAAGTTTAAAGGCCCTGAATTCTTTGAAAGAACCTGGAACACACAACCAAGAAATGTCATGGAAGAGTCTCCTTGTATGGGTACATTCTGGGCAGGGTGATGAAAAGAAAAAGATCTCCTTGGAATGTGTTAAATTCAGTTTAGTCTGGAATTAAAGGAATGGACTAGATACTCATTAGTGACCTGATCTATTACAATAATTCTACACTTCAGAGTTTACTTTTGAATTCCTGAGGTAGAAATCCATTTCAGTTGAGAACTACAAAACTGGCAAATTAATTGTATTGACAACAAACCCAAATTTCCAATCTTTCCATTGTCCATTCCTTTTGCCATCACTTAGATTCATAATCTTGTCAATCCTTAGAAACACACTGAAGTAAGAAGGAACAGGAATTATGTTCATTTCAAAATTGTTCTTAGGTGTGTGTGCGGCAGACTATATTTTCCAAAGACAACCAGCAGATCTTGCTCCTACAGTGTGATGGTGACACAACTTCCATCTAGTAGGGGACGTATGTCCTTTTCCCTTGAACCTGAGCAGACCTTTTGTGACTGCCTTGATCAACAGGGTATGGAGGGAGTGACACTATGAGATTTTCAAGAACAGGTCAAAAAATACTGGCAGTCAATTCTGCCTTGGTCTCCTTGACCACTAGCTCTTGCGAATGCACTTGCCATGCTCTGAGGCAGTCCAAGCCATGTGGGGAGACCACATGCAGGTATCCCAGCTCACAACCTCAGTGGAGCTTCCAGCCAACAACCAGCATCTACCACCAGACATGTCCTCAGGGAGCCTTTACATGACTCTAGTGTCAGTCACAGTTTGACTGTAGCCTATAGAGGAAGAAAAATATCATTTCCTTCTACCCATCTTAGGTTATTGGCTGAAGGCCTTGTAACAAAAGACAGATGAGCAAGAGAAAAACATGCATTTTTAGGTAATATAAGTTTTACATGTCATAGGAGCCTTCATTAGGAAATGAAGACTAGTGAAAGCAGCTAAACATGAGTGTTTGTATAGTAGGTTTGGTGAAGAATGGAAAGTCATGGAGAAATATGACAGGGTGAAAAGAAGAGTCTGAGCTAACTGGAGAAAATGGCAAGATGTGTTTTTTCAGATTCTTGTTGGCATCCCTTATCTTCTAGGTAGAGATGTTCCATTACTCTGGGTATAGGGAGGGCACCTCTCACATGAGGGTCTTATGACCTGCTTCAAGGGAGAAGCTGTTTCTCAAATTATTTCAGCTTAAAATGTTTAATATGCCAAGGTGCCATATTTTGGAATAGCATGTCACAAACTCCATCAAGATCCATGACATACCCCACCAAGCTGAACCCCAGTCAACTCTCAAAACCATGAGAGATAAGAAGAAAATGCTTAGAGTTGGTTTAAGCTATTGATTTTGGAGTGATTTATTACACAGCAAAAGAAAAGTTAACACTTTGTTAACCAGGGCAGAAGACCCAGTGATCCTGAATGGTCAACTAAATTTTCTTCCCTGAATAATTAGCTCATCATTAGAAGTAGCTGGTATTAATTTTAGGCCGTAATAGCCTTCATTTCCTAAGGGAGCTGCTGGACTTAGTTTATAAACCAAACACATCACTCTATCTTCAAAACTAGCACCTGTTTCCAACTTTCCTACTGCTATTAATGACACCAATTTTCCAGGCTCTTCAGGATCCACTCTGACTAGAAATGTCTCCATTTTCAGCATACTAACCACTCAGTTATCAAGGTCTTTTGATACTTTATATTTGTAATGTCTTCTAAATTCAGATACCAAAATTCCTCTAGCGACTTTCAGCCTGTTAACCTCCTGTCTCCACATCCCCAGTCCTACCACCAGAACAGCCTTTTTACAGATTACATTTATCATTTCATTCTATTGTCCCTCAAATCCCCTCTCCTGCAAACAGTTCCACTACTTAAACTAGTGTTGCAGACTAATATACTGATAGGGGCTAATCAAGTAATGGGAATGAGTAAATTAGGGCAGGTGTAAGACAATAGTGGGTGGTGGGAATTGCAGCAAACTAGATTATACATTTCTCATCTAAGAGAAGTAGAATCGCCCAGGTCATAATTGTTCTCAAAGAGAAATGCAGGCCCATATTTCACATCATATGATTTTTTTTCAAGGGAAGATGGCATATTTCCATGAGATATCACCCATCAGATGTTGGCATCTGAGTCAGTTCATTTTTACTGTGTAATACACCATTCCAAAACATAACTTAAGGCAGCAAACTTTTACATAGTGAATGATTCTACAGATTAGCAATTTGAGCTGGGCTCAACTGGGTAGTTTTTCTGATCTTAGCAGGGCTTCCTTTTAGATCTGTGGGTTTTTGCTACTTTGGATTGGGGAAGGGATCAGTTCTTTTAGGAAAGGGTCAGCCATGAGAGCTTGTCTTTGCTCCATAAGTCTCTCATGCTCCAGCAGACTAGCCTGGCTTTATTCATACAGCAGAGTCAAGGTTCCAAAAATAATTAGAAATAGGCAAGGCCTTTTGAAGCCTAAGCTTGAAACTAGCACAGCATCATTTCCTCTGCATTCTACTGTGCAAAGCAAATCACAAGGCTAGTTCTGATTCACCTAGTGGAGAAATTGACTGCATCTATTGAGGGGAGGAGATAAAAAGTTACATTGTAGAGGAAATGGATATTGAAAAGAGAAAGGATTAGGATCCTTCCTACAGTCTGCCAAAATAGTTTTTTAAACTGTAAGACATTCATGCTAAAAATAAGATGAATCAAAATTATATGTCTCCACTTGGCTACCTGTGCTTCCCTCTTATGCCCTCACTCATAGAGCCACACTTTTCTCCTACCCTTCCTCTTTCTCCTTGCCATTAATGCATTGGCTCCATGCACAGTTCCATGCAGGTCATTTGTCCTTCATACCTGCCCTGTTCATTTTCATATTTGAATGCGAATTCTTTGCTCACTCATTAGGAATGGCTTTTATTACCTCTTCTGTAGTTCATGTTCTCATTTCCTCAAAGGCTTCCTCAAATCTCTGCATTTCCTTGAAGCATTCTTCAAATGCATCATATTTAATCTCACCACATTCATTACTTTAGCTTGTGGGGCTTTTTTGCACACTATTTATACTTTGATTGACACTACTTTATATTCTTCTTTAATATTTTTGCTTGTGAATGCTTTGTTTTCTCACCAAAATTATAAGTTTTTAGAATAAAAAAACCATGCAATTTTCTCATGTAGTAATCACAAATTGGGATGTATATTATCAAGCAGCGATTGCTGAGTAACAAATAGTCCCAAAACTAAATGATTTAATTATAACCATATATTTATTTCACAGTTCTGTGAGCTAGCAATTTAGGGTAGACTTAGCTGAATGATTCTCCTTGCCTTAGCCAGGCCCCCTCATATGAGTTGGCCTTACTAATCTTGCTGTACTCTCTCACACATCTGAGTCCTCAGTGGGATGAAATGGACAAATTTGTCTATGATCCACGTATTCTCTCTTCCTCCAGCCTAGGCTTGATCACCATGTTATAGCTAGGAAGAGTGGCAAGAGAATGAGTGAAAACTCCCAAGGCTTATTGAGCCTCGGCTGAGAACTGGCAAATTGTTACTTCTTTGAATTCTGTTGATTAAAGGAAGCCACAGGACCAGCCCAGATTTAAGGAAGGAGAATATAGACTCTTGTCTTAAGAGGAGAAGCTAATATCACATTGCAAAGTGATTTTGATACAGAGAGAATAGTTGCAGCCATTTTTACAAATAATTTACCAAAAATGCTGGCCTGGCTCCTATGAATTCTTGGAGGAACCATATCTGTTTTTCCTTCTCATTGTGTGAAATTTCTCTTTCCTCAATTTGAGCTATGTCATTAGTGTAAAAAATGTATCTTCTTCCATAATCAATGCTTCCCTGGACAAAAAATTGGATGAAGGCTGTCCTCCTGTCTCAAATGTGTTGATCACAATAAGTTATCTACCATTTTCCCTCCTGATTCCTATAACAATGACCTCCAAGACTGGTCCAGATATGTGCATACAATCTAAGTTTTTCCGGTGAGAATACTTCTTTTATCATTAGATACGGCTTTTATCATTAGAACTGGTGACAAAAAAATATGTTTTTCTCCTTTGTTCTTGGACTAAGAGCCCAGCCCTGCCATCACCCGTGTGCCCAGCTGCATAAAGAAGCCTGCCTTCAGTAGAAAAGCTAAAACTCAGAGAAAGCAGAGCTGAAAGGCCAAGAAAGTCCTGATGATGTTCAGGTCCCTACTCTAGCTTCTTTTCTACAGACTACTTATGTGGACAGTAAATTTTTCTGGTTTCACTTGTGCTGGTTCAAATTGAGTTTCTCTCACTTGAAAGCAGAGAATCCTGACAAATACATTAGGAGTATCCTTCATAATCCAGCACAGTGCTAGGTCCACAATGGGTTATTAAATAAATATGTGTTAAATACGAATAGAAAATAATATGATGTGATACAATACAACCCAAAAGAATGACTAAATTTTTAAAAGACAGACAATACCAATATCAGTAACAATACAGATTTATTGGGACTTTTATACAGTGCTGGTGAAAATAAAAATTAACACAACCATTTTGAAAACCTCTTTGGTAGTATTTAGTAAAGCTGACTAAATCTGTGCACCCTAGGACCCAGTGATTCTAACTCTAAGCACATATACAGCAATACCGTAAAGATATGTTCAATGAGACATGTATAAGAAAACACTGCTCATAGTAGCCCCAAACTAGAAACAACCCAAAAGTCCATCAACAGTAGAATAAATAAATTGTAGCATATTCATACAATAAAATACTATACAGCAATCAGAATGCATGAACCACAGTTAACGTAACAAACATAGAAGAATCTCAAAAACATAATGATATGATTTGGCTGTGTCTCCACCCAAGTCTCATCGTGAACTGTTGTTCCCATAATCTCCATGTGTCATGGGAGGGACCTAGGGGAAGTCACTGAATCATGGGGGTGGTTACCTCCATGCTGTTCTTACGATAGTGAGTGAATTGTCACGGGATCTGATGGTTTTATAAGGAGCTTCCCCACTACTTTGCTCTTCACTTCTCCTTGCTGCCGCCATGTGACGAAGGACGTGTTTCCTTCCCCTTCTGCATGATTGTAAGTTTCCTGAGGTCTCCCCAGCACTGCAAAACTGTGAGTCAGTTAAGCCTCTTTTTTAAATAAATTACCCAGTCTCGGGTATGTCTTTTATAGCAGCATGAGAATGGACTAATACACATAATATTGAGCAAAAGAAGTCAAATACAAAAGAGTACATCCTGTATGATTTTATTTATAGAGTGCAAAACAGGAGAAACTGATTTTCACTGCTAGAAATTAGAATAGTCATTATCCTTGTGGGAGAGTTGTTACTGGAAGCAGAACAAGGGCCTTCTACACTGGCTCCATGAGTGCATAAACTTATGATTTGTGCACTATTCTATATGTATGTTAAACATCTAAAGTTTACTTAAAGAAATTGAAGAAGAAATGATTCTGTGGATCTTTGGACAGTTGTATGCTGGCCAACGTCTTCCTCTCCCTTTGAGTGCTGTGCCTGACGCCTCCTTTCTCTATAGTAGAGGGGAGAGGAGGTGAGAACTGTAAGAAGCACAGCTATCTCCATAAAAGAGCAAAGCCATCAAGAGAAAACACTTCTGTGACAAGGGAAAAACATGTTCCTCGACTTTCCCCATCTGTCACACCATATGCCGCAGCATCTATCAACACTCAATTTGCTGTATGTGGTTGAGGACATTCCTTCCACGTAGGAGAATAACTTACCCCAATTAGATCTTAAGATTAATTTTTTTTTTATCTTGATGCTTTGTGAGTCATTATAATTTCAGGCAGCCTTAACTGAACAGAATTGGATCTTGAACCTAACAAAACTCAGAACCCCACACCTAAAATCTCAAATTCCAAAAATCCCATCACAGTCCATAATCCTTCGACTTTCATTTTTTCTTCCAATTTTTCTACATTTGGACTTCATTTTAACTCCATAGGCCATTCTACTTCCAGGCATTATACGAGCACCTTCTAAGGGTGATAATTTCCCTAGGCCATCCTCTTTCAATAACTAATTGAAATCTATTAATTTCATTTAGTTTAATCATTAACTTTTATTCCTTTGTTCCTTTAATCTTCAATCACATTTGCCCAGATAAACTTTACTCCTACCATTCTTCACTGTTTTAAGTTCTATATTTGGTCTTTTGAGAACCAATGGTGAAAAATCAGTGATACTCCTACAAATTCACGCCCTCCAACCAATGCCTGACTTTCTTCCTTGCCTAGTAATTCTCTTTCAAGTCCATATTTGATTTTCTCTCTAATTCCCCTCAAGGACAGTTCCAAATTTCACCCATTCTCTCATTTCAGCAGCTTTAGTACCTCCTCTCACTTCTTATTTCCATAAGAAAGCCCATCTGGTGAGCTCTCCCTCCTCCAGGGCTAGTTCATAAATGTGCAAAACCTGTGTAACCACACAAGGTTTCTAAGGGGCTTCTAAGCCCCACACTTAGAAGAGCCCTGTGCTTGGTTTAATGCTCTGCAGTAACTATCTTGAAATTCTTAATCATTGTGAAGAAGAGGCCCTCGATTTTCATATTGCACTGAATCCCACAAATCATGTAGCTGGCCCTGCCTCCTGCCAATAGAAACATGTCATTTATACTCCTCTTGGCATTCCTGCCTCAGGATTAAGAAGGCTCTCCTCCAATCAAAGTGTATTCTTTTTTTTTTCTTTTAAGTTTTTTTAAAATTGAGATACAATTCACACACCATCACATTTATCCATTTAAAGTGTACGATGCAGTGATTTTTAGTATATTCACAAAGTTGTGCAACCATCCCCACTACCGAATTCTAAAAAAAAAAAAAAAAAAAAAAAAAAAAAAAAAAAAAAAAACCCTATACCATTAGCAGTCATTCATAATTCTCCCCTCCCAGCAGCCCCTGAAAAACACTAATCTACTTTCAGTCTCCATAGATTTGCCTATTGTAGCATTTTATACAAATAGAATCATGCAATATGTGGCCTCTTGCATCTGGCTTCCATGGAAACTACCTTTGCTGAATTAAGTCAGTGAGAGAAATCTGACATACCTGACTCCATCTTGCTTCTAACCTTATAAGCTGTCTTTGCTCATTCCTGAGCATAGGCCAAACTAAATATGGGAGTAATTTAGTTCATGTTTTAACCATAAAGCAAGGATAATAATAACTCCTTTCCAAAGGAAGTTTGGGAACTGAAACCACCTCCTTGTTTGGGAACTGAAACCACCTTTATAAAACTAATGAGAAGCCATGAAATTAGAATTATGGGAGAGGTCTGAATTTTGCTAAGACCTACTTATAGTTAAAAGATAACTAGTCATTGTGTTTGCTCAGGAGTCTCATATGGATGGTCACTTCCCTAATTGCTCCTATAGATAACACTGCTGTTGCAAAACCTGAAACTGGTGTTTGAGATATTCTTCATTATTTTTCATTCTGGCAATTGATTACCCATACTAAGGATATGATTCAACTTGGCCCTGTGACTTCCACCTAGGAATTGGCTCAGCCTAAGAAGACAGCTTCCACCAACTATGATTTCATCCCCAACCCAACCAATCAGCATTGTCCATTCCTTAACCCCCTGCCCAGCAAACTATCCTTGAAAAACTTTAGCCTCTGAACTTTTGGATAGGCCGATTTGAGTAATAAACTCCCATTCTTCCATCTGGCTAGCTTTGTGTTTATTAAACTCTTTCTCTATTGCAATACCACTGTCTCAGTGAATAGCTCCATCTGTGCATCAGGCAAGAAGAGCCTATCAGGAAATTACACTTTCACCTAGCACAATGTTTTCAAGGCCAAGGTGAATTCTTGTGTCCCTTCTTTAGATCCCAGCTTCTCCTACTATGGAGACAAACTCAGAGTTGTTCTCACTGTCCATCGTTCCTTTTACAGATCCTGAGTAGAAGATGAGTCAACGTAATTAAATTCTTTCCAATATTTACAACAAAATCAATTCCTTCAATCTCACAATTGGTTCTATGAGTCCGTGCTCTCTCCTTTTCTCCCTAGCCAAGCTTCTTAGCTCTCTCCGCTTTCTCATGTCCCACTTACTTGCTGCCTTTTCATGTCTGGCTTCTGTTCCCACCAGGCCAAAAAAATGCACTGGTTAAGTGACAAATGGATTAGCCACCAAACCAATGATGTTTTCCGCCCTTGGCTTTCTTGATCTTGCTGCAAGGTTTGACATGATGGACCACTCCCTTGTTGATACCTCCTTTTCCAGTACCTCTTGGTCTCCCCTAAATCTCTCTGGCTATCCTTCTCACTAATTTTTTTTCCAGAATCTTCACGTTTCCCTTGATCCCTAAATTCCAGCACACCTCAGAATTCTCTATTTGGTTCTTATTCTCATTCCATATATTTTCACTGGGACCTTAATCCAAACTGAACTGTCACATATACGTTAAAAATTCCCAAGTCTATGTTTCTAGACATGCTTTTTACCCTGGGTTTCAAACCTATATGCAAAGGTTTATTGAATATCTCTTTACCTGGATATCCACCAATTCCTCAGCCTCCTTCAATGTGCTTTTCATTAAACCCACAATCCTTTTCCAAACATATTCAGTTGAATTAGATCCTTGTCTATCATCCAAACTATTCTAAACAGAAGCTGGGACTCACTATGGACTTCCTCTTACCTATACACAATTAATCTCCAAGTTAATTTCTCATTCTCCATTAACATCTCCCAAGCATTGTGTTAGTCTGCATTTTCTTCCTCCCCACCACCACAACACATCACCATTGGTAAAGACCTCAGCCTCACCCTACCCCAAACAATCCATCCCACAGTGCTTGCAGAATAAGCTTTCTGAGGCTGGGCACAGTGGCTTATGCCTGTGATCCCAGCATTTTGGGAGGCCAAGACAGGTAGATCACCTGAGGTCAGGAGTTCAAGACCAGCCTGGCCAACATGGTGAAAATTCATCTCTACTAAAAATACAAAGAATTAACCAGTCATGGTGGCACGTGCCTATGGTCCCAGCTACTCTGGAGGATGAGGCGAGAGAATCATTTGAACCGGGAGGCAGAGGTTGCAGTGAGCTGAGGTCATGCCACTGCACTCCAGTCTGGGCAACAGAGTGAGACTCCATCTCAAAAAATAAATAAAAAAAGAATAAGCTCTCTGAAACATGTGTCATGTTATTCCTTTCCTCTCCTCCAAAAGACTCCTAGACTTGACAAGCAATTTCATTAAAGTCACAGAATACAAAATCAACATACAAAAATCAGTAGTGTTTCTATATACCCATAACGTTCAAGTTGAAAAGCAAATTAAAAACTCAATCCTATTTATGATAGCCACAAAAATAATCTAGGAATACATTTAACCAAGGAGGTGAAATATCTCTACAAGGAAAACTCAAAAACACTGATGAAAAAAAAATTGCAGACAATGCAAACAAGTGGAAAAACATCCCATGCTCATGGATTAGAAGAATCAATATTGTTAAAATGACCATATTACCCAAAGTAATATACAGTTTCAATACAATTCCTATCAAATTACCAACATCATTTTTTACATAATTAGAAAGAACAATCTTAAATTTCATGTGGAACCAAAAAAAAAGCCCAAATAGCCAAATCACTCCTAAGCAAAAAACAAACAAATCCAGAGGCATCACATTACCTGACCTCAAATTATACTACAAGCCTCTAGTAACTGAAACAGCATTGTACCAGTGCAAAAATAGACATATAGTGACCAATGGGACAGAATAGAGAACCCAGAAATGAAGCCACATATGTACAAACAACTGATATTCTACGAAGTTGACAAAAATAAACAATGGGAAAAGGACACCCTATTCAATAAATGGTGCTGGGAAAACTGGCTAGTCATATGCAGAAGAATAATGTGGACCCTTATCTCTCACTATATATAAAAATTAACTCACAATGGATTAAAGACCTAAACATAAGACCTGAAACTATAAAAATACTTGAAGAAAACCTAAGGAAAATTCTTCTGGACATTGGCCTAGGTGAAGAATTTATGACAAAGCCCCCAAAAGCAAATGCAACAAAAACAAAAAATAGGCAAATGGGACTTAGAGTAAAAAGCTTCAGCACAGAAAAAAAAATCAGCAGAATAAACAGACAATCTAACAGAATGGGAGAAAATATTTATAATTTATGCCTTTGACAAAGGACTAATATCTAGAATCTACAAGAAATTCAAACAACTCAACAATAACAACACCAACAACAAAAATCCATGACTCAATAGCGGGTTATTGTATTAGTCTGTTTTCACGCCACTGATAAAGACATACCCTAGACTGAGCAATTTACGAAAGAAAGAGGTTTAATGGACTTACAACTCCACATGGCTGGGGAGGCCTCAGAATCAAGATTGAAGGCAAGGAGAGGCAAGTCATGTCTTACATGGATGGCAGCAGGGAAAGAGAGAGAGAGTGTGCAGAAGAACTCCTCTTTATAAAAGCATCAGATCTCATGAGACGTATTCATTGTCACGAGAACAGCACAGGAAAGACTTGTCCCAATGATTCAGTTACCTCCCACCAGGTCCCTCCCACAACACACGGGAATTCAAGATGAGATATAGGTGGGGACACAGCCAAACCCTATCAGTTATAATATCAATTTAGTAGCTCACATTCATCAAGAAAAAAAGAAGAATAGGTTTTTAAATATTAAGGCTCAGCATTGTTCTATGACTTTTTTTTTGTATGTGTGTCTTAGATCATGTTGTGAAATGTATTTCTTCTGAGGGTCTTGATCAAAAAATGTTTAAAATCACTTGCTATAAACACCAAACAAATGTAACTTTCAAAGATTAACCTGGTGTACAGCACCAGCCCATAAAAAATTCAGACCAGCATCCTACAGCAGTGGGCAAGTGTTTTTGGGACTGTGCAAGGTTTGTGTTCAGCAGTGACCCCACGTGATAGCAAAGCAAATGCATTAGACTGATCAGTGCCACCAGTCCCCTCTCTGCCTGATGATGGGAAATAGGTCTGACCCCATTGAACTGAGCTAGTGACCCATATGCACTGAAATTCTGGACAATTTGGGGAGGAGAAAAGTCTCAGGAGGCATCTTGCTCAGTGGGGCTGTAATAAAGGTGATATAATAATATCTATATCCCTAGCTACTTCAAAAGGTTCTGTTAGTTGCAAAAGGTTTTCTTAAAGATTTTTGTAGGGAGAAACCAGGATCTTCAAAATTGTATTGTAAAATATGTTGTTTCTCAATGAAAGTCCTTCCAGAGTGGAGCGATCCAGATGGCAGCAAAGTGTACGCTTAAGAAGCTGAGAAAGGTTGCAGGTAGAAATGGATTGAATACTCAGTGACTATACTTCAGGGGTGGCTGCTGTAATATGATACATGTGTGACACCTGATGTTATAAATTACCTTAAATTCTCTGCTATTAATTCTATACTAGGACAAATAGTTAATAGAGTCGTGTGCCTCATAATGACTTTTAGGTCAACAATGGACCGCTGATGTGATAGTAGTCCCATAAGATTATAATACCACAGTTTACTGTACCTCTTCTATGATTATATATATGTATATACTCAAATACTTTGCATTGTGTTCCAACTGCCTATAGTATTCAGTACAGTCACATGCTGCACAGGTTTGTAGCCTAGGAGCAACAGGCTATACCATACAGCCTAGGTGTGTAATAGGCTACACTATCTAGGCTTGGGTAAGTGCACTCTAGGATATTTGCACAATGACAAAATCACCTAATGGCACTTTTCTCAGAACATTGTCCCCATCATTAAGCAACACATGACTATATGTTAATTTTTGGTTTTATATTGGTAAATCCAAACAAGAAAGCTTGTTTTAGGAGAGCACAAATTTCCTTTTTATCAGTACGCTGCAACTATTAACACTGGTACTAGTTGTGACAGCCTAGGTTTTTGTCCCAAATCGCTATTTAAAAACCTAACATTAAATGGAATAAGTAGAGCAACCATTGCCTCCATTGGCTTAATAGAATGTGCAGGTGGAGAGGGAGTATAGAAGGCTTTGTTGGTATAGATTCAGATCCCAGGCAAGTGTAAGGATGGCTTCAGTCTTATCTCAAGTAGTTTCCCTAAATAGTCCCATATATTTTGCAAGACAGATACCACTTGAAAAATTTCTCTTCCAGACAATAATCATGGTAATTTTAAACCATGTCCTCAAATTCCAGGGGCTCTGCCTGTCAGAAGATGGGTTCTATGTGCTCTTCACTTGAATCTGGGCCAACCCTGGTGACTTGCTTTTAGTCAACAGAAAACAGAAGTGACACTGAGTAACTTCCAAGAAAAGGCTATGTGGCTTCTGCTAGTTCTCTTGTGATGCTCGTTCTGCAGAAACCAGTTATGATATTAGAAATCCAACTACCCTGAGGCCACTACGTTGGAAATGCCATATGAAGGTGCCTCCATCAAGAGCCTAGGTGAGCTCCCGGCTGACGACCAGTAGCCTGTGTCAGCCACAAGAGCCACCCTTGGACACTTCACCCAAGTACAGTGGTGTTGTCATGGCTCACTGCAGCCTCCACCTCCTGGGCTCAAGCAATCCTCCCACCTCAGTCTTCTGAGTAACTGGAACCACAGGCATGTGCCACCAAGTCCCACTGACTTTAAAATTTTTTATAGGGATAGATTCTCCCTATGTTGCCTAGGGCGGTTTCAAACTCCTGGGCTTAAGTTATCCTCCTGCCTCAGCCTCCCAAAGTGCTGGAATTAGAAGTATGAACAACCATGCCTGGCCAATCATATTTCATTATAAAAATCACAAAAATAAAATCTTCCTAAGATTCCCTAACTGGCTTCAGGGGGTAATGTTTTCTGGTTAAAGCTAAAAACAAGCACCACAAATAAATTTTGCAAGACTGGACATCACTTGAAAAGTCTCTCTTCCAGATGATAATCATGGTAATTTTAAAACATGGCCTCAAACTTGAAGGGACTCCTCCTGTCAAAATATGGGTCCTATGTCCTCTCCTCTTGAATATGGGCCAATCTCTGTAGTTAGAAATTAGGGCTTTTTCTAACTACAGAGAGCTCAGAGAGCAAAACTATATGTAAAAGTAAACTGTAGCTAATTCTTAAAAATAGGAACTATGCTAGCTTAGCAAATTCACTGATTAGAGTCAGGTTTACATTTCTGCTTTCAGCTGTGGTCATTTGTGTATTTGGACAACAGATACCCTTTGATCCAGATTCAAGGCCCACAATGTCAATGTGTCACTCCTCACATCTCACATTGGGGAACACACACACAAGACTGAAATTGGAGTCAACACTAACAAGGAGGCATGAGGCAGTCTGCAAAATTAAACTAACTGTCAAACAGCACAATTAAAATGGTAGGGGCCACTTAAGGGAGCAAAGGATGATGTTTCTGGTTGAGAGAGATGGGCTAGTGGTCCACATTGGGCAAGGGCATGGTTCTGAGGTTACTGGCAGTTAAGATAAAAAGAAAAAATGTCAGTTTTAGGATCTGATACCAGGTTTGCTTCTTCAGGCAAACTCTTCCCAGGAACTGAACTCCAGTACTGTCTGGATATTTGTAGGGTAGACAATGTTTCCAACCACAACTTTGGGCAAGACGTAGAAATTTACAGTTCATTTAAAATGACTGATAAAATAAGGAGGTGGATACAGTAGGTTGTGCCTGGAGGCTAAGGCTGGAGGATCACTTGAACCCAAGAGTCAGAGACTAGTCTGGGCAACATAACAAGACCTCATCCCTTAAAAATAAAAAATTAAGAATGACTGAGAAAATGGTCAATAATCCAGATATGCAGAGAAGGGCATCTTGCTGGTGCTGCTGCGTTACTGCCCTGATGTGCAGGGTGCCCACAGGCTGACTTCCTGGTGGGATCCTGTGAAGATGTTTCCAAGGGCATAGTTCCCTGGCAAGAAGAAGCTCTCTGCTCTACAGGGACCTCATCAGACACTTCTCCACCTCTTTATCTTCTACACCCAATGTGTACTCCACAGCTCCTCTTGTCCCCTCTGACTCTCTACCGGCTGGGGTACTGGAAAGATCAGGCCCCTATTGCCCATTTGACTCATCTGGAAACTCAAGAACTTCCCCTACTCAGAAAGTGGAGGTGGGGCTGCTCCCTTCCCCCATCGTCTCTCCCCAATCACTTTAATCTGCTCAAAAAATCCAGAAATCAGGCAACAAATGCACAGAGCAGTGAGGCAAAGAAAGCAAGTCCCTCTTTCTTCCAAGTAACCGGACTTATGGTGCCCTTTTCACTTGGCTAGTGGAAGGGAGCACCTTCCTTCCCATATCCTATAGGAGGGAGTAAGTTTCCACCTGAAACTCAATCCCAAAGTCTCCAAAAATTCTGCTAATTCTTTTTCTTTCTTTCTTTCTTTTTGAGACGCAGTTTCACTCTTACCCGCCAGGCTGGAGTGCAGTGCTGCAATCTCGGCTCACTGCAATCTCTGCCTCCTAAATTCAAGCAATTCTCCTGCCTCAGCCTCCTGAGTAGCTGGGATTACAGGTGTGCGCCATCACGCCCAGCTAATTTTTGTATTTTTAGTAGTGAAAAGGTTTTACCATGTTGGCCAGGCTGGTCTTGAACTCCTGATCTCAAGTGATCCACCCACCTCGGCTTCCCAAAGTGCTGAGATTACAGGCATGAGACACCGTGCTAGGCACTGCTAATTCTTTTTATATAGGCTGGCAGTAGGGGAGTAATGGGGAGATAGTTAGAGATGCAAATCATCTGAGAAATATCTGGCAGCTCTTTAGTTTCCACATGGCATTTATCTCCTCATCTTCATTGTTCAAAGACAACTAAAAAACTTATATGTAACATTCTCTTGCACCTGCTCCAGTTACTCTTGGTATTGGTCTAGTTATCTGCTTCACCTTCCAGACAGTGACCTCCTTGAAGGCAGGCATATATCTTACCATCTAGCATATCTGAAGAACTGGATAAATATTTCAGTGAACAGAACCAGTTTCCAGGTTGGGATTTCATTTACCTTGAAATCTTTACTGCCGGCTTTCATTTCAGCAGAGCTTTTTATGATGCAAATTCTAAGAAAAATTAATTACCTAAGTATTTCTGAACTTGCTGAACTGGAAGAAATGTGTTCTTAGGATATCAAAAGTTGGCTGTATGGTTCAGTTAGAATTAGGGAGGGTACCCTCATCTAGCCTCTTCCAAAATACTGGGACAGGTGGCTGGATGAAAAGAGGGGTTGACTCCCTGAGCCTGCAGGCAGGAGATGAGTTCCTAACAAATAGGTCTCCTTTTGTTATTGAGAAATAAGATCAGTAACAGCCTCAGAGTGAGCAGAGATGGGTCTTTGTGCCTGTGGGGACTTGAGTTTAACAGGTCCTACAGCAACATTACCTATCATCCACATATCTTGGAACGGCCAGATACAGATCAGGAAAGCACAATTCAACTGTGGTCCTTGAGAAGGCAGGCTCAAAAATGGGTCAGGTATTTATTTTCTTTCTTTTTCTTTGTGGTTTTATAACTTTATTTGACAAGCAGCAATCAGCTCTCAACCACATTGACCGTAGATTTTTGAAAGTAGGTACACAGGGAACCCAAGTATAGAGCTTGTTTGATGAATCTTTATCATCATTACATTTTCTGGACAATTGCATGTGGGTGGGACATGCCTTATTCCTTTGGTCCAAACAGCTTTGTTGAGCCAGGTATCAGAGTGGTGGCTGCTGACAGTTGGGGTTGCTGTGCTACTTTCTTAAAACAACAATGAAGTTTGCCACATCAGTTGACACTTGTTCTCACAAAAAATTTCTCTGTAGCATGCAATGCTCTTTGATAGTATTTTACCCACAATAGAACTTCTTTCGAAATTGGAGTAAATTCCCTTAGCCCTGCCTTTATCAACTAAGTTTATTTAATATTCTACTTTTTGTCTTCATTTTAACAGTGTTCATAGCCTTTTCACCAGGAGTAAATTTCATCTCAATAAACTACTTTCTTTCTTTGCTCATCCAGAAAAAGACAATTGCTCACCCACTCAAGTTTTACCATGAAATGGCAGCAATTCAGTCACATCTTTAAGCTCCACTTCTAGTTCTAGGTTCTTGCTGTTGCTGTTGCTGTTGCTGTTTTGCTATTTTCACCACATCTGCAGTGACTTCCTCCAGTGAAATCCTGAACACATCAAAGTCACCCATAAGAGTTGGAATCATCTTCCAAATTCCTGTTAATGTTGATATTATGGCCATGTTCATTAATGATCTTAGCTAGATCTTCTGGATGACTTGTTGCAGCTTCTCCATCAGCACTTGCTGCTCCACCTTGCGCTTTTATGTTATGGAGATGGCTTCTTTCCTTAAACCTCAGGAACCAACGTCTGCTAACTTCTAAGTTTTTTTCTGCAGCTTACTCACATCTCTTAGCTTTCCTAGAATTGAAGAGAGTCACAGCCTCACTGTGAATTAGGCTCTGGCCTGAGGGAATGTTTTGGCTTGTTGGATCTTCTATCCAGACCACTCAAACTTACTCCACATCGCCAGAGGTTGTTTTGCTTTCTGTGTTCGCTGGAGAAGCGCTTTAGTTTCCCTCAAGTACTTTTCCTTTGCATTCAGAACTTGGCTAATAGTTTGGCACAAGAGGCTTAGCTTTTGGCCTATCTTGGCTTTCAACATGGCTTCTTCATTAAGTTTAATCATTTCTAGTTTTTGATTTCAAGTAAGAGATATGTAAGTCTTCTTTTCACTTGAACACTTAGGGGCTATTGTATGGCTGTTAATCGGCCTAATTGTAATAATGTTGCATGTCAGGGAATAGGGTGGCTCAAGGAAAGGTAGCGAGATGGGGAACAGCTAGTTTTCGGAGCAGTCCAACCACACTCAACATTTATCAATTAAGTTTGCCATTTTATGTGGGTGCAGTTTGTGGTACCCCCAAAAGAATTACAATAGTAACCTCAAAGATCGCTGATCAGAGATCACCATAATATATATAGTAATAAAAAAATTATAAACATTGTGAGAATAACCAAAATGTTACCCAGAGACACAAAGTGAGCACAGGTTATTGGAAAAATGATGCTGATAGACTTGATTGACATAGGGTTGCCATAAACCTTCAATATGTAAAAAATGCCATATCTGCAAAGCACAATAAAGCAAGGCATAATAAAATGATGTATGCCCATATTATTTAAGAGAACATATCAAACCCAGAGTTTTTCCCTGTCTCTCCCATGCCAGGAGACTATGGAGCTCACCTAACTCCCTTTGTCTTCAGAGCTAGTACAATGGAGAAAGGCGATAAGCAAGGTCAATTAAAACATCCATGTTGTGCCCAGTATACCTGGAGTCCTTGCCCCTTGTGCAGTACAAGGAGGAACTTGGCAGGTGTCCCAGGTCTCTGTGCTGATGGATTTTTACCTACCACCCTGCATAGAGAAATGCTTAAACCTTACTTGGAAACAAGAGAGTGATTTTCCTTTTTTTAGAAGAAAGGGAGAGTGACATACACATTGGTAATCTACTAATTGTAGACATATGGACAGTTAGGGACAATCTCCAGTTAGAAAACAGGCTTATTTTCCCCTGAGGGGATTCCATCCACCTTTCTCCTTTCCAGAGGATAGCTAGGGATTCATCCAATGAAACAGAAAGGAAAGAAGCTAAAACAAGTTTATGAAATAGCTTTCAGAGGAATCGTTAAGTGGATTCCAAGTTTTAATATGCCCCAATACACATTAGATTGAATGAAAATTTATTAATTACTGTCGAAGATTGATCCCATTAATGGCCCAATTACTTTCCCTCTCTATATCCATGCCCCTTGCCCTGTGACTTTGCAAGTCATGCTACTGAAGAGACACAGCCAATTCCCCCAGTGCTTAAATAGGCTAGACTATGTGACCTGCTTCAGTCAACAGGATGCAGTGGAAGTGATGGTGTACTACTTCTAAGCCTTGGCTTCAGAAAATTTATGTGTTTTCATCTGCTCTATTGTGCCTCTGCTATCACCATGACAACATTCTTGGGGTAACCTGCTGGAGGATGAGAAATAAATGGAAGAGATGAATCACCCAGTCATCAACTGAAGGCCAGCCTAGAGCAGCTGACAGCCAGCCTAACCCCAGATACATGAATGAGTCCAGCCAAGATCAGCAGAACTGCCTAGATGGACCCTAGCTGACCCCAGATGTGTGAGCAATCAATTTATAGTTTTATGTCACTATGGTTGCATGGTTGTCTGCTTCACTGTTGTGTATGGCGACCATAGATAACTGACATAACTACCTATCTTCCCAGTGATCAATTTATCACCACCTAAACCTCCCAATCATCTGTGAGAAATGTGTCATTATTTGCACTTTGCAGATGAGGAAACTGAACCATATAATGAGATTAAGTGATTTGCCCAAAATCACAAATACAGTGAGACAGGGAGTTTTTATATCCAAGTCCAGGATTTTCTCTAATGCAATACAGATGGATTGGAAGAAAGCAAAGGGTTTTTAAAATAAATATGATTGCAGACTGACTTCCTCAGTCAAATTCCTGGCCTTCGCATTTACTAGATTTGGAACATTTTGCAATTTTCTTAGCCTTTCTGAGTCCTGGTATTCATTTCTGTAAAATGAGGATTATGTCATCTGCCTTGAAGGAAATTCATCCCATAAATATTTTTGAGTGATGACTATGTGCCAAGTACTGTTCCAAGTGCTGGGGAACCATTACTAACCAAAAGTGAAAAGATCTGGATGTGGGACTCTGTCTTTCCTGTTTGACTTGCATGTTTGAAGTACAGCTAAAACTTCAGGAAAAAAAGCATTTGGGGTATAGACAAAACATTTTGGTCAGTGTCTTGGTCATTTTTCATTGCTACTAAGAAATACCTGAGGGTGGATAATTTACAAAGACAAAAGGTTTGTTTGGCTCACAATTCTGAGAGCTGGAAGATTCAAAACTGGGCATGTACATCTGATAAGGGCCTCAGGCTGCTTCCACTCCTGGTAGAAGCTGAAAGACAGCAGATATGCGCAGAGGTCACAAGGTGAGAGAGGAAGCCATAGAGAGCAGGAGGGAGGAAGGGACAGGCTCTTTTTAATAACCAGCTCTCTTTTGGGAACTAATAGTGAAAACTCATTAACCCCTTAGAAAGGGTGTTAATTTCTTCACAAGGATTCCACCACCATGTTCCAAACACCTCCCATTACAGCCCACTTACCAATACTGTCACACTGGGGATCGAATTTCAACATGAGATTTAGTGGGGACAAACAACCCATGTCCAAACTTAGCAGTCAGAAACTTGAAAGAAGGATTTCCCTTCCTAAGATTTATGGCTACATTCCTCCCTTTGGGATTAGGATTGGAGAGTAGTGCTTGAAAAACATCTGGGATCTCAGAGCAAAGAGAAACAACATCTTTCTACCTCAGTGTCTCCATTCTAGGGGACTGGTTTGTGAGAAGACATAGAAAAATTCCCATGCCCTGAGAATAGCATAACAAAATCACTAGAACTAAAGAGCATGACTTCTTCTCCAGTGGACATCTCATGAGGACCCATGTCAACAATAATCCATCAAAAGATTCCTGCCCTGATCCCCAACATTTCAGTAATTCATTCCAGAATTCTGACTTAAATTCTAGAAAGGAAACACTTTAGAGACCCCAATTAAATTTTCTTGCTGTACTGAAGGGATGATGCTTCAAAATGCAAATTATTTTGAGTTATAGGAAATGAAATTATATTTTTGAAGCCCAATTTTGTAACCTTAGATTCATACATTTTATTAAAATTAAACAAATGTTTTGCTGTTGTTTCTTGTAAAATAAGGTAAAATGTAATGTACAACACTTTCTGAGAAGAGACAGCTAGTTCTCCACCAAAATGTGTGTTTTCTGTTCCATGATACAGTGTTTAGCTAGAAAGCAGCTGCCCAGCAAGAGATTACATTTCCCAGAACCCTTTGCATCTAGGCAAGACCATGTGATTAGTTTCTATGAGTAGACTGTGAGTAGACATGATACATGTCTTTTCCAGATTGAGGTCTCTTCTGTATTATCTCTTTCCTCATCATCATCTAAATTGCATAGGCCCCTTAAGCTCTGGGGAGGCAGAAACATAAAATGGAAGGAAATTGAGCTTCTGAACGTTTCCTGGAATGCCCACCTTTTGATCAGGAATGCCAGCATCACATTGCTACATAAGCAAGATATAAATGTCTCATGTGTCAAATCACTGATATTTGGAGGCTTTTTTTTATATTAAACAATCTTTACTTGAAAAATAGTACCTTGCAATCCTAACACGATCTATCAAACTTCAGTGAAAGCAATTTCAGCAACAACTAATGAACAGTAGCTAAAATGACAAGAGATCAATCAAAAGTATTTTAAAGTGAGCAGCACCAGCTGATGCTCTGGTGAGTCTCTGGGTGTTTAGGACCTGGCTACAGGGAAAACAGAATCAAATCAGCAGGTGCTCTGGACCCAAGCTCACACATCATGACCAGCCTCCCTCCTTGGGTCCCTAGTGGCCCACAGTCCCCCTGGTACTTCCAGGTCCCTGTGAGCTATAGGTGGAGCCCTAGGAGCCAAAGGGCCCCTTAGGAAATGCTGGAACTTGGCCTCGCAGTCAGCTGGCTTCTGCCTGTTGTGTTTATTTTCTTTCCAGAGTACCTGGAGCGGTCTCTCAGTAGATAAGGTGGCCACCCAGCCTTCCTGGGCCATTTTCTCACAGAAGAGGGTTTCTCTCTGAAAACTGGAAGTGTCTTACTTCCATTCCCAGGCCAGGTCTTGGGCCATCTTCTTGTAGCAATCGCAGGTCTGTCAGACACAGTTCAAGTTTAGTACACCTTACTGAGGTCTAAGCAGTAGACATCCTGCTGAGACCCATTGTGTGTTCTTGGTGCAGTTCAGGCAGAGTGGGAGGCACCAGCTGTAGCTTTCAGACTCCCTCTTCAACTGTCCACTTGCACCCTACAGAGAGGCCTGCTGGCTGAGCCGACTTTGGATTTATGCTATGATACTTTACTGCTTTGGTTTTCTTCCTACAGTTGCATATCTGCTTCTCCAATCTCCCCCTCAGGACATTTAAAGAATGCACCTAAGTCACTGTCATCATCCACACTCTTCAGAGGGACTTGTGGCCAAGACGCTGGGTGACCACCATGTCTTGCTTCCCTATTTCCCTTCACTGCCAAGTCCTGATGGTCCACATGGTCTCTACTGCCCCTGAGCAGATGCAGGATTTTCAGCGGGGTGTGGGCCAAAGAGGCCAGTCACCTCCCTCCAACAGTTGCTGGCACTAGTCCCAGGATTCTGTACATCCCTAGTTCTGCTATCCACAGGTGGGTCAGCAGCAGCTGAGTATGCATCTCCTGGTGGGCAGCAGGCTCTCCATGGCTCTTGAGGGCTCTGAAGCTCTGCCTCCACTTGCCAGTGGCATGTGGGCCACAACTGACCACTTGGAACCCTGAGAACTGTCTCCTCTCCAACAGAAACAAGGGCCCGCCAATCAGGGTAGACCATCTGATGGACTGGACTGTGGGGAGAGGAAGCACCCTGTGTTTGAAAAAACTGTGTCCCTGATTTTGTGTTAATAGAAAGTGACATTACTTATGCAGTGCCTTGGGGGAGTGGAAAGAGCTCACTGCAGCCCCTACCTCAGGCCACTCCAGGCCCCACCTGGCCCTACAGCACAGCTAGAGGGTCAAAGCAGGACCATGCCATAGCCTGGGGTCCACACATGATCCTCTCAGGGCAGCATGCTGGCCCATCCCTGCTGAGGCTCATGACCCTGATTTCAAGTCTCCTTCTGCTGCAGGGAAGCCTGGTCCTGCCTGCAAAGAGTCTATCTACCTTGCTAGATTGAGCTCCTTGAAGAAGGGACTATGTTTTCTTCATCTCTGCATCCCCGGTAGCTAACCAATCAATGTCCAGTATACACTAGGGGCTCAGTCATTGTCTTGTTTTCTTGTTGACTCTACTCTGACTTATGACATGACACATGACACTTTCCCCTCTTGACTTCTATATTCAGATTTGTAAGTGGGTAAAGGCCCCTCTAGCCCTTTTTTTTTTTTTTTTT
Organism: Rhinopithecus roxellana; assembly: GCF_007565055.1. Lineage (NCBI taxonomy): Eukaryota > Metazoa > Chordata > Mammalia > Primates > Cercopithecidae > Rhinopithecus > Rhinopithecus roxellana. The sequence continues at coordinate 94,600,680 of NC_044561.1, read as the reverse complement.
TTTGAGAACTATTTTTGCTCTTGTTGCCCAGGTTGGAGTGCAGTGGCATGATCTCAGCTCACTACAGCCTTCACTGCAGCCTGCTTCCCAGGTTCAAGCAATTCTCCTGCCTCAGCCTCCCGAGTAGCTGGGACTACAGGCGCACACCACTACGCCCAGCTAATTTTTGTATTTTTAGTAGAGGCTGGGTTTCACCGTTTTGGCCAGGATAGTCTTGATCTCTTAACCTTGTGACTTCTAGCCTTAAAACCCCTCCAATATAGACAGAACTCAAACTGGAGCCAGACCTGAGGAACGGCAAATGGAACATTTTCCCTGGTGTGATGGGGAGGACCCACAAATCTGGCTATCTTGGCCCTTGCATCCCTCTGCAGAATTTGACCCCAGTTTTCAAATCAGATTCAAGAATGATCTTTAGTGTTTGAGGGTTTTTTGGTTTTTTTTTTTTTTTTTTTTTTTTTTTGATTTCGTTGTTGACATAGCTTCCGGAAATCTTTTTCACAGAGAGTATGGAGACTTTTTTGGCCAAATTGGGCAGGTGCAGGCTCCATCTGCTCCACCGCCACTGTCTGGGCCACAGCATGTACTGTGACCTGCTCCTCTACAAGGGTTTTTGCAGTGGAATCTGCTCCCTCGCAGGCACATCTGCAAGGTGCTCCTGTGCTCCAGCCCTGACTGTTTCCAAGAAGACAGGCCCAGGGACTGCCAGGATCCCTCTCCCTCAGACAGCGCAGTCTGTGTGGGCAGCAGGCCGGAAGTGGTGACAGCCGCCATGACAGTCAGGGCCGCGGCAGGACGATCACATTAGAAAAGAGCAAGGGCCGCCAGGGGCGAGGGGAGTGACTCGGCCTCCATCTCCCCCTTGAGGCAGCCATCTTGTCGCCGCTTTCCTCAAGAGCATTGCGAACTCCTCCCCAGCACCCACTTCTCGGCTTTTTTTCTCCTAACTCTTCTTACCAGGCAGTGGCGCCGCCTTTCTGGCCCGGCAGGGAATGGGCGCTGGGAAGGGAGGGGTAGTAAGGACTGAGGTATGGAGGCTTTTCTGTAACAGCAGTTATGTTACCCTGATTAATACAAAATTGCCTCCGTGAATCACAAAATGACCCAAGCAAAAAATAATGTCTAGGTTTTAAGAAACTAACTCCTGAAAGAATTGATTCGACCTGGGACAATGTACAGAGTTGATGCCTGGTTAATTAGAGGTCACTGGGATAGAATTCTTCCTGAAATAGCAGGGCATAAAGGTGTGTATTAAGGACTCTAGGTAAAGAATCACGTGAAGAGAATCTTCAGGTTTAACACAGAGATCCCAGTTTTTCAACAAAAGGGAAGCAAACTACTGAGATGGGGATCTAAGTTGTAGCCCAATGTCACAGCCTGTCCCTGCCACAATTTGTTATTGATCCCAGGAGACTGCCTTTGTTTGCTGCAGTCATCATGCTGTTGGAAAGTGTTAATAACTTGCTTTTTTTTATGCGGGTGTAAATTGCATGGATTCTATTTCCTAATAAGAGTCTAGTGTCACCTGATATTTTCACATAAAGAGAGCTGCCTCGTGGCATGGCTTCTGAAGCTAGCACGTGCTTATCCTTCACAAGCCCACAAAAACTGCAAACTGTAATTCAGAAATTTGATCATTCCACTAAACTTCATAAGCACAATGTTTTCTTCAGCTCAGTGTTTTCCTTGCCATAAACTTACCCACAACGGGAACCACTGACATTTTAAGAGCTGAATCCTCACAGACAATGAGTCCAAAAGGACTTTGGTGACTCGCCCAAGTCATTAATGTGGTAGAGGTAGCGCCAACTCTGCATTTTGAGGCCATTAAAAAAAAAATCATCTAAGACAGGGGTTGTCAATCAGAGGTTCTCCATAGTGAGTGTCCAACAATAAGATCACAGTGACTGCTTATTCCAAACCAAAGTTACCACATTTGATACTCAAGGTTTTCAACAGAATTGATTCCAATTAGAGCTTCAAATTTTCCATTAAGCTGTATGAAATATTATAAATCTATTGAGAACACCAATAGAAGAATGGCTAACTAAATTGCAATATACTGGCACAAGGGAATACTATACTGCAATGAGAATGAACAATCTTCAATTATACCTCACTGCATGTATGAATTTCACAAACATAATATGGGGCACAAGAAGGCAGACAAGAGAATATACAACATATGAGTCTCATTATATAAATCTCAAAAGCAGACCAAAGTAATAGATTGTGTTAGAAGCCAGAATGATTAGGTAGAGTAGTTACTAGAGGAAGGTATAAGGGAACTTCTGGAGAACTCGTCATGTTCTGATTTCAGACTTGTTCTCTAGTTCCCCAAGTGTGTTCAGCCTGTAAAAAATTTACAAAGCTATACACTACCTCCTAGTGCACTTTTCTAAATATGTTATACTTAAATAAAATGTTTACTTAAAAGCCAATAACAAATCTTAAGGACCCCTGGAGAGAAACCTCAAAGTTTAATGATCCCAGGTAATGAATCACTACCTCATATACTTTTGAAAAAATTTCATTTTGCTGGGATCTAATTAAACTAAACAGCTTCTGCACAGCAAAAGAAACTACCATCAGAGTGAACAGGCAACCTACAGAATGGGAGAAAATTTTTGCAACCTACTCATCTGACAAAGGGCTAATATCCAGAATCTACAAAGAACTCAAACAAATATACAAGAAAAAAACAAACAACCCCATCAAAAAGTGGGGAAAGGATATGAACAGACATTTCTCAAAAGAAGACATTCATACAGCCAACAGACACATGAAAAAATGCTCATCATCACTCGCCATCAGAGAAATGCAAATCAAAACCACAATGAGATACCATCTCACACCAGTTAGAACGGCAATCATTAAAAAATCAGGAAACAACAGGTGTTGGAGAAGATGTGGAGAAATAGGAACACTTTTACACTGTTGGTGGGATTGTAAACTAGTTCAACCATTATGGAAAACAGTATGGCAATTCCTCAAGGATCTAGAACTAGATGTACCATATGACCCAGCCATCCCACTACTGGGTATATACCCAAAGGATTATAAATTATTCTACTACAAAGACACATGCACACATATGTTTATTGCAGCACTGTTCACAATAGCAAAGACTTGGAATCAACCCAAATGTCCATCTGTGACAGACTGGATTAAGAAAATGTGGCACATATACACCATGGAATACTATGCAGCCATAAAAAAGGATGAGCTTGCGTCCTTTGTAGGGACATGGATGCAGCTGGAAACCATCATTCTTAGCAAACTATCACAAGAAGAGAAAACCAAACACCGCATGTTCTCACTCATAGGTGGGAACTGAACAATGAGATCACTTGGACTCGGGAAGGGGAACATCACACACTGGGGCCTATCATGGGGAGGGGGGAGGGGGGAGGGATTGCATCGGGGAGTTATACATGATATAAATGATGAATTGATGGGTGCTGACGAGTTGATGGGTGTAGCACACCAACATGGCATAAGTATACATATGTAACAAACCTGCACGTTATGCACATGTACCCTAGAACTTAAAGTATAATAAAAATAAAAATAAAAATAATAAAAATAATAAAAAGAAAATAAAAATCAAATATGACAATTGCTGTTAACATTCTATGTAAATCATTTAAATAAAAATGAGATCAATGTAAAAAAAATTTCATTTTGCATTTTGTCATATATTGCCAATTAGAGTCTGTATTAGTCAGCTCTGACACTGCTATAAAGAAATACCCGAGACTGGATAATTTAAAAGAAAAGAGGTTTAACTGGCTCATGGTCCCACAGGCTGTACAGGAAGCATGGCAGTATCTGCTCAGTGTCTGAGGAGGCCTCGGAGAACTTACAGTCATGGTGGAAGAGGAAGGGGGAGTCAGTACTTCACATGGCTGGAGCAGGAGGAAGAGATGTCAAGGAAGGTGCTATACACCTCTAAATAACCAGATCTCTTGAGCAGTCACTCACTGTCATGAGAGCAGCACCAAGAGGATGGTGCTAAACCATTCATGAGGGTTCATGAAGATCACCCCCATGATCCAATTACCTCCCACAAAGCCCTATCGCCAGTATTAGGGATTACAGTTCGACATGAGATTTGGTCAAAGACACACATCCAAACCGTATCAGGGTAAACCAGGTTAAAAGAGTTTTACAAATGTGGGATTTGGAAAGATGTATTTATGACTGGATTCTGTTTCCCCCTTTCCCCCACATCTTTCAATTTTTTATTATAAGGAAACATACATGTTTTAAAGTGGTGGCTAAGATTCAGGTGTGGCCTGTGCTCTTGGCAAAATACAAAATTTCAACAAATTTAAAGATCTAATTGGCTTTTTCATGTCTTGGGGGGCATCTCATCTGAAGAGTTAGAAAAGACTCTCTGATGACCTAAGCAGAAGAAGTTGGCTTTATAGGCAAAAAGAGGCTGAAGAAAGCAGAAACAGGGAGCAAAAAGCAGATGAGTTAGCATCACGTTACTTCACATTACTCTACTTGTAAGAGTTAAAGTCGAGGGGACTTCCTTATCATGCTGGCTAAAACTGGCCTTTTGTGGAGTTTGGCTACTAGCCATCCCTCTCCTGATTTCTTGGAAAGTCAGATAATAAAACTTAGTTTTATTATCTAAATAATAGAGTAATGGTAATGGAGAACTTGAACATGACTGACTCCATTTTGGTTTGGTCTGTTGGGGCTTAATGTAGGAGCTCATTCCAAATCAATGGCCTCTTACAAATTTTATGTAACACTCCATAGATAATCTATGGACATAAAACCAGACGTTGCTTGACAGTGTTAAGCAGTCATGGCTATTATGTGCTCAAGAGTCAGTACAGCCCTTAAAAAGTTACCTCCATCACCTCAATGGGAATGAAATGCAACAAAGATTTGTCCCTCATTGCTTCCATTATGCTTCTCTCTTTGATTCTGTCCTAATGACACAAATAAGTCCCAACCAATATGTATCCATCTAACATTGCTAAGCTGTGTTGTTTCACCACCACCACCAGCATCTCCACCAACACCCTCATATGGTTAGAGTAATATTCACATGCTATTGTGAATGTATTGCTGGTATCATTGCTACATAACAGATCACACCAAACCTTAGCAGCTTTTATTATTTTATCTCATTCTTGGTTTTGAGGGTTAGGAATTCAGAAACAGCCCAGCTGGGCAGTTATCTGTTGGACTCTCTCATGCAGTTGCAGTCAGATGTTGGCTGGGCTGCAGTCATCTGAAGGACTGGACATCCAAGATGGCTCCCTCAAGCACCTGGCAGGAGGTGCAGACTGTCAGCAGACTTAGCTAGGGCTGATGACTGGGGCATCTACATGTAATTCCCCAGCATGTTGATGTCAGGGCAGTCAGTTTTCTTATGTGGTTAACCTCTAACTTCCCCACAGTGAGTGTTCCCTGAGAACCCAGGGGAACTGACTTTGCCTTAGAAATCATACAGCATTGCTTCTGTAGCATTCGGTTAATTGTAAGTGAGTGACAAACCCAAGCAAATTCAAAGGCAGGCAATTATACCCTATCTCTAAGTAGGAATAAGATCAAAGGATTTTCAGCCATTTTTTAAAACCACCATGGTGTGTGACCAGGGCAATAACCAAATTAAATTTAATTGTTTTTCTTTTTTTTTTTTTTTTTTTGAGACGGAGTCTTGCTCTGTCACCCAGGCTGGAGTGCAGTGGCCGGATCTCAGCTCACTGCAAGCTCCACCTCCCGGGTTTACGCCATTCTCCTGCCTCAGCCTCCGGAGTAGCTGGGACTACAGGTGCCCGCCACCTCGCCCGGCTAGTTTTTTGTATTTTTAGTAGAGATGGGGTTTCACCGTGTTAGCCAGGATGGTCTCAATCTCCTGACCTCGTGATCCGCCCGTCTCAGCCTCCCAAAGTGCTGGGATTACAGGCTTGAGCCACCTCGCCCGGCTATTTAATTGTTTTTCTTATGCTGATGTCCTTTGGGTCTTCACCCAGAATGTTGCATGTAGTCATAGAAATGCAAATCAATTAATTAATTCAGTTGCTGCATTAGATATATTATCAAAGAAGCCACAAGATGTTTCCATTTAATGAACACAGATTTTTGTAGACCTTGCTCTTCCAATTCTGTGGTAACAAACTTGTTATTCACCTGTTCCATTTGAAGAAATGGAAACCTAGAAGGGCTCACAGTTTCCTATCTGTTAAGTTGCGGGGCCAAAATGTAAACATATTTTCTGACTCTAAGTCCAAGATTTACAAATACATCTCTGATAGTTTCAAGTTTAAATGAGGTTCATTCATTTCAGTAACATATTTTGCACCAAGTACCTGGATGTTTTGGAGATGAGTATATCTTACATCCTAGCATTATATCCTGGGATATTCTGATCTATTTGTTTAAGCCAGGAGTTGTGCTAGCGCCAATGGATTGAAGTATCTGCTGCTCTTCTGAGCAAAGAAATGGAATAAACAATTTTAAGAACTTTAACAGAACCATGCACCCAAGAGGAAGGACATTTTATTCTGGGTGCAGAATATCTTTATCAATTGCCTGGCTGAAAGAACTGGGGATTAATAAGGATTAGAATGGCAAGCAAAATGAAGATAGATGGAGTTGCTAAGGGATCAAGGGACCAGACTAGAATTCAATATGATCCTGGGTAAATTAAAAAGACAGCTTGTTAGCAATGAGGAAAAAAATCAGTAGGAACAAATGCAAGGTGGCTCATCCCAACAAAAATCCACATTGCTGCAAAGGTGGGTAAGACTGGCTAGATATAACCATAGTAGATACTTGCCTCAAAGCCAATGAGTACCATGTGATGGATGGGAGTCAGCAATATTAATTTCAGGTGTGGGAGTTCATGGAAAAGATGAGAGTCAGCAATATTAATTTCAGGTGTGGGAGTTCATGGAAAAGACAAGAAGACTTTAGTTCAATGAATGGGGAATTTATCTGACCCCAGCCTCAAAGTAGATCAACTCTTCTTGAAATATGTAATCAAAGTTCCTTTATCTTTCATTTCATGGACTTTATTACTGTTGTAATTTTCAACATTTTGATGTAATTATGTGATTAATATGATCTTTTCATTAGATGGTCAGTTCCATGAAAGCAGGGCCTGGATCTGTTTGCATCATGCACGCAATGCCTGCCATGCAGTGCCTGCCGTGCGCCTAATGTGCAGCTGGTTACTTCTCGATAGTTATTGAATAAGTAAATTAATATGAGGCTGAAAATAATGTATACTAGCACTTGGCAAATGATGGCCCACTGATCAAATTTGGCCCATAACCTGTTTTTGTATGGCCTATAAACTAAGAATGGTTTTATATTTTTAATGGTTGAAAAAAATCAAAAGAAGAATATTTTATGATGTGAAAATTATATGAAATTCGAGTTTCAGGGTCTATAAAGAAATGTTTGTTGGAACACATCCCACATGTGTACCTATTTTCTATGACTGCTGTTGTGCTAAAACAGCAGCATTGTGTAGCTGCAACAGAGACCACGTGGCTCACAAAATCTAAAATATGTACTATCAAGCCCTTTATAGAAAAATTTGCTGGTCCTTGGTGTAGACAATCTGATTCTCATCATCCTGGGGGTTTTGTCAACTCATGGGCGTGTATTCCTAAGCTTTTGGAGGATATCTAATGGATAAAGTGACTTTTGTGCCCTCTCTCCCTGCATTGAAACAAAATAACCACTCTCTTGTTTTCTAAAAGACTGAAGGTTATAAAATAAGAAACTGCTCAGGTCTCCGGAATGGAGGCAACGATTATTGAATGAATAAATTAATAGTAAGATGAGAATCATGTAGACTAGGGATTGGCAAGACTAGGAGCTCTGGAGGCATATGGAATTGGTTTCAAATCCTAATTCTGCCATCCAAATGTGTAATGTTAAGCAAAATAATTCTCTAAGCCTCAAGTAACCTTTTTATAAAATGGGAATAAAAAGTTATCTTCCTCACAGGATGCTGTGGTAGTTAAATTAGGTATGATAGACACCTTTTAGATTCGTTTGCCCATCCAAAGTCCTTTCTCTGAGAACTGTTCCCCCACTTCCAACTCCAGGGGCAGCCTGTACAGCCCTTTCTACCTTCTCTCCTCTGACCACAACGGCTAGGACAAAGCATGAACAACCGATGCAAAGTTTATCTTAGGCCAACTAGGTGTTTTCTCTCAAAAATTTTAAAATGAAACATAGAAATTCTAGTTAGTCCACTTGAGGCACCTGGACTAGAGCCACTTGTTTGGACAACAAGCAAGGATAGAAGAAACTGGTTTGCAGACAGAGCAAAATGAACACAAAATGAGCAAGATATTTGTGTAGAGAATGAAAGTAGCTCCGTTCTGGTGGGATGGGAACCCTTCTGAACCTGTTATGAATGGCAGCAGGCATTTTCAACTCACAGGTAGAGGTCTAAGTTAGTTAAGTACTGCCAATGGAGCCCAGCCCACCTCCGTCTCCAAGTTGCTTATACAATTCAGCCCCTCAAGCATCCACATCTCCCTATGGATAAGCTACAGAAAACGGGAGCAATTAAAGGTGTCTTGCATTCCATTATTTGTGCTAAACATTTGTTGCAGACTTTTTGTTCTGAATTCTTTAGCATCAGAGGGAAAAGACTGGAAAAGAGAACAACTACACACAGAGGTGGGTGATCCCATTCCATAAAACCAAAACTTTGGAACCTATCAAATCTGTCAAGTCTCAGGTATGACATGCTAGCAATATATTGTTAAAAATTGAGCTTCAGATCCAAACTGCCATAGCAACTCCCTGATTGCCTACTCTCAGAAGACTGAGTTCCTTCTGCAGCTGCATAGAAGTTGGATATATGTAGAGATTTATAAAAGAATAGCAGCAAAGGGGCCAGAGATTTCCCGTGCTACAGATTTTTCAGGGAAACACATGGCAGTTTGGGGAAGTCCCTGATGCTAATGACTTTCCACTTCCTAGTTTCATTCCTTTGTTTGCAGCCAGGGTACTTTTTGTCCTTGGTTCAGGGAGGTGGTCATGCACAAAATCCTGTTTTAAGACTAGCTCTAATGGAGTTCAGTCTATTCTCACAAACATGCCTGGACTGAAATAATAAATTTCCTAGTGCATACATGTCATTCAGCAATGTAATGATTGTCATTATTTTTCAAAGTATTATTAGTTGGCATTATTATTATGGAATAATGGAATACTGCTATGGAATATCCAGTGGAAGCCAATAGCCAGTGGAAGATTGAGACTGCAGTGTGCAGGAATAAATGACATGGTGCCTGGGATTTGCTTCAGAACAATTCCATGATAAAACTTTCTTTTTGTTTTTTCTTGTTTGTATATGTGTGTGTGTGTGTTTCCATGATAAAACTCTAAAAACAGAAAAAGAAAATGAGAAAGAAAGAAATAGATAAAGCAATTTTGGTAAACTCTTGGTAATTGTTGAGTCTGGGTGATGAGTATATGGGAATTCATTGCATTATTCATTTTGCTTTGTGTATATTAGAATATTTTCATAAGAAAAAATTAGATTAAGATTATTTTTAGAGTTAAAATAATTAGGTATTAAATATAGTAAGTTGCTTACATAAAAGCTCTAAAATGTCAGTTCATCATACAGGTTGCAAAGAGTATTTTAGAACTATTTATTCTTTCAAAATAGAAAGAAACTTCTCTTGGATAACGTAGAGTGGCCCTGAGACAGGGAAAGGGACCAAATGACATTTCAAGACACACACACACTTGTCACCTTTACTATTCTGTATTAGTGCATTTCTTCCTAAACAAAAGGTAAAGCATTCTTCCCAAGAATATTTAGAAAACCATCAATAATCCAGATGTGTCAAACATTGCAATATGTCTTTAAATCTCAGAAGGAGAGGGAAATCACATTACAGATTTCTTCTTTTTCCAGTACATGATGCTAATGACAACGAATTGGGTGCTCTTTATTCTCATGGGACAAATCAGGCCAAGGGTTCTGTTCTCTGTGGCTGGTAAATCAGACCCTGGAAACTGTGTCACCCTGGCTGGCCTCTTTCCCTAAGTACATGCAATCAGCCGCCCGCTAGTTCTGGGCTGATGAAGTCCAATTGCTCCATGGGCTGAGGTTTATTCAGTTTGTATAAATGGGAGAAATAAAGACCAAATATGGCCTGGCCTAAGTAAGGCATACCAGTTTGAAGCACAGAACTGAGCCAAGAAAGGGAACTATGGGAAGAAAGGGGCATAAAACAAAGTCCCCAGCATGCTCTCTGCTCTACAGGCAGCCAGAGAAGGAGCTTCTCAGTCCACCCCTGAGAAAAAGAGGCTACCCGAGGTTGGCAGAGAGGGTGTGCTGATGATGGAAGGAGAAACATTGATGCCTCCTCGGTCCTTTAATTCCACCACCTTATGACCATGGCATGAAACTCATAACTCCTGCCTATGCAGGTTGGAGAATTGAGAAGAAATTCTATTTGAAGAAAAGGGTGGTACCTGGAGGCAAGTGAACAGAACTGGATGACCGAACGCCATCTTAAAGAAAGGAACAAGGCAGCACCTAGCACAGAACCTGGCACATAAGAGGTTCTCCATAAATTTATTCATTCATTAGAAAAAAATGGAGAGTGGGTGCCTACTATGTGCTCTGTACTAGGAAATTCAACCCTGAAGGAAATAAATATAAAGTCCTTGGCCTCTTAGAACACAGAGTCTGTTGGGAGGATTGGTAGTTATGCAGACAAACATATAATTGCTAAGTCTGATAATCAGAAAAACACTGATTTCAAGGGGCTATGGGAATCTTTAAGTGTTTTGTGCCCAAAGGCACCCAATGTCAGAATAACATCATTAACTAGGAGTCCAAGCTCCAGAAAGAGGCTTCCTGGATTCAAATTCCAGTTCTATCACTCCCTTTCTAGGTGACCCTAGGCTGGTTACTTAACTTCTCTGTTTTTCTGAGAAACAATCATGTTAATAATAAAGTGAATGTGAGACCCAGCCTCAGTCCAGAATAGGAATCTGAACTCTAATGGCTCTGCCTCCTGGTCCCCTTGCCTTCGGACTTCTGGTTGGATTTGACCAATGGAAAGCATGTTCAAGAGATTAGAAGGCTGTGGTTTGGCAGTTACCAATTTCTTCTGTCTCCTGGCCCTCCCCTAGAACTCTCACTAACTTTGAAACTCACCCCCCTCTAGACTGGTGTCTGGTAAAGGCGAAAAACTCTCTGCTGTTGCTAGAACAGCAACATACCCCATTGGTTTCTTATAATAGTCCCTTCACTAAACACCCTTCAACTACTCTCTTTAAGTGTACCATGTGCTTTCCACTGAGGCCCTGACCAGGGCACCTGAAAATAATACTTGGCCCTTGATAAGCACTTTATAAACAGAAGCTATTAATATCCAAGTAAGACACTGTTTTAGATTTGTGTTATGTTATAGACAGTGTCTATGACACCCCCTAACATTGAAAACATGTTAAGAGGAGATAGTCTAACTCTTCCCAAACTCTCTAGAAGCCCAACAAAAGAGGATAAGAAAATAAGGACCCAGCAAAACACTAACATAAAGTGGCCATTCCTGAGTGAAGCAATAATAATTCTGGTCACCAGCAGTCCTTGCCTGTGTGCAAAAATCACCATGCCATTATAAAAAATAAAAGTACTGTTGGACCTTTGACAATGATGAGAAAGGGGAGATTTTCCAGCAAAAGAATCTCAGCCAAATTTGAAGCTGTTATTTACCCGCTTAAGACAGAAAGTATCCTCTCTGGGTTCCTCGTGATCTAATCCTTTAAGCCTTCTGCTGGCACTGGAAACAATGTTAAGCTTTGGGATCAGGCCCTTTGGTTTCTATAATCCATGGGAATTTGAAGATGATAAATTTGTGGAGAGCCTGAATGTTCCTAACATGTAATGGAGCCCAAGGGGGAAATAATTAGGATACAGTCACGTAACTCCGTTAACTCTTCTGGAAGGCTCTGAATTATGTAAGTCCCCTGCTGCAGCTTTCCTCCCCTGCAGCCCCATTTTGCCATGCAACAAGGAAAAAGGCAGAGGCAATGAAAGCAAATGAAAAAAAGGAAAGATCTTTCCAATATGACTATTTATTTGCATTTTCTGTGAGAAGTCTGGTGGGGAAAGAATTCAAACTGACAACACAAATGAGGGGCAAGAATCAGCATTAGACTGAACTTACTCAGGCTCTCCGGGTCACCCCCAACCCTTGACCATCCTTGCCAAGGGTGACTGACAGCTACACACAAAGAAGAATACATTGAACCTATTCTCATTAATAAGATTTGTGGGGGCAAGATAGTCCTAATTTATGCTGGCGTGGGCTGAACTATTGAAAATAAAAGGATGAACAAGAAATTTCTTTCATTTCAGCTATAACTGTCCCTATAAATAGGACATCTACAAAGAGAGTGGACTTTTGTGGGCTGTTCGCACGATGCCTATGAAAGGTTGTAAGAAAACCTCAAAAAATCAATTCTTATTCTCTGTTTGTCAGAGGCACTAACCTAGATTTGCCATCACACCCGTGCCAAGAAGAGAGCCTGCAGAGACCTGGGTGGGAATTGCTGCCTCTGTGTGGGTACCGCTGAGGGGTTGGTAGCAGGAAGTATCAGCTGGTGTCAGAAAAGAGGGACACCTCCTACACTTGGTTCATGCTGTGTGCTGCTTCATCTCTTCTTCTCTCACCTACCGTCTCATAAGACATTATCCGACTCATTTTTATTCCAGTAGACTTGGTAGAAGCCTATAGGTGAGCCAGAAAAAAAAAAAAAAAAGAAAAGATAATTGAAAGCCATCTGTGATTTTCAAGCACAAATAGCTCTAAACAATAACTGGCAGGGAGTATGGGCTTAGTAAATGTTTGTCTGACTCAAGTGAAGTCAGTGTGCAAGTTTTTGTTGTGGAGCAGACCAAGGCATGCTGGTGCACCTGCAGGTTTGCCATAACTTGAGATAACCAACATCCAGGTGGGCTTTCAAGCCACGAGGAGAATGTACCTAGCCATAAGCAAACGTGGGACAGGTAAATTCAGGTAGGTGGCACAATCTGAAGAATTGTCAGGACTGTTCTATTTCCAGGCTCTTGCAGTTCTACTATTAGTGAATCACTTCTGGGAGCAAATGCTATCTTCCCAAAAGAATTCATCCGGGAAGTAATTTTCATAAGATCTCATATTTTAAGCATTTAGGACTTTTCTGTTTGCTTTCATATTCTTTAATATGCTTAATTCTCAAATTGTTTGTTTTCATCTAGGTGGAATCTTTACTGGTAACCACTGTACAGGTGAGGAAATCGCCATCTTGATTTCTAGGGAAATGCTTTTTAGAAATTTGACTCAGGAATTCCAGGACAGGTAGTGTGTAGGGTGCTGATCTATTTTGCAGAACAAGTTCTCTCACTAGAGAGATAGATTTATGGGAAGCCTCAGACCTCTTGGGTTGGGAACTGAAAGCAGAATCTATCTAAAAGCTCCAAAACAACTTTGCACTCTGCATATGGTTCATTATGAATAATTTAGTAAAATATTCTTAAATTCAAAACAGAACCTGGACCCCAAAATGATGGATGGATCTTAAGAACACTTCACGTGGGCAATGTCTGCACACTCTGACAGAAATGCTTTGAATGCAGCTTTCTTTTCAACCATTTGGCAGCAAATGTCCATGTTTGCAGCCTCATTAGGGAGACTAACACTTGTGTCTCCTGCTGATCATGCTACTGTGCAGACAGACTTCATCGACAGGCTTGATTGAATGTTCTGATTGGAAATTTTCCTAGAAAGTTTCTGTGCAGAACATGTGGATACAGCTTTGCTTTCAAAACATTTGTCTACACATAGGCAGAAACCAGTGGGCTTAGAAGGAAGAATTGAAAGGATTATTGTCAAGCCTACGTTCTTGAAGTAATGCAACATAACTACAGGAGACAGCCCTTAAGTATACTGAAGAGGCATTTCTTAAGTATGCTAAAGAAGCAGATCTTGTCCAAGGTATTCCTTGGGCAACATCCGCTCAGTAAAAATTCATCTTTTGATCCGTTCCTTCAAGAATTCTTTACTTCATCTCATTTCTTGGCTTAGTTTTGCTTGACCTGAAATAGTGGTTTCCTCTGTTAACATCACATTTTCAGCTTCCTCCACCTAGGCCTGCTTCCCCATTGCCCTCTTTCTAACACTGGGGATCCAAAAAGAGTTCTCAATGTCTCTCTGAAATTTCCTGATGGAGAACATGATACTTTACAAAGAAAGCAACACAGGTAAAGGAAAATACTGCTCAGAAAGCTTTTGTTTCTTGACTGCATCAGTTATTTATTCTGCAAAACAACCATCCCAAAACTTAGTGGCTTAACGTGGCACCCCATTTTAGTTCATGATTTTATGAACTGGCAGTTAGGCTTGGCTCAGCTGGGTGACTCTTCTGGTTTCTACTGGCTTGGCTCAGAGATCTACAGACTTGTGCTTATCAACTGGAAAATCATGTCTAAGGGGGGCTAGCTAGTCTAAGATGCTCTCACTCAAATATCTCATGGTTGGCTCACTGTTACCTGGGATGATGAGCATGAATGAACCGTGTGTTTCTCATTCTTCCACAGGATAATCTGGACTTTTACATATGGCAGCTTAAAACAATTCTGAGAGGAATAGAAGCATATAAGTGCTCTAGAAGCTGTGTTCAAAACTATTATGTAACTTCCACTGTATTCTATAGGCCGAAGAAAGTCAAAAGGCCAGCCCAGAATCAAGACTTGGGGAATTAGATGTCTTGATAGGAGTTGTTGCAATGGGAGGTGGTTACAGAGATAAGTGAAGAATTGAGGACATGTTTATGTGACTCAAAGGAAGTTTATTAACTAGAGAATAGAACCTACTGACCTAAATACGACTTATTTCCTGACCCCATAAGCCTCATTCTTTGCCCTTTGAAACTCCAAGAGAAGTTCAAAGAATTTAGGGGACTTAACACAATTCCATCTGCATGAATTAGAAAAATATGGGTCAGAGATAACCGTGTTTTTCCAAAAGGTGAAGTTTCTCATTAATGATCTCACAGAGCGTGGAGAGCTCTAGACTGTGCCATACAATACTAAACAAAACCCCTGATCTAGCCATCACAAAGCCTTGGCATATAAGGACTTTTTCACTATAGTCACAAAATATGCTTCAGCCAGCACTTGCCCTTACTAACTAAGCCTTTCAACATTGTAGACTTTTTGATCCAATTCTTGTATCCTTGATCCCTGCCCTTCAGGGTCAGCTCTGGGATGCCCAGATGTTTAACCAAACTCAATATATGAGGGCTATCAATCAGTCTGAATAGAGAGGCAGATGGAACAAAGACAGATTAGGGAGGCTTGTTGAAATTTGGCTTTTTTTTTTTTTTTTGCCCTCCACAGTACAATCATGTTCCCAACACTGATGAATGATATTTTCCTCACTCATCTGACTGAAGGAGGCAGAGAGGAGTATAATCAACTTCTGTAACATCCTCAGCTATTCCAGTGACTGCTTCTCCAACATATTAATTCAAATGGGCCTGGCTCTTCTGCATGAGGACAAGAACTCTGTACATACGGTCTCCAAAATAGCATCCTTCATCTGTCCTCCATTCACTCTCCCTATACTGACAGTTCTGTGACTGCTTACTTCATTTCTACAGGGTTTGCCTGGCTGGACAAAGAATATCTGACTGAGGTCGCCAGTTTGCTTCTGGTTATGAATGGTGCTACATCTAACTCTTCTCTACATACTGTCTCCTGTCAGATGAAAGGGAACAATCAGACAATAGAAGATGTCTCACAATTACCAGATATCAACCTCCATTACTTATAATTTCTGTAAAGTAACTGTCATCCCACTTCCAAGCAGAATACCCCCTCACTGTATTGGGGGTTTTACCCCCTAATCACCTCATCCTATGGGGTTTTCCTCATGCCAGCCTCAATTGCTACCCTTTTTGAAAGGTGCTCAGCCAAGCTTTGTTTGATTGATTGATTGATTGATTGATTGATTGATTGATTGATTTTAATATTTTGTTTTGAGACAGAGTCTCCCTCTGTCACTTAGGCTGGAGTGCAGAGGCACAATGTCGGCTCACTGCAACCTGGTCCTCCCAGGTTCAAGCAGTAACCTGCTCACTGGCACACCTTTTATTGGATTTCCTTCTTTTCCTGCTTCTTTTCCCGACTCCCTCATTAGTGCTTTCCTGGAATCACTTCAAAAATAAACTACTTACACCAAAGTTCTTTTCTCAGGATCTGTTAACTAACTAAGACACTTGTGGATAAGTGGAAAAATATGACCCTTTTCTCAAAGTCCACTGACTTTGTCCTAAGATAATGCACTGAGTGCAAGTTGAAATTAAGATAGAACAAAAATTCTGAGTAGCCCAAGAAAGCCAGTTGATAGCAGAGATGGTAAGAGAAGTCCAAGTTGCCACAACCACTACAGCCTATATGATGCCTTTTGCACATTTCAAAAATATTTTAGTTCCTCAAGACACTTTTCATCTATTGAAACATTTTCTGATATAGGACAAGGCACATTATTGCCGTATGCCAGGAAATTGTCATAATAACTATAAAAATGTACAGTTCCTAAGATGTAAAAGGCTAACCCAAAGTCCCCCACTTTCACAATCATATATGGTAACTCTGCCTTTACTCGGGTCAGTTACAATTCTTGTTCCTCTAAGGCCCAGCCAGGCCATGATTCCTGCCCTTGAATTCTGGTAAGAAACCCTGTTGCATTCTCCCTGTCCTTAAACAGAGCTTGAATGCCTTTAAGGCAACATTAGAAAGAGTTCTAAGTCAATTATTACATGTAAGTCAGGACCCCTCCAGGCCAGTGGTGTAATCAGTATCTAACTCTAAAATTTGTTAAATAGATATTGATGAACTCCAGTTAGAAAACCAGTATGATAACTTAGATCAAGGTCAGTGACACCAACTAGTTATGTAGCACACAATTGTCAATGTAAATTAGGTGTTTAAATGTGTATTTCTTTATTTAAAAAAATATTTAGGTGTATTAGTTAGGTTTATCTGGTGATAATGCTCCATAACACACAATTGCAAAATCTCAGTATCTTAAGACATCTAACATATATTTTACTATTACAGCTGTGGTTTGGCCATTTTCAGCTGGGTTTGGCTAGGGTAGACCCCAAGTTGACTTCAAGTTCAGGTCTGCTCTACATTTTTCATTAAAGGATTTGGGCTGAAGGAATGACATCTACCCAGACGACCCTCTTTCATAGCAGAGAGTGGAGAATAAAAGGCCAAGTCAGGCCAGGTGCGTGACTCACACTTGTAATCCTAGCACTTTGGGAGGCTGAGGCAGTCCAATCAGTTGAGGTCAGGAATTCAAGACCAGTCTGGCCAACATGTTGAAACCCCGTCTCTACAACAACAACAACAACAGCAACAACTATATATATACATATACACATATATAGATAGATAGATAGATAGATAGATATAGATATAGATATGCTGGGTGTGGTGGTGAATGTCTGTAGTCCAAGCTTCTTGGGAGACTGAAGCAGGAGAATTGCTTGAACCCAGGAGGCGGAGGTTGCAGTGAGCCAAGATGGAGTCACTGCTCCAGCCTGGGTGATGGAGTAAGATTCTGTCTCAAAAATAAGAAAAAAGATAAATTCACAGGCTTGATTTAGTCATTCCACAATGTCTATCTATTTCAAAACAGCATGTTGTACCCCACAGATACATACAATTTCTTATTTGTCAATTAAAAATAAATAAATAGAAATTATATATAAAAAAGAAGTCTCTGCTTGGACATTGCCCATGTCAGGTCTAGTCACATTTCATTGACCAAGGAATGTCCTTGGGGTGAGTCGCATCCGAGAAGAAGCGTGTCAGTGCCTAGCAAAGTGGGAGGCACTGCACAAACAGCAAAGGGTGTGCATACGTAATTCTATTTAATGGGGAGTAAAGAATTGGAAATCTACCACAAAGTGGAAATTCTTAAACATACCCTAGACAGAATGTCATAATAAACTCCAGTGTACCCCTATCACACTGCTATAACAATCACCTCATTACTAATCTTCTTTCACTCCCATATAATTTTGAAGCAAATTCTGGATATTATGAATGTCTTTTAAGGGAAGAAAATGAATCTATATTTTTGAAGATGAAAGTTTATTTAGACCTCAAAGAGTTTACAAAACAGTAAAAAGGATTTACTACTAAATCAACTTGATATATACATATTGAACAACATTAAGAAACAGTGGGCCGGACGCAGTAGCTCACACCTGTAATCCCAACACTTTGGGAGGCTGAGGCCGGCAGAAAACTTGAGGTCAGGAGTTCAAGACCAGCCTGGTCAACATAGCAAAGTCCCATGTCTGCTAAACACACACACAGACACACACACACACACACACACACACACACACATATTAGCCAGGTTTGGTGGTGCGTGTCTGTAATCCCAGCTACTTGGGAGGCTGAGGCAGGAGAATCACTTAAACCCAGGAGGTGGAGGTTGCAGTGAGCCATGATCGTGCCATTGCGCTCCAGCCTGGGCAACAGAGCAAGACTCCATCTCAGGAAAAAAAAAAAAAAAGAAGTAGTCAATTCCAAGATGCTGTACATGGGTGTTTTACACTGAATATTGATGAATTTTATACTTAACTGCCTGGTCTAGCTGAAATAATGAATACTACCGAAAATTAAAAGTGAATGTCCACTCTTTATCTAGTTCATTAATCTTAGTGACAAAAGAAAAAAAAAGAATTTGCAATAACAGAAGCCAAAGTTCCACTGGACTAGGCTGTGGGCTAGAATCGCATCGTTTTTGGCCAAAGCCTTGCTTTCTCAAGACAGTTTACTTTCATCTTTGGGAACATCTTAAAGGACAACCACAAAATAAACTTCAAGTGAGTTACAAATGGCAAAGAAGAACAAAACTTTAAAAAGTACAAAAGTAAGAAAATTATCAGAGTGTGGTTAATAAAAGGAATCATCAGATCAATATATTATCATGTGACTTTTGACTCATACTTAAAATAACATCTCAGTTTATGAAATGGCCAACAGAAATCCATATATTTTTTTTTTTTTTTTTGAGACAGAGCCTCACTCTTGTCACCCAGGCTGGACTGCAGTGGCGTGATCTCGGCTCACTGCAACCTCCTCTACCTCCCAAGTTCAAGTGATTCTCCCACCTCAGTCTCCTGAGTAGCTGGGATTACAGACGTGCACCACCACACTTGGCTGATTTTGGTATTTTAGTAGAGACAGGATTTCACCATGTTGGCCAGGCTAGTCTCCAACTCCTCGTCTCAAGTGATCCAGCTGCCTCGGCCTCCCAAAGTGCTGGGATTACAGGTGTGAGCTACTGCGCCTGGTCAGAAATCCATTTTTAAAGTCATATGCATGATTTCTGTATTAAGTTGCTAGTACTGCCATAACAAAATACCACAGAATATGTGGCTTAAACAACAGAAGCTTATTTTCTCACAGTTCTGGAGGCTAAAAGTCGAGACCAGGTTGTCAGCAGGTTTGGTTTCTTGTGAGGCCTCTTTCATTGGCTTGCAGATGGTTGCTGTCTCCTTGTGTCCTCATATGACCTTTTCTCTGTTCTCTTGCATCGCTGGTGTCTCTTTTTTCTTAGAAGAACACGAGTCATATAAATTAGGGCCTCAGTCTTACGATCTCATTTAACCCTATTACCTCTCTACATTCATATTGGGGGTGCTAGTGTCAACGTGTAAATTTGGCAGGGACACAGTTTGTTCCATAACAATTGTATCAGCCAGTAAGCATTATTACCTCTTACAACTGATACCAATACTAAAAATACTTAATTAGCTAACAACAAACCATAAGATAGTACTCACTATGTGCTAGGATCCCTTCCATGTGCTTCACAAATATTCACTGCTTTAAAACTTAAAACAATCCTGTCATGCTGGTATTATCATTTCCCCCACCTTACAGATGAGAAAACTGAGGCTTGGAGAAGTTAAAGAAGTAGGCTAGGTGCAGGCTGGGCACAGAGGCTCACTCCTGTAATCCCAGCACTTTGGGAGGCCAAAGCGGGTGGATCACGAGGCCAGAAGTTCAAGACCAGCCTGACCAATAGGGTGAAACTCCATCTCCACTAAAAATACAAAAATTAGCCAGGCGTGGTAGCATGCACCTGTGGTTCCAGCTACTCGGGAGGCTGAGGCAGGAGAATTATTTGAACCCAGGAAGCAGAGGTTGCAGTGAGCCAAGATTGAACCACTGCACTCCAGCCTGGGTGACAGAGCAAGCCTCTCATCTCAAAACAAACAAACAAACAAAAACAGGAGAAGTAGAGATAGAGTAACCAGTTAAATCAGGATGCCCAGCTAAATTTAGATTTCAGATCAACAATGAGTAAGTTTTTAGTACGTGTATATTCCAAATAGATGACATGTCTATGCTAAAAAAAAGTATAAGTTGTTAAAATTCAAATTTAACTGAGCATGCTGCATTTTTACTTTCTAAGTCTTGTAACCCTAAGTTAGAGGTAAGGTACTTTTTAAAATTATACTGGAGCAGTGAGTTTTAAATTGCTCAAGAGACCCTGGAATTTTCAAGAGATACATTAGGAAATTGTTGAGAGGGCAAAAGAGAAGACAAACATTAAGATTCTCCCTTACAAATATAGCATCTCCTTTATAATCTCTTTTTATACACTGAGATTTGCTATGAATATTCACTTGAGAAAAATATTTCTTTGACTTTAAAAAATAAAGGTGCAAAACTACTGTTTTTCAAGTAAAATTAACGTAACTTCTGGATGTTTCGTTTTTTGTTTGGGGCATTTTCCCCCCAAAATTGTGCCTTTGTCTTTTCCAAATCTGGTATTTTCTAACTTTCTCTCTCCCTAAAGAATTCTCTAAGACTGGCTCATTTGCTTGGAGGACCCTCAAAGAGAGGTTTGCAAACTCTGACCAGTGGCCTACAGGCTTACTCTGTTTTTGTAAATAAAACTGTATTGGCATTGTCCATTAATTTACATGTTAGCTCTTGCTGTTTACACATTGCAGGGCTGAGCTGAATAGCTGTAACAGAGACCACGTGGCCCAGAATGCCAATAAATATTTTCTCTATTATTTACAAAAAAAGTCTGTCAACTCCTAATCCATATGTATCTGCTTCTGATTGCTGAAAGAATGGCTTAGAAACAAGCTGTCATGAAGAATTTTTTTTTTTTTTTTTTAGGTTTAAAAGAGGAGATTAACTGGGCAGATCGATTTTCTGTGGTCACTTTTAACTACTTTATGCCACTTGGAAAAATTGTCTTATAAAATAGCCGAGTTATCCAGACAAAGTGTTCTTATTGAAGATTCAGTCACATGGGTTGTTGCTGGTAATGATCTTTAATTCTGGAGAGATGAAAACGACATGAAGCTTCTACTGAGACAAAGTCTATCAATATTTTTCTGCACTGATGACGACTCTTTTCAAAAGTGAACCTTGAAGCAGAAACCCGATAATTTCTTCCCTGTTTCCACGTCACTCTCTTGTCAGTTCTCTTAACAAGTTACAATGGTCTGCAACATTAGAATTCCAGACAAGGCATTTAAGACCATTGGACTCTTATAATACTCTATAGGGGTTTAGGCTGATCATCCCAAAATCAGCCCTGGAAACTTTAACAGAACTGCTGTGTCTTCGAAGTCATATCTTAGTGACACCTTAGTCTTCGTTTGTGGAAAGTTGTCCATAAACACATTATCCACCTCTTGACCCTGGAGAATCAGTTCATTATTGCTGCCTCATTTTGCCTTTTAAGCAGTTATTTTATTTAGCTCCCAGATTCTTCCTGAATCACCAACAGTCATAACTCTTCCAGGGCCATGAAAGACTCAGGAGAGTAAAACCACTTAGAAAAATGTTCCTCTCTGAAAGTTGAACTCTACATACTTAGTACTATAAAAATCACACTGTCAATCTAGCTGGTACGCATATCAGTAATATTATAATTTCTTGCATTTTTCTTATTTACACTTTCTTGTGATGTGGATCATGTATGATTTTTAAAAATTTAGAGTGTCCAAAAAATTAAAAACATATTTTAAACGAAAGATGTTATGACATAATTTAAAGAATCACTTGAAAAAACAGGCATACAGTCATATCATAGAAATCTCACCTTTTCCATGATTATCACGGTTCAGATTTTTTCCCTGGAAATCGAAGAGCCACATTAACCGTATGTTTCAAAAACATATTTATTATAAGTGATGAGACAATCCCTTTACATCATTTATAATGTCTACATCATTTACGATATCTATTTATGATAATAGAAACATATTTGTCTTAGTCTGTTTTGCATCGCTCTAAGAGAATACCTGAGGCTGGGTAATTCATAAGCAAAAAGTTTTATTTGGCTCATGGTTCTTGCAGGCTGTACAAGAATCATGGCACTGGCATCTGTGTACAGTGAGAGGCTTACAGTCATGGCAGAAGGCGAAGGGGGAGCAAATGTGTCCCACAGTAAGAGAGGGAGCAAGAGAGAGGGACAAGGATGCCGTGCTCTTTTAAACAACCAGCTTCCACGTGAACTAATGGAGTGAAAACTCACTTATTACCTCTGGGAAATCACCAAACCATTCAAGACGGATCTGCTCCCATGACCCGAACACCTCCCACCAGGCCCCACCTCCAACATGGAAGACCAAATTTCAACATGAGATTTGGAAGGCACACATATCCAAACTATATTAACATTAGAAACCAACTCCTTAGAAATGAGACATCCCTTTGGTGCAAACAAGGATCAATCAGTCCTATTAGAGACTTTTCGAATGTATAAAAAATGTCTGGGTGGTTAGGGAAGCCAGTGTGCACTATCTTATTTGATTGATGTTATCCACAGTAACCTTGGCAGTGTCTGGCGTTTGGTGATTCATTTGAGATTGGTGTTGGTCCTGAGATGCCTCTTGAAGATGAAGCAAGTTGATGTATGTCTAGAGCTTGAAGAATAATTGGCCGGGCATGGTGGCTCACACCTGTAATCCCAGTACTTTGGAAGGCCGAGGCAGGCGGATCACAAGGTCAGGAGATCGAGACCATCCTGGCTAACATGGTGAAACCCCGTCTCTACTTAAAAAAAAAAAAACACAAAAAACACAAAAAACACAAAAATTAGCCAGGCGTGGTGGTGGGCGCCTGTAGTCTCAACTACTGGGGAGGCTGAGGCAGGAGAATGGTGTGAACCCAGGAGGCGGAGCTTGCAGTGAGCCGAGATCACGTCACTGCACTCCAGCCTGGGCGACAGAGTGAGACTCTGTCTGAAAAAAAATAAATAAGTAAAATAAAATAAAGAATAATTTTCCATGAGGACCTCAATAAAAGGCACCTGAATTTCCAGGTAGAAGTTGGGAAGAAGTCACCCCAGGAGATATTGGGAGGCTGAGTGTTTTTTCAGACAGAATGAACCTTCACTTTCTTTCTCTAACAGTCATGGCAAGAAATAATTGGCTTGTGAGAATCAATATTGAAGCTGGAAAAATGATGGCATCTGAACAAGTAGACACAGCCCTAGTCAAGGCAATAAACTTAGTGCCTTCTATGTAGAAAAGCCTAGGAATACATATTGTGAGAGATTCATAACATCACTGGCCTTAATACTATACCTTCTCATGTTCCCCTTGGCTGTGTAACTTTCTAGTGTCCTTATGCTCTCTCTTGGGGTTGGCCAATGTGACTTGCTTTGGTCAATGGGATATTAGCAACCATGACACAACCCGAGGCTTATAAAGTTGCCTGCTTACTGGGGCTTGTTCTCACTGTTGCATCCCAGTTATTCACGTCGCTCCAGCTGACAGCCAGCCAACAAACAGCCAGACACATGAACCCAACCAAGATCAGAAGAACCGTCCCACCAAGCAGAGTCTAAATTGCTAACATGCAAATGCATGGTAAGTGCTACTTGTTTATGACATTGAGGTTTTCTTGGTTATTTGTTATACAGCTTTATTGTGGCAGTAGATAACTGATACTGATATATGTGGTAAACATGACAGATAAGGTCTCTCTTCTCCCAGGCTTACATTTTATTGGGGAAACAAGATAATAAATGAACAAATAAACAAAGGAACAAATGAACTAGAAAAACTAGCTAGTGGTAAGTGATATCACAGAATTACATCAGAACGGGGAGGGGTGGTGGAATTAGGGCCTACACAGTGGCTTTACTTTTGATATTGAAGGATGATCTTAATTAGCTTAAGATCTGAATGAAAAGAGTCAGCCAGGCAGAGACCAGTGAAAGTAGCAATCTAGACAAAAGTACTAGCTAGTGCCAAGGTCCTAAAAAGGGAATGAACTTGGAGAATTCTAGAAACAGAGAAAGCCTCTCGGCTTGTGGTATAGGGATTGAGGGAAAGAGGAGCAGTACAAGATAAGATCATAGAGGAAGACAGGATAAGATCAGAGAGGAAGACAGGCCAGATTACACAAGGTTTGTAAACCAAACAAGGAGATTAGAGTACCCACCAGAGATAGCCTTTATGTACCCACCATAGATGGCCTTTGCATTCCCATCAGAGATGGCATTTGATGTCTTTTTTCTCAGCCCTAGGTCAGAGCACAAACAGCAATAACAGAGAAGCAAAAGAGACATTGTTGGAAGAAAACAATCCCATTCCCGGCTTCTGTAAAAGGAACAGGAGGGGACACAGAGGCAGATTCCTGGGGATAGGAGAATGGGAAGGAGGGGAAGAGGGAGAAGATACCCCTAGACTGGGCAGCAAAGGGAGGTCTGAAGGCCTGCCCCTCCTGCAGGGGCCAAGACGGAGCCTTCAGGAGGGACAGGAACTCCTGGGGCTTCTGCAAGGACACCTAGGATACCTTCTCTAGGCACTGTAGCCCTGGCATTGACAGGTGTACTTTGTCTAAGAATTGCAGGGAGCCTCCATGGTCTCAGTTTCTAAGCACCATGGAAACTTCCCAAGATGCCATTCATCATGACTCTGACTCAGACAATGGGCATACTAGGGAAGCCAATGTACACCATCTTATTTGATTGATATTATCCACAGTAACCTCAGCAGTGGCTGGTGTTTGGTGACTCACCCAGTGTGGAATAAGGAATGGAGAGGCCTTGCTAAATATTTCTGTGCCTGAGACCTCCCCTCCTCCGTAGCCAGAGTTGCCATGACCTTGTAGCTGAGGCTGGGGCTCAGAGCCCCAACTCTGACTCAAAAGAATGTCCAGGAGCCCAATGCCATGAGGCTCAAGGTGAAGTAATTTGATTTTCAAGAAAATTAAGAAAGCTGCCCTCTACATCTCAGAAATGCTGTGTTTAGTAAAAGAAGCCAGACACTTAAATGAAATTCAGGAACAGGAAAAACTAACCTATGATGATAAAAATCAGAACAATAGTTTCTTCTGGGGGTTGAGGTGGGGGGCAAGTGACTGGTAGGGGCATGAGGAAACTTCAGGGGTGATAGAAATGTCATTCTCTTGATCCACATGAAGCTTTCAGGTCTTGAGCTAAATGTCACTACTAAACTATACACTTAAGATTTGTCCATTTCACTGTATGTAAGTTGTGCCACTATAAAGTATTGACTTGAATCTCCCGTGGCACGGAAAGAAGGAAGGAAGGGAGGGAGGGAGGGAGGGAGGGAGGGAGGGAGGGAGAAACAGGAATGAAGGCAGGAAAGGAGAAGGAAATAAAGGTGCATGTGTTGCAGATCCCAGGCTGTCACCCGTTATACTTTCCACTTGTTTTTTCCACAAAATAAGCACCTACTTTGTGAGAGGTTGTGCCAAGCATCTAGTCTGTGCCACGTGGCCAGAGAGAAAAAATATGGAAACAAGCAGGTAAGCATAGAGCACTCAGACCTGGACAGTATTTGTTCTACCCAAGGGTGAAGGAGACAAGCTTTCAGAAAGATTTAAAGGGGAGAGAAAGGATCATGAGGGCTGGAGTGATGGGGATTCTCTGAGATCCGAATTCACCTTGCACTTATTTTTCTTTGAGAATCAGACCACAGCAAGGTAATCTTACAGCCCACGACTTAGCTGCTGCAATCTCTGTGAAAGGTATTTGTGGCTAATACTGATGACACCATGAAGCCCAGGAAACAATTTACAGGGACATGGGATGTTCTGAGCCCCCACAACCATGCATTGCCTAATCATTCTGACAGATTTCTGCAGATACTGTGCTCAGGTCACTGAGTTTCCCAGTTGTCACTGGTGAACTGGAGCAGAGGGAGAAGGAAACTCTTCAGACACACTGTTCCCTTCAGGAAACAAGGGACAAAAGGGCTGCCCTGAGGAGACTTGGGAAAGTGACATTTCTGCAGGGCCGAGGACATCCCGAGGTGACTTTCCAAAACACTGGGTTAAATTGGCCTGATTGTTTATTTTCTTCAGCTCGCTTTAGAAAAGAAAAATGTCCATCTGTCCTTTGATATCAATAAAAGAGCATTTGACATTATTAAAAACACTGATGGAGATTTGTTTGAGAGAACAGAAAATCATGTCACTATTGAAAATGGCAATACACACAACCTTCCTTATGGCCATTTCTCTGCCTCCGTACTTCCAGGCTGAATCGCTTGTCAGCTCCAGCTTCTGGTCACTTTGTTCTCAGGGAAAAAATTTCAGGAACTATCCATTTCCATGCATTTAAATGAGAAATTCCCAAGATGCCATTCATCTTGAGTCTGGAAGCAAAATTTAAACATGTTTCATAAGGAGTATTTTGCCAACACCCTACAATCTGGTTTCTGACACTGCTTTGTCAAGAGGCAAAGGTTTGTTCCCTCCTTTTCAGATGAATTGGAGATGTTCTAAGTCAGTGGTTCTTGAAATGTGGTCCCTGGACCAGCAGCATCAGCATCATCAGGGAACTTGTTAGAAGTGCAAATTCTCAGTCGGGGCAATGACATGCAGCATAGCAAGACCCTGTCTCAAAAAATAAAAAATAAAAAAAGAAAGAAAAGAAAAGAAAAGAAAAGAAAATCCTCTGACTCCAGCCTAGACCTACATAATCAAAAACCCTAGGGGTGTGCCCAGTAACCTATGTTTTAGCAAGTTCTCTAATGCAGTTTGGGAAATGCTACTTTGAAGAACCAAGAAGCTAGGCTCTCTCAGTTCAGGATTGAATTCAGCTTTGATTAAAATCTTTCAAAATAATAGTGACTCAAACAAGGTAGAAGTTCATTTCTCTAACACATAAAAGAAGTCCAAAGGTAAATGTTCAGGGCTAATATGAAGGCTCCATGGTGACAGAGGAAACTTAAGTTTTTTCTATTTTTCTGCTCTGCCATCCTTTATGTATGGTTTTTTATTTCAAGCTGGCTTCATGGTTCAAAATGGCTGCGGGAGCACCAACCATTATGTCTCTGTTCCAGGCAGAAAGCAGAAGTTGGGGGCTAGCGCAAGCAAGTAGGGTCTACTCCTGCTGTTTGTATCCCTCTCAGGAATTTTCTCAACAGTCTCACCTAACAATTCCATTTATATTTTTGGCCACCTGTAGTTCTTAAGAGAAGCTTAGAAATACAGTCTTTTATCTTAAATTAAAATTGTGGTTATTGATAGGTAACTCACTTTCTTTGCCACCACAATTCTAGACCCTCTTCCATATAAATACACATAATTCCAAATATAAAGCAAGGTTAAACTCAGAGGCCAGAAGTGAAAAACACCAAGTCATCTTGATTATGCAGTCCCATTTTGAATATAAACAATGTCATGTCTGCTTCTATTTCATTGACCAAAGCAAGTCATATAAGCAAGCGCAACATCAGTGGGGTGCTAAAGCACACTCTCCAATGGAAGGAGGAGGGGAGTAAGAGTATTTGCTGAACAATAATGCAAGATAGCATAAGACTTGTCTGGGGTGAGAGGGAGATCAAAGCTCTGGCTCCCACCCTTTGAAGAGCAAAGGTTGCTTTGCTCTTCAACCAAAGCAATGTAACTTTGACCTGTTTTCTCTCTTGGACTTGAATAATATTTTATTTGAAAGAAGTGTTAAATTGTTTATATTAAAAAAAAGTTTGAAAACCACTATTTAAAAGTCGCTTATTTTGCCAGTGAAGAATATGGGGTCAAAGGGTAAATGCCTTGCTGATTGTATCTGTCTCAGTACCAGGGCTATGAGATTTGAAGTCAACCAAATCTGGATTTTTAAACCTAGCTCTACCATGTTTTAGCAGAGACACTTTGGACATGTTCACTGTCCTTTCATCATCACAGGCAAGGGTCTGTCCAGTGCCCTAAGTCCTAGGGCTCTCCAGTTGCTAACCACACTGAAGGGATGAAATGTATGAGTGGGCCTTCCACTGGTGTGATCTGTACTCAGAATGAGAAAGACTCTCTTTGCTCCACCGTGTCCACGGGATGAGACAGAAAAGTGCACTGCTCCTGGTGGTGACGCTTCTGTTTAAAATACTGCTGCACTATTGAGTTTCCCTCCTTGCTGTTCTCTCTCCCTTGCTTTGACAACCCTACGCGTGACTCGAGTATACAGCTATCTCCCCTAGTGGAGCACAGGCTTTTTGGAGGATAAAGAGTCATGTTTATTTCTTCCCACCCCTACACCTCACACCTCATTCCACCTCTGCAGCACAACAACCATCCTATCTTCACAGCAGCAGAGATTCTGTAAATGGTTATAAATTAAATAATATGTTTTCTTTTCCATGACCCTATGTAGCTTTTTGGAGAAGACATGACTTCAGGAATGATTTCCCAGAAATTTCGAAAGTCCTTAAAACTAAAGAAGAGAGTCCTGTGATATCCGCAAAGGCTCATTTCCAGAAATTGGCCCAGCCCAAGTGTACAGAAACAAAGAAATGCTACAGCCAGTCAAAACCATTTGGCTCACTGGCTCTTATTTCAAATCAGCAAAATAAACAAACTGCAGTCCAAGTAGGAACTGGTTCTGCTGTCCTCTTCTTTTAAGTCAAGTTACAATGTTTGAATGTTTCAGAAGTTTCTTTCTAATGGGTTTCCTTTTATTGTCTGTGCCAGATGGCCAATGGATCCTAGACTAGTAAATCAACATGCTCACTTTAAACTCTGACTTCATTTGTTTAGTACTTTCCTGGCATCACTTGTGCATATTATAGGAAGAAAGGTGTGGCTGTTGCATTGTTCTTTAATAAATCCAGCTGTGTTTTACCCATATTTCTACTCTAAACATTATGACTTCTGGTTATGCACAAGTTGACAATAAGAGCATGGTGTATGTATACATACATCCCCCATCCACCCAGCACTCCTGGTAAGTAACCAAATCCATCCTCCACCCTGAAATTCAACAACTTGGTAGTTAAAATGAATTCTTTGAGGCACAGTGAAAGACTCATGTCTACCACTCTTGTTCTAAGAATTCATAAGCTGGGATACATTTTACTTTTCTACATCCATCTCTCTTTTTATATGTGCTTTTCTAAGACCAGGACAATTGATCAAACTATTTATTGTGAAAGAGCTCTTCTCACCCTACACATTTCAATTTCATAATATAAACAAGAAAGAAGTAAAATCGCCAGTGAGTCTTCAACTCATGTTGTCACTGCAAACGTGGGGATTACTCAGACAGCCTGCCCCAAACTGGACAACACAGTGATGTCATCCAAGAGAGCCTCATATCTGAATAGACTTATATTTTTAAGTAGTCAAGGAAAAAGCCTAATCAATAAGAATGAACTTCAAATATGTCCACCATCAGAAAAGCAGGACACATACAAATGCCCACAACTTAAATCTGGAGGTAAGATGGCAGAAAACAGGACAGCCTGCATAACCGAGCCTTCTGCTCCAGCAGGGGAGGGTCATCTCTTAGCTTTCCTTACAGATTCAAGATGGTGGACTGAGGGTCAACCTTGTAAGGGGAATCATCTTAGAAGAGTGTTTCACTCCATACTTGGCCTTCACATTCCAACCCAGACATCCCCTTCTTTCTGAAGACTTTTCCTCTTACGTTGGACCTATGAACCTTGCATATGTTCCTGTTGCAGCACTAATCACACAGCAGTCATTTTTCATGTATATGATTGTCTCTTTTACTAGGCTCTGATCTCCTTGACAGTAAGGACAATGCCAACCTGCCCAAAGAACTTAGCACCATGCCTATTGCTTAGTATAAAATCCTGGGGTGTTCAAGCAACTCATATCACCTAGTGTCAGTAGATTTCTTTTTCCTTTTGCAACAGTGAAAACTGGGAATCAGCAACTGTAATCTCTTCTAAAGATTTAGAATCAAGAAAATATAGATAAAATTAATCAATGGCTGATTCTATGGAACTGAGGTTACTATTTACTTGCTTCTTCTTAGCCTAGCCTAACCTCACCCTTTCCCCAGCCCTCCTATCCCATAGCCACAGGTAACAGGTAGGCTCACCTGTCAGTGATCATAGCTCATTGGACTAGCAAGGTCATTTAACCCACAAGATAGAGAAAATTTGATTATGCAATTCAGGATTTTGAATGAAGAAGCCTATAAATTGGTCATGTAGCCTCAAGATGAAGCAGCCATTTATTCTTTTATGGTCACAAAGGATGAACGATGATTACAGAGAGAATTGGGATGATAAAGGTGTCACACAGAGAGAAGCAGAAAATTGTCTGCTCCATGTGTCTCCAGAGAAATACAGACAGAGAGCGAGAGATAGAGAGAGGAGGGAATACCCAGAGTTTTATTTTTCTCAATTATTGTCCAATTGGAAGCCAGTCATTCCCACAACATTGAAATCTATATTACTCCCTTCCACCATATACTCAATATTTATTTTAGCTTATTTACATGGGTCTTAGTTTGCCATACAAACGGAATTATCCCTGACTAAGGCATTGTAAAAGATAGCATTTAAGTTTGACCTAATATATTCATTATTGGTATATACCCATAAATCGGGGCTTGATTAATTATGTTCAGAGCAGTAGAAATTCTTTCTGCAAGGGCTGCTCATGAATAAACCCTTAATTAAAGATCATTTATTCTGCATCATATTGTTTGCAATGTAAAGGTCACCAATTTTTTTGTCAAACTAATCTGGGTTATAATCCCAGCTGTGCTTAGTTAGTAACTAAGTCAATTTTAGAAAGTTACATAACCTCACCCTGCTTTATTTTAAAAATATAATGTAACTTCTACTATGGAAAATTTCAAAAATACCCAAAAGTAAAGAGAATAATATAATAAAAACCTAGATATACATTACCCATCCATAATAATTATTAGCATAATCTCAATGTAATCATGAAAGAAAACATCAAGCAAGCGCAAATTGAGGGACGGTCTACCAAGGAACTAATGAGTGCTCTTCAAAAGTGTCAGGGACACAGAAGTCAGGAAAGGCCAAGGGACTGTCACAGATCAGAGTAGCCCAAGGAGACAAGACAAGTAAACGCAATATGGGAGTACCATGGGTTGGATTCTGATAAAGAAAAATGACATTCGTAGGAAGAAAAGGTGAAATTAGATAACATCTCTAGGTCCGTTAATAGTGCTACCTTGTTAATTTCCTGGTTTTGATCATTTTACCATGGTTATGTAAGACATCACATTAGGGGAAACTAGGCACTATGTACTTGGGCCCTCAGTGCTTAAAAAAAGTACAGCTTTTCTGGCTTTTCTGTATTTCTAAAAGTGTTTCAAAGTTTCAAAATAAAAAGCTTTAAAAATAATATTTATCAACTTTCTGCCATTCTTGTTTCATCTGCTCCTCCTACTCTCTTTTTTATTTATTTCTCAAGTATTTTAAAGCAAATCCAGACAGGATACAATTTCACCATTTGTTCTCTGACTGATAAGGACTCTGTTTTATAGTTTAGTGACAGGACCACACCTAACACAATGGGCAACAGTTCCTTAATACCTAATACTCAGTTTATGTTCCATTTTACCAAATGTCTCAACAATGTCTATTGATGGGTTTTTTGGTTAAGTCAGATTTTAAACAAAATCCTGATATTGTAGTTTGATATGTCCCTTAAGTCTCTTCATCTATAACAGTTTCTGCCCCTCCTCTTTTTTTCATGTTGCTCTTTTTTTTAAAAGAAACTAGGTCATTTTTTCTGTAGAATTTCCCACATTTTGCTCTGGATGGTTGTAAGCTTGTGGTTCAGAGTTTTATTATGTGAAATGGGGACAATAACACTCATAGCTAAGAGAGCTTTTATAAGGCTTACATGAGAAAATGTATGAAAATAAAGGTCTAGCGTTTAGTAAATGTTCATCTCCAGCCCCTTATTCAGCACTTCATCCTCCAATCCTTTCTGCAGGCTTGTAATGTATTCGGTTTTGAATAGTCACCATTTATTTAACACAAAGTTGTCAGCAGACTCATTTGCAGAGAACACTCACTAAGGCTAGCAGATAAGTTTTCACAAATGATAGATAATAAAGATCTGATTCTAGAAAGAGACAAATAAAATTGTATCCAACCTCTAAAAGTGACCATGTAAACCCTCTACTCAAAGTGTGGTCTGTGGACAAGCAGCCGCTCATCCTCTGGAAGTTTGTTAGAAATGTAGCATCTTGGACCCCTTGCCAGAAGTGCTGAATCAGAATATGCATTTTCACAAGATTTTCCAGGATATTTGGGTACATATTATAGATTGGGAAACACTGGTCTTTAGAGCACTCAAATGTGGGTTTTAGTTTAGAAATTGGGGATTCTCCTCCTTCACCCCAGGAGAGAAGATTCTGGTCTACTCTCAAACCCTGGTAGCCTTAGAAAATCTTGTCTCCCTGCCCTCAATTTCTGTCTCTCCACATTCCAGCAAGGAGCTGGACCTTTGTACTTCTATGGGAAAAGGGCAGCAGGAAGTGAATCACTTCTTTCCTTTCTTTTTCCACTGACTCTGTCAGAGGTGTTTGAACAAGAGCAACTCCATCTTGAATAGGAGCTGGGTAAAATAAGGCTGACACCTACTGGGCTGCATTTCCAGATGGTTAGGCATTCTAAGTCACAGGATGAGATAGGAGGTCAGCACAAGATACAGGTCATAAGGACCTTGCTGATAAAAGGTTGCAGTAAAGAAGCCGGCTAAAACCCACCAAAACCAAGATGGCCGTGAGAGTGACCTCTGGTTGTCCTCACTGCTACACTCCCACCAGCATCATGACAGCTTACAAATGCCATGGCAATGTCAGGAAGTTATCCTATATGGTCTAAAAAGAAGAGGCATGAATAATCCACTCTTTGTTTAGCATAATCAAGAAACAACCATAAAAATGGGCAAGAACCCTTTCTTGGCATGTGGATCCAGACCCTTTTCCAGTAACAACTCCTCAGAAAAAGTATTGAGAAAGAGATAGGATTTCTTAGGGTTTCTTAGGCAGCATTTGGGTAAATGATCCATGAATCTGCACATTCCTCAGCTGTATATACAAAAAAGGTCTTTCAAAAATCCTTCAAGTTAGCTGTCATTTTGCCTGTAAGTTTTACTCACTTCCAAGCTTTTGTAAACCAAAAATAAAATTCTAAGCTGCCCAACTCACTGAAGGGACCCCCCTCTCAGCCAAGGGGGATTCCAAAGAAACCTGAAAAACTAATGCAGGCCATGACGGGAAGGGAGACTCAGACATGCTTCATTGTGCCCTCTCCCTTTTGGAGTTCAGGCACAATTCACCAGCTTTAACATTAAAACAGATGTTAAGACAGACAAAACAGACTCTCCCCGCCCACCTCCTTTTTTTTTTTTTTTTTTTTTTGAGACAGGGTCTTGCTGTGTTGCCCAGGTTGTAGTGCACTGGCACAACCACAGTTCACTGCAGCCTTGACCTCCTGGGCTCAAGCAATCCTCCCACCTCAGCCTGCCAAGTAGCTGGGACCATGGGCATGTGCCACCACAACTGGCTAATTTTTAATTTTTTGTAGAGACAGGATCTCACTACAATGCCAGGGCTAACTCCTTGGGCTTAAGCAATATTCCCTCCTTGGTCTCCCAAAGTGTGTGAGCCACTGCACCTGGCCAAAACAGACTCTATTAGCAGTAAGAGACCAAATTCCAACATGACTCTAGTATAATATCACATGACAGATAAAGAAGGAAATCAAAACGTGTTTCTTTGCCATATTTTGAAATAGCCTTGCAAAACCACCTTTTGTGGGAGGAAATTTGCATCTGTAAAGAATCTCCATTAAAATAAGGAGACCTTTCCCTTTCCAGATTCCTCCGAATCCTAGAGATTAACTGAGATTCTAGCACCTCTTAAAGATCTAAATAGGAAACATTTGCCCCATCTCTTGTCTCTAAGGGCAGCCACTTATGAGACTTCATCTACATAATAATAACCTCAGTCTCCACAATCCCTTATCCTTACCTAGACACTCCTTTCTATTGATTTCAGGTCTCTTTAGATAATAACTTAATTCTTTCAACTAATGAATTGCCAATCAGAACTCCCCTTCCTTCAGGTTGTCTCCCTCCTTGAAGTTGTCCCACCTTTCTGGACCAATGTATACCTCACAACTATCAACTGATATCTTATATCTCCCTAAAGCATATAAAACCAAGCTGTAACCCAAACACCTTGGGCACATTTTCTCAGGACCTCCTGAGACTGTGCCTTGGGCCCTGGTTATCATATTTGGCTCAGATTAAGAGTTTGGCTTTTTTCATTGACACTTATGACCACACTAGAGAAAGGAGACATTCTTGCTTTGGGTTAAAGAGATGCTTACAAATGGGACATCTCGGGTAACCTTGGAAGGTTTGCAGTGAGCATGGACCATTGTGACCCCACAATGACAGCTGCCTCCCAGGGGAGGAGTGGAGTGTTTCCATTACACCTGAGCATATCAGTCCACAGACACTTTTGATTTCAGAGAAATTCGATTTTGTTGTAATATGCAGTCATATTAAACACATATGAGGAATTTTCATCTTCCCCCAGAATCCAGGGTAGAGTTGATATCTGAACTTAAAGTCAGACCAAATTAATGGCTCTGAGTATGATGGCTATAAAACAAACAAACAAAAACAACAACAACAACAACCACCAAATACCAACAGCAGCAACAACAAATGTTTTTAATTGTACAAAGAGAAGAACACATCTGAGTGTTTTTAAGTAAGTCACAGACACTATATATTTCCACCTATAATATCTAAATATGTATCTATAACACATTATTTTTTAAACATAACCAAAATAATAGTTTTATGCCAAAAAGAATTCACAACAATTCTTACTATTCAGTACTAGTTCATGTTCAACTTCCCCAATTTTCTCAAATTATTTTGTTTTTACAGTTGGTTCACTAGTTATAAGTCATGTATTATATAATGGTCCCTATCTTTTTTTTTTTTTTAGACAGTCTTACTCCATTGCCCAGACTGGAGTGCAGTGACACCATCTCAGCTCACTGCAACCTCTGCCTCCCAGGCTCAAGTGATTTTCATGCCTCAGCCTTCCAAGTAGCTGGGATTACAGACATGCACCACCAAGCCCAGCTAATTTTTTCATTTTTAGTAGAGACGGGATTCTCCATGTTGGCCAGGCTGGTCTTGTATTCCTGGCCTCATGCAATCCACCCACCTTGGCCTCCAAAAATGTTGGATTACAAGCATGAGCCACCACACCCAGCCCCTATCCATTTTTAAACGCCATTTATATGTTGAAGAAATAAGGCCATTTGCCCTATAGGATTTCCCTAATTCTGGATATGGCTGATGATTTCCTTGTCATATGTTGTAACATACTTCTCTATTTCTGTATTTCTCATAAATGGTTAGTTAGCTATTACATGATTTTTAAGTTAATATCAGGTAACACAAAGTTCTTATACTTAGGGGCTACTATGAACTGAAAGTTTTTATCCCTGCTAATCCTATCAAATTTGTATGTTGAAATCCTAACTCCCAATGTGGTGGTATTAGATGGTAGTGCCTTTGGGAGGTGTTTGGGTCATGAGGACCCAGCCCTCATTAATTGATTAGTGCCTATATAAAAGAGACACCAAAGAGTTGCTTCATCCTCTCTCTGCTACTTTAGGACACAAAGAGAAGTCAGTAGTCCCAGAAGAGGGCTCCCACCAGAACCCTAACACGTTGGCACTCTGCTCTCAGACTTCCAATATCCAGAACCATGAGAAATAAATTTCTTTTGTTCATAAGGCACCCAGTTTCCAGAACCATGAGAAATAAATTTCTGTTGTTCATAAGCCACCCAGTAGGTGGTACTTTGTTATAGCAGCCCGAACTAAGACAAGACAGGGGCTGCCTGGGAAGGATGCAAGTAAGTGAGCATGGCTTTGAGGCTCCACAGAACCCACTCTGCTCAGCTCTGTAACTTAGGCTCCACCTGCCACTTGAAGTCAACCATTCCCTGATTTCTCACTTTATGCTTCTATTCTTCATAGCAAGTGGTGAGTATGCGAGAGGCTACCATGAAGATTTGACATTTGCAAAACACTGATCTAGCATACTGTTGGTACTGTGTAAACATTTATTTTTCTTTTCCTCTCTTAGTCTCACATTTCTTGATGGTTAACTGAAATGACTAGAGCACATGGCCTAAAATTCCTCTCCAGCTAGGAAATGCCATGACCTCTGCTAGATTTTAGCATCAGGGACTGGGTCAGTTAAATTGGCATGGAAGAAAATCCACTGCTTACACTTTCTTTCCAATATAAGGGGCTTAAAAGTTATTTTAAATTATTTTTTCATTAAACAAATATTCACTTGTCCCCAACTGTGTGTAGAGACATGCCCCTGGGGGCACATAAAGATAATTGAGACATAGTTCTTCCACTCAGTCAGCTCACAGTTTGGAAGTAGGGGAGCAAATGAACATACAAGATAAAGAAGCTATACTAGGCTGGGCGCAGAGGCTCATGCTTGTAATCCCAGCACTTTGGGAGGCCGGGGCAGGTGGAGTGCTTGAGGTCAGGAGTTCGAGACCAGCCTGGCCAACATGGCGAAACCCTGTCTCTACTAAAAATACAAAAATTAGCAGGGCATGGTGGCACACACATCTGTAATCCCAACTACTCTGGAGGCTGAGGCACAAGAATGGCTTAAACCTGGGAGGCAGAGGTTGTAGTGAGCCGAGATCAAGTCAATGCATTCCAGCCTAGGTGACAGAGTAAGACCCTGTCTCAAAAAGCACACACAAAAAAAAACAAACAAAAACAACAACAACAACAAAAACCACACCTCCCTCAGACCTCTAGTATAGCTTTTTTTTTTTTTTTCGACAGAGTTTCACTCTGGTTTCCTAGGCTGGAGTGCGATGGCATGATCTCAGCTCATTGCAACCTCTGCCTCCCAGGTTCAAGCTATTCTCCTGTCACAGCCTCCCAAGTAGCTGAGATTACAGGCACGCACCACCATGCCTGGCTAATTTTGTATTTTTAGTAGACACAAGGTTTCACTATGTTGGTCAGGCTGGTCTCGAACTCATGACCTCATGATCCACCCACCTTGGTCTCCCAAAGTGCTGGGATTACAGGCATGAGCCACCGTGCCCAGTCGGGAGGTGCATTCTTTAGAAGAGCAATATGGAAAACAAAGATAGCATCAACATTCAGCTTGTGTTTGAGTAACTCCTCTGTCATTGGGGGTGGGTTTGGGCTGGTCTAACTGCTCTTTTTCTCTTTCTAGTTGTTTGCTGACTGCCCTCCTTGTGACTAAGGGTAAGCTGGTTGTGATTTATTAGGGAATAGTCAACAGATAGAAATAAGAGATTGGGACCAAAGTGTGTTTGTGACAAGGCCGGCACACTCTCATTGCCAACCAGGGGACTTCTTGAGAATGCTGCCTCCAAGGCTGGCTTCATAGAAGACACCATTGAAAAAGTTGGGAATGGACAGTTGGGATGGGCGTAATGTATAATGATTTGGGGAGTTAGTCAAAGTAAAAAGTCAAGAATAAAATGTAAAAGAAAGGAAGAAATCTATCTCTAAAAGTTCTAAGCAAGCAGAGTAATGAATGTTTCATTTTGCACAATTAGCATTTTCTAAGCCTCACAAAGATAGCAGAGTCAGGATAACCAAGTTAAGTTACATCAAGAAAGAAACATCTGACCTTGACAGGCAGTTTCCTATGTCAAGGTCTTACCATCAATTTTTTTTTATAGATTATTGCTTTTCACACATTGTACAATAAGCACACACCTATAAGCACATAGAGTTTACACACACCCATACATATATGCACATTTATATTAAGGATACTTAATGTTATATTACACATGATAATACTAATGGTGTGATAAACTATTAAGTGTACTAGAGCCATATGGCTATGATATATAAGTACAATATAGCACATTTGTTAAAGAAGACTGGGGCCCTAAAATTTTTTAAAATTATGTTTTCTACAGTTCTTAAATCCTCTCAAGCACAATATTCAAAGCAATTATAGATAACTTGAGACAACATAAATGCACAGAAGCATCATAATAGAATTCTATCCCTGATTTTCCCTGAATCAGAAAAGAAAAATCAGTATTTAAAAATGCTATGAAATAACAGGACAATCA
Source organism: Rhinopithecus roxellana (assembly GCF_007565055.1). Lineage (NCBI taxonomy): Eukaryota > Metazoa > Chordata > Mammalia > Primates > Cercopithecidae > Rhinopithecus > Rhinopithecus roxellana. Next base: position 94,562,203 of record NC_044561.1, on the reverse strand, counting down.
TGTTAGTGACAAATGGTAGACCTCAAAACAGCTGCCTGCCCTCCTTCCATATGAATACACTAAAGAATCAATCTGAAATTATTTCTTGTATTTTAAGAAAATACAAGCAGTGTTCAAATATCAAGAGTTTTTAAGAAAAAGAGAGAATTGCTTATTCCATCATCCATTTCAATGCTTGATACATTTTATTGACACATCATTTAAAAAGGTATAATTGGATGTGAGATAATTTTATCAGAATGCAATGGTATGTTTGACCAAGATCCCCCTGTGACAATCATCTAGTACGTAAGTAACATGGATTCATCCATTGAGAAATACAACACCCTACACCTCAACCAATGGGTTGGTGCCCAAGTAGCTAACACAAAAATCAGATCCCTTCTTCTATGGCATGTTCAGAAAATTACCAAAATAACTACTACAGCCCTCACGAACATGAAATAAGAACTTGAGTATATAGTTGCTAAGAGGGTCTGCAGCTTGATGTAACCATGAATTTAAATATTTGAAAGCCTTCTGAAGAGACACCCTACATCCCTGAATCTCCTATATCAGGGGTCAAAAAAATTTCAAGTAAAGGGCAGATAGTAAATACTTTTCGCTTTGTAGGCCATTCAGTCTCAGTTGATCACAACTATTCAAGTCATAGAAAATATGTAAATGAATGTGCATGACTGTGTTCTAATAAACTTTATTTACACAGCACGGGGCTGGCTGGATTTGGCCCATGGGCCATAGTTGGTTAACCACTGTCTATATTTTCCTGACTAATTGAAATGAAATTTCTTCTTTAATATGTAGTTTCACACAAGAAGAATAAAAGGAAAAAAGACAAGCAAAACTCAATAATGTAAATTTGATTCATTTGGGGCAAGTGGGTACTTTGTTAATTATTTTTATATTATTTTATTGAGGGGATCATAAAAACATGATTTCAAGTGGACTCTAGTTTCTAGGAGTTAGCCACATGCTGAAATTGGGATTAAATGTAACATTCATTATTATTGATTTTGGTGGGAAGCATTTCTTTCTATTCTTCTTTTTTTTTTTTTTTTTTTACTTTAAGTTCTGGGATACATGTGCAGAATGTGCAGGTTTATTACATAGGTATACATGTGCCATGGTGGTTTGCTGCACCCATCAACCTACCATCTAGGTTTTATGCCCTGCATGCATTAGCTATTCATCCTAATGCTCTCCTTCCCTTTGCCTCCAACTCCCAACAGGTCCCAGTGTATGATGTTCCCCTTCCTGTGTTCATGTGTTCTCATGGTTCAACTCCCATTTATGAGTGAGAACATGTGGTGTTTGGTTTTCTGTTTCTGTGTCAGTTTGCTGAGAATGATGGCTTCTAGCTTCATCCATGTCCCTCCAAAGGACATGAACTCATTCTTTTTTATGGTTGCATTTCTTTATATTCTTAACATTTGCATCCTATTCACAACTTTGGATTTATAACAGCAAATAGGTTTTCTTATGAGTTAATGGAATCAAAGTCTATGATTTCACTGAATGCATTTTATAGAATCAGTGCATGAGATGACAATTTTTCTTGGATATTTGGTTCTAAGATACTGGTCACCTGCATAATGAATTCTTCCCTAATACCAGTCTGATACAATATGAGAACACAGATTTCTGATTTTACCTCCCACTGTGATTGTGACAAACTCTTGAAAGGCTAGAACCACCATTATGCACAATTATGATATGGTGTATAATATAAAGGGGCTGCCTCACTTTGCATTTCATTCTTGTTTTAAAAGCCCAGTGAGGGATGATTCAGTTCTGGGTCAACAGGTGAGACTGACACATGCTGGGACTAACTGATATCCAGTATAGAACAGTATTTCTCAACCAGGGGTGGTTTTGTCCTCCAGGGTACATCTGGCCATGTTTGCCAAACATTGTCTACAGATACTTTTGACTATCACAACTAGGGGGATGCTACTGGCATCTAGTGGGTAGAGGTCAGGAATGCTGCTAAACATTTTACAATGCACAGGACAGCTCTCACAACAAAGCAGTATCTAACCCCAAATGTCAATTGAGAAATATTGTCCTTAACCACTCTTGAACTTAGTCACCCTTGACCCCTGTCCTGGGCCCCAAGCTTCAGAGAGCTCTAGACCTCCTCTAATTTTGTGGCTCCCCATGGAGCAAGTAGTCTGTAGGCCAAGAGGACAGGTCCACCCAGAGCCCACATCTCCTCTTGTAGACCACATTGTGGGTACCCAGAAGCCCAGAAATCCTGAGCAGGGCTTGTGTGGGCCTCTTCCTGCATCTGTCTTTCCTAGGGAAGACCTCTATGGTACCCTTATGCCCAAGAAGTTACATGCCAGCTGGGGAGAGGATACATGTACACAAAGTCCCTCACAGTAGTGGGAACATTAGGGATCGAGTGGTTCTCAAGCTCCTTTTGTAATTTTGGCCCAACCACACAATTGTCTGAAGTGGGCCTGATCAATTTATCCTATGGAGGGACTATAGCACCAGCTTACTTACCCGCAGGTTTTGGGAGCCCCGACATGGTGGTCAACAGTCTCTTCAAGTTCCAAGTGCCCAAGTGCTTCCACACTGATGTGTGTATATGTGTGTATTTTATGAGTGAGAACTGGGTTAGGACATCATGTCAGCCCAAATATTGTCTCAGTCCAAATTGGATTAACAGCAATCCAGAGTTATCAGATAAGACTCAAGTCTGCAGAAATCCCCAGATATCTAAAAAATACAGGAGATTTTCAGTGCATCCTGGGCCCCAATGATATGGCTCTGGGCTTCTCCTAAAATAGTTCTGGGGATCCTGTTATGGGTCTAAGTTCCAGGGCAGACATTTGTGGAAAGGAATCCGAAGACCTAGCCATGGGCCCAATTCCCAAGAGCAGTGTTCTGTTTGGCCCTGTTCTACATACCACTAACGAGTCAACACTCTTTATCCCTTTGAGAGATGGGCAGTGGGCCACTGTTTATTACTTCTAGTTTACATTCAAGCATGCACTTGCCAGTTATGAATTGGCTAGCCTGCAGGCATGCCTTGCTGAAAGCAGCAGAAATGTTCTGAAAACACGACTTGCAATGAATTATCAGTGGGATCCTATTTAGGTGCAAAAGGGAAGATCAATATCTCAAATCAACTACTTGTTGAATATCTTGGGCCCCTGTACTAATTTATCTGGTTTAGATTTTTATATATAATGTTTGTTTAAGCATGGTACAATAGGGTTGCCTAAAGGATATTTTAAAAATACATTTTTAAATCCCCTTAGTGAACCTAGATATTTAGTTACTTGAAGAAAAGGATACTAAATACATACAAACACATATACTTAGACATATGCCTTTTATTCAGAGGTACTGTGTCTCCTAAAGTAACATTTTCCAGCTGGAAATGCCTTTTGAGACCATCCTGAATTACACTGTAAATTATGAAGTGTGATCAAAATTGTCATTTTTGTGATTACAAAGTAGTCTCTGAGATTGACAGAAAATTCATTCTGTATTAAAATCATCATTAATCTGTCCAAATAATCTCTTAAAATACAACTCAAATTATGTCCTGCCCCAGACTGTGACCCCTTATGATCCTATAAGAGACCAGCCATGGTCTATAGACCAATATCTTTGACACACCTGCAATCCATGCGCAACATCTGGAAATAAGCCAATCATAGAGAGCTAAATAAACTGCATGATTCCACTTACGTTAAGTATCTAAAATAGCAAATTCATAGAATCAAAGAGTGGAATGGCTGTTGCCAGGGGCTGGGGACGGGGGCAGGAGAAATGGGGAGTAACTAATCAATGGGCATAAAGTTTCAGTCAAGCAGGATGAATAAGTTCTAGAAGAAATCTGTTGTACAACATTGTATCTAGAGTCAACAGTACACTTAGAAATTTATGAAGAGGGTATCTCTTGTTAAACATTGTTGTTAAATATTCGTAGCCCATGAATAAGTTCTAGAGATCTGCTGGACAATATTGTGCCTATAGATAACAACACCGTAGATCTCATGTTAAGTATTCTTACTCCAATTAAAAAAATGTCTTAAGTTCAAACAATTAAGATAAAAATTCCATGCTTTACAGGCAATATGGTCCCTGTTACAGCTGCTCAATTCTGCTATTGCTCTGAAAATAGCCACAGATAATATGTAAATAGATGGGTATGGCTGTGTTCTAATAAATCTTTGCTCATACACACACACAGAAAGGTGAGGGTGGGATTTAGCCAGTGGACTCTAATTTGCCAACCCCTGGCCTATGGGAAAGAGGGTCCTCAGGTGGGATCCTTCATCTTATTTTCCCATGTCATTCTATGCTGGACTGTGGCCACAACAGTCTTCATGCAATGCCAACCATGCCCATCTCTTTCACCAGAGTGTGTGTGTAATCTTGCTGATAGAGTCAATATAATATCATGTGGCATGTGGCAGGAAGGGAAAACAGGAAAAGTTAATAAGAAAAGTAAATTAAAAGAATTAGCAAGGAAGAAAGTATTTCAACTTGCCGAAGCGATCGCAAACTCAAAACATTTAAAAACATCTTTTAAATATTCCCCCCATCCTCCAACTCCTTTTCCTACTATTAATTCAGAAATCAGACACTCTTTCCAGTAAAGACTTCTTTTGGGTTTTACTTCACTGAACACTTTCCTAAAACTTCAGTTCTCACATATCATGGAAAAGTTTATTCTGAGTTATATGCTGCTGCTATCACAGAAAAAAAAAGAGACTAAAAAGTAAAACAAGAAGAATATTTAATGGGAAATGAAGGGAGGCTGTGGACTTTATGTTACTGATGTTATCTTTGTGATATATCTGAAGCCCTTCAATGTGTCTGAGTTTCATCTCTGACCTCTCAAGAAAAAGGCAATTTCAGTTCCTCCCTTGTCTTTATCCTTCCATTCAAACAGACAAATCAAAAATATATTATAGACAACTTGTATTTTTAGTTCACTCGAAGGAACTAATTTACACTGAATAAAAAATCATATTTCAGTTTCTTCAGTTCTATTAGAATAATACAGGGAAGAACAAGAATGAGGTAATTGGGTGAATTATTCATGTATGTGATCAGAGTCACTTTCATACTTGCACTAGCTCCGTAATTAAGTGTCACACATTAAAAATGTTAAATTGTTGTGAATTGTTTCACTATTTTTCATTTAAATAAAAAAACGACCAATGTTATCTTCCTGTTAGAAAGTTAACTCAGCAGTATAAGAAAGGGTCAAAAAGATTAATAATAATACCTGGAGCTAATTAGAACTCTATCATTTCCTTTTTGATAATACTATCTCATGTTAAATTACACATTCTACAAACATATGTTATACAGTGTCTTCCCGTAGTTTCAGTTCAAAATGAATAATAGTGTTCCCTGAGCAACAACTGTGAACAGCAGTTTCTATCCCTCCTTTGATCTGGAACGCTGCACTGATTATTGAGAGGGTTTCTATTTCTCTGAATCAGGCAGACACTTTGATAATTCAGTTCCTGACATTAGCACCAACAATTGCAACAAATACTGAGGCATTCAATGTAGAGCTTTGAGTAAGCAATATAGTTTTAAAACAAAGCAGAAACGTTGTGAAATTAGCCATAATTATAATGCACTGATCATAATGTAATTAAGATAGTATAACAGGCTGAGGAGTAAGGTAGAAATATTTTTGAATGTTCAGACATCACCTGTGTCTGAAAAAGTACATGGGAAACAATTTGGAGCTCAATATTATTCAAAGGCAAGAATGAATGCATGCTTAAGTCTCTCTAATCCCATCATACTAGACTTACACACAACAACTACAGAACAAATAAGGAAATTCCACACTTCAAGTCTTATAGAATAAATATAACTTATCTGTTGTCCTCAATAGTAGTAATTCCTGGTTCCGGGTCCATTAACCTGTAGGAGTCCAGAGATTAAGCACCTCTGACAGCTCTTTGTCTTGCTTATCCATTTTGGTCTCATGTTTGTCTTTCATTTTGTTCTGAAAATCCAAATTCTTAAGGGGAAACTTCTGTAGATTGTTCCTCAATGATATTACAACAATTGAGCTTTGGTTCAACTGGAATATGCTCAATGGTGAAGCTCAGGGAACTGCACTGCTATATATAAACGTAGCTTACCTTCTGTGCTTTGGATATTGGAACATTTTTTTTTAATGAGTAATATCCTTTTTCTTCATTATAACTGGGATTTTAGTTCTAAGGGGAAATCACATAAAAAGTAGGTTACCATATATCTTTGTTCGTGCAGACTGTATAGAATCACCAATCTTATTCTCTAAATATGCAATCAAATTTTTTTAATTTTAGTATTCAAAAATCACTTTCTTGATACAATTTTAATTTTATATGTTGCCATATGTTTTGTTTTTAGGTGTGTTTTCTTAACATAGATTGTTGAATTAATTATTCTGCCAAAGTGTTAAAATCTATGTGGTCTGCATTTTGAAATAGACAATTGATTCCTAATTGCATGATTGACCCTAATTATATCAGGGAGTGTCTCAAAGCCCTAAATTCAATTATTTCCTCTTAACTTAAATATATATATACACACACACACACATACATGAAGCACAGAGTACTTTGAAGACAAAGGGATGTTTGTAAAATTCAAGCCACAAACTGACACAATCTAAAGAAACTACAATCATGTCTATAGATATGAAGTACAGTCATCTCTTGGCACCCACAAGGGATTGGTACCAAAATTCTCAAATGCTCGAGTCCCTTATATAAAATGGCATAGAATTTGCATATAGCCTACGCACATCCTCCCATATACTTTAAATCATCTCTAGATTACTTATAATATCTAATACAATGTAAATGCCATATAAATAGTTATTAAACTATATTTTTTGAATTTGTCTTATTTCAATTGAATTTTTTCTCCCAAACATTTTCCATCCACAGTTGGTTGAATCTGAGGATACAGAACCCATAAATACAGAGGGCCAACAGTATACTCATTCTCAGTTTTGCTATTTTAAAACTTCTTTTTACAAGTGTCAGATTATATAAACACTTGGCCTGTATTCTTCAAAAATATCAATGTCATGAAAGACCAAAAAAGGACAGGTTGATGAAATTTTCCAGATTAAAGCAGACTAAAAGGATTAAAAATTAAATAAGAGACCTTGGAACTGGGATGAAGGTGGGAGTGAGACAAGAAAAAAAATTTTTTTTTTTTTTTTTTTTTTTGAGACATAGTCTTGCTCTGTCACCCAGGCTGGAGCACAGTGGCACAATCTCGGTTCATTGCAACTTCCGCCTCCTGGGTTCAAGCAGTCTTCCCACCTCAGCCTCTCCAGTTGCTAGGATTACAAACATGCACCACCATACCTGGCTAATTTTTATATTTTTAGTAGAAACAGAGTTTCACCATGTTGGCCAGGCTGGTCTCAAACTCCTAACCTCAAGTGATTCACCCACCTGGGCCTCCCAAAGTGCTGGGATTACAGGTGTGAGCCGCTGCACCTGGCAAAATTGTTTTTAATTAAATAAAACACCTACTCCTATAGTGAATACTGGATGGGGAAGAATATTGCTATGAAAGACATTATTGAAGAAATTAGCAAAATTTGGGTATGTATTCTGGATAAGACCACTGCATCCATGTTAAATTTCCTGATTTTGATCATTGTACTGTAGTTATATTTAAAAATATACATTTGCCTGTGTAGATGCATGCAAAAGGTGACGTCATGGCTTACTCTCAAATGATTCAGCAAATACATGTGTACATGTCTGTGTGTATATGTATACACATATATATACACACATGTGAAGGACAGACACAGATAAGGGGAAATACAGACAGAGATAGAGAGGTGAAGAAAATGGGCCAAAAAGAACAATTGGTGAATCTAGGTGAAGGATGTAAGAGCATTCATTGTGCTATTCTTAGCACATTGAATTTTTCAAAATAAAAAAAAGTGTTTTAAATGTCAGTACAATTGATAGCCAATTCTTATGTGAGAACAATGTTATCAAGATGTTTTCACATATATCTATGTTTAAATTTAAACTATCATTTTCATGTTTATAATGAATGTGATGCATTTTTCCTGTCAAAAGACACAGTCAATGATGCAAAGTCAGGGCCCACATCTTGGTGTTATGCACAGAAACACAGAGATTAGCACTGTAACTTCCACCTACAGAATATCCAATAGTTGCTTGTGAAGGCCATGTCGTTTTAGGGAACATTGTTTAGGACATGAAAGATTTTTGGAATCACTGTGACTGATTCCCCAGTTGAGAACAGGAAATTACATAAAATATGGAGAAGTTTTCCTTCTTCCCACTTCAGCTACCAGATGGCATAAGAGAAGCAGATAGTCTTTAGGGAATGTTAGCAGCCCCAGAGAAAAAACCAAAGGCACTGTCAATGGAACTTACTCAAAGACACAGCCATAATATCCACCAGCTTCCCTCCACATTGGTTGAACATCATCATCTTGCTGGAAGGCTGAATGGCTTCCCAAGGCTCTAGATAAATCTCCAAGGCAGAAAGCTGAAAAATAGAACTTTCTTCAGACGCAAAGCTGCCAGCAAGGGGGCTGAGTTCACACAAACTATCCACAGCAGCTGCAGCTGAAATCAGGTGAGTCAAGAGATTGTGATGTGGGAAACCAAAACTGTCTATAGGCTGCTTTCAGGAGACTTCTGCCAATACTTCACTGCTCCTCACCCACCTCTACTCATTTGCCCCCCCTCCCCCCGAAAAAGGAGGAAGATTGATTGATCCAACTGGGGAAATAGTGATCTTTATTGGGCCCTGTTTCACTAGTGGGCTAAGTTGCTGCATCTCAAAAGCAGACACCTCATCAATATTTTCTCTCTTTAACCACATAAACTCAGGCACAGCTCGCCCTCTTACCTGCTTTTTCACTTCGCAGCTTTCTGTCTGCATTTGGCAGAGACACTTGGCAAGGTCTACCTGAAGAGACTTTCCAAACTTTCTCTCTGTTCTGCCGAAGCGTAAGGTTAACCAGGTAGAGCTTTATCATAGACAAAGGTGTTTTTAATTTAGTGGAAAGGAGCAGAATCTGAGATCTTTGGTTTTAATGGGTGGGCAAAGGACAAACAAAGAGACAGGTCACCAGAATAAGACCTATTCAAAGAGCAGGTTTAACTTAACAGATGTGGAAGGGGAAATAAGTTTGTTTAGTTGTTTTTGCTTTGAGCTCAGAGGATACTGAAATAATGACAAAGAAACAAGGGACTATTAATATTTATCAAGCAGATTTGAAAAACAATTGCACAGATGTTTTAAAGGTGAAAAATATAACAGCTAAGTGAGAAATCAAGTGGATTAAATAGATTATACACTGCTGAAGGATAAGATAGATATCAAGAAAGTATCAAGAGTGCAACCCGTAGAGCAAACAATGGAAATTACAAGAGAGAAGTTAACGGACGTGGATGGTAGAGTGAAAAGTTCTAGCATATATCTATTCAGTATCAGAAGGAGAAAACCAAGTGAACGGGGGAGTGGCAATATATGGGAGATAATGGCTATCATTTTCCAGAATTGGGCAAATTTCATAAAGTACAATAAAATGTTAGCAGCATAAATAAAGAGAAAACTGCACCTAAACATATTTTAGTAACCAAAAAAGAGAAGGTCTTAAAAGCAGCCAGGGAGAAAAGATATATTACATACAAAGTAGTAAAATTTAGAGTAATAGCTTATTTCTTCTAAAAACAAAGGAAGAGAGAAACAAGTAGAATGATGTGTTCAAAGAGAAAATACACACCTCGGATATATTGCATGTCAACTTCCAGACCACTTCAATAAAGCAAGTCAAACAAATTTTTTGGTTTCTCAGTGTATACAAAACTTAATCTGAGTTATATGCTTAATAGACCATGCTATTTTATAGTCTATTAAGTAGGTAATAGCATTATGTCTAAAAATATGTACATACCTTAATTTAAAAAATGCTTGATTGCTAAAAATTGCTAACAATCATCTAAGCCTTCAGCAAGTTGTAATCTTTTTGCTAGTAGAAGTTCTCACTTCAGTGTTGATGGCTGCAAACTGATCAGGGTGGTGGTTGCTGAGTGGCCGTGGCAATTGAAAAAAAATAAGACAACAATGAAGTTTGCCACATTGATGGACTCTTTCTTTCATGAAAGATATCTCTGTAGCATTTGATGGTGTTTGATAGCATTTTACCCATAGCAGAACTTCTTTGGAAATTGGAGTCAATCTTCTCAAACCTGCCATGCTTTATCAACCAACTTTATGAAATATTCTAAATCTTTTATTGTGATTTCAACAGCATTCACAGCATCTTCTCCAGGAGCAGACTCCATCTTCAGAAACCACTTTCTTTGCTCATCCAGAAGAGGCAACTCCTCATCTGTTCACCTTTTCTCATGAGATTGCAGCAATTCGGTCACATCTTCAGGATCCACTTCTAATTCTAGTTCTCTTGTTATTTCTATGACATCTGCAGTGACTTCATCCTCTAAAATCTTGAATCCTTCAAAGTCATACATGAGGGTTGAAAGTAACTCCTTCCAAACTCTTGTTAATGTCGATATTTTCACCTCCTTCTGTGAATCGTGACTGTTCTTAATGGCATCCAGAATGGTAAATCCTTTCCAGAAGGTTTTCAATTTACTTTGCCCATATCCATCAGAAGTATCATTATTTATAAAACTATAGCCTTATGAAATATATTTCTTAAATAACAAGACATGAAAGTCAAAATGACTCCTTGATCCATGGGCTACAAAATGCATACTGTGTTAACGGCATGAAAACAACAATACTCTCCTTATACATGTCCATCAGAGCTCTTGGGTGACTAGGTGCATTGTGAAAGAAATCCTTTTTTCTGAGCAGTAATTCTCAACAGTGGACTTAAAATATTTAGTTAAACCACACTGAAAACAGATTTGCCATCATCCAGGCTTTGTTTTTTTTAATTCACAGAGCACAGGCAGAGTATATTAAGCATAACTCTTAGGGGCCCTAGGATTTTCAGAATGGTCAATTAGCACTGGCTTCAACTTAAAATTGCCAGTTGCATTCACTCCTAACAAAAGAGTCAGCCTAGGCCGGGCGCGGTGGCTCAGGCCTGTAATCCCAGCACTTTGGGAGGCCGAGACAGGTGGATCACGAGGTCAGGAGATCGAGACCATCCTGGCTAACATGGTGAAACCCCGTCTCTACTAAAAAATACAAAAGACTAGCCTGGCGAGGTGGTGGGCGCCTGTAGTCCCAGCTACTCAGGAGGCTGAGGCAGGAGAATGGTGTAAACCCGGGAGGCGGAGCTTGCAGTGAGCTGAGATCTGGCCACTGCACTCCAGCCCAGGCAACAGAGCGAGACTTCCGTCTCAAAAAAAAAAAAAAAAAAAAAAAGAGTCAGCCTGTCCTTTGAAGCTCTGAACTCACTCAGGCCTTGACTTCTGTCTAGCTATGAAAGTCCTAGATGGCTTTCATCCAATACAAGGATGTTTTGTCTACATTGAAAACGTGTCGGCCCAACATAGTGGCTCATACCTGTAGTATCAGCACTTTGGGAGGCTGAAGCAGGAGGATTGCTTGAGAACAGCTTGGGCAATTTAGCGAGGCCTCATCTCTACAAAACAAATTTTTGTTTGAAATTAGCTGGGTGCAAAGGCGTACTGGTAGTCCTAGCTACCAGGGAGGCTGGGGTGGGAGGATTCCTTGACCCCAGGAGGTCAAGGTTACAGTGAGCTATGATTGTACACTCCAGCCTGGGTGACTGAGCAAGATCCTATCTCGGAAAGGAAAGGAAAGGAAAGGAAAGGAAAGGAAAGGAAAGGAAAGGAAAGGAAAGGAAAGGAAAGGAAAGGAAAGGAAAGGAAAGGAAAAAGGAAAGGAAAGGAAAGGAAAGGAAAAGGAAAGGAAAGGAAAGGAAAGGAAAGGAAAGGAAAGGAAAGGAAAGGAAAGGAAAGGAAGGGAAAGGAAAGGGAGAGAGAAGGAAGGAAGGAAGGAAGGAAGGAAGGAAGGAAGGAAGGAAGGGAGGGAGGGAGGGAGGGAGGGAGGAAGGGAGGGAGGAAGGAAGGGAGGAAGGAAGGAGAAAGGAAGGAAAAGAAGAAAAGAAAAAAGAAAAGAGAAAAGAAAAGAAAACAAACATTCTTATGGATAACTTGTAGCAGCCTCCCTCACCATCAGCATTTGCTGCTTCACCTTGCACTTTTGTGTTATGGAGATGGTTTCTTTCCTTAAACCTCAGGAACCAGCCTCTGCCAGTTTCAAACTTTTCTTCTGTAGCTTCATCACTTCTTTTGATCTTCCTAGAATTGAAAAAAATCAGAGCCTTGCTCTGGACTAAGCTTTGGCTCAAGGGAATGTTGTAGCTGGTTTGGTCTTCTATCCAGACCACTCAAACTTTCTTCACATCAGCAATAATGTTCTTTTGCTTTCTTATCATTTATGTGTTCACTGGATTAGCAGTTTTAATTTCCTTCAATAACTTTTCCTTTACCCTTACAGTTTGGCTGTTTGGTGCAAGAGGGCTACTTTTAGGTCTATCTTTGCTTTCAACATGCATTTCTCACTAAGTCTAATCATTTCTAGCTTTTGGTTTAATGTAAGAGATGTGCAGTTCTTCCTTTCAGTTGAACACTTAGAGACCATTGTAGGATCATTAATTGGCCTATTTTCAATATTGTTGTGCCTTGGGGAATAGAGAGGCCCTGGGGAGAGGGAGCGAGATGAGGGAATGGCTGGTCTGTGGAGCAGTTAGAATACACACATTTCTCAATTAACTTCACTGTCTTTTATGGGCATGGTTCTTGGTGCCCCCAAATGATTCCAATGGTAACATCAAAGATTGTTGATCACAGACAACCATAACAATGTAATAATTTTAAAATTTGAAATATTGCGAGGATTACCAAATATGACACAGAGATATGAAGAGATCACATGGAAAAATAGCACTGATGCATTTGCTTGACTAGGGTTGCCACAAATCTATAATTTGTAAAAAACACAATATCTGCAAAGCTCTATAAAATGAAGTGAAATAAAATGAGGGTATGTCTATATTTTTCAACCCTGAATTCTGTACTCAGTAAAAATATCTTTTGAGAGCAAATGTTAAATATAGACATTTTCAAACAAATTAAAACTGAGAAAGCATAAACTGGGTGGTGTTTGTTTAAATAATATAGGAGAGAGCCATATAGTAAAACTGAAATAACCTTATTAATTTTATACACATATATATTCTATGCACTCTTATGTCATACTTTGTGAGAGAGAAAAAATAGTGAATCAGTTAACTGGCAACAATTTTATTCTAAAAGATCATCTAAGGAATGTGTTTAGGCAACAAGAATGCCCACTTTCCCCACTATTATTCAGCATAGTACAGGAAGTCCTAGCTACAGCAATCAGACAAGAGAAAGAAGTAAAGGGCATTCACATTGGAAAGGAAGAAGCCCAACTATCTTTGTTTGCAGATGATATGATCTTATATTTGGAAAAACCTAAAGACTCCATCAAAAAGCGATGAGAATTGAAAAACAAATTCAGTAAAGTTGCAGGATCAAAAATCAACATCCAAAATCAGTAGCATTTCTATATGCCAACAGTGAACAATCTGAAAAAGAAATCAAGAAAGTAATCTCATTTATAATAGCACAAATTAAATTAAATTAAAATTTGTAAAATGGAAAGATATTCTGTGTTCATGGATTAGAAGAATCAGTATAGTTAATGTCCATACCACCCAAAGCAATCTACAGATTCAATGAAATCTCTGTCAAAATACCAATGATATTCTTCACAGAAACAGAAAAAATAATTCTAAAATGTATATGGAACCACAAAAGACCCAGGATAGCCAAAGCTATCCTGAGCAAAAAAATAAAACTGGAAAAATCACATTACCGGTCTTTAAATTGTACTACAGAGTTATAGTAACCAAAACAGCATGATACTGGCATACAAACAGACACATAGAACAAGGGAACATAATACAGAACCTAGAAAAAAATCCACACACCTACAGTAGACTCATTTTCAACAAAGGTACCAAGAACACATACACTGGGGAAAAGACAGTCTCTTCAATAAAGGGTACTAAGAAAACTGGATATTCATGTGCAGAAGAATGAATCTAGACCCCTATCTCTCACCATATACAAAAATAAAATCGAAATAAAGACTCAAATTTAAGACCTGAAACTATGACACTATTACAAGAAAACATTGGAGAAACTCAGGATATTGGTCTGGGCAAAAAAGTGATTACAGAAACATAGATATGAGATGCAAGAAGGGATTTTGAGCAAGAAAAATGGATAAAATATGCAAAGGGCCAAGCAAATATTCCCAGTGTAAACAATAGAAAAGTGCAAAATTCAAGATAGAGCAACAAAACACATAACTTGGGGAATGATTCAACTTAAAGTAGTTTCAAATACTTTATTATTGTGCAGGAGCAGATAAACACATTGATACTCATTTTGAACTCTTCAGTTAAATAGTGATATTAATATTTCCAGGATGTTTGCTTAAAAAATGGGATTTTCTAAAGAATAAACACTAATAGTAGGGAGAAGAAGTTAGAATGAGGTGAAAATTCATTAAAAGCAAAGTAAGAAAAGAAAACAAAAAATGTCTTGTAAAATAGGTCAAATAGAAAGTGAGAACTAAAATGGCAGAAGTTGATTGAGATATACCAGTAATCAAAATAAATATAAATGAAGTCTCTAGGTAACAAATAAATAAATAAATATAAATGAAGTCTCTAGATAACAAATAAATAAATAAATATAAATGAAGTCTCTAGATAACAAATAAATAAATATAAATGAAGTCTCTAGATAACAAATAAATGAATAAATATAAATGAAGTCTCTAGATAACAAATAAATAAATAAATATAAATGAAGTCTCTAGATAACAAATAAATAAATAAATATAAATGAAGTCTCTAGGTAACAAATAAATAAATAAATATAAATGAAGTCTCTAGATAACAAAGATTGTCAGGCTAAACTTATTTTAAAATACTACCAATTTTTTCAATCAAATATTCAAATTGGTCACATCTGAGTTTGCCTTTACACAAACAAAAGAAATATGGAATCAGCAATTTTAGAAAGAAAAGAGTGGTAAAGTCAGATCTTGCAAATTATATTTAATTTGTTTTTTTTTTTTGAGAAATTGAGTAAATTTGAAGCTAGAAAGCCCATTTGAAACAATTTTTTCAATCTCAATGTTTTTGTGCTATGCAGTGTAGCTTCTATGAAACTCAAATGTTAAAATAGCTCCAAGTTGACTGGCTTGAGACAAACATGTTACTGGGGCTCCCACTGACCCAAGGCCCCCTTACAAGTGGTCATCCATCTCTTCATTCCACACAAATAGTCATTTACCCGGTGAGTGTGTGTAGTAAATAATGTTAACATTATTAATTGTGGCCGGGCGCGGTGGCTCAAGCCTGTAATCCCAGCACTTTGGGAGGCCGAGACGGGTGGATCGCGAGGTCAGGAGATCGAGACCAACCTAGCTAACACGGCGAAACCCCGTCTCTACTAAAAAATACAAAAAACTAGCCGGGCAAGTTGGCGGGCGCCTGTAGTCCCAGCTACTTGGGAGGCTGAGGCAGGAGAATGGCGTAAACCCGGGAGGCGGAGCTTGCAGTGAGCTGAGATCCGGCCACTGCACTCCAGCCTGGGCGACAGAGCGAGACTCCGTCTCAAAAAAAAAAAAAAAAAAAAAAAAAAACATTATTAATTGTTTGGCCTCATTCCTGAGATTCCTGGGTTACCTACACTCCATTGGCTTATTGGACTGACATTTTCTTTCTTTCTGTTTTTTTTTTTTTTTCTTTTTTCTTTTCTTTTCTTTTTTTTTTTTTTTTGATGGTTTGTTTCTTCTTTTTTTAAGACAAGTTCTCTGTCACCCAGGCTGGAGTATAGTGGCATGATCATAGTTCACTGCATCCCCGAAGGCTGGGACTCAAGCAATCCTCCACACCCAGCTAACTTAAATAAAATTGTTTTTGTAGAGATAGGATCTCACTATGTTGCCCAGACTAGTCTTGAACTCCTGACCTCAAGCAATTCTCCCATTTCAGCCTCCTGAGCAGCTAGGATGATAGGCACCAACCACCGTGCCTGGCTAATTTGAACTGATATTCTCTTAAGCAAAATACCACGAGGTTTGTGGCCATGTCAGAGCAGAAGCTTAGGTGTGACAATAAGAAGTAAACAGTCTACTTCTCCTCACCCTCCACTCTACCCCCATGACTATCCTGCGTCTAGCCACATCCCCTAATATGTATGTGACTCAGGGTGACCAGGAAGAAAATAATTCCAGACTAAAACTTCATAAATGAGACATATGCAAATATTTGAGAGTCTTTTAGAGGGGAAGAAGGGAGACCATTGGTGGGGAGGGCAACAGTCCTGCAGAAATTGACCTAAATTGGGCTAAACCTGGCCTTGCTGAGGGATCCTATGCCTGGGAATTGATCTTTAATCATTTCAGGCTAATAACCTTAAATACCCCAAAATGAGCTGATGTTATTTTGTTCCAGGTACTATACCTGCTAAATAGTCTCCAGAAAAGACAGGTGGGATGGCCAAGTGTGGAATGCAGGAGTGTATTAAAATGCTTTGTGGAAGAGGAAAGGTAGACTTCTCACTGCTGCTAGAACCCTCTCTTTTTGGGGATCAGTGTAGCAGCTGATTGTCCTGGTGGCTACTTGGGGATTTTAGAAGTCTGCACTTCAGGTTAGGAGCACACTGAAGGGCTCTCCTGCCTTGCGTCACTATCTTCATGGATTTCCATATCCTTTGGCTTTAAAGAAATGTTTCATCCTTTAATTGAGCTTCTTGGCAGCTGTCCACAAATTATACCACCATTCCATCATGATACCAACCAGGGATCTTGAGATGAAGGTTTCCTGAATTGAGGAAGAATCTGAGACCATAGCCTACACTCAACAGAGCCTGCATATTGAAAATGGCAATGGGTCTGAGTTTAGTGGTTATGCCTGCAGATTCTGTGAGATGGAAATTTGGAAAACTTGGCGTTTCTCTGTGCTTGTTTCCTCATCCATAAAATGGGCAACATAATCTCTTACTATCAGACTAAACAAATTAATTCACTATAAAACATGATAACCAGTAAGAATTCATTACAGTGTTCCCTAATAATAGTTACTTTTATTATTGTGATATCATAATTATTATTATTATTATCACATTAATGGGTACTTGAACCAATGTCCCCAGGTCATTCCTACATGCACATGGAAGGAAAGGGTTATATGACAAAACAGAAATAGCTATATTAATTGAGGCCCAAACATCTCTACTACAGGAACTTATTTTCAAAAGATATGAAGTTTAGAGGGATAAAGTTGTTCTTGACTGGCCAGAGACACAAACATTGGAGATTCAGGGGCACGTGAAATAAGGAAAGACAGAAGCCCTCAAGGAGAATAAATAATTAGAGGTCAAGGGCAGATCAGCATCATCTCAGTAGCTCCAGCTGAGCACTGATTAAATTAATTGGGGTTAGGGTTAAGGTAGCAAGCTCTGGGAAAGCTGGCAATGTCACTTTGAACAGAAAATCAGAGTATGAGCCAATGGCACACATGTTACATAAAGTCATCCTTGTCTCCTTTGGAAGTTCCCATAGAGAGTGAGCTGCTGGTCTAGCAGACTATTGAAGTCCTGTTACCTAATAAGTGGGAATACTTAGATGGAGTACATATTTTATAAATAGATTCCTGATTACATTAAAGAATAGAAAATAATTTTCTGGCCAGTACTGATAAGAGCCCCTTCATTCTCCACTGCAATTATCTGGATAAACCAGAGTTCATTATGATCAAGGCATGAGCTGCAAATATTGCACTTAAAAAGCATTTGCTCTTTTCTCAAAAAGAGCAAGTGGTTTGTCGCTATTCTTACTAGCTCCCAAATTGTGGAAGGTCAGGTTCATAGACTCCCCAGGGATACATCTGAGATATTTCGTGCGTTCTGGATGATATTGTTAACTGGATGACTAAGTTCACTGTAATAGCTCTGACTTTTATTGTTGGAGACTGAAGACTTCAGTCTTCTTTGCTGCAGCTACTTCAAATCCTCGTCTTTTCTGATAATTTAATAGAAGTTGTGAGGGAAGGCAAAGCATGGAATGGTTAGCCAAGTGGGAGTCCTATTGAGGTTTGTAATGGTCTCAGGCAATTGGAACCATCTCTGGTCCCAGAGGAGGCTCCTTCCCCTGTAGTAGTGATTACTTACTCCTTAGAAATACTTAATGCCCTGGCGTTAAAGGTTTTGAAAACTACTGCAAAGGTCACTTTAGCCACAGCACTTCTACAGGGCAATGAGACTAAGCTGGTTATGCATCATACCTAATCGAGGCAGTATATGCATGAGTACTTTCTCAAAATATCATCCCCAGTCAGCAGGAGCTGCATCACCTGAGTGCTTGTCAGAAATGCACATTCTTGGGCTTTACCCCAGAGCTACTCAATCAGAATCTCTGAAGATGGGGTCCAGCAGTCTGTTTTTAAAAGACCTCCAGGAAATTCTGATGCACACTAAAGTTTGAAGAAACCTAGTCTACAGAGACCAACAAGTCTTGACTGTTTTATCAGAACTGACCTGACAAGTCAGCTAGACCAAAATCATGTTGGTATATCAAAAAGTCCTGAACTATGGAAAAATTTACCAACTGTAAACTCAGTTTCTCAAAGAGCCTAACTCAATAAACTGGTGCCCCAAGCTAAAGGAAGCACTCTAGACAATTAGCAAAAATAAATAAATAAAAAATAAATTCACCAACTCCAACATTCAGGAATTCTGATGCAATTGGTATGGTGTGCTGCCTAAGCCTCAAGCATTATCCCCAGTTGATTTCAATAGGCCACTATGGTTGGCTGATTGCCAAAAGTGACCACATGTTATGCCCCTTCTAGCATCCATACTCTCAGCAAGGTGCCTTTGTCATTTCTCCTATTAAGAGAAATCTGTTTCTCCACTCTCTTGAAGGTAATGTTCTCCAAATGACTTGCTTTAGCCAATGGGACAGTAGCAAACAATATAAGCAGAAACATGGTGGTGTAAGTTGGATGTTTGCCCCCTCCAAATCTCATGCTGAAATTTGATCCTGAATGTTGGGGTGGAGCCTAATGGGAAGTATTTGGGTCATGGGAGCAGATTCCTCATGAATAGATTAATGCCCTCCCTGGGGGAGAGGATAAGCGAGTTCTCACTCTATTAGTTCCCAAGTTGATTGTTAAAAAGAGCTTGGTACCTCCCCTCTCTCTGGCTTCCTCTCTTGCCATGTGATTTTCACACATGCTGGCTCTGCTTTGCCTTCCACCATGAGTGGAAGCTTCCTGAGGCCCTCACCAGAAGCAAATGCTGGTGCCATGCTCCTTGTATAGCCTGCAGAACTCTGAGTCAAATAAACCACTTTTTAAAATAAATTACCCAGCCTCGGATATTTCTTTATAGCAATACTAAATTGACTAAAACACTTGGAAGGTACTTACACATTGGAGCTTGCTCATTTATTGCTTTTGGAGCCTGAAACTACTATATGAAAAGCTTGGAGGTTGAGAGACCATGCAGAAAAAACCCCAGTTAGCCCATCTGTCACAACCCCAAACATCACAAATGCAGACAGCTCCAACTTACTTGCTGACAACAAATGTATAAGCAAGCCCAACCAAGATAAGCCAAACATGAACCAAGAACTGAACCACCATATTATGAGCTAAATAAATAGCGGTTGTTTTAAGCCACTAAATTTGGGGGATGTTCATTAAGCAATCATGGGCAGGTGGAAGTTAATGCTTGCTGTCAATGAAATGGTAAAAGGAGCTGAAAGGAGAATCATCAAGCCAAGGTCATTCCAAACACCCCTCTCTTTAGGATTGCTTGGTTCAGCCCATGAGCCCACTCTGAGCCTCCACATTCCCTCCTTTCAGGCAAGAATACCCAATAACCAGTAGATTCCATGAGTCTCCTGATTCACTCAGCCATCACTAAAGGCAAAAGGAGAACTGGATCATAAAAGCCTAAAGACTCTAGAGAGCTTCAAAGAAGATATAACACAGATTTGAGTCCGGGACAGCTTTGTTTCTGGATTATCCCCAGCAGGGATTACAGAAAGCTTATGAGATTTGTATATTAAATCATCACAAAAATTTTTCAGTATGTATAAGGAGATGTATTTCTTAATAGAAAGGAAACCAGTAGAAATAATAATTAAACATAATCCTTTACTCATGATGTATGGTGGTTCCATTATCCTTCTGCCACTCAAGGTATGATAAGCAGGATGATATTTTCACTAGGGGGTAAGTTTGATTTGACTCATCTCTGGTCCTTGGTTATGTCTCATCTCTCCATCCTCATTTGGCTTTACTCCCCTCCCCTCTTCTAACTCTATTATCTTACTGCTATCTTTTCTAACTGGGCCTCTATCTAGTTTCCTTAACCCTTTACCTAACCTATTCCTTCTTTTACAATGTTTTACATTTTTATTATTTTAAAAGACAGGATCAGCTGGGCATGGTCACTCACGTCTGTAATCCCAGGACTTTGGGAGGCTGAGGCAGGAAGATTATTTCAGTTCAGGAGTTCTAGACCAGCCAGGCCAACATGGTGAAACCCCATCTCTACTAAAAATACAAAACTTAGCCGGACGTGGTGGTGGGTGCCTGTAATCCCAGCTACTCGGGAGCTGAGGCAGGAGAATGGCTTAAACCTGGGAGGCGGAGGTTGCAATGAACTGCACACCAGTCTGAGTGACAGAGCGAGATTCTGTATTAAATAAATAAATAAATAAATAAATAAATAAATAAAAGACAGGGTCCTGATCTATCACTCAGGCTGGAGGGCAGTAGCATGATTATTATAGTTCACTGCAACCTCAAATTCCTGGCCTCAAGGGATCCTCCTGCCTCAGCGTTCCTAGTAGCTAAAACTATAGGGCCATGCCACCACACCCAGCTAACTTTTAAAATTTTTTTGTAGAGACTGGATCTTGCTATGTTGCCGAGGCTGGTCTCAAACTCCTGGCCTCAAGTAATCCTCCTGCTTTGGCCTCCCAAAATCACAGGCATGAGCCACTGCACCCAGCTCTAATTTACTCCTTCTTACTTCCAGATTTTATCTTGAATTTAACTCTTGCAAAAGGCCCAGTCTAGACGAAGTTATTGGTCTGTTTTCCATATTCATTCTTCCTGTATTTACTTCTATCATAACGCTGTCACCTATATCGAGGTGACTGTAGACATTGGGTAACTTCAGAGTAGAATCAATATCTTATCCATTGTTGCATGTTTTCTATTAGAAAAACTTTTGACTACAAGTGACAAAAACCTGACTAACACAGACTTAACAAAGAAAGGTTTATTCTCTGCCTGCTCAAAGTTAAAAGGAATCTGGAGGTAGGCAGTTGGTAGCTGTGATTCATACAGTTTAAATTGTAAATAGGGATTCTAGCCCTTTCTGCCTTGCTGCTTCAACATCCTGAGGTCATGACTGATTTTATTTTATCTTTATTACTATTAATAATCTCATAGGCACAAGATGGCTACTGTGCTTCCGGGTACCATGCTTACAATCAAGTCAGGAAATGGAAACACCAGCCAGGTTTACCTGTTTTTCCATGAAAGCAAGTTTTTCTGGAAGTTGCACAGCAGAGGTCTATTTAGGTTTCATAATTTACAAATGTGTCTTATGGACTTCCATTGCCACAAGAGAGTATAGAATAGCAAGTAAAAGCAGAGTATTTATGTGTGCTGCATATGTTACAGTAAGTGGCTAGTCAGACATGAGCAGAGCAAGAGAGGGCCCCCCGTGCTCACAAACACACACACACACACACACACACACACACACACACACACACACACAGGGAATGTCAGGCGACTATTGGGTGATGGTCAGGCAGTTGTTAACTGTCTCTCTAAAGTAATAATTGGTCATAGCCAGCACCAGGGAAAGGCAGTTTCTCAATCAACAGAAACACCTGAAACTGTTGATCGATCAGGAGCTTCCCAGGAAGATCTCAGGAGCTGGGCAAATGGGCTCATGTATGTGCATTAAGAGGCCAAATGGCAGAGTTTAACTGGTATATAACCTTCTAGGAATATTTGACTGGTAAGGAAAGAATACCTTAAGTGAGCATACGTACAGCTCCAGTAAACACACTGCGCATGCCCCCCTCCCAAGTGCTAGCGGGCCACTGCACATGTACACAGCCTGCCCCACAGAAGAATCAGGGAAGAAGGACCCCAGGACCCCAGAAACATGCCAACGTATAAAACTTCAAATCAAAAGGTCAAACCATGGACTTGATCTTTCAAGTCTCTCTCTTGACCCTCTTGCAAGTGTACTTACCTCATTTGATTCCTGCTCTAAAGCTTTTTAATAAACTTTAAATTGAACTTTAGACCACTCCTTGTCTAAAACTTGCCTCAGTCTCTCCTTCTGCCTTCTGCCTCCTCAGTCAAATTCTTTCTTCTGAGGAGGCAAGAACTGAGGTTGCTGCAGACCTGTATGGATTTGCTGCCAATAACACATGCATATTTGTTGAATAACCATGTGAAGAAATTGCATTGCAGATAAAGGAAGATAATACTAAACTTTAAGAGTCCTTTAAGAGTTCTTGACTCTCACGTCATGAACGCTACAGGACAGTGATATTAGGCAGAAGGTTGTCACACCTGACTCACTGGTGGCAACTTTAATAAAATCCAAGGATTCGTGCATTTAACTTTTTGCAGGACATTGGGTGAGCCATGTAGGTGGCATAAATTATGGATTCCAGCCATTCTATAGTCTAATAGGGAGGCTATGTATAGAGGTTGAACTGGAAAAGGTTATTTCAACTTTAGAAAAATTTTTTCTAATGAAAATTCATGTGGGAATTTAAGGAAGTTAATGTCTAGCACCCATTTTTTAACCCATCCAAATTTGGAACCAACAAGGAGATGGATGCAGACATCAATCAGAATTCAAAGTATAACTTTTATGTCTGAAAAATGCTAAATGTAGGAAAGTACTTTCTATCTGCTCTCCAATATGACTTCCTAAGTGGAACTGAATGAATTACAGGTTCTTGGGAAAACACCAGTTGCCCCATAGGGGCCTGTTCCTGAAAAACTTACATAATGAAAGGAATGAGAATGAATGATCTTTGCTAGAAAGCTGGTACCACAGGGCAACTTGACACCAGCTTCAAATTGAGCTTCTTCTGAAATCACCTATCGATTGAGTCTTTTCTCTTGTACTTCAGAGGACTGGGTAAGGGAATGGAAAAAGACCAGAAGTGGTACTCTAGTAGAAATCCCTTTATATGGCAACATGAAATCAGGGAAGGCAGACTCCATCCCCAGCAGACAACAGTCTGAAAATGCCTTCTTACCTCCTTCTCCAGGTACACTGATAAACTCTTTTCTTAGCACCTGCTGCTAAACTAACAAGGTTTAAGGGACTTGTAACTTAAGAGATACCATGGCAACAAGGATAGAGAACCTGTGGCAGATGGGACATGTTTATCCAGAGAGAGTATTTGCTAGTGGCACCTTCCAAAGAGTAAATAATGATGGTGATGATGATGACAATATTAGTAACAATTCTGCTCTGGAAGTTACTCCAGAAATGAAGAGAGATGGGTTTTATTTTGAGTGAAAAATGGAAAATAGAAACCAGCAGCCTTAAAGGATATAAATTAAGATAAAAATAAATAATGTGAGAGGGATATGATGAATAAGTTATTAGCCATGACAATTTGGTGTTAGCCTGTTTAGAACAGTGTTCCTCAAATTTTTCTTTATTAGTTCCCCCCTTAAAGAGACTTTTTAGATGTTTTTATACTAATCTCCTTCCCACTCTACACCCAATTGATAAAATCCTAACACGATGATATCCTATATATCTGTTTATGTTACTCTGGCCCTTTGGTAGGCCAAAGACCATTGTGACATCTAAAATCCTGTTCGCCCCCACCCCACCCACAACAGCACACACACACCAAAAACCAATTTTACTTCTTTTGGAAGCAATATTGCCCTTATTGATTGAGAATGCATGGCTTAAGACAGTAACAAATACTCTATATTCTGGGTCCATTTCTTCAGGCCTTTTGGATTCCTTCAATTCCTCGTAAGGAGAACTAAAACTCATGACCCAGGAATAAATTAAAAATTGTTTTGATAAAATGACCAAGTATTTTTAAACATTTCACTGCTATGAATTAACATTTTAGCAGCCAGGTAAGGTTTTATGTCTCATAATGGCCCATTCACACACCCTGCCCTAGCAACCAATACTTCTCCTTATTATCACCATACAAAGCTACACAGTCCATCTGTCAATCAGGCAAGCAGTCTAGCAACTTTTAAAAATCAATTTAGAGGGTTTTTAATATGTAGATTCCAAATTTATAGTCCTTTAAAACCAACTGAGCAATTGGTAGAAACTACGGTGGTTAGTCTATGTCAAATCTGTGACACAGACCCCTAAAATAAGGCATTGTATCAGTTAGCTACTGCTGCATAACAACACATCCCCAAACTCAATACCTTAAAGTAATAAAAACGTATTATTACTCACATGTCTCCAGGTCAGCTGCATATACTTGTGGTCTTGACTGGGCCATTCATGCCTCCATATTCAACTGTATTTTGAAGAGGCAGCTCTGCAGTTCTTGGCTAGGCTCTCTCATATGTTTGGAGGTTAGCTGGCTAAAGGCTGGTCTAGGAAGGCTTTAGCTGTTACAGGTGGGCTCCCCTCCATGTGGTCTCTCTTCTCCCAGAAAGCTAGCCTGAGCTTGGTAGCATGGGGTCCAAAGAGAGAGTGGACACTACACTAGGTAAACTAAGTAGCTTTTATGATTGTAAGATAAATTAGTAAATCACAAATAAAATAAACAAACACACAGCATGGATGCCCATAAGTACCGATTTCCTTATGAAAAAGAGAAACAGAGTGGCATAATGGAAAGGGAATTAAAGTGAGGGCCAGAGGCTGGATTTCTTATTCTGACTTTCCTAGGATGTAACTGTAGACAAATAACTCACGCTTTTTCAGTCTCCATTTCCCCACCTGTAAAGTGTTATATCTTTTCTTCCCATCTCCAAAGCTTACTCTGATGAGCAAGTTCTAGGGTACATGTGCACAACATGCAGATTTGTTACATATGTATACATGTGCCATGTTGGTGTGCTGCACCCATCAACTCGTCATTTACATTAGGTATATCTCCTAATGCTATCCTTCCCCCCACCCCCACCCCCCACGATAGGACCCGGTGTGTGATGCTCCCCTTCCTGTGTTCAAGTGATCTCATTGTTCAATTCCCACCTATGAGTGAGAACATGTGGTATTTGGTTTTCTGTTCTTGTGATAGTTTGCTGAGAATGATGGTTTCCAGCTGCATCCATGTCCCTACAAAGGACACGAACTTATCCTTTTTTATGGCTGCATAGTATTCCATGGTGTATATGTGCCACATTTTCTTAATCCAGTCTGTCACTGATGGATATTTGGGTTGATTCCAAGTCTTTGCTATTGTGAATAGTACCGCAATAAACATACGTGTGCATGCGTCTTTATAGCAGCATGATTTATAATCCTTTGGGTATATCCCCAGTAATGGGATGGCTAGGTCAAATGGTATTTCTAGTTCTAGATCCTTGAGGAATCACCACACTGTTTTCCACAATGGTTGAACTAGTTTACAGTCCCACCAACAGTGTAAAAGTGTTCCTATTTCTCCACATCCTCTCCAGCACCTGTTGTTTCCTGATTTTTTAATGATTGCCATTCTAACTGGTGTGAGATGGTATCTCATTGTGGTTTTGATTTGCATTTCTCTGATGGTGAGTGATGATGAGCATCTTTCATGTGTCTGTTGGCTGTATGAATGTCTTCTTTTGAGAAGTGTCTGTTCATATCCTTTGCCCACTTTTTGATGGGGTTGTTTGTTTTTTTTTCTTGTAATTTTGATTGAGTTCTTTATAGGTTCTGGATATTAGCCCTTTGTCAGATGAGTAGATTACAAAAAATTTCTCCCATTCTCTAGGTTGCCTGTTCACTCTGATGGTAGTTTCTTTTGCTGTGCAGAAGCTCTTTAGTTTAACTAGATCCCATTTGTCAATTTTGGCTTTTGTTGCCATTGCTTTTGGTGTTTTAGACATGAAGTCCTTGCCCATGCCTATGTCCTGAATGGTGTTACCTAGGTTTTCTTCTAGGGTTTTTATGGTTTTAGGTCTAACGTTTAAGTCTCTAATCCATCTTGAATTAATATTTGTATAGGGTGTAAGGAAGGGATCCAGTTTCAGCTTTCTACTTATGGCTAGCCAGTTTTCCCAGAACCATTTGTTAACGAGGGAATCCTTTCCCCATTTTTTGTTAAATATTCTGTAGAGATGGGGTCTTATAATGCTGTGTTGCTCAGGCTGGTCTTGAACTCCTGAGTTTAAGCAATACTCCTGCTTTGGCCTCCTAAAGTGCTGAGAGTACAGGTGTTAGCCACCATGTCTGGCCCAAAGTGAGATTTATTTAGCTTGCTACAGCAATGGAGGAACCCCTCCCTGAGGAGTTGGGGGGTTCTTGGTAGGGGTTCTTGGTAATGGGGTTGAAAATCCTTCTTACAGGATTTGGATTTATGTTGGATGATGTTTTAGTCTGTTTGGGCTGCTATAACGAAATACTATATAGCCTAGGTAGCTTATAAACCACTGAAATGTATTTCTCATAGTACTAGAGAGGCCGGGAAGACCAAGGTTAAGACACTGATGGATTTGGTGTCTGGTGAGGGTCGTTCCTTGTAGCCAGCACCTTCTGGCAGTGTCCTCACGTGGTGGAAGGGTAACTGAGCTCCCGTGGGCCTCTTTTATCAGGCACTAATCTCATTCATGAGCATTTGCTCTCATGACCCAGTTACTTTCCAAAAGGCCCCACCTCCTAATGCTACCTCCTTGGGGGCTAGGATTCAACATATAAATTTCAAAGGGACACAAACATTCAGCCCATAGCAGATGACTCTAGGGAGAGTTTAATAAAACAAGGGCCATGCTGGATTGGACGGTGTCTAGAAGCTGGGGTATCTGAATAATTTTCTGTAGGATGCAGGAAGGTTAAAGCAGGGCTGTATGTACATTTCATAAAGAATCATCTGTCACTTGTTAACCAATAGAAGGCCATGGTTAATCATTTCTCCTGGGTGCCAAGTGGTCTTACCCCATCTTGTTTGAGCTGTGAGCATTATTTATGTTCAGTAAGGAACACCATGGCCTAGTTGTCAGGAAAGTCACTTTTCACCTTCTTATACACTATGAGGAGTTTTATACTAAGGTTGCAGCCCTGCGTAGCAGAGGCTCTAAACCCTAAAGACATCAAAGTTAGCTTGTGGTTTGAAGGCCAATCAGATGGAGTTTAGGGAAGATATCTTAGCACCTAACACTTTGGGTAAACTTTCTTTTCTTTAAGAAGAACACATATAAGCATCTAAAATGAGAAAAGGGAAATTTCAGAGACATAAATGGTTCTCCAATAGTGTGAACACACATAAATCTCACAGTTGTAGGCCGGGTGTGGTGGCACACGCCTGTAATCCCAGCACTTTGGGAGGCCAAGGTGGGTGGATCACCTGAGGTCAGGAGTTCGAGACCAGCCTGTCCAACATGGCAAAACTCCATCTGTACTGAAAAATACAAAAATCAGCTGGGCACAGTGGCAGGCACTTGTAATCCCAGCTACTCGGGAGGCTGAGGCAGGAAAATTGCTACAACCCAGGAGGAGAGGTTGCAGTGAGCCGAGATCACACCACTGCATTCTAGACTGGGTGACAGAGCGAGACTCTGCCTCAGAAAATGGAATGAAACTAACACAATCAATTACCTAGCAAAATTCCATGTAGAGAGAATAAATAACCCATTACAATAAAAAATTAAAAGGAATCTCATTAATGGTTACAACCATCTTCTAGATTGTTTCAGAAACTATTAACAGAAATCCAAGTTATATTTCTTTAGTGCATTTCACACCATTAACTTTACATAAAGAGCAGCACAATCAAGAAATAAATGAAACAATTCAACTGGCATTGAGTGCAGAATTATTTAAGAAAATCGCCATTTAAAAACAAAAACCCTGGTGTTTTTCCATTTGTATTTCAGTATTGGCCATATCAAACAATTTCAGCTAAAAGAAGAAAGAGTAAAGTAACTAAACTAACTTCCTTTCATTGATATGGGAGGTAAGTGGGTGCACTTGTTGGCCATTTTTTTTTTTTTTTTTTCCAAATCACTTTTTGTTCTCTACTTTTGGTACTTGGAATTCTGATTTTCTGATGCAACTTTTGTCTATGGATGTGAACCTGATTCTAGAAGCTCCAAGTTCAGAAAAGGAAGCCTCCTCTGCTATTGTCTGAATGTTCGTGTCGCTCCACAATTGATATGTTGAAAACCCTAGTCTCTAAGGTGATGCTATTAAGAGGTGCAGCCTTTAGCAGATGATTGGGTCATGAAGGTGGAGTTCTCATGAACGGGATTATTGCCCTTGTGAAAGATGCCCAGAGAGCTTCCTTTTCCTTTCCACTATGCGAGGACAGTGAGAAGGTGCCATCTCTAAACCAGAGAGCAGACCCTCACCAGACAGAACTGGCCAGCGCCTTGATCTTGGACTTCCCAGCCTGCAGAGCTGTAAAAAAATAAACTTCAGTTGTTTATAAGCCATCCAATCGAAGGTATTCTGAGACACCCTCATTCTCCTCTTGTCACTATGGCATGAATCTTGCAGTAAAATTCTGCTAAAGGTAGGGATGGGGCGGGAGCTGATTCTAATCTTGGAGGAAGTACTGCCCTTTCTGAGGAGGAGGAGCTGAGCTCAGAGGTCCCTGAGGTATGAGCCCCTGAGTCAGAGGCAGGAGAGAAGAGAGGAGAAAGACTGGGAGAAAGAAAAAGGACAGACAAAGGAAGAAAATAGGCAGAAGAGAAATGAATGGAAGAGGGAGAAACAAGAGAGACAGATAGAAAAAGGAATGAAGGCCAGGTGCCCTGGCTCACACCTGTAATCCCAACACTTTGGGAGGCTGAGGTGGGTGGATCACTTGAGATCAGGAGTTTGAGACCAGCCTGGCCAACATGGTGAAACCCAATCTCTACTAAAAACACAAAAATTAACCGGGCCTAGTGGCACATGACTATAATCCCAGCTACTTGGGAGGCTGAGACAAAAGAATCACTTGAACCTGTGAGGCGGAGTTTGCAGTGGGCAGAGATCCGGCCGCTGTACTCCAGCCTGGGCAATAGAGGGAGATTCCATCTCAAAAAAAAGAAGAAAGAAAGAAAGAAAGGAAAAAAGGAATGAAGATTGAGTGAGTACCTTGTATGTGCCAGCCACATTGCTAGGCTCTTTAGATTTGCTTATCCCCTTTATTCCTACAAAACCCCCTAAATTAGATGTTACTGCTTACAGTTTAGAGAAAATAGAGACACAGGGTAATTTTTCCATCCAGTATATAACTGGAGCTGCTGGAATGGGGAGCCGTGTTTAATTACTGCTCAGTAACAACCAGGGATTGCAAAATCAGATTCCTAAAAGGAAGCAAGCAGGTAATATGAAGGTATGGTTTGGGTTGGGTGTTGGGAGCTACGGCCAAATGGAATATGTTTGCCCCAACTAAAAGCATTCCACTTTGTAAAAGTCCTGTACTGATTTTTCAGCACCCTCTGGGTTCCAGCTGATAGAACTTTAGTTTAAGACCTGTGGATAATGCCGTAATCTAAGCCTATTTCTGTCATTCTTGCTCTTCAGTGCTCTTTCTCCTTATTGTCCTCCACAAATCTTGTTTCCCTTTTTGTTCCTCTCTCTTTCCTCTCATTTACAAAAGTTCACTGTAATTAAGAATATTCTCTTATTCCTTCTAATCCACCAGAATGCCTGGGTCAGTTAGTTCTATCTCCTTTGCTTTTTAACTCTACTAACATAAACGTAGTAGATTTTAACTTGTTGCAATGAAAGCTCAGTTCATTTAGAATCTGAGTGATAGAAGTAACCTCAGAAATAATAAAATCTGGGACTGTGATTTTTCCCTTCAAAGAATTTAAGGGTCAAGCATCACAGGCTTTCTCAAAGTCATATGGGTTTCCCAAGGTCATAGGAGTTTCCCAAACTCATTTGGCTTTTTGCCAACATAGCCAAACATTAAAGCTAAGTATCTTCATTTTTCTTGAAGAACAGTTTCTCCAATCCTTTTACTCAAGTAATACAGAAAATTTCTACTTATTAATTATAGCAATTAGTAAAAGAAATGGTTCTGAGATTGCAAACGTATGGGGGAAGGGACAATAAGTCATGTTTATATGGAGTTTCACCATTTGAAATCTCAGGCCAGGCGCGGTGGCTCATACCTGTAATCCCAGCACTTCAGGAAGCCAAGGCGGGTGGATCAACTGAGGCCAGGAGTTCAAGACCAGCCTGCCCAACGTGGAGAAACCCCATCTCTACTAAAAATACAAAAATTAGCAGGGCATAGTAGTCCCAGCTACCCAAGAGGCTAGGGCAGGAGAATCTCTAGAATTCAGGAGGCAGAGGTTGCAGTGAGCCAAGATCGCCCCACTGCACTCCAACCTGGGCAGCAGAGTGAGACTCTGCCTGATCAAACTCCTGATCTTCCTGCTAGTCCTTCATCTTCTCTGCCTCCTTCTTTGTTCCTTTTCCTAAGTCTTCCCATTAGAGGCTGGTGTTCCCTAAGATTCCATTCATTTCCTTTTACTAAGTCACAGTTTTTCATCTATAAAAGGTATATAAATGTTTACTTATACTGTGGTAGAAAATTGCTAGTTTCCACCAATATTCATTCTTTCTATCTTCCACAGAAATCAATTAAATTTTTTTAATATTAAAAACTTTACACATATACTAAAAAATAGAAGTTAGTATAATGTCCCCTATGTACCTATCACACAATATTAACCATTATCAATTTGTGACAAATCTGGTTTCATCTGTATCCCTCATCCCAACCTCACCATTATTATTTCGAAGCCAATCCTAGAGACATCAGACATTATATCATTTTATTCATCAATATATTAGTATATTTTTCTAAAAGATAAGGAGTTTTCTCCAATATATCACACTTAAAAGTTGATAATATCATCTAATACTCTATCCGTGTTTGATTTTCTCACAATGTTTTCTAACTTTGTTTAAATCAAGATCTAAGTAAGGTTTATATACTGTATTTGGCTGACAAAATCTACACCTTGAATATTTTTGTTGAATAAACCATTTCTTTTTCTTTTCCTTTTTTCTTTCTTGAGATGGAGTCTTGCTCTGTTGCCCAGGCTAGAGTGCAGTGGCGCCATCTCAGCTCACTGCAACCTCTACCTCCTGGGTTCAACCTATTTTCCTGACTCAGCCTCCCGAGTAGCTGGGACTACAGGTATATGTTACCATGCCTGGCTAATTTTTGTATTTTTAGTAGAGATGGTTTTACCAATTCGCCAAGCTGGTCTCAAACTCCTGACCTCAGGTGATCCATCTACCTTGGCCTCCCAAAGTTCTGGGATTACAGGCATGAGCCACTGCGCCCGGCCAATAAACCATTTATTTTGTCCTGTTTTGTTTCCCACAGTCTCGATTTGATAATTAGCATCACCTAGGTGTTATTTAACATGTTCCTTTGTTCATTGTGTTTTCTCATAAATTGGTAGTTAGATCTACAAGCTTAATACAAATAAGATATCTTTTAGGAAAATTACTTCACAATGGTGGTATCTACTTTAATTTGGATTATGAAAACATAATCCAATTTGAAAACATATGTTCTGCTTTCGTTATGATGTCAGCAGGTATTGCAGATCAGTACCTAGAACAATCAATCTATCTCTCAGTCATTTTTAGGGGTTGCAAAATGGAAATATTCTGATTCTTTTATTTCTTCTTCATTTGTTAGTAAGAATATATTAGCAAGAATACATCTAAAAAGAGAAAATGTGAATCTTTTTAAGCCAGTGTTATTTTTGGTCTCAGTCACACGTGGCTGAAACCATATTCTAATATCTTTAACTTAAGGATTGTTACAAGTATTAATTAAAGTAACACAGGTAGCATGACTAGTATAGGAGGAACAAAACTCATCTGACACAATGGTTTCCTTTACTGCCTATCAGCTAATTCCCAAATATTAATCATCAGCCTAAACCTTTTCAGACCCATGCATCCAATTCCTTAGGAACATCTCTACCTCAGAATCAAAGTGTCCACAACTGAACTTTCTCCATTCTTCTTCCTTTAATTGTATCTAAAGGGAACAATCACCATCAATTTAGTTGCCCAACACAGCAACTTAAAACCATCTTATAGGCTTTCAACGCTTTTGCCTTCCACATCCTTTTGGTTTCCATGTCTCATTATTCTGCTTCCTAAAAGGACCATGAATCTTTCCTCTTCTCTACCCCCACTAAGCCTTCACTTTCTTATCCACTGCTTTAGTTCAGACCTGTGGCAGTGCCCTTTTTGACTCCTGCAATAGACATCTCCAGTCTCACCTTTATCATATGAAAGAACTTCTTCTCTTTTTTGGCATGACTGTTTCCCCATTAGACTAGAAGACATTTGAAGATAATACATTTGTTTTTCTTTACATACCTAGTGCTTAGCAGAGTCACTGGTAAATAGCAGTTACTAAATAATTAATAAGAATCTGAAACACTTATGAGCAGGTATCAGGGCTCTACGTGTGTTCATGTAATTCAGAGGTGTCCAATCTTTTGGCTTCCCTGGGCCACATTAGAAGAAGAAGAATTGTCTTGGGCCACACTTAAAATACACTAACTTTAATAATAGCCGATGAGCTAAAAAAAAAAAAAAAAAAAAAAAAAAGTCACCAAAAAATCTCATAATGTTTTAAGGAAGTTTACAAATTTGTGTTGGGCCAGGTTCAAAGCTGTCCTGGGCCACATGCAGCCCATGGACCGTGGGTTGGAAAAGTTTGACTTAATTCATCTTCATTGTAGCCCTATGTGGTAAGTACTATTATCCACTCTTTACGGAGGAGGACATTGAGGCATTAAGTGGTTACATAATTAACAAATTTATTCAACTAGGAAGGGACAGACTTAAAAATAGATCCCAGGTATTCACTAATAGATGAAAGAAATAAGAAAAGGTGAATGAGTTGATAAATAGAGATTATTCTCTATTTTATGAATATCTAGTAAGCCTCTCATCTGGGCTCATTTGCAGAACACACTCTACCACAATGCCAGAGAGATATCTAGAAAAATCCATTGGACCCCAAAACATGTGCTTTATCTTTTCACTAATGCCAGAGATTTCACCATCAGAACCCATTGCCCTCTCTTGAAGCTTTGCTCTCCTAAGTTAGCAATGCACTTTGGAAGACAAATACTTTTGGTTACTCACTGTCATGTATTCTTTAGTGTGGATGAATGAGGTTAGGATGGGTGGAGTGGGGGTGGGAAGCATCATGAGAGCTGTGGTCTTCTAAGTTGGGTGGTGATACGGTTCGGCTATGTCGTCACACAAATCTCATGTTGAATTGTAATTCCCACAATTCCCACATGTCATGGGAGGAACCTGGTGGGAGAGGATTGAATTATGGTGACAGGTCTTTCCTGCACTGTTCTCGTGATAGTGAATGAGTCTCACAAGATCTGATGGTTTTAAAAATGGGAGTTTCCCTGCACAGGCTCTCTCTTTGCATGCTGCCATCCATGTGACATGAGACTTACCCTTTCTTGCCTTGCGCCGTGATTGTGAGGCCTCCCCCAGCCACGTGGAACTGTAAGTCCACTAAACCTCTTTCTTTTCTAAATTGCTCAATCTCAGGTATGTCTTTAGCAGCAGCATGAAAACAGACTAATACAGTTAGAGAAGAAGAAAGACTAGCAACAACAGAATCTAACTTCCCCTATGTCTGGATTCTTCATTGCTGAATGTTTATGGGCTTTTATGTTTGTTTTTATTTTTTTTAATAGAAAGGCTTGGGTCTCCAGAACTGGAAATGAAAAGTGGTAACATGGAAATCTACTGTGTCATTCAACGCACTATAAGGATGGAGGAAATCTCACAGCACCAGAATTTACGAGATCAGGCAGGGCCTGGCTACCCACCAGGAACTTTTCATCCACATGCCTGGGTGATAAATTACACTATCATTTTCAGGGACCATTTGCTGTAGAAAAGCAAATTAACCCAGTAATTTTTAAGTTATACCTCTGGGGCTTCATGAAGATGCATCCAGTCTGGTTATGTTTTGGTCCTAGGGCCCTGGCTTCTGGATTCTTCTCTAATCATACTAACTCCAGTAGTTGTTTGATTTGGGAGTACCATTATTTTTATAGGCTTGAAGCCTGTTACAGTGGAAAGCTAGTGAAGGTGAAGGTTTTAATTACCTCTCAATTTTCTCGTGACTTTGAGTTCTACCTGTCACTACCGAGTTTCCTTAAACTAAGTTGACTCTGAAACCTGTATGTAATTTAAGAGTTTGAGATATTTGATTATATTAGCTAAGTTGCATTTATGTTCACTTGAATGAGAAATTGCAGCTTCTTTTATGATTGAATGCTCTATGCTATTAATTGACAACTGTTTATTGATAATGTAGTATAATCAATACTATATGGTTTTCAAAATTAGTGTATTTTTACATATGAAAATGCCAAAATGTTCCCTGACTCCTCGGCTTAGTTGAACATTGCTCTCTTGTGCTTAAAAAAGGAAAGCAAATTTCCTCTGCTGTTCTTTTTCTTTATTCTTCCAAGGTCACTCACTCACTCTTCTACCCATCCTTTCATTAGCTAAATACTCACTAGGCACCAGATATGTCCCAGACGTTTTATTAGGGGATAGGGATAAACTGGTGGGCAAGGGTGGCCCTGTCCCAACTTCACATTTGAGTGAGTTTTACAGAAAAGGCAACAGGCAGTTGCAGAACAAGTCAATGTTGGTAAGTACAGAGTGCTCTAGACAATTCAATGATACCGTGTAATCCAGCCTAAGCTCAGTGGGTGCCACCAGCTCTCTTTCTCTCCTTTCCCCTTCTACTCTCCTCTCCTCTCCCCCACCCCACATGGCTTTCTTTCCTCTCTATGTGTCAGCGTCATTTATCTTTGGCGAGACATGCCTCCTCACTATGGTTACCAACTGACCCCTATGCATATTCTCCCAGCATGGAAACCCTGGCAGAAAACTTTTTCTTCTGTGCATGTATGAATTCCAGGAAGGATTCTAATGGGCCTTTCTTAAATGAATCCCTGTGACCAGTGCAATAGAACACTATTTTTGGTCTGGCCTGGGCTAATATTATTTTCTGGGTGAGGATAGGTAAGGTAACATGATTGTCCATTCCAAGAAACCACCTAGAATGAGTATCATCCATCACATATTTCATCAGCATCCTTTACTCCCCTTCTGAGCACTTATCATAATTTGTAAAAATACTATTAAATCTTTGTTATCTGTTAAATGTGAGCTTCTCTAGACACTAATGTCCATAAGAATTGGGACTGTGGAAAATACTGTGATACTGATATCCACCCAGAAGCTAATATCCTTATTCTGCTTGCATCCTATTTGTATACCCCTGTATATACTAGTGCCTGGCACATAGTAGGCTCTTAAAACATATTTGTTGAGTGAATGACTAATTGGTACTATTGACTTACTCTACTCCTCTGAAGTGGTCTTCTTTATCTTTAAATTTCCTATTTTAATTCCGCTGGAAACATCGTATCTTTGTGAACATGGGTGCTTAGAGTTCAGTAGCAAAGAGAATGGGATTTCATCATGAATTCAGGCAGATATGAGTTTAAATCCAAGTTCTGTCACTTCCTACCTGAAAGTCAACTTACTTCACTGTCCTATGAAGATGCCTGCTTTGCAACGCTAATTTGATAATTAACTGAGATAGTGTATGCAACGTGCTTATGATTGTGCCTATAGTGGTGTTAAACATGCCTGCAAATTTTTTGTCATGCTATCACTAGATAGAGTATAATTCTCCTCCCTGAGGATGCGCTGGCCTCAGTGACTCTGTCCTCATGAACAGAATGTGGCAGAAGTGACACTGCATGACTTTCAAGTCTCTCTCAGGGCACATGCCTTTGGAGTTCTGGGCTACCCTGTAAGAAACCTTGCTACCTGAAGCTGCCATTCTAGAGAGATCACATAGATATAGAGCCCCCGTTGCTCCAGCCCACAGCTGCTTGTGTCTTCCTAGCCCAGGCACCAGGCATGAAAGTGAAGAAGTTTCCAGGATGACCCAGCTCTGTCCTGTGCCTAAGTACACAGCCACGATCAAGCTGCAACTGCAGGAGAAGCTGCAACCAAGAGCCTCCCAATAGAGCCCATTCGACTTCCAGAACCGTGAGAGGTAATGATAATAAATGGTTGTGTTTTGTGATACTAAGGTCGAATTGGTTTGATATAGAGCTATTTGTAAATAATCATAATAATGAGTTAAGTGGTAGATGGTCAGTAAATGGTAATTTTAAAGCATAAACTTTAAACCACAAACTACCAGCTCAGAGTTCAGGATATATCATGTATCAAACAAACAAATGAGGTAAATGATGTTAGGACTAGCTGTCATTTGTAATAATCTCAATTATGGTAAATAAACTAGAACTGACTCAGTACGCTGCATATTTGATTTAAAAAATAATGTGTGAGACAATATAGCCCAGAGGCCAAAGTCATCAGTTTTGGAGACAGACCACTTAGTTTCAAAACTTAGTCGGTTATTTCCTAAGTGTAAGATATCCAACAAGTTTTTTGTCCTCTGTAATATTCAGTTTTTTCATAAAACAAATATTTTGTAATAAGCATAAATGGAATAGCTCATATGAATGTAGCCCAGTGGTTAGAAAACAGTGCCTGATAAATGATGGTGATTATTATATTGGGGATCTGCACCCAAGCAAATGCAAGCTACTGAGCCAAATGATTATGGACTTCCTAACCATGAGATAGGGGCATTAAGGAGCCATTGAGTTAACTCAGAAAGTCTGACACAGAGACAACAGTCCACACATAAAATGCATGCTTGACAGAATAGCCCGCAGATGCCATCTGAAGATGCCTAAATTATCCTAGGGTAATAATTAACATTCTGTAGCTTGTATTCATTATGCTTTTTATTAGGTAATATTGTTGTTGCCCAGGTTGGAAATCTCATTGTGCCACGTTCTTCTGGTAGTAAATTCTCTCCCTACACCTCATAAACTCTTTAAGAATTACATTAAAATTTTCATTTTCCTAGAATAAAATTTATGCCCATGGTAAAATTCTTTCACTTAAATTAGTGAAATCAGGGCAGTAGCACATTAACTTCTTAGGATTCTGTACTGCAAGCACAGATTAAGCCTTGTCTACTTAAGTGAGGTTAAAATTTTAAGTAGCATTCTGTTATATGTTGTTAATAAGTTTTCTTATACATTTATGGTGGAAGAGAGGAGCATAGGCATATTAATGCTGCAACTGCTGGATGTTTATTCAAGGTTTTGCCCCAGGACTAAAATTGGTAAGGTTAGAGCTTCATGTTTCTAAGTGGAATCCATTTTTAAGTGATTTCTTAAAAAGTCAATGTTGAAGGTTTGCCTCTTCTTTCTTTTTGGCTGAAGATCTGTTCTGCTTGTACAGACAAAAATAATAGTACTATTGAAAACTGACAAAATAGATGAACAAAGGAGGTTATTTAACAAAGGGAAGCCCCAGAAACTTCCCTCCTGTTCTCTCCAAGTCTTTCTGTGGCTTTAAAAAAATAACCCTCCATCCCGGTTTTGCTGCCTTTTTCTTTCTCCTTGATATATCAAATGAGAGCAATGGTTTCTTCATAGTGAGTGGATAAACACTGATACACTGGGGTGAAAGCTTTAGGAAGGTGGATGTTTCTGCAATTATTTTGTGAACAATATGCATAGATATATGCCTGTTCCTTACTGCGGGAACAATATTTTGTCTATGAAAGGGTACAGGAGAGTGGCTGTTTTATATTCACCTGTTTCAAGAGACAGTTTTTTGATTGCTTGTCAATGGGTAATATGTAAATGATGAATCAAATAAAAGCTTAAAGTCAAAGGTATTGAGGTGTCTAAGTTTTTCAGAGTAGGTACACATAGGGAAATTTTAAAGATGAATTTTTTTTTATCATAGGGGTTTATTCTGCCCTTTTTTAAAAAATTATTTTTTATTTCCATATGTTTTTGGGGAACAGGTGGTGTTTGGTTATGAATAAGTTCTTTAGTGGTGATTTCTGAGATTTTGGCACACTGAAAAGAAGGATATTTTTGGCAATTGAACCATCTCAGGCCTCCTCATATAACTATTAAGCCAAAGAGCGTGCACAGGAATGTCTCACCCATAAGTAAACTGGCAAGGAATGTCTTACCCGTAAGGAATGTCCTCCCTGAGAATGGGCTGGCCTCAGTGACTCTGTTCTCATGAATAGAATGTGGCAGAAGTGACACTACATTGACACATGCATTGAGCAGATACCACCTGTGTGCAAAATTCTCTTGTTACTTTATCAGTCTGACAATAACAGGCCTCACTGTCACAATACTGAACTCAGAGGACACATATATTTGGTTTGAGGATCTGGCACATGGAATGCCTTCTTTCATCAGAGCCCACAGTACTCTGGCTCAAGAAAATGAAAGTGGAACCCATGTCGAGTTTGAATCTCAAATTATGTCAAAGCATGAGATTTTTTTCAGTGCAAAGAGGATTGCAAGGGAGGGTTTACATTATATGGTTGTGGAAAATTAAGAAAAAATACTTTTGGAAGAAAGAAAATGGAAATACTATCGTATCTTTATTTGACTTCAGTGTCTTTATTTTTCATCCCAATTGATAGATTAAAATAGGCAAGAAAATAAATGTATATATTTAGAGAACTGGTTTGTCAAAATATAGCCAGATGTCATATTAGTCACTGGGTTATTTTATAAATATTAATAAAATACTAATAGTAAAAATAACAACAAACTTAGGCAGCCCTTACTATCTGCCAGGTGCTGTTCTAATTGATAAATACATATGAATTAATTAAATTCTCTACTAATGAGAAAACAAGTCATGGAGAGTTTAAGCAAATTTTCCCATGTCTCACAGAACTGTGGTTTGAACCCCAGCATTCTGGCTCCAGAGTCTGTTAACCACTACATGTGTATGGCCAAGCTTTTAATTGTAAATCTGTGAAAAAGATGAGTCAAATGTTATGAACTGCCACATTCAATGGCATTATGGACTTTTTTGGATTACAGATCTTTTTTGGTGGCTGGACATACTAACCAGAGCATAAAAAGTTCTGAAAATATAGGCATTTACTCATTTGACAATTAAATCCTTCTTCAACAACTGTTCTCAGCCCTAAGGACGTTGCAGCAATCAAGCCTTCCTTCCAACTCTTAAAGGGATTCAGTCTTCCAAAGAGACAGGAAAGCTGGGAATTTAAATACAGTTATAAGTGTTAAGATGGGGAGGCGTCATGGGCATACAAAAAAGAAGCTACTGATTCAGACTTTTTGGTGGAAGGAAATCACGGAAGACTTTTTGAAGGTGGTGACTTCCAATCAGAGATCTTGGCAAAATAAGACTAACCTGTTGAAGCAAAACTAAGGGGTTGCAGGTTTTGGAGAAGTGAAAGAGTCCAGATAAAGAAAGCAGCATATGAATGAGGCACTTCTCTTCCAATTAAAAACAAAACAAACAAAAAAAGAGTTTAAATTGTACAACCACCTTGAGTATATGTGCCTATTATTATAATAGTCTCTAATTAATAATAATACTTTAAGTTGGATTTAATAAAATTAGCAGCTATTATTTTCTCATTTTGGAGGAATATGGGAATAGTAAAGATTATAAAATGACTATACCTTTTTCTCCTCTTTATTTTTATTTTTATTTTTTATTTTTTTGAGACAGATTCTCACTCTGTCACCCAAACTGGAGTGAAGTGGCACGATCTCGGCTCACTGCAACATCCTCCTCCCAGGTTCAAGCAGTTCTCCTGCCTCAGCCTCCCAAGCGGCTGGGATTACAGGTACCCACAAACTCGCCTGGCCAGTTTTTGTATTTGTACTAAAGACGGGGTTTCACCGTGTTGGCCAAGCTGGTCTCAAACTCCTGACCTCAAGTGATCCACCTGCCTGGGCCTCTCAAAGTGCTGGGATCACAGAAGTGAGCCACTGCACCCAGCCTCCTCCTTATTTTTAGAACATAGCACTTTAAGATGTGTAATTCATCTAGGAATGTGTATATGTGTGTGTGTTATGCCCACAAGAGAGGTATTCAAAATCTTTGGGAATTTTAACATCATATCAACCCGTAAGGCCAAAACCCAGGTACTATATAAAAATGTATATATATTTTCCCTACAAAGCTATTCTACCCTGATATCGCTCATATAAATATTCTTTTTTTACATCATTATGAAAGGAACATCCATCATGTCTCTATGTATCCTCATATAAAAAGTACAGTTTACTTATCCCTGAAAGGTTATATAACCACTAAACAAACGGGGAAAAAAAAAAAAAAAAAAAAAAGATTCCAGTAATGTGTTTTTCATTTGTTTCAGTTACATAAGTAGGTGTCTTATTTTGCAATAAACAAAAGACCACCATTGATAGGAAAACTGCAGAGAACATTTTGTGAACGTTTAAGGAATGCTTTTTGAAGCAACCTTTGTCTTTCTTTTCTTTTGCAAGAAGATCTGTACCAGAGAGAATTAAAATACATTGGAACCGTGCTAGTCACTGGAGCTGGCATCTCTCTGTATTAGGTTAGCAGTATTGAGGTACTTAGGCACCCCAAGAGCTGTATTTAGTAAGTGTAAAAGTACAGGCTCTTCCATTCAGGCAGTGTAAGTGTTCCTTTATCCTGGAAGCAGTCTACCCTGAATTAACATGTGTCTTAACATAATGTTATTTGTTTTGATGCTGGCGTTTAAAGGAGACACACAAACTTCCTGAAGCCACCAAGATATCATCTAGTTGTGTTTTGTTTTACTCTTTGATAATTTAAACAAAGCACCAAGCAGTGCTACTACTGAATAATGCTCATAGAATAATGCATCTTAATGTACCCTCTGTATTTCTCCACTCTAAAGGACATTTTAGACCTTTTGTTTTAGCATTATCACCCAGCTACAGACTTGGCAGAGCAACATGGTGCTCACTTTTGTGTCAGTCTGCATAATTCATCAAAAAATAAACAAGAAAAATTTAAGAAAGTGAAAGAAAATTATAACTAGTAATGAGTCAGTGTGTAACATAGGCTGAATTCCACTATGGTTTGTACAAATATTAAAATCATGGTTTCGTATTTTTAAAAATGTTTCTATGTACTCAACAATCCGTTGTGAACTGGAAGCTGACTGTGGCTTATATAACTGGTTAAAAGCACAAAGATATGAAGGGAAAATGGGAAACCAAAATTGACATATGGAAATATTGTTAGAACAATATAGAAAGAAAGTGTTTTGAAGAGAGATACAGTTATATTATATAACACGGGAAGGTGCCCTGAAATGTTAACATGACTGTTCATTTTCTGCGAAGATTTGTATCTCAAAGTCTCAAGTACATCATAATGGGTACAACTAGATCCTATTACAGTAAAGCCTTGTGTCAATGACTTCAGGGTTATCTACGTGACATTGTTCCTGGTTTAACTGAAGATAATAGTGCCGCATTTATTCAACATCACTGGATAACCTTTAGATAATGAAATCCTCTTCCTGTAAGCTACAAAACTTTTTTTTTTCTTTTTTTATCAGGTTACTCTACCACTTAAAGATTAAGACTCCACAGTACTTGGGAATACAAAAGCCAAACTCCTCAAATAGCCTGCAATGACTTCCTCACAGCATTTCTAGCATCTTCTCTTACTTCAAAAATATATGCCCCAGCCATGCAATTGTTTCACGACCCTCTGCTTACCAAAATCTACCCCAACTCACTCCCTTAACCAAACCAAAATGATCATAAGACTTCTCAGCCCCTTCGGTTCCTCTGTTTGTTTGTTTTCCCTGTCTCTTCCCTTGTCATCACTTTCACTCTTCGCTTCCTCCAGGACAATGGAAGCGAAATTTGAGCAGGCATCAGAATCACCCGAGAGGCTTATTGAACCACAAGCCACTAGACCACACTCCCACATTTCTATTTCACTAGGTCCTGGGTAGACCCAATCTTTGCATTTCTAGCAAGTCCTCAGGGCATGCTGATGCCCCTGGTCCCAAGATAATATTTTGAGAACTCCAGGAGATCACTTTTCCCCTTTTAATTGCTCTTTCAAATTTCCAGAAGGCTTTCAAACCAGATAACTAATCTTATTAGACTTGAACACACAGCTAAAAATAAATGTCAGCTGAGAGACAGTCTAAGGAGATTTCCTCTAAGACAAGTGAGTTTTGGTTTGTGGTCTTTGTGACATCTATTTCGGTTTCTCAGAGATCTTTTGCATAACACCCTCAGTGCTATCCTGTGTCCTGGGTGGTTGAAGTTACAGAATCATTGATCTCTAGATGACTGAGTTGTTATTCTACCATGAGTTATAGTTGTTGTGAATTCTATCACTTTCAAATTTTTGCACAGTTATTACAACCAAGCAGAAGTCTCCAACAGAACGTCTTTGAGCTAGTGTTCTCAAACTTTCACATGCATAAGACTCTCCTAGGAGATCTTGTTGCAAATTCTAATTCAGCCAGTCTGGGCTGGGGTCCACAAGATTCTACAATTTTTTTTTTCTTCTTTTTTTGAGACAGGGTCTCGCTCTGTCGCCAGGCTGGAGTGCAGTGGCTCGATCTTGGTTCACCACAACCTCAGCCTCCCAGGTTCAAACAATTCTTCCTGTCTCAGCCTCCTGAGAAACTGGGATTACACGCATGCACCACCACGCCAGGCTAATTTTTGTATTTTTAGTAGAGACGGGGTTTCACCATGTTGGCCAGGCTGGTCTCAATCTTCTGACCTCAAGTGATCCACCTGACTTGGGATCCCAAAGTGTTGGGATTACAGGCGTGAACCATGCAGCCAAGATTCTGCAATTCTAATGAGCTCCCAGGTGATGCTGATGCTTCTGCAGAGTCCATGAACCATACTTTGAGGGAAAAAAGGTATTAGGTTGTCTTTGGAGAACTCCACCCAAACTAATTTTCGACTTAGTTAAAAAATAGAGCATCATGAAGAAACTCAGTAGACACTCAAAACAACTGACACTTCTGCAGGTTAAAATAACCCTTTATGAAATCCTTGTGATTGCCATGTTATATTACTCACTCAAGTTGTAGTTGTAATTAGGTAGTATTTATATACAAATTCACCCTTGCAGCTATCTGTCATATTCAGGTGAGTGCCAAACACCAGCAAGCATCTCTTTGAGGGACAACAGACAGTTGTCAGTGGTCTTCTACAGGCTCACTACGTATTGCGTTTGTACACATCAAGGGAATCTGTTTGACAGCACCAAAAATAGCAGGGCTTTCTCTCTCTCTCTCTCTCTCTCTCTCTCTCTCTCTCTCTCTCTCTCTCTCTCTCTCTCAAGATAAGACAGTATACTATGTGCTCCTCACTCTGGGATCAGGAGACCATTGTCTTGGGTTTCCTAGAAGTAGAGCCTGAACCAGGGATGTGTGTGCACATAATTTATAAAAGA
This sequence comes from Rhinopithecus roxellana, assembly GCF_007565055.1. Classification (NCBI taxonomy): domain Eukaryota; kingdom Metazoa; phylum Chordata; class Mammalia; order Primates; family Cercopithecidae; genus Rhinopithecus; species Rhinopithecus roxellana. The sequence continues at coordinate 94,518,509 of NC_044561.1, read as the reverse complement.
GGTACTTTCAGAAGACCTATGGGAGAGAGAAGGAAGTAGAACAGAGAAGCAGAAGGAACCAAGCAAGGATGAGGCCTCAAGAATGGTAGCTTCAGCCTGATCAGTGTGGGGGTGCTCTGGGGCACGAATTGCAAAGCAAAGTTGTCTGGTACTGGGTCAAAAAGACCAGGCTTTTGTGCCCTCTTACTTATTAGTCATGGCCACTTGGTCATGGGAGAATTAACCTGCCAGGCATCTCCAGACCAGGTGACTCCCATCAGTCAAGGGCAACTCTCCAGGGAAGGGTGCAACTGTGAGCTATTAGCTGCAGCTCTGGTGGCAGCTGAGGGATGAGGGTGCAGAACAGTAAACAGGATACGAGTGGAGAACCAACAGTGCCAATTGGGAGTGAAAATGGATACACCAGTGGACACAGATTGCTTAAAGTGAGGGCTTCTCTTCATGGGCGGATAAACAAACCCTTTCTCCAAACGAGGCCTTTAGGAGGGATATGGGAGTTAGGGGCTAGCATGGATACAGAGAGGCCATGTGAGAGAAGCAAACAGCTAGCCTGAGTCCTTGCTCATGACAGAAGAAACGTGGGCACATTTAGGACCCAGAAACAAATCTCTGGGTGTTAAATTAGGTCCCAGTCAGGAACTCAACAGGGAGGAATAGGGAGATATCTTGGGTAACTTGTGGACTAACAATGCAGTTTCTGTTCTGCAAATCCTTCTCCAAGAGAAAGCTTGGCAGGCCTGTATGCATTCTATGGGGCTTTCTTTTCCAGTTACTTTTCCGCAGACTTCACATTCTCCAAGTTTGTGTTCTCCCAAGAAATCAAAGAGGCCTTCTGTCCTATCAGATGACAAACATCTCGCTTTCTTGGCACCTCTCCAAGAATAAGCAAATGCCAGATTCTGGATTTTCATAAATGAAAGATTCCAAAACCTTTAAAATCCTTTCCAGGGCTGATGGGAATATATATATATATATATATATATATATATATATATATATAAAAGATTTCAGTTATTTCTGTACCCCAATGTCTGTGCATTTCAAAGTTAATTGCATTTATTTTCTATATCATATCTTTCTGGTTTTTAAACAAAGTTATGTAAAACAAAGACAAATCTAGTTTTAAATGTCCTAATAGGCAATATTTTGTCCCCAGGATAAACATTCTAAACATTTCTTTGTGATAAAATTGAATAATACTTTCTAGTTGTGGAAGGTAAGTACCTTTGGGAACAAACACAATATTGTCTATCTATTCACCACCTTAAAATTAAACTAAAAAAAAAAAAAAACCTGTATTAGCGAGGAGTGAAAGACATTGTCTAGACAGCTTCCTTTAGGCAGAATGAACAGCGGCCAGTGCAGCTGGATGTTCTGCCCTTTGGGATATGGGCAGTCATAGACAGCTGAAGGTTCAGGAAGGAAAGGAGGTAACTAGGGAGACTCTCCAGATCTTGACAGAGCAGTAGAGCAAGCTTCAGAGCATCATGCTTCTCTGGGGTCCCATTAATATCCCATTAAGGATCCTCTAGGGTGGGCAGCCAGTACAGGCTGCTACAATAGGCAGACTCCTTTATCAGTGGAGCCGGAAGCTCCAGAGAACATGTTCATTCTTCATTCCAGATTTGGACATAATAAATGCCGAATGAAATTCTTGGTCTGCTCCGTGAACCTGCTCCATCCACAGTCCTGTCCACCCTAGTGAATGGCAACTCCATTCATCTAGCTGCCCTGGCCAAAGTAACTGTGGTCATCTTTGCCTGATCTCTTTACCTCACAGTGCATGGCCAATCTGTTAGCTAATGTCGTTGACATTCCCTTTAAAACCAGAACTTCATCATTCTCACCACCTTCACTGCTCTCATGGTCCCAAACAGCACCATGTCTTGCCTGCACTGTTAGAATATCTCCCTACATGCCCCTACTATATCCACCCTCGATCAACAATATTCAAAGAGGGCAGCAAGACTGATCCCTTGAAAACACAAATCAGGCCAAGTGTGGTGGCTCACACCTATAATCCCAGCACTTTAGGAGGCAGAGTCAGGAGGATTGCTTGAGCCTAGGAGTTACTCCCTGTGTGGCAACACAGGGAGACTCCCATCAATACAAAAAAATAAAAAACTTTACAGATGTGGTGGTGCACACCTGTGGTCCCATTTACTCGGAGGCTGAGGCAGGAGGATCACTTGAGCTTGGGAGTTCAAGGGTGCAGTCAACATCACACCACTGCACTCCAGCCAGGGTGACAGTGTGAGACCCTGTCTCTTAAAAAAAAAAAAAAAAAAAAAAAAAAAAAGGATGAGGGGTGCTGGGCGCTGTGGCTCACACCTGTAATCCCAGCACTTTGGGAAGCTGAGGCAGGTGGATCACAAGGTCAGGAGTTCGAGACCAGCCTGGCCAAGATGGTGAAACCCTGTCTCTACTAAAAATACAAAAATTAGCTGGGCATGGTGGCAGGTGCTTGTAATCTGAGCTACTCGAGAGGCTGAGGTAGGAGAATCGCTTGAACCTGGGAGGTGGAGTTTGCAGTAAGCTGAGATTGCACCACTGCACTCTAGCCTGAGCGACACTATCTCAAAAAAAAAAAAAAATTTAAAAAGAAAACACAAATCAGATATATTACAGTCCTCTGTCACCTTCCAGTGAACCCCATTTCACTCAAAGTAAAGCCAGAGGCTTTAAAAAAACAAAAGCTTCCCAAGCCCTACATGCCCCCCTTCCCTCTTCAACACAGGTATACTACATTACCCTTTTTTTTTTTTTTTTTTTTTTTAATTGAGACAGAGTCTCACTCTGTTGCCCAGGCTGGAATGCAATGATACTACCTTGGCTCATTGCAACCTCCGCCTCTTGGGTTCAAGGGATTCTCATGCCTCAGCCTCCCTAGTAGCTGGGATTACAGGGGCACACCGTCACACCTGGCTAATTTTTGTATTTTTAGTAGAGATGGGGTTTCACCGTGTTGGCCAGGCTGTTCTCAAACCCATGACCTCATGTGATCTGCTCACCTCAGTCTCCCAAAGTGCTGGGATTACAGGCATGAGCTACCACACCAGCCCACCTTTTAAAACTCTTTGCCTAACGTAACTCCCCTTATTCCCTCCAACACTGGCCTCTTGTTGTTTCTGGAACACTCCAGGCATAATCTCACTTTGGGACCTTTGCCTGGAACAATATTTCCTCCCAGCATGGCTAACTCCCATGCCTCAGGCAAGTCTTTACTGGAATGTCACCTTCTCATTGCCTGATCTATTTAAGTAATAACCCCCTGCCTTTGATATTTTTCTCCTTTAATTCTTATCACCATTCAATATACAGTACTGAATATTTTACTCATATGTTTTAATTGTGTATTTTCACCAGTAGAATGTAAATACCATGAGAACAGTAGTTTGCACCTGTTGTGTTTGCAAGTTGACGCCCAGTGCCTAGGACAGTGCCTGGCGTATTAGTGGCCAGAGGAATATGTAATGGAATCTTGCAATATGTGAAACACTCCACCAGTCACTGTCTAGACTTTGACCCTGCGACTAGATAATTAGCAAAACAGACAGGGCTTCTTGCTTTTACAGGGCTTAAAATCTACAGTTATACTGCCCAAGTCAGTAGTACTAGTCACATATGACTACTTAAACTTAAATTAGTTAAAATTAAGTAGAATTGAAATACTGTTTTGTTTTGTTTTTTCTTTTTTTCTTTTTTATTTGAGACAGAGTCTTGCTCTGTCACCCAGGTTGGAATGCAGTGACGTGATCTTGGCTCACTGCAACTTCTGCCTCCTGGGTTCAAGTGATTCTCCTGCCTCAGCCTCTTGAGTAGCTGGGATTACAGGCATGCACCACCATACCTGGCTAATTTTTATACTTTCAGTAGAGGTGGGGTTTCACCATGTTGGTCAGATTGGTCTCAAACTCTAGACCTCAAGTGGTCCGCCTGTCTTGGCCTCCCAAAGTGCTGGGAATATAGGCGTGAGCCACTGGGCACCGCCCAGATACTGTTTTCCAATTATGCAGACCACATTTCAATAGTCTCATTGGCAACTGGCTTCCATGATGGACAGCCCAGAGGCAGAGCATTTCCAACATCACAGGCAGTTCTGTTGGATAGTGCTGACAGACATGGAGGGTTCATCTACTGCAATTCCCTCATTTATAGGTGAGGAAACCAAGGCTCAAGGAAATAGTGACTTGACTAAGATCACACAACTAGTCAATAACAAGTCTGGTATGAAACCCAATTCTTCTGATTCCATAGACCAATGTGTGGATAAACACATGCTGAAGTGCTACTTCTTCAAGACGAATCAAAATATGAAACAAGTAAATAAAACAAACAAACAAACAAACAAACAAAAAGCCCTCCTTTGCCTTATTGGAGTGAACATATTCAACTACAGAAACCGAAAGGAAGAATGTATTTAGTGGGTATTCTCTCTTTTTCCCTGCTAGTGTCTGAACTCTTCTTATTTGGGAGATATTTCCTGCTGTGTGAGGCGTGGTAAAATGTAGAGCTTAACTCCTTTTTAGTTGCTGGAAAAAAAAAAAAAAAAGAATAACTTTCCCTCCTTATGTGGTGGCTGAGTCATGGCTTGGTTAATGGCTTGGTTAATCAGATGCTCCTACTTGGAACTGAAGCCACCATTGCAAAATTATAACTGAGAGAGTGAAACAGATCTGACCAAACCAACTCCATCTTCCTTCTAACCTCCAAGCTGTCCTTGTTTGTTCCTGGGCGTAGGCTGAACTAACGTTGGGAGGAACTTAGTTTATAATTTGAAACAAAGACAGTAACAGCCCTTTCCCAAAACAAAACTCCTTCTGGCCTAGAGACTAGACTGTCTTTGTAGGACTAACAAATTAGCCACAAGATTAGAAATTATGGTTTAGGAGTCATGCAGGTGGAGGTTATTTTATTTTATTTATTTTTGAGACAGAGTCTTGCTCTGTCACCCAGGCTGGAGTGCAGTGATCTCAGCTCACTTCAACCTCTGCCTCCCAGGTTCCAGTGATTCTTTTGCCTCAGCCTCCCCAGTAGCTGGGATTACAGTCATGTTCACCACCATGCCAGGCTGAATTTTGTATGTTTAAGTAGAGAAGAGGTTTCGCCATGTTGGTCAGGCTGGTCTTGAACTCCTGACCTCAAGTGATCCACCCACCTCGGCTCCCCAAAAATTACTTTTTTTCTATTGCAATTCCCCTGTCTTGATAAATCTCTGTCTAGGCAGCAGGCAAGGTGAACCCATTGGGCAGTTACAGTACTTTTCATGGGAAGCTACGGAGACAAAAAAGAAAAAGGAATGTAGCAGCCACTTAGATTCTCAGGTGACTGCAACTGCATACGGCGAACAGGCCACAGGCTCAGATTCACCTTGTTTCCTATCCATTTTCAAATCTCAGCTATCTATCCTGCCTACCATTTGTGTGAGCTATCTGGTGTTCCTAAATGTTTTTTTCAGCTCTAATCAGCCAGTGTTCAATTCGGTTGCCTGCAGCTCAAGTCCCTGACTGATACAGTGTACCAATCAAATTAAAATGCATTTGATTTTTATTTAATTTATATAAAAAAAGGTTTATTTGGTTCGTGATTCTGATATTTGGAATGTTCAAGATCGGTCATTTGCATCTGGTGAGGGCCTCAGGCTGTTTCTACTCTTCATGGAAGGTGAAGGGAAGATGGCGGGTACAGAGAGAATGGAAGCAAGGGCTAACAAGCATTTGATTTTGGAGGGAAGAAAACTCATCTTTTTCCTTCGCCCCTCCTAGGTTTTCTGGCTGGGGCTCTATTAATTAGACTGACAAAAGTCAGACTAACAGAAGAAAAACAAACAGAAGGTTGTTAACATGGGCATCACACATACACATGGGAGCACTCAGCAACTCGAGGTGATTAGAACAATAAATTTATAGAGAAGTGATAAGACAAAGGAGTTTTTAGGGGTGGTAAATCGTAGAAGGGCAAATTTATGGGGAAACTAATGGTAGATAAGAGTTAGTTTTAGCAACGTTCATTACCTGTATTTCTCTGGCACCATCTAAGGTGTCAGAAGAACTTCAGCTCTTCCTGGTGGAGATGGGAGGGGATAATGCCTTTAAAAATTAGTGTCCTGCAAATAGGGGAAGGGCAGATAATTTCTTCTATCTGCTGTTTCTCAATTGCCTTCAGTTCAAAATAATCCTTATGCCAAAGTGGCATATTTTGGGGTGGCATATTCTGATACCTTTCAATTTTAAATGAATGTTTCCTGGTGTTTGTGTTTATATCGAACCTTGAACATCAGGCCATCATTCTGGCTTACATGGAAAATATAATTCACAACCGAACACCATCAATGGAAGATAGATTGCTTGAAGTCTTGAGCTTCTCAGTTATTTAGCAGAATTAGCTGATTCGATTGATTGTGCATTCAGCAATTAAGAAGAGCAAAACGTAAACATTTTCAGATTTGTGGTCACTCTAGCTTTGTAAAACCCTTGAAAAAAAATGCTTGGAAAACTGAGGCTTAAAGTGCTGTGATACTTCTGAAGTGCCGATGATAAATATTTTTTTGTGATCTGTGTAAAGTTAGACATCAGTAACTGTATTTAGTTATTCTCATCCACTCAGGAAATTTGTCTGAAAGGAAAAAGCAGTGAGCCATGTTGAGCTAGTGAGAGAATTTTGCAAGTTTTGAGAATGTCAACAAAGTAAAATTATTCATGAGTGCTTAACAATAAAATAGTCTAGTACATGAGTTTACCAAATTTAATTTCTATTCCCAAAATGATTAGGTATTTAATTTTTTTCTAAAACTAAAGAGACATTTTTAAAGTTTTTTCTAAAACTATATTAACCACCTTGACCCAATTGATATTTATAGACCGTCTTACCCAATAACTGCAAAACACACATTCTTTTCAAGTGCAAGCAGTGGGAGCAGCAGGTTCCCGGGTATAGACCAAGCGCTGGGGCATAGAAAACCTCTCATTTCAACTGGCTGAAATCCTACCGGGTATGTTCCCTGCCCATGATGGAGTTAGATTAATAACATATGGTGGAAAACTTCAAATCTTTGGAAATTAACACACTTATAAATAACCCATGGCTCATGGGTTTTAATATCGCAGAGGGCATTTAAAAATATTTCTAACAGAATGATAAAAATAAACGAAAGGAATTCAAGTGGAAGAATTTTCTAACATCATATCTCAAGATAATAACAATGATTAAAATATACCTAAGATTATCAGAGCACTTTACAGTTTACATATATTCTGACATTTTATCTTAACAACCACTGTAGAGATGATAATATGCACGGATGTCACTCCAGTCCAGAGCAGTACATTAAACATCTCTACACTTTTAAGGAATGACTAAGAGGCCTGTCAGGCTGCTGGTCAATCCCCTGGGAGCATGATCTTGCCCTTCTACACTGGCTTCCAGCCTTGCCCCATGCTCTCCCCCTATTGGTCCTCCCCCTTTCTGTGCCTGAGCCTATTCTGTTACTTTTCTTGCAATGCATAATAATATTCAAGAACATTTGTGCATGAACTTGTATGTCTACCTAGGTGTTGGATAGTTTAAACCAAGGTTAGCTATCCCTACCCTCTCCTCCTCAGTAAATAGGCTAGCACACATCCAGGCCTTCTCAGTGCAAGTCCAGTGCTGCTTCATGACAGGAAAACCTTGCTATTTGAACACATTTTGTACTGTGAAATTTAATTCCACTTAAAGTAGTGACCAAAATTTCATAGGAAGTAGTGAAAAAATGATTTAATGTTGAAATAAACCTGATATATGAAACAGAAAGAAATTATGAATTTAAGTTTATTTTATTTTATATACATTTTTAAAATTGAGTTAAAATAATAGTTTTCACTAGTTGCTAGACCAAACAGTGAGTAAATCAAATGCTGGCTTTTGTGTATAAGTAGTATATGTGGAATTATTAACATATACAGGTGATATAATGTTTTTCAAGTCACAAATGATTTCTGTAGCATGATCATAAAAAGGGCAAATTTTTAAAAATAAATTTGAAGGCTTTGCTAGCTTTCCCAATGGCTCCTCTTAACTTTTGATATTTATTTAACTCTAAAGTACATATTTGATCAAAATTCTGGTCTCACTTTTCTTCTTCACTTGCTAATCCTTTCAACTTTGTTTTTATCAGATTTTGGGGGAGCGTTGGGAAGTACAGTTCAAAAATTCACCAATTTCATGTTTATTAACAGCATAAAATCTAGTATCTTTTACAATATGTATAATTTTCTGGCCAGGCGTGGTAGCTCACGCCTGTAACCCCAGCACTTTGGGAGGCTGAGGCGGGTGGATCACCTGAGGTCAGGAATTTGACACCAGCCTGGCCAACATGGAAAAACCCCATCTCTACTAAAAATACAAAAATTAGCCAGGTCTGGTGGTGCGTGCCTGTAATCCCAGCTACTTGGGAGGCTGAAACAGGAGAATTGCTTGAACCTAGGAGGCAGAAGTTGCAGCAAGTGGAGATCACACCATTGCACTCCAGCCTGGGCAACAGAGCAAGACTCCATCTCAAAAAAAAAAAAAAATGTATAATCTTCTTTGGCAATTGTTTGTAATATATTTACATTATACTATTAAATGTCATCCATCAGATGATTTCAAATTAATTTTATATATGCTCATAGTGACCTCTGTAACAGTAGGCAGATGAATCATTAATACTTAGAAAACAAAGATCTCTTCCTCCTTTCCTGCAACTGCCTCAGCAAGAAACATTCAATATAGAAGAAAAGTGTGTTTTAATTAAATTTTATATTATTGAACAAGTGTCATTTTGGGAGCTATGGAAGGGAACATGTTACAGCTAAAACTGCTTGTTCTCCTCTTTTTCTTGGGCACACACCTTAACTACCCTTCCCAGCCCTCTTGCAATTTGGTGGAGCCATGTGGAAAGTTCTCCCAATGGGATGTGAGCAGTGATGTAGGTCATTTCCAGGCTAAGGTAGAGAAGAACTGTGAATATCATCCATATTGTCTTGCTTCCCTATCTGCCAACCAAATGCAAAGGATCTAGTAGAGGACTGCAAGACCCTAGGGATTGGTGGTTCTCTCTCTTAAGAAATAAATCTCTATTAGGTTAAGATACTGAGATGTTAGAGTTTTTTGTTATAGCTTGGTATAACAAGGTACTTCTGCGAATCCATCTTGAATAGCATCTTGAGTGAGTTCATACACGAAATTATTGTGTCTATGTAGGATTACTGCTGAATGGGCTAAATTTGTCCTAGAATTTGAAAGATTTTGAGTGGTTACAATAATTCCATTGAACAAAATTGTATTGAGTACTTATTCTATGTTTATCAGTACATTGAACATTGCAGAGGGTGTCTGGAGAGAAGATGCTGGAAGGGAAGGATAAATTGTTACTGAATCCCACTTCTCACCACCTCACCACCAACATGTCTTTCCTGGACCATTGCTGGTACCTACTTACTGCTCTTCCCGAAACCATGCCAGCCTAAATGCAATCCATCTTCTAAATCACACCACAGTGATTTTTCCAAAGCTCCAATCTGATAGCATAATACTCAGTTTAAAATCCTTAAGAGCTCAACCACCCCCAACTCCACCTTGGCTTTTGAGATAAAGTTTAATATAAGTCAGGAACCCTGAGCAAAAACCTACAGATAGATGGGTTTTATATATATATATACACACACACACATAAAATATACACACATGTATTATATGTAATATGTGTGTATATATATAGAAACACTACATATATAAATTATAGTAATGCCAGCTGCTATAACAAGTAAACCCAACATTTCAGTAACTTAACACTGTAAAAGTTTATTAGCTCTCGTGCAAAGTCCAGTGTAAGTGTCTATGACTATGGGAGCTCCACACAGTCATTCAGGGGCTCATGCTGATGGAGGCTCTGCCATTTCCGATAGGTGGCTTTGGAGGTTGCCCAGGATGTTGACATATAGATGGTGCAGAAAGAAAGAGTGTGGAGAATCACACATGGGAAGTCAGTATGGACAAGGTCTGAAAATGGGCCACATGACTTTTGTGAACATTCCATTGGCTACATTTCACTCAGGTGACTGCACATAACTTTAAAGGAGCCTGGGAAAACATAGGCCATCTGTAGCCCACAAGAAAGAGGAAATGGATTGCTGAATATTTAGCCGTCTCCTTTGGTTTTCAAACATTTGTTCTTTTTCTCATGCTCCCTCCCCAAGGGAGACAACTCAAAGCTTTACCCAGTCACTATGCTCAGCTCAATTACAAGATCATAGGTGATGGGAGAGACCACTCCATCCCCATGTGGCTCATGATAGTCTAAAGACCTATAATTTAAAAAGATAAATTATCTGCAAACCCTCACAATACACAATACACTGTGATCCAGCAGAGACCAAAGAAACCTCCCATTCATAAAAGGGAATACTGCAAGATGCACAACTAGCAAATTTGAAATCCTGCTACACACACATTGTGAACAACTTCCCCCATGAGTACCCTTGGGGTTGTGGGGACTTCCTTGCTAGACCCTGATTTTAGCAAGAAGCAACTTCCTTCTTCATTTTCCTCATGCTCCAGATCTGCACTCAAGGAGTCTCCTTCTTGTCCATAAACCACTAAGGCCGTATCTGGGGAGACTATACCTTCCTTGGATGATACAGTTTTCACAGCCAGATTCTAGCTGCAAATTTCAGATCTCTGATGGTTGTATTGTGGTGTTTTGGTTTCATTCATTCTTAACACATTTATCAGGCATATATTTTGTGTGAGGCTCCATCTAGGTACTGGGTACAGTGGTTTAAGAAGACAAATAAAGTCCCTTTTCTCATGTATCTTACATTCTAGGTAGGGAAACAGACTGGAAGTTGTTTTAAGGTTCGAACGATCCAAACGTTTTCAGTCCTGGCTCACAGTTTCTTTGGCAATGCAAGGGCTTCAAAAATGTAGTACACTCACGTCATTACATAGTTTTGATCTTAAACATAGTTCTCAAATCTGTTTTTTGTTAGTTTGTGTTCTAGGCCCAACATCTTTCTTTTCAGCTAAGGACAACTGCTTTGAGGACTTATGGAACAGACTCAGGTAGTAAGAAGGTCAAGGCGGTTTATCTGATCTTTGTATCTGGCTGAATAACTTTGTTCAATTATGGAAAAGTCCTGGAACATTGTCAGTCAAAGTTCTTTTAGTTTCGTCTACCACTATGTGAGAGTCCAACCCCATAATAGGGATACTTTTGATTTCTTTTCACATTGACTTAAAAACCAGCCATTTCTTGTCTAAGCCTATTGTGATCTAGTATCTTGCTAAATGCCATCTGTAGAGGCCAAAATGCTCTTTTCCATCTACTTTTCCCTGAGCAGTGGTTCTCAGAATTAGGTCCCCAGACCAACAGTGTCTGTATAACCTGGAAAGCTGTTAGAAATGAAAATCCAGCTGGGTGTGGTGGCCTCCCAACACTTTGGGAGGCCAAGGTGGGTGGATCACTTGAGCTCAAGAGTTTGAGACCAGCATGGACAACATAGTGAGATCCCCCATCTCTACAAAACAAATACAAAAACTAGCCAGGTACAGTGGCATACACCTGAAGTCTCAGGTACCTGGGAGGCTGAGGCAGGAGAATTGCTGGAACCAGAGAGGTGGAGGTTGCAGTGAGCTAAGATCGCACCATTGCATTCCAGCCTGGGTGATGGGAGTGAAAAGGAAAACAAAAAAAGAGAGAAATGGAAATCCACAGTCCAGACCTACTGAGTCAGACACTCAGGGTGTGGTGCCCAGGAATTTGTATATTTATAAGCCTTCCAGATGAGTCTCATGCATACTAGTGCTAAGAACCATTGCTCCAGAGCAGGGAGTAGATGTTTGTGGGTAGAATAACACAAAAACATACAGAGAAAGTGGGGCAACCAACCATTAGGTTAAAGTGATTAAATATCAGGATATTTTCAGACATTGAGAAAGTCAATATGGTTTTTCCCCTGAACAAATTTTTAGGTAACGATTACAGGCCCTTTAAGGATAACCCTATTTTTCTTTCTTTTTAACTTTTATTTAAGTTCAGGGGTACATGTGCAGGTTTGTTACGTAGGTAAACTTGTGTCATGGGGATTTGTGGTGCAGATTATTTCATCACCCAGGTATTAAGCCTAATACCAATTAGTTATTTTTCCTGATCCTCTCCCTCTTCCTTCCTTGCACTCTCTGATAGGCCCCAGGGTGTGTTGTTTCTTTCTATGTGTTTGTGTGTTCTCATCATTTACCTCCCACTTGTAAGTGGCAGTATTTGGTTTTCTGCTCCTGTGTTAGTTGGCTAAGGATAATGGCCTCTAGCTGCATCCACATGCCTGCAAAGGACATGACCTCATTCTTTTTCATGGCTGCATAATGTTCTGTGGTTTATATGTACTACATTTTCTTTATCCAGTCTATCATTGATGGGCATTTAGGTTGATTCCACAATAGCAAATGTCTTTGCTATTGTGAATAGTGCTGCAATGAATATATGCATGCATGTGTCTTTATAACAGAACAATTTATATTCCTTTGGATATACACACAGTAATGGGATTGCTGTGTAGAAAGATAGCTCTGTCTTTAGAATTTTGAGGAATCATCACCCTGTCTTCCACAATGATTGAACTAATTTACACTCTCATTGATAATGTATAAGCATTCCTTTCTCTCCACAACCTCACCAGCATCTGTTATTTTTTGTCTTTGTATTAGTAGCCATTCTGACTGGCGTGAGAAGGTATCTCATTGTGATTTTGATTTGCATCTCTCTCTCTCTTTTGAGATGGAACCTTGCTCTGTCACCCAGCCTGGGTGCAGTGGTGTGATGATCTTGGCTCAATGCAACCCTTGCCTCTTGAGTTCAAGCAATTCTCTTGCCTCAGCCTCCCGAGTAGCTGGATTATAGGCATGCTCCACCATGCCTGGCTAATTTTTGTATTTTTAGTAGAGGTGAGGCTTCACCATGTTGGCCAGGCTGATCTCAAACTCCTGACCTCAAGGTGATCCCCCTGCTTCGGCATCCGAAAGTGCAAGGATTACAGGCATGAGCCACTGTGCCCGGACTGCATTTCTCTAATGATCAATGATGTTGAGCCTTTTCTACTATGATTTTTGGCCACATGTATGTCTTCTTTTGAAAAGTGTCTGTTTATGTCCATTGCCCACTTTTCAATGTATTTTTTTTCTTGTAAATTTTTTTAAGTTCCTTATAGATGCTGGATATTAGACCTTTATTAGATGAATAGTTTGCAAAAATTTTCTCTCATTCTGTAGGCTGAATGTTTACTCTGTTGATAGTTTCTTTTGTTGTGCAGAAAGTCTTAAGTTTAATTAGATCCCATTTGTCAATTTTTGCTTTCATTGAAATTGCTTCTGGCATCCTTATCATGAAATCTTTGACCATGCCTATGCCCTGAATGGTATTGCCTGATAATCTTATTTTTCTATGGTCGTTGTGCATACAGTTGTCATCAATGTTGTCACGTTAGATGATGTTGTTCCATTGTTGTCCTTATCTACAGAGGACTCCGATTGCCTTTGGAGATCAGTTCCTTCTTAATTCTATGAGGTCCCAGGTGTACTGTCAATCATAGAGTTCCAGGCCTTTGTTTCAAGAGAAGAAGCATGACTCAGACCCAGTTAAATCTGGCAATCTGTCTGAGACATTAGCAATTATGATGGTCAAGGACATGTGACTCAAATACAGTCAATTAGAATCCAATTGGGACAATGAATATGAATGACCTTGGCACCAAAGGCCACAGTTGTCCACTCACCTGTCCACAGGCTGAGCACAAGGCCAGCCTGGCTCTTCATAGTACCCTGCATTATCCAGGGAAAGAAAAATTGACTGTTATTGGCAGGACGCGGTGGCTCACGCCAAGGTGGGTGGATCACCTGAGGTCAGGAGTTCAAGACCAGCCTGACCAACATGGAGAAACCCTGTCTCTACTAAAAATACAAAATTAGCCATGCATAGTGGCTTATGCCTGTAATCCCAGCTACTCGGGAGACTGAGGCAGGAGAATCACTTGAACCCAGGAGGTAGAGGTTGTGGTGAGCCAAGATGGTGTCATTGCACTCCAGCCTGGGCAACAAGAGTGAAACTCCGTCTCAAAAAAAAAAAAGTTATAACATACAAAGCCCCATGTAAGAGCCCAGGTGGATGTTTCTGGAAAGCAGTCAGTCTTCCACACAGTCATTCAGGGACCTAGGCTCCTTCCATCTTATGCCTTCAACATCTCCTCAGCCTCAGTTTTCAGCTTAATCCCCTACATTTGTCAGCACCCAGGGAAAGAGAGAGGGAGGGAGCATGTGAATGGGAAGTGTTTGTGGTCAAGACCTTGAAGTGACACACATCACTTCTATCCACGTTCCATTGTCCAGAACACAGTCACATGGTTACATCAGACTGCAAGAGAGGCTGGGAAAGAGGTCTGGATATGTGCCAGGAGGCAAAAGAAAAAGGTATTTATTAACCCATAGCAGTCTGTGAAATGTATGCCACTATATGCCACTCATAGTGATTGGTCCCAGTAGTGGACGTGTGATCTAAGGCAGACAATCAGAGTTCTTCCTTTGCTAAAATGAAGAACTCCTGTCATTGTTTTTTGTTGTTGTTGTTGTTGTTGTTTTGTTTGTTTGTTTTGAGAGGGAGTCTCACTCTGTCGCCCAGGCTGGTGTGCAGTGGTGCGATCTTGGCTCACTGCAAGCTCCGCCTCCGGGATTCACGCCATTCTCTTGCCTCAGTCTCCAGAGTAGCTGGGACTACAGGCGCCCAACACCACGCCCGGCTTAATTTTTGGTATTTTTAGTAAAAACGGGGTTTCACCGTGTTAGCTGGGATGGTCTCGATCTCCTGACTTGGTGCTAAGCTAGCATTAGCCTGAAGTTGTCTGTCCAACACTATTCCCTTCCACTCCATCCACAGATTAGGAGAAGGAGCCCAAGACAGAGAGAACCAGTGCCTAAGTGCTGAGTGAGTCAGATTCACCTCATTTTGAGTCCTGCATCAACCATCTCACAGATTAGGTCCAAACTCACCCTTTGTAGTGAACCAAGCCAATAAGGTCCCTCTTTGCTCAAACAAGTTTGAGTCAAGAACAAGTTTGAGTCGAGCCCTGCCACAGATTTTTGTCAACAATCTTTGTCAACTGCTTGACTTATTTACTGATGCAGCTTAGCATTAATTCCTAGACATTCTTCTATATCTCTGCTAGAGTGGAAAGAGAGAGGGAAGACAGATTGCTTTCAGTATGAAGCAAGTAAATCTTTCTCACTGTCTCTTTTTTGTACATTGCTTTATGTTTAAAAACACATGCATTTGAAGTACAGATAAATCAAAATAGAAAATGGAAACATAAGAAACTCGGTTTTAAGAAATCACCATCTACTGTGTCATTACGTTTTATAAAAATTTTTCTGCCATTGATAATTTTGGTGTCTCACCCAGACACCCAGTTGATGTAAATGTTGGCGGCTCACAGTTCATAGATGTACCCTTCTCTGGAGAGCTGTCCTTGGCTGTGGGAGCTGCCTCACCTGGAATGCCCCAGGAAATGGTGGCTTCTCCTAGAAAGATCCCCCAGTTAGTGGCCGATATGGTGATTTTTTTTAAAGCCCAGCCCCCTTGCTTTGAGGGAAGACAGCTCTGTGGTGCTTGCTGCTCTTGCTCCAGAGCTCCTTGCAGGAACAGGCTGAGGTTACCCTTTAGCTGAAAGTGATCCTATCTAGTTTCTTTCTGGTGCTATCTGAGTTGTTCCTGAGAACATTTCAGATTTTGCCTCTGCAGAATCCTAGCTAAGGCATCATCATTAGCGCCTTCATACTCCATATTCATCTTTTCATTTTTATTCCTACTGAAACTACTCTCAGCATTCTATCTCTCACGGTGAGAGTTAGAGTTAGCGCTAGCCTTTCCTGTATAGAATAGTCAGTTTTAGCATTTACATCCCTACTAAAAATGCTTTTGACGAACTTGGCGGCTGGGCATGGTGGCTCATGGCTGTAATCCCAACACTTTGGGAGGCTGAGGTGGGTGGATCACTTTGACTCCAGGAGTTTGAGACCAGCCTGGCCAACATGGCAAAACCCCATCTCTACAAAAAATGCAAAAATTAGCCAGGCATGGTGGTGTGCACCTGTAGTCCCAGTTAGTCAGGACACTAAGGTGGGAGGATCAGTTGAGCTCTGGAGGTCAAGGTTACAGTGAGCCATGATTATGTCAGCCTGTGCCACATAGGCTGTCTCAAAAAAAACAAAAACAAAAAAAAAAACAAACTTGGCTCTGCTTAAAGGTTTCTGTAAAACCCTCCTGAATACTCACTTCTATCTCCCACACACCCCCAGTTTTTTAAGCATTCTGCTTTGACCCTCACAACGTTCTGCTTTATAGTAGTTAGCCTTTTGCAAGCCTGTATTATTTGAGAAGAGTCTGTGTATCTTTCATCCATGTGTCCCTAAAGCATTTTACAAAATTTTCCCTTCAGGATGCACACCAATAAATGCACTGGTGAGAATACCTTAGCTACAGCCTTAGAGCCCGTTAAATGCTCCCTGCTTGACTGGGCTTGGTGACTCATGCCTATAATCCTAGCCCTCTGGGGAGAATTACTTCAGGCCAGGAGTTGGAGACGAGCCTGGGAAACATAGCGAGACGCTGTCTCTACAAAAAATTTCAAAATCAGTCAGGCATGGTGACACATACCTATAGACCCAGCTAGCTACTTGGGAGGCTGAAGCAGGAGGACCACTTGAGCCCAGGAGTTTGAGGCTGCAGATCGCACCACTGCACTCCAGCCTGGACATCAGAGTGAGACACTGTCTCTAAAAATAAAAATAAAAATAAATAAATAAATAAATAAATAAGCAAATCCCTCTGGTGCATAGCAGGGCTGGCACAAGAGCCCAGAGCAGAACAGAAGGATGAGGAGAGATTAATTCATCCCAATTGACTATGGAGATAGTGGAAGCAAAGGAGACAAAGGAAAGGGGTAAATTAGAGGGAAGCCCAGATTTGCATGAGTGTAACAATATGTTCATGAACAGCGAAGGCTTTGGTTGTATAGGAAGAGGGGAGGCAGGTCTTTTCCTGGGCCAATCAGATAGTGGGAATGTGGTGGTGGTAGGTATAGCTACTAGTGTACTCATTATATAGTCAGAATGCACTAAGGTCCCAGTCAGGGTAAGTTTCTAGATAAAAGGCACTATGATCTCAAGGCAGGTGGGGCCAGCTGGAGACAAGAGGCACTGGCATGGCTCCCTATCTTATTTCTCCATGAGTTTTCAAGGTCAATACAAGGTGGGAGACAACTGTCCATTAGAGGATGTCATTCTGGGTTGTAACTCGTAAAAAGAAGAATGTGCCATCAGTGTGTCGTGTAAAACTTTTGTGTCTGAACTTCCCCTTTTCCCAACAACCAGGGGCAAGAGGTCCCTCCCGCATATTTTGAGTAGTGATTAATCAGAGCACTGGCATTTTGGACGCATGGACTGGGCAATTTGGCATCACTTTTTTGAGACGGCGTTTCACTCTTGTTACCCAGGCTGGAGTGTAATGGCGCAATCTCAGCTCACTGCAACCTCCACCTCCTGGGTTCAAGCGATTCTCCTGCCACAGCCTCCCATGTAGTTGAGATTACAGGCATGTACCACCACACTTGGCTAGTTTTGTATTTTTAGTAGAGACGGGGTTTCACCATGTTGGTCTGGCTGGTCTTGAACTCCCAACTTCAGGTGATCTGCCTGCCTTGGCCTCCCACAGTGCTGGGATTACAGGTATGAGTCACCAGGCCCAGCCCACTTTTTAAAATCCTTTCTTGACTTCGAAGTATATTTCTTCACAGCTATGCCTTTGATTGTAAGTTACATCATTACATTATTTTATGTACAGTAGCTCCCTTATTCATGGTTCCAGTTTCAGTTACCTATGTTAAACCATGGTCCAAAAATATTAAAGGAAAAGTTCCAGAAATAAAAATGTGTAAGTTTTAAATTTCACACCATTTTGAGTAGTATGATGAAATTTCTGCCTATCCCACTCCGTCATGCCCAAGACATGAATCATTCCTTTGTCCAGTGTATCCACACTGTACATGCTACCTGCCCATTGGTCACTTAGAAGCCCTCTCAATTATCACATCAACTGTGGAGGTATCACAGTGCTTTTGTTCAAGTCACCCTTATTTTGCTTAATAACGACCTGAAAGCACAAGAGTAGTGACACTGACATATTATTATAATTGTTATATTTTATTACTATTGTTTTTCATCTCTTACTGTGCCTGATTTATAAATTAAACTTTATCATGGGTATGTATGTTTAGAAAACAACATACTATATACAGAATTCAGTATTATCCATGACTTCAGGGGTCCTGGAACATATCCCCTGTGGATAAGCCATAACTACTATATCCTTAAGGGAAAGGAAATGTGGGCAGTGAGATTTTAAGATGTCGTTGGTTGTTAGCACATTCTAATTTCATAGTTATTAAAATGTGACTATATATCTTGCAACCAATATAATGCAGAAATATCTAGACTTTGGTTAAGAACTATGGCTTTGGAAACTAATTGTGATTCAAGGTTCAGATTTTGGCTCTGCCATTTTTAGTTGAGTGATCTTGCAAAATTTACCTCATTTTTCAGAATGAAATAGAAAATTGTGAGCCTTTAAAATCACAGGGCCATTGAGAGTATTGGATGAGTCGATACAGACAAGACACTCATCATAGTGGATGACAGCACATAGTAAGAGAGGGTGAAGACATTTTAGTTGCCAATCCAAGAACCTTTCTTTTCTCTCTTGCTCATTAACAGAATGCCAATGTTATTTACCTGCCTCAGAGGAAGAGCCTGTTAAAAAGTCTGGGATTCTCCTAAACACAGAGGGAGAAATCATAATTTGTCTAAGCCAATCAGAGTTGTTTATCTCTTGTCAAGTAATTGGTTTAGACATTAGTGTGTGATGTGATTCTGACCAATGGGATATGCTGGGAAGTTGTCCTGTGAGGACTTTAACAGAGGGATGCATCATGGGAATATTTTGGAAGTTGTGATCTGCATAGGATTGCCATCTTGGTTTTATGAAGGTGCAGCACCACCATTATGACAGAACAGAAACAAGGACACCCTTGGATTCTTGGGAGATACTAATGAACCACTGAGAACCGCACCTGTAATCCCCTTCCTCTAGACTTCTTGCACAATAAGTAATTAAAGACATCATTAAAACAACTTCCATTGAATTTTCTATTATTTGTAGCAAAAAAGACTTGAAATTGATGCAGTGTTAAGTGGCTATGAGCTCATAACTATTTCTGCTACTGTTGTTAGTGCTTACTTTACCATCTGTTCCTAAGTTTCCTCATCTAACACATGGAGAATAAAAAGATATTTGTTTTTGAAAATTGTCAGTGGGATGGATGAGATAATGCATATAGAGAGCTTAGTCCATTGACTAGCCCAAATAAAGCATTTAATGAAGTGTAGCTTTTCCTCCTATTATTATTTTGTTGTCATAGTGCCACTATTTAGGACAATGCTGTGGATTGTATTATTTTTTCACAACCCTATCTTTGCTCTGAGGTCATGCCATGGTTCACTTTTAACGGAATATACTATTCTACAACCTACTGACTTTGGGCTTGGCCATGTGTCTTGCTTTGGTCAATGGAATGTGAGAAGATATAATCTATACCATATCTGTACAAAGTTTTTGAATGTGCTCATATAGTTCTACTTGCTCTCTTGTATTTCTGCCATTTTCCTTGAGGAGAACATGTCCCAAGTAGTCTCTATTTCTTTATCCTGGGTCCTTGAATGAGAGGCATATGGAGAAGATCTAAACCCAACCTGTAGCCTGAAGAAGAGCTGGCTCAGCCAACGTACAGTTGATGGTCCAGGAAGCTGCTGTGGGAAAGGAATCTCGATAGAAACAAATATTCCTTTGAGTGACTGAGATTTGGGAACTGTTTGTTGTACAGCTATTATTGCCATGAAAAAAAAAAAAAAAAAAAAAAAAACAAAACAAAACTTGACTAATACAGCCAAAAAAAGAGAAAATACAAATAGAGCTTCAGAGTCTTCCCCAAATTTATTGCTTGGTCCAGGGAGACTTGTGACATCTGGGATAGTTCCTAAAACAATAGAAGAGCTGATCGGACCAGTGGATTTTGGGCCCTGCTGATGATCTTCTAAGAGGTGAAAGGCTCAGGCTACTAAAGAGAGCTCCTCTTTGCATCGTTTAACTGACATGTATGGGCCAGATTCTTCCTACTTCACATTTCTTCAGGGCTCCCACTAATGGTAATTGAGACACAGTTGGCTAAGATTGGCTTGGGAGGAGGGGAATAGTTTGGACACCGTCAGAGGCATCTTTTGATTAAGCAGTGTGTAATATAAATTACTCGAAGGGAAGTGAGTTTAAGAAACTGGAACTAGAGCCAGTGCAGAGGATAGAAGGAAGTCAACTGGTGAGAAACAGGAATGGGAGACTAGGACAACAAGAACCAAATCTACAAATCATGAGAAAGTCAGAAGAGCAAGCAGCCAGATGTTCCATAATTGCACATTGGAAAAAATCCAGAGCTGAGTACTGAGTGGAGGTAATGGAAAATAGGTAAGGCAGGGAGTATGGCAGAAACAAAACAAATAAAACCAAACAACAACAACAACAACAACAATAAAAACAAGCATTTGTCAGAGTCAAAGCCATGGCCCATTTGTTCTAAGGCACTGGGGCTGGATAAAACCCACTTTTGAGTAAGCGCTGGAGTCAAGAAATTGGGTGGATGGATCGTTAGTGTCCCAGGTGTCACAGGACAATGAGACTCTTCACTCTGGTTTTCTGGCTGCTACCCCCATGCCTCTCGGACTCAGTTTCGGAATTTCTCATCCTGGTTCTCTGAAGAACTAAGCCTGCCTTAAGCCTCAAAGTCACAGTGGAGTCCATGGTTCCTGGTACTGCTGTCTGCTTGTCTAGATGTCTGCATGTTGCCTGTTACCAGATTTCTCTCCTGTTTGTCAGGACTCCCAGTGACTTCCTCTTGCTGGGCCTCCCTTACACTCACCTTTGGAGGAGCTAGGCCCCTGACTTCTACCCACCACCAAGCCTTCCCGTTCCACGTTCCACCTCCCACTTTGCTGTGGTTCACCCAGGAGCATCCACAATGGTCAGCCTGTTCCTTGGTTTCTGACTGTTCCTCCCAGGTCTTACTGTGCTCCACTGCCCAGGGTCTGTCACACATGTAGGCTTAAGAAATGCTTATAGCCTCCTTGAGTGACCTTCTTTACTTAACTTTTTGATCCCTGAAATTATACTTTTATAGATATGGTCCTTTGGTTCACATTAAAATATAAATTCCCTGTGGGAGAGACCCTATTAAGCCTTGCAGGGAATTGCTAATTTACATCTTAATGTGAATGAGGTTACTGGATTTTTTCCCCTCTTAAAGCAATCCTTGACGGAGGTAGGGGAAAAATAGAGAAGCCATGATCATCAGATAATGATTTAAAAATGGCTACAGAGACAGGGAAAGGAAACAAAAGAGGAAATTTGGGTTCATGGCTTTTTGCAAGGCATTCAGTGTGGATAATTGTTCCAGATGCTTCTTTTGATCTTGATGGGTAAGGGTTTTGTTTTGCTTTGCTTTGTCTTGTTTGAAATTTAATTCTTTTTGCATTATTTCTATATGGGGTGATGCAAAGCAAAAGGATTAATGGTAAATATAAATGTGCCCTTAAAATGAAAATCAGTCCGCATAGGGAAGAATAACAGGATGATGGATATAAATGAATCACAAAACTGTCTGACTATTGTGTAGGCTGTAGCTAAAGCAACCCAAGAAAGTAGATTTCTCTAAGGGGACTGATCTCTCTGCTGTGATATGACAGTGGGTGTGGTCCTAAGTGTGCATTTTCAGAAACTCAGTTTTGCTGGCACATGCAAATAGATCAGCCTCAAAGGATTGACTCATAGCTCTCAAGCTCACAAGAGTATGATGAGAGACTTTTCTAGCTTGCATAATATTATTTTATACATTGTTAGTGCACCTTCTCCTTGTATCAGGATCATTGAGAAGCCAACTCAGTAGCAAGATGGCAGCCTGTTGGAAATGAGTGTAGAGAAAGGCTTATCCTTAGCTACAACTGAGTTATTAGGTGCCAGGAACCACTTTATTTCTCATTGTCAAAACAATTCACAAACTAGGTATTTTCGTTATCTCCCTGTTACAGATGGGTAAATGAGGCTCCAAGAATTTATGTGTTTACCCCAAGTCATCAGGTTAGAAAGAATCTGAGCTGGATTCAGACCCAGATAAGTGAGTCAGTAAAACAAAACTATGTGGTCTTTGGCTACATGGAAGAACTGAAGGAGATAGCCATTATCACCATGTGGCTCCTGAGCACTTGAAACATGGCTAGTATGACTAAAGAACTAAAGCTCAAGTTGTATTTATTTCTAATACATTTAATTTAAATAGTTATCTATAGCTAGTGACTTCTGCATTGGACAGGATACCTCTAGATGCCTGCTTAGAGAAATCTAAAAGTGGAGAGAGTTTTTTTTTTTATTAAGAAGTCTTTTTCATACAACATCCATGAATCTTAAGTATTATCGTCCCCACTTTTCAGATGAGAGCGCTGATATTCAGAGAGAATAATTGATTTGCCCAAGGTTTTATAGCTGGGAGAAGAATCTAGGTCAGAGACACCGAAATCTCAACTTTTTCAAAGAATCTGGGCTGCTCCGTAATGCGTGTAACCATGTGTCTACAGCTACAATGACAGAGTATATGAGTATTACAAATTATTTCCAGGAATATTTACACTTTCCTTAGCCAGGCTAGAGCATTTGTTTCATTTGCTGTAAGTGTGGTCATTTAAGGAGGCCTTTGCTAATTCAGTCAGTGAAAGATATCTTGTTTTACATTTTTATATTTATTAATTATCATAAGTGAGGTTGGACATTTTTCTCTTATTTCTTCTGTAAATTAGCTGTTCCTGACCTTTTTTGAGACCATAACATTTTTTCCCACTGAGGCTTCCTAGACGGATTATAGACCTTCAAAAGCTACAAACTGTCAGAAAAGTGTATTTGGCATAAATCAGACCTCTCCTTAGGCTGTTTCCTTCTTGAATTCAGAGGAATAACCTTTAAAAGGAGTCACTTTGGAAAGTTGCATGGCCAGCTGCCCAAATGTGTAGGAACCGTCAACAATTTTACTATTCCTAAGCTTCTAAGAACAAGGAAGTTCTTAAGAAACTTGTGGGTATACAAAATGAAAACCAAATAATAATCATAAATTAATGATCAGTGATTCTATGACATTATGATTAAAAATGAGCCACCCTACACTTTTACACTGCTGGTGGGAAAGCAAATTAGGGTTTCCATAGCGGTACAACCACTATGGAAAACAGTATGGAGATTCCTTAAAGATCTAAAAACTGAACTACCATTCTATCCAGTATTTCCACTACTGGTTATCTACTGAAAGGAAAAGAAGTCATTATATGGAAAAAACATGTACATGCATGTTTATAGCAGCACGATTTGCAATTGCAAAGATATGGAACCAACCTAAGTGCCCATCAACCAATGAGTGGATAAAGAAAATGTGGTACATATACACCATGGAATAGTACTCAATACTACTCATAAAAAGGAACAAAATAATGTCTTTTGCAGCAACTTAGATGGATCTGGAGGCCATTGTACTAAGTAAAGTAACTCAGGAATGGAAAACCATATGGTATGTTCTCACTTATAAGTGAGAGCTAAGCTAGGAGGATACAAAGGCATAAGAATGATTTAATGGACTTTGGAGACTCAGGGTGGGGGAAAGGCTGGGAGTCAGGGGACGGATAAAGGACTACATATTGGGTACAGTGTACACTGCTTGGGTAACAGGTGCACTAAAAGCTCAGAAATTACCACTAAAGAACTTATCCACATAACCAAAAACCACCTTTACCCCCCAAAACTATTGAAATAAAAATTTTTTAAAAATTAAATAAACTATCTTAGTCTATTTTGTAACCCAAGAAGTATCTCAGATAGGTCTCAATCAGTTTAGAAGTTTATTTTGCCAAGGTTAAGGACAATGCCTGAGAGAAAAACAAACAAACAACAACAACAACAACAAAACAGGGAGACCCAGAAACTGTCCATGGTCCGTGCCTTTCTCCAAAGATGACTTTGAGGGCTTCAATATATAAAGGGGAAAAGTGGGCTGGAAGGGAAGGAGGAAAGGTATCAAATCATCCACCTATTTCAAGAGAAAAGGAGCAGGTAGGGGTATCGTCAATTATGCATTTGTCTTGTGCTCAGTGAATGGGCACTTTACGTAAGATAAGGTGAACAGAGCAGCTACCTGTGGAGATATTTTACCTGTAGCTAACTGCTTAAGAACAAAAGGAAAGGCAGGTTCTTGCATGACTCAACTTTCAGTTTGATTTTTTCCTTTTGGCATAGTGAATTGAGGTCCCGAGTTTTTATTTTCCTCTCACAATTAAATGTGTATTTAGATCCTTAACTCCTTAGCAGATTAACCTGGGGACAGAGAAATTTGTAGCTTAAAAGATGTTGCCACTTGAAGATGAATAAGGCAAAAGATGAAACAGCTCTAAAGCATAAATATGATTTGACAGTAAAAAGAAATTCAAATTTTATAAAATGTCAGAAATATATCACTGAGTTAGACCTATGCAATGAAATTTGATGATGATGATAGGTGTGGGGTTACAAGCTAACTAGTGAATGCTAAGTAATCATTATCTGTAAAATGAAAAGCAATGAGAAACTGGAAAAGTTCTTCTTTTTCTGTTTGCTTCTCAATCATAATCAGCATGAAGTATTAGGCGGGTACCACTGGTCATCATCTTGCTCAAACTTTTTTTTTAAGGAATAAATGCTGTCTGGCTGGGAGCAGTGGCTCACACCTGTAATTCCAGCACTTTTGGAGACCAAGGTGGGCAGATCACCTGGAGTCAGGATTTTGAGACCAGCCTGGCCAACATGGAGAAACCCTGCTTCTACTAATAATACAAAATTAGCCAGGCATGGTGGTGCACACCTGTAATTCCAGCTACTCAAGCTACTCAGGAGGCTGAGGTAGGAGAATCACTTGAACCTGGGGGGCAGAGGTTGCAGTGAGCTGAGATCTCACCACTGCACTCCAGCCTAGGTAACAGAGTGAGACTCGTATCAAAAAAAAAAAAAAAAAGAATAAATTCTATCTTTATTTAAATTTTATTTCATTTATCATGAGTTTCTCTGCACTAATTTTTATTTTTTAATTACAGCAGTCCCCTTTTATCAGCAATTTTACTTTCCTTGGTTTCAGTTACCCTTGGTCAACCACAATTTGAAAATATTACATTATTTTGGAGAGAGAAAGAGACAGAGGGACAGAAAGAGAGCACATTCATATAACTTCCATTGCAGTATATTTTTACAATTGTTCTATTTTATTATTGTTGGTGTTAATCTCTTAACAACAATCTGTGCCTAATTTATAAAGTAAACTTTTTCATATGTATGTCTAGAATAAAACTATAGCATATATAAGGTTCAGTACTATCTGCGGTTTCAGGTATTCATTGGGAGTCTTACAGTGGGGACTACTATATTGCATTAAAGCAGTCATTTTGATTACTGAGTGTTTTGGCAGCTTCATAAATTTTGTGTCTCAGGCAAATGCCTCACTTGCCCTAGTCCTGGCCATTCCCTGGTTGGGAAACATTCCTTGATCAGAAACCCGTCCATGGGATCTGTGAACCCTGACCTCTGAAGCTTCTTCCTATTCCACCAACCATTTCAGCCACATTTGAAATTGACATTTGGGAAAAGACCCTCCTCAGGTTGCCTTATACATGAAATAGTCACAGGTTTATCTTTTCTTAGCAATTCTTCCCCCAAACCTAGCAGGCTTATGACCTAATTGCCTGCAATCCATTTCATGCAACCAATGACCAAAATCAAAGTCTTGGTTATGATTCTGAAGCCCTATTTTCTTCACTGACTCAGATACCATGTCTCATTTTCAACTTAATGGGGCTGACTTTATGGGTATAGGGGTTCAGTAAAAAGGCTACACACTTACTCTCATCTTTGCCTTGACTCATTTTATCCAACTGAAAAGTTTTACTCAAAACCATACCCCTAGGCCAGGCGCAGTGGCTTGTGCCTGTAATCCCAGCACTTTGGGAGGCCGAGGTGGGTGGATCACCTGAGGTAAGGAATTCAAGACCAGCCTGTGCAACATGGTGAAACACCGTCTCTACTAAAAATACAAAAATTAGCTGGGCGAGGTAGCACGCATCTGTAATCTTAGCTACTCAGGAGGCTGAGACATGAGAGTTGCTTGAACCCTGGAGGCGGAAGTTGCAGTGAGCTGAGATCATCGCACTGCTGCACTCCAGTCTGGGTGACAGAGTGAAACTTCATTTGAAAAAACAAACAAGAAACAAAACAAACAAACAAAAAAACATGACCTTAGTCTTTTCTTTGCCTTGAGGTTTTTCAATCAACTGAAAGTTTATCCTGCTATTTCGTTACATCAAACTTTTTTTAAAATTCCATCTCTTCCTTTAGGAACTGGAAGCAGAGGGCTTTACCAAAATTATGAGGTCCTGAATTTCTAGAATCTCTGTTTCCTCTCATTTTTACTTGCAAGTTGGCAATTGTTTTCTGAGCTCATTGCTTTCTTGTAGCACCTGTGCCAAATGTAGCCAATTGCAATCAACTCCTGAAGTTTTCATCCTCTTCCCCCAGAGCTACCAGTTTATTAGGCTCATATGACTCCTGTGTTACACAGACAATGAATGTGAAAGATATTCCCATCCTAATCCCTGAAACCTGTGAATATGTTATTTTACATGACAAAAGGGAATTAAGACTGGGTGCGGTGGTTCACGCCTGTAATCCCAGCACTTTTGGAGGAAGAGGCAGGCGGATCATCTGAGGTCAGGAGTTCGAGATCATCCTGGCCAATGTGGCAAGACCCCCGTCTCTACTAAAAATACAAAAGAAAATTAGCTGGACATGGTGGTGCACACCTGTAGTTTCAGCTACTCAGGAGGCTGAGGTGGGAGAATCACTTGAACCTGCGAGGCGGACGTTGCAGTGAGCCAAGATTGTGCTACTGTACTCCAACTTGGGCAACAGAGCAAGAGTCCGTCTCAAA
Source organism: Rhinopithecus roxellana (assembly GCF_007565055.1). Lineage (NCBI taxonomy): Eukaryota > Metazoa > Chordata > Mammalia > Primates > Cercopithecidae > Rhinopithecus > Rhinopithecus roxellana. Next base: position 94,491,306 of record NC_044561.1, on the reverse strand, counting down.
AAAAAAAAGGATGGTGGGGGGAATTAAGGCTGTGGATAGATTAAGGTGGCTAATCAGCTAACCTTAAAATAGGGAAATTGTCTAGGTGGTCCCAATCTAATGATATGAGTTATTTAAGAGCAGAGGCATAAAAGTCAGAGGAATTCCACACAGAAAGGGTAAGTCAGAGAAAACAACATAAAAGGAATACACAGGTACACCTCAAAGATATTGCAGGTTTGACTCTAGACCAGCAGTCCCCAATCTTTTTGGCACCAGGGACCGGTTTTGTGGAAGACAGTTTTTCCTCAGATCCCGGCAGTGGAAGAGCTGGAATGGTTTTGGGATGATTCAAGCACATAACATTTATTGTGTACTTTATTTCTGTTATTATTACATTGTAACATATAATGAAATAATTATGCAACTCACCATAATGTAGAATAAGTGAGAGCCCTGAACTTGTTTTCCTGCAACTAGACAGTCCCGTCTGGGGGCAATGGGAGACAGTGACAGATCATCAGGCATTAGATTTTCATAAGGATCACACAACCTAGATTCCTCCCATGAGCAGTTCACAACAGGATTCGCACTCCTATGAGAATCTAATGCTGTGGCTGATCTGAAGAGGTAGAGCTCAGACAGTGATGCTCCTTTGTCTGCAGCTCACCTCCTGCTGTGCAGCCTGGTTCCTAACAGTTCTTAAGGTACCAGTTGGTGGCTCCTGGGGTTGGGGACCCCTGCTCTAGATCACCACAGTAAAAAAAAAAATCACAATAAAGTGAGTCACGCCCATTTTAAAATTTCCCAGTGCATATAAAAGTTTGTACACAACACTGTAGTCTATTAAGTTCACAAAATATTTATGTCCAAAAAATGTACATACGTTAATTAAAAATACTTTATTGGTAAAAATGCTAATGATTATCGGAATCTTCAGAGACCCATAATCTTTTTGCTGGTGGAAAGTCTTGCCTGAATGTTCATGGCTGCTGATTGATCAGGTTGGTAGTTGCTGAAGGAAGGTTGGGGTGACTGTGGCAATTTTAAAACATAAGACAACAATGAATTTTGCCTCATTGATTGATTCTTCCTCTCACAAATGTTTTCTCTGAGGATGCAATGCTATTTGTCAGCATTTTACCCACAGTAGAACTTTCTTTAAAAATTGGAGTCAGTCCAGCCGGGTGCAGTGGCTCACGCCTGTAATCCCAGAACTTTGGGAGGCCGAGGCAGGCGGATTACGAGGTCAGGAGATTGAGACCATCCTAGCTAACACAGTGAAACCCCATCTCTACTAAAAATACAAAACACAATTAGCCGGGCATGGTGGCGGGTGCTGTAGTCCCAGCTACTCGGGAGGCTGAGACAGGAGAATGGCATGAACCTGGGAGGTGGAGCTTGCAGTGAGCCAAGATCATGCCACTGCACTCCAGCCTAGGCAACAGAGCGAGACTCTATCTCAAAAACAAAAACAAAAACAAAAACGGAGTCAATCCAAAGGTCTAATATGCAGAATCTATAAGGAACTTAAATTTACAAGAAAAAAAACCCCATTAAAAAGTGGGCAAAGGACAAGAACAGACACTTCTCAAAATAAGATATTTATGTGGACAACAAACATATGAAAAAAAGCTTGACATCACTGATCACTAGAGAAATGCAAATCAAAGCCACAATGAGATTTTCATAATCGTCAGAATGGCAATTATTAAAAAGTCAAGGAACAACAGAGGCTGGTGAGGCTGTGGAGAAATAGAAAGGCTTTTACAACTGTTGGTGGGAATGTAAATTAGTTCAACCATTGTGGAAGACAGTGTGGCAATTCCGCAAATATCTAGAACCAGAAATACCATTTGACCCAGAAATCCCATTACTGAGTATATACCCAAAGGAACATAAATCAGTCTATTGTAAAGACACACACACACATATGTTCACTGCAGCACCATTCCACAATAGCAAAGACATGGAATCAACCCAAATGCTCATCAATGATAGACTGGATAAAGAAAATGTGGTACATACACACCATGGAATACTATGCAGCCATAAAAAGGAATGAGGTCATGTCCTTTGCAAGGGCATGGATGAAGCTAGAAGAAATAATCCTCAGCAAACTAACACAGAAGCAGAAAACCAAACACCACATGTTTCCACTTATAAGTAGGAGCTGAACAGTGAAAACACATGGACACAGGGAGAGAAACAACACACACTGGGGACTGTCAAGGGGCCAGTGGGAGGGAGAGTATCAGAATAAATAGTTAATGCATGTGGGGCTTGATATCCAGGTGGTGGGTTCATAGGTGCGGCAAACTATTATGGCACACATTTACGTATGTGGCAAACCTGCATATTCTGCACAGGTATCCCGGAACTTAAAATTAAATTAAAAAAAAAAACAAAACTGCAGTCAATCCTCTCAACCTTGCCACTGCTTTATCAACTAACTTTATGGAATATTCTAAATCCTTTGTTATCATTCCAACAATGTTCACAGCATCTTCATCTGCAGTAGATTTCGTCTCAAGAAAATACTTTTTGTGCTCATTCGTAAGAAGCAACTGCTTATCTGTTCAAGTTTCATCATGAGATTGCAGCAATTCAGTCACATCTTTGGCCATCACTTCTAATTCCAGCTTTCTTGCTGTTTCCATCTGCAGGGACTTCTTGGCACTGAAGTCTTAAACCCCTCAAAGTCATTTGTAAAGGTTGGAATGAACTTCTTCCAAACTCCTGTGAATGTTGATATTTTTACCTCTTCCCATGAATCACAGATGTTCTTAATGGCATCTAGAATGGAAAATCCTTTCCAAAAGGTTTTCAACTTACTTTACCCACATTCATCAGAGGAATCACTAATTACGGCAGCTGTAGTCTTACAAAATGTATTTCTTAAATAATAAGACATGAAAATTGAAATGACCCCTTGATCCCTGGGCTGCAGATTAGATGTTGTATTAGCAGGCATGAAAATGACATTAATCTCTTTGCACATCCCCATCAGAGCTCTTGGGTGACCAGGTGCATTGTCAATGAGTAGTAATATTTTGAGAGGAATCTTATTTTCTAAACAGTGGGTCTCAACAGTGGGCTTAAAATATTCAGTACACCATGCTGCGAACAGATGTGCTACTGTCTAGGCTTTGTTATTTCATTTACAGAGCACAGGGAGAGATTTAACATAATTCTTTTTTTTTTTTTTTTTTTTTTGAGACAAAGTCTCACTCTGTCACCCAGGCTGGAGTACAGTGGTGTGATTTCGGCTCCCTGCAACCTCCGCCTTCCAGGTTCAAGCAATTCTCCTGCCTCAGCCTCCTGAGTAGCTGAGACTACAGGCACACCCAGCTAATTTTTGTATTTTTAGTAGAGATGGGGTTTTGCCATGTTGGCAGGCAGATGATCCACCCACTTTAGCTTCCCAAAGTGCTGGGATTACAGTGCTGAGCCACCATGCCTGGCCTAGCCCTAGGATTTTTGAAATGGTAAATGAACATTGGCTTCAACTTAATGTCACCTGCAGCCTTAACTTCCAACTTCTGCAGCTTCTTCACCTCTCTGTCATACGATGAAGAGAATTAGGGCCTTGCTCTGGGTTAGGTTTTGGCTTAAGGGGAATATTTGGGCTGGTTTGATCTTCTGTCCAAACCACACAAACTTTCTCCCTATCAGCAATAAGGCTGTTTCGGTTTCTTAACATTTGTGTGTTCACTGGAATACCATTTTAGATTTCAAGAACTTTTCCTTTTCCTTTCCTTTCCTTTGTTTACCAAAAAACTTAGCTAACTGTTTGGCGTAAAAGGCCTCGCTTTCCGCCTGTCTCTGCTTTTGACATGTGTTCCTCACTCAGCTTAATCATTTTTAGTTTTTTATTAAATGTGACAGACACGTGACCCTTCCTTTCACTTTGAACACTTAGAGGCCATTGCTAGATTAGTAATTGGCCCAATCTCAATATTGTTGTCTCAGGGAATAGGGAGGCCAGAGGGAAGGAAGAGAGATGGGGAATGGGTAGTTGATAAAGCAGTCAGAATACACACAACATTCATTAATTACATTCATCACTTTATAAGGGCTCAGTTTGTGGCACCTCAAAACAATTAGAATAGTAACATCGCAGATCACTGATCACAGATCATCCTAATAATAATGAAAGAGTTTGCAATACTGTGAGAATTGCTAAAATGTGACACAGAGACACACAGTGAGAACACAGTATTGGAAAAATGGAGCCAACAGATGTGCTTGATGCAGGGTTGTCACAAATTTTCAATTTATTAAAAAAAAAAAATCTGCAAAAGCACAACAAAGTGAAATAAAACAAGGTATGCCTGTATCTGCCCTTGCTGGCTTTGGTGGAGGAGGAAGGGGATAACAAGTCAAGGAATGTGATGGCCTCTAGAAGTTGGAACAGCCCTCAGTTTACAGTCAGCAAGGAAATGTAAATCTGAATGCTACAACCACAAGGAACTGATTTTGCCAACAACCCAACTGTGCAAAAAACCAGATTCTCCCTTGGAGCCTGAAGAAAGAAATGCAGCCTGCCGACACCTTGATTTCAGCCTGGTGAGACTCACATAGGACTCCTGCACTACAGATCTTTAAGATAATAAGTTTGTGTTGCTTTCAGCCTAAATTTGTAGTAATTCATTACAGCAATAATCAAAATCTAATACATGTCCCAAGGTATCATTGACAACCATTTCAAGAAATATTTTGCTCCTGTAATACATGCATCACTGTTTTTCCAGACTCGGATACACATTACCCAGTTGTTCACCACCGAACTGACAAGTCTCTACCAAACATTTTAGGTTTGTGTTATGACAGCCCCCTACTTCCAGTTTCAATTCCTACATGAGTCAGAATAGCTTAAACTATCCTGTCATTACAAATTAACTAGGAATCCCAGTGATTTCACAAAGGTTTATTACTCATAGAAAATCTGCTATGGGCCCAGCAGAACTCCAGGACACCTCCCTTCCAAGAGGTGACTCAGAGATCCAGCCTGCTTATATCTCATGACTCAGTTTAATCTAATATGTATATTTTCAGGGGGCACAGCAGGAAAAGAAAACCCTGGAGGATTTTTACTTTCTCAGATGAAAAAAGTCACTTCTCACTTTTGCTCACAGTCCATTGGCCACAAATAAAACACAGCTCTGCCTAACTCCAAGAAGGACGAGAAATGTAAGGGTTTTTTTTTTTTTTTTTTTTTTTTTGTATGTGCTCAGAAAGAAAGAACACAATATTGGTGGTAACTAGTGATACCTTTCTATACTTTGTTATTAAAAAAAAAAAAAAATCAGACTGGGTGTTTCGATGCATGACTGTAATCCCAGTGCTTTGGGAGGCTGATACAGGAGGATCCCTTGAGGCCAGGAGTTTAAGACCAGTCTGGACGATATAATAAGACCCCATCTCTACTAACCAAAAAAAAAATAGCCAGGTGTAGTAGCACATATCTGTAGTCCCCATTACTCCAGAGGCTGAGGCAGGAGGAATGCCTAAGCACGGCAGGTCGAGGAGGCAGTAAACCTTGATCACATGCACCAGTGCACTCAGATTGGTCCAATTTAAATATCCAGTTTAAATTAGTTTTAATTTAGACCTTTTAGAGATCTTCTTACCTCCTGACTTGGAAACTTCGAAATTTCAGGGAGAGAAACAGTGTGGGCAACATTATCAATTCTTCTCCCATGCAAGAAAGGAAATTCGTTGTCTTTTTTTTTTTTTTTTTGTGGCGGAGTCTAGCTCTGTTGCCCAGGCTGGAGTGCAGTGGCGTGATCTCTGCTCACTGCAAGCTCCGCCTCCCGGGTTGATGCCATTCTCCTGCCTCAGCCTCCCAAGTAGCTGGGACCACAGGTGCCCGCCACCTCGCCCGGCTAATTTTTTGTATTTTTAGTAGAGACGGGGTTTCACCGTGTTAGCCAGGATGGTCTCCATCTCCTGACCTTGTGATCTGCCCACTCGGCCTCCCAAAGTGCTGGGATTACAGGCATGAGCCACCGCGCCCGGCCCGGAAGTTTGTTGTCTTTTATGGGAACATTTCTTTCCTCTCCTTCCAGGTTGTAATCCTTTGTTTTATAGAGATGGTGAGGAAATAGGAAAAATGGAAATAGAAATGACTGTTGGTGGAGTAACATGCCTCAGTCTTCCTCTGGCTGGGCATGTGGCCGATGGCCTATTTCAAGGTGATTTCCCTTAGGATGGTGATGCATTGTTTATTGGGGTGATGTCCAGCATAGTTTTGCCTCTGCCCCACCAAGGACCTTGTAAAGAGCAGCAACCAAGTCTCCCTTTGTCCTCAGTCCCATCTCTGAGTTGGGCATCATATAGCCGGAAGCAGTTACTGGGTTTTCTTCCTTCTCTATCCTTTGTGTTTCTTCATGCATGGAAATTGCTGAAGCCCTTTTGCGTTCCCTCTAAGGGTCTCAGAGCACTGAGATAGGGTGAAGATTGCCCACATCTTCTTACCAGCATTGCCACACCACAATCCCTTCCTGCCTGGCTCCTCTCCCCAACCCACCTCAAGTTCCTGTCGTTGATAATGATCTCCACATGAGAAGCAAGCATTACAGTTCATGTCCAGTCAGTAACTCTGCAGCTACATCTCAAGCTTTCCCAAGAACTTCCTTCCCCTGCTCCCTCATTCAAGCTCCAGTTAGCTGTAATAGCACAAAGTGGGCTAATAGGTTTTGTAGACCAGATGTTGCCCAACTACATGCCCCATGAGATGCCCATCTTCCTTTCTAAGGGGCAAAACAAAAATCTTTAGAAATGGTTTATTTGGGGCATCTCTCTCTCTTTGGTGTAGTGTGGGAGAAGAACCCCTCTCCTTTCTCTCATGAAGAGGAAGGGAAAAGCCATGGTTCTCCTTACTATTCAGCAGTTGAAGATGCCAGTGATTTTCTCTTTTTATCTCCTTGATCTCTTTGGGAAAACATAATGTACATAAACAATCAATAAAATGCATTACAATAATACATAGTGCTATCTAAAGTCATGCCTTTATAGTACTACCACTAAACCATTATAGAAGTTCAGAGAAAGAAAGAGATTAATGAGTTCTAGAAGTAGTCTGAAAGATTCCTGAGCTAGCATTCATTGAATTTTTGTAGGTGCCAGATACTGTACTAAGGACTTGTGATTGTAAGTTTTATGTGGCTATTTGACTGGGCCATGGGGTGTCTAGACATTTGGCCAAACATTATTCTGGGTATGTCTGTGAGGGTATTTCTGGGTGAGATTAACATTGGAATCAATAGTAGACTGAAAATATTTTTCCTGATATTGACACAATTATGGAGAGACTGGAGTGAGAGAAGCCACCTCGACGATCCTTATCTAGATTCACCAAAACTGCACCTGGAAAACTCCATTGCACTAGTCAGTTCCTCATCTGGATCTACATTTAATTCCACTTAACTCATTTCTGCTTCTATTTATTTTTATTTTTCTAAATTTAGCTCAAAGGCTGAGTCAGCCCAGCCTTAATGCCCATAATCAGTTGGGCCTGGCTCACTGAAAAAGTACTGTGGTGCCTTCATGGAGATGACATTGAAATAGGCAAAAGAAAAATGCACGCAAAGCCATCAACCAGATGAAACTAGAGTCATATTTCCTTGGCAAAACATCAGTGCAGTACTAAAAAATAGTGAGGAATAGTGGGCAATAGATGCTGTCTGTGCAGATGCCATTTCCAGGGTTCTAGATCTGCATTTTGGGGCTGGGAGCAACAGGGCCACTTTAAAGAGGCATCACAGAAGCTATTGATGTTTCATATAGGATTAAAACAAAACCAAATCGAACATTCCTCACATGCTATAGGCAGTTTCAAAGAAATGATTTGCCTTGAGATTTTCAGTAGTCTACATGGAAATTCTCAGAACTATTCTTCATTCTCTTTTTAAAAAAATAATGAATTTATTTATTTCTTCAAGGTGTCAGAGATTTAATCCAAGCCGCAATTAGTAGTTCACCTCTCTAAGTACATTTTATAACTAGAACCTAGATGTTTTCTTTCGCATAATTCTTGAATGTCATTTGTGTTAACTTAATATTTTTTGTACAGTCTTTCTATTATCAAAAGTTTTTCCTATATTTAATCTCATTTGAAAGAATAAATTCAGATTCAAAAGGTAATTTTAGAAGTGTCTTTTTTAATCATAATAAATTTGAAACATTTCTTCATTTATTCTCTAGGTTTAGTATTTATCATTTTTATATCTGTGTGTCTATGCATCAATTATATATTTTATTTATATTTTATACCTATATTTAAATTGTATATACTGTTTTATATTTACACTTAATTTTATATTTATATTTGATCTCCTATACCAGCCGTCCCCAACCTTTTTAGCACCAGGGACCAGTTTCGTGGAAGACATTTTTCATGGAAGGTGGTGGGGGGGATGGTTTTGGGATGAAACTGTTCATCTCAGTTCATCAGGCATTAGTTAGATTCTCATAAGGAGCATGCAACCTAAATCCCTTGCACGCACAGTTCACAACAGGGTTTGCACTCCTGTGAGAATCTAATGCCATGGCTGATCTGACAGGAGGTGGAGCTCAGGAGGTTAACGATCACTGACTGTACTGCCTTAAACTCCTCCTAGGCGGCCCACTTCCTAACAGGCCACAGACCAGAGGGTCTGCAGGCCCGTCTTATACTGTTTACTATATTGGTAACCAGTACATCTAGGAAATACGTTAACAGAGTTTTCAAATAATATATATTAAATGATACAGTTTCTGCCTGAAAACAGGATTAATTGAGGTATATTTATATGAGACATAATATGATTTTCAACCCCACTCTGTAAGATTTCTACTTATCTCAGTATAGGCCAAGTATTTGAGTACTGTGAAACTTTACAGCCTCTATCAATGCCAAATAGAACCCTGCTATTGCAGTGTAGAATTAAATTTGCATAAGAATGACTAACTTACTTTTTCCTTCAATTCTTTCCTTCCTCTGTTATAGAACAATGCTCTCTTCCGCCAAGATGTCCGTGTCCTAATCCTCAGAACCTATAAATAGGTTTCCTTGCATGGCAACATAGACTTTGCAGACATGATTAAATTAAGGATTTTGAGATATTGGAGATTATCCTGGATTATGTAGGTGGATTGGATATATTTTTACTTAGAAGTAGAAAGGGAAGAAGAAAAGAAAGTCAGAGCGATGGCATGTGGAAAGTGTTTGACCTGCCACCAGCATTGCTGCATTGAAGACGGAGGAAGGGAGCCATGAGCTAAGGAGTATGGGTGGTTCTAGAAGTTGGAAAATGCAAGGGAGCAGATTCTCCTCTAGAGAGTCTGGAAGGAAACACAGCTGTGCTGGCACCTTTATTTTACCCAGTGAGACTCATTTTGATCTTCTAACCTACAGAACGGAGACAATGAATGTGTGTTGCTTTGAGCCACTAAGTTTATAAGTAATTTGTTAGAGCAACAATAGAAAACTAACACACTTTCCTTCTTTGTTTTCCTTTTAGCAATTTAATTAAGTACCTATCATACTAGACCTTAGAAATTATAAGAAGACAAATGAGCTGAAAGATGGAAATTATTGCTATGCTTTTCTGATTTTAAAATTTCCCGGTAAAGAAATATTTCCTTTCCCTCTTGCAAAGCACACTAAAACAAAAGAAAATGAGAAAAAAACGCAACTACTTGACCCTTAACAAATATGTAAGTAAGGTGAGAAACATTTAATGATGATCAACTAGGAATACAGGAAGATGCTGAAACAAGACACCCCACTGAAGTAGATCTAAGACTGAGACAGTAGGGTACAATTCTCCAAAGCACACAGCCTACTTTTGGGGATATTTTAAAAATTTTGAAATGTAATTTACACATGATTGTTTTAAACAACAGAAAGGAAGACTGTCAGCTGGTAGTGAGAGCTTCCCTAGACCAGATTTTCTACCAAAGAGTCAGGGCTGATGAAGATTTACACAGACATCATTATTTGTAGGAAGTTGTCTCTCAGTGCAGAAGAGTGGAGGAAAAAGACCTTGGTTTGGGAATAGTCCTGAAGCCGCCTTTTTGTGGGCTGGAAAGAGAAATGCAAATCTGTTTCACCAGGAAACTTCAGAGAAGATGAAGTGAGATATAACCAGGAGACTAGTTAGAATAGGTAAGGGAAAAATGGGAGAGAAAAATAAAATCACAAAAATAAAGACTCCAATGAGAAGTACAAAGAAAAAAAAGATCTGTGCTGAAAAACACAGTAGCAGACATGGAAGATAGGAATAAGAAAAGTGAGCAAAATATAATGTAAAAGAATGAAGAGTTAAGAAAGATTAGAGAGAAATGATATATGGAAGAAGACCAAAGGCAATCTAAGGCACATATAGTTCATCTCAAAATATGAGAAAATATAATATGAGAAAATGTTAGTCATAACAACTTTGAATCTAAAACTTGAGAAAGCATTCTTTCACTGTTAAATATTACCATTGATGTACAAATATTATAGTAAAATTATCTTACTTTTAAGATAAAGAATCCTTTGGGAATCTTGGTTTAAAAAATTAATCTTTAAGGGAAAAGCCATCAGACCAGCCTCAGACACCCTCACAGCAACATTATATGCTAGAAGCAATGCCTACAAAGTCCTCAGGGAAAGAAAAGGTAAAACAAAGATTTTACACAAAGTCAAGCAATCATTGAAGTATGCAGTGAACAGATAGACGTCTTGGCATGCAGTCATTAAGGATTATGAATTCCATAATCCTTTAAAAAATTATTAAAGGCCAAATGTCAGCAAACCAAGAGATGACTGGAGAAAATACAGCACATTCACTGTCAATGAAATGATTTAATTTTAAGACTAAGACTAAATCAAATGTCAATCAAACCCGGAAAACATAGGAGTAGCATAGTAACATTTAGAAAAGGAAGGAGGAAAAAGATGGAAAGCAATGTAAATATACTGTTAACCTTCAGAACCAGATGTCAAAGATATTATAAATCAAATAAAGCAGGTAATAGAAGTAAAGATATATTTAAAGATTCAAAGATAAACACTGAGACAAGTTATGTGGTAAGCAACTACAGTTGTGGATGATGAAGAGAAAAAGGAGTGAGAAGGGAGTGGGAATATATTACTTTTATTGTTTCTTATAGTAAGGAATAGTCATGAATTGTACAGATGTAATAAATCATGGCACATCCCTACAATGGAATGATATGAAGCTGTTACAAAGATAGAGACTGCTCTACATGCATATATATACTTTACAAAATTTTAAAACAGAGAATAGTGAATAAAAAGAACAAAGAATGTATGTATATAAGTTTGTATACATATATAAGTTTGTATACATACACTGGTATAGACTCACAGGCAGGCTAAATAAGGCACAGGAATATAATGCTTTCCTCTTAGGACCTGAACTCTTTGGGAAAGGCAGGCTTTTTCTCTGTATTTCCCCCCACTCCACCACCCCCCTGTTTTTTTGAAATGGAGCCCAGGCTGAAGTGCAGTGCCACAATCTTGGTTTACTGCAAACTCTGCCTCCCAGTTCAAGCAATTCTCCTGCCTCAACCTCCTGAGTATCTGGAATTACAGATGCCCACCATCACACCTGGGTACTTTTTGTATTTTTAGTAGAGACAGGGTTTCGCCAAGTTGGCCAGGCTGGTCTTGAACCCCTGACCTCAAGTCATCCACCCGCCTCGGCCTCCCAAAGTGCTGGGATTACAGGTATGAGCCACAGTGCCTGACCACACCCCCTCTTTATTGATATGTAATAGTTGTACATATTTATGGGATACATATGATACTTTGATACATGGATACAATGTGTAATGATTAAAGCAGAGGAATTGGGATATCCATCACCTTAAACATGTATCATTTATTTGTATTGAGAACATTCCAAATCTTCTAGCCGTTCCTAAACATACACTTTTTTATGCCTTTTGAATTTTGTATTTTGTACATGTACTACCTATTGTGAAATATGTACTGCGGTTGTTTCGGCAAGGAAAAAATGAGTTAGAATCCTGATTTTACTCTCCAGAGTTTCACACTCCTTTGAGGTGAGACAGATAAACAGATAACTCTTAAATAATGAGGCAAGTGCTATGAAATAGGACTATACCAGGTTCTTTGGGGAAGCCTAACAGGCTTAATTCCTACTGGAGGGGTTAGAGAAGCTGTATTTTGAATGGAAAGAATAATTTAAGAGATATTTATAAAATGGTGTAGATGAATCTACTTAATAACAGACTCAAAATAAAATGTGAGGCTGCTGAAGAAGCCAAATATGGAAACATCATCTTGTACCCCATAAATATATACAACTATTATTTGTCAATGAAAAATAAAACCAAAAATAAAAAATAAAAAGATTCACTGGTTCTGGTTCCAGCCACCTGGTAGATTGCAGGGCTACTTATTTTTAGTTCAGCAAATATTTTTTACCACCTCACTATATTCCAAGCACCATGTTGAACCCTGGAGATTATAATTTAAATAAGAAGCAGTCCTTCTCTTTAAGGAAGGTGAAATCTAATAATGTTGTGTGGTAGATGGCAGTTGTAACCTCAGGTGTTCTGTACTCTCTCGATCTGTATCATTCGCAGCACCCTCCCACTATGGGCAGGTCACTTTGTCCTATACCTAAACACCAGGCCCAACCCAGTGACTTGCTTTGGGCAACCAGATGTTAGCAGACATGATGCAAACGGAGGTGTAAAATGGGCTTGGCATTGGCACTTCCTCTCTCTGGTACTTCTACCATTACCATGAAGTCGAGATGGGATAAAGCCCTTTATGAACCAGCCAAAATGGACACATTCATTTCTGGTTGCATTAATATTATTTTGAAAGGGGAGGAAAAAGCATAAACATCACACAAATCCTTTGCTGTTAGTTATTTGTCTGCAAATCTGCTGCATTTAATAGAATACTATATATATAAGGTAAACCTGGTGGGTACATCCACACCATAGAGTGAGACCCTATACCACAATTATGTGCAAAATAAAAAAGTGTACTACGTCTTTGGGGCTGATTCAGCCCAGTGCCAAGCAAAAGGCTTTGCAAGAGGAGCATCTCAGCCAACACTTGCCCCATTGGTTGAGTATCCTTCTGCAGTGTACAACCTGACCTACTGTATGCGGTAGTCCTGCCTAAATTTTAGATGGGACTTTCTGGCAACCTCCGCCTCCCTGGTTCAAGTCATTCTCCTGCGTCAGCCTCTTCAGTACTTGGGATTACAGGCATGCACCACCATGCTTTGTTAATTTTGTATTTTTAGCAAGACGAGGTTTCACCATGTTGGCCAGGCTGGTCTTGAACTCCTGACCTCAAGTGATCCACTGGCCTCAGTCTTCCAAAGTGCTGGAATTACAGGCATGAGTCATGGCACCCTGCCAGCTCAGTTTAATAGTCTTAATAGTCTAGAAAAGGAACTTCTTTGAGGAAACACCTATGAAATACAAGGAAAAAATTTCCTTTGATCATGAGCTAAAATATAAGCTTCATAAAATTCTGTAAAAATTCAATTAATCTTGTCTTCCTTCTTGTGGATTTTGTTGAACTGATGTGAGTCCAATTTCTGAAAAGGAAGCTGGAATCCCATCAGCTAGGCATGCAAACTGACCAAGTCACACAGCCTCTCAGACTTAAAATGCTCATCAACCAGCACTTTGGGAGGCCGAGGTGGGCGGATCATGAGGTCAGGAGATCGAGACAATCCTGGCTAACAAGGTGAAACCCCGAATCTACTAAAAAATACAAAAATACAGGCGGTTGCCTGTAGTCCCAGCACTCGGGGCGGGGGGGGAGTGCGGGGGGGGCGGGGAGTCGGGGGGTGGAGGAGGGGATGGGGTGGGCTGAGGCAGAAGGATGGCGTGAACCCGGGAGGTGGAGATTGCAGTGAGCGGAGATCGCACCACTGAACTCCAGTCTGGGCGACAGAGTGAGACTCTGTCTCAAAAAAAAAAACCAAAAAACCAAGAAACAAAAACCGTTCATCAATTAGTTGAAATGACTGGATCACTCGATCCTCTAAGTCACTTCTAGGCGGAAAACTGCAAAAAAATTCTTAGTATTATTTTGGTCAGTATTAATCACAATGGAAAAATTGACTAAAAAATAATGTCAAAAATTTATTTTTGCATGTGGGTGAAACTTTTGGGCTTCCTGAGGCATAGAGGAATAATCATTTTAACTGAATTGTACTTTTGTTGTGATTCCAACTACACGGAGTCAGTGAAGGAAAGAAAAGAACATTGAGTCTTGTTGAGTGTGCAATTGATATTTATATTGTAAGTTAATGTATTTTTCTAATCTTGTTGCAGCATAACAGAAATGGTAGGAACGAATCACTGTATTTACAAAACTGATTTGTTCACATTTAAAGAATGGAGAGAAACATAAAACCATGCAATTAGGCCAGCAGTTGAGCAGCCTCATTAAGTACCGGGTATATTTTCCATATGCTCTAGTTTCATTTTATGTAATCCTGACATAAACAACAGGTAAGTGGGAACAGTGCACTCATTTGTAAATCGTATTCTGTAGGTTAAATGCTGATATCATTTTTGAGGCTTTCTGATTTAAATTTAACAGCACATATTTCTCAGATTTCAAAGGAATGATTACTAATGCTTCGGCATCAGAAAAATAATTTGTCAGTTGAATTATTTGGAGTAAACCCTTTCTTATCCAGAAATATGTCATAATTTTATTTGTGTTCTTTTGAATAAAATATTTGGGAATTCACTTTACATGACACAGAATATTCTTTACTCTCACTGAACAACCCAGTATTGAACACTTAGTATATCACATTGTGCTAGGAATAGAGAACATGGAAAGAAGTAGTATAGTAGTACCAGGATCAGCTTTCTTTTTTTTTTCTTTTCTTTTCTTCTTTCTTTTCTTTCTTTCTTTCTTTCTCTTTCCTTCCTTCTTTCTTTCTTTCTCTTTCCTTCCTTCTTTCTTCCTTCCTTCCTTCCTTCCTTCCTTCCTTCCTTCCTTCCTTCCTTCCTTCCTTCCTTCCTTTCCCTTCCTTCCTTCCTTCCTTCCTTCATTCCTTTCTTCCTTCCTTCCTTCCTTCCTTCCTTCCTTCCTTCCTTCCTTCCTTCCTTCCTTCCTTCCTTTCTTTCTTTCTTTTTCTTTCTTTCTTTCTTTTTTTTTTTTGATAGAGTCTTGTTCTGTTGCCAAAGCTGGAGTGCAGTGGCCACTGCAACCTCTGCCTCCCTGGTTCAAGTGATTCTCCTTCCTCAGTTTCCCGAGTAACGGGGATTACAGGTGCGTGCCACCATGCCCAGCAAATTTTGGTATTTTTAGTAGAGATGAGGTTTCACTATGTTGGTCAGGCTGGTCTTGAACTCCTGACCGCAAGTAATTCGCCTGCCTTGGCCTCCCAAAGTGCTGGGATTATAGGCATGAGCCACCATGCCTGGCCACGACCAGCTTTCGAGAACCTTCCATGTGTACTTTAAAAAAATCCCACAATTTTTTTTACCATCAAAATAGATTGTATAAATACCTTCTCTTTTATTATACAATGATATACTGCACAACAGTACAAAGGAAGAAACTACAGATAAAAGCTACAACATGAATGAATCTCACAGATGTAATGATCAGCAAAAGAAACCAGACACAAAAGAGTACCTTTTGCATGATTTCATTTATACTAAGTTCACAAATAAGAGAAAGCAAATCTGTGGTGTTTAAACAGTGGTTACCTGTGGTGTGGTGGTGGTGGTGGTGGTGGTGTGTGTGTGTGTGTGTGTGTGAAGGATATTGACTGAGAAAGTACATGAAGAAATTTCTGGAGTGCTGTAAAGGATTTATATATTGATCCAAGTGTGGTCACACATATGTTTATATAAGTAAAACTCCTCAAGCCCCCACTTAAGATTTGTATACTTTATTGTGCGTGTATGTGTATATATATAATACCTCCATCACCTTCTTTTTTTCATCGTCATCCAGTCTATTTGAACACCTACAGTCTAATCATATCCCAAGCCTAGCTGATATATACAAAATTCTATTCTTAAGCAAGTAGTTTGGAATGGAATTAATCTTTATTGTACTTTTCTATTTTCCCTTTACACTCCAGTCAACAATTAATTTAATTGAAAGTTCAGTGTTGTTGTTGTTTTTTCACCAAACATTAAACACTGTACATAAACGCAATACTTAGGCAATTTTCTTCAATATCATTTTCTTTGGTATTCAAAGAAAACCAAAATTATTTTAGTTGTTTAGCACACAGGGGAACAAGACACAAAGTTAGGGAAAGGATACCCTGAGGTCCAGACAGCTCATGTCAGTCCTGTCTGTGTGCTGCCCACTTTTCAAAGATATATGCCTCTAATTAAGGTAAACTGGACAAATGGACCAGTGGTGATCTCTGTCTTCCAAAGGACAGCATGCAAAAAGCTAGGTGAAAACTGTAATTAATGTGCCACTTTAATTAGGAACAAGAGATGTACTGCCCTTCCTCTAAAAGAGAAACAACGTGGTCTTTTGCTAATACAGTTGAAACTATTCACCTAAAGGTCCTTACTGTCGCAATTATCCTTTCATATTAAGTCACAATGACAATAAGCAAGACTTTATAAAAATCAAAGTAAAGAACTGGTGGTGTTTGTAGTTTGCTTTGACTTTCCCTGTGGTGAATGTTAATTTGCATAATACAATGTTGCCAGGTAATTGATAACGAGTCTGCAGCTGAGCACGAGGAGGTGTTCAGAGATCCACATTCTAGAGAAAGTCTTCATAATTGGTCTAGGCATCCTCCTTGCTGCAGAAATAGCTCCATCTTACCTGCCTTTCTGCTGGCCAACCCTTTAGTCTGGCTGAGATGGGCAATTTTCTCTATTTTCTCTGGGCTTCCAATGGATACTCTAGAAGGCTCTTCAGTTTAACTTTCTTACAGATGCCTCACCCAATAAGGTGGCCTACCTGGTATGTGAGACCCAGCACTGAGATGCTCTGGGCTGGACCACCATGAAGAGAACTGTGGAGCTTGGGAAAAAAGGAGAACCTGGGGTGGGAGTTCCAGAAGGACACTCCAAGGGCCTCCCTTATTATCTCCATGGCTTTGCATTGCACACCTGACACAGAGTGTGGCCCTGATTTCCTAGGCAGAGAAGCAGCCACAGTGAACCAAGAGAGGGCCATAATGGCTATAGGTCAAAGGTAGAGACACTGGTCCTTTTCTTCTTCCTTCTTGTTGCCCAACATGCTGGAGGAACTAGGCCTTGAAGGGCAAATGACAGGGTTGGGGAAGGTGGCTGGGGAAGGGCAGTGGGTAGGAAAATGTTTAAAGGCCAGATCCCTTGCCGCTAACCTTCCACTTCAAGAATTAAGGCACCTAGTAGGGCCTGTAATGGAACAGGGAGAAGACAGAAGACTGAATTTAAGTTGAGCTTGAAGGAGAAGGTTTAACCTGGTGATATGGCTGGCTATGTCCCCACCCAAACCTCATCTTGAATTGTAGTTCCCATAATTCCCACATGTTGTGGTAGGGACCCGGTGGGAGGTAACTGAATCATGGGTATGGATCTTTGCCGTATTGTTCTCGTGATAGTGAATAAGTCTCACGAAATCTGATGGTTTTATAAGGGGGAGTTCCCCTACACAAGCTCTTGACTGCCACCATCCATGCAAAATGTGACTTTGCTCTTCCTTGCCTTCCACCATGATGGTGAGGCCTCTGCAGCTATGTGGAACGTGATTCAATTAAACCTCTTTCCTTTATAAATTACCCAGTCTTGAGTATGTCTTTATCAGCAGCATGAAGCAGACTAATACACTTGGTCTGAGTTTTAATACTGAAAAATGATAAACTCTGCCCTAGTGGACCCACTACTATATCCTTAGAATAGGCTCATTTTTCCACTCTCCCTCCTATAGGCATTCTTAATGCACATCTTCCTAAACCATCAATCAAGTCATGTCACGACCCTGTATAACATCTTTCAATGGGTTCATGACACACCTAGACTGAAGTCCAAAGTCGTTTCTATAACCTTACATGGTCTGCCCCCTGCTGCCTCTGTGACCCCACTTCTGCTCACTCCATGTCTTGCTCTGCCACTTTGGCCTCCTTTTGTCCCTTGGACATGCCAAGCACATTCTCACCTGAGAGCTTTTGCTGGTCTTGCTGCTGGAAACACTATTCTCTAGATATTAACATCTCTCATTCAGCTTCCACTTAAATGGCCTTAGAGTGGCCATCTCTGACACCTATCTAAAATAGCTGCCCCTCTACATCATCTCAGGAAGCCTTTTTTTCACCATGGTTCTTAGCACTACTCAATGTTTTACATATTTATATATATATATGGGGGGATATTATATATATATTTATGTATGTAAGTTATAAAACACTAATTAGCACTACTCAATGTTAAATATATATATATATATATATTTCTGAGACAGGGTCTTACTCTATTGCCCAGGCTGGAGTGGCCACGACCTTGGCTCACTGCAGCCTCCACTTCCCAGATTCAAGCGGTTCTCCCACCTCAGCCTCCTGAGTAGCTGGACTACAGGCTCACGCCACCATGCCCAGTTAACTTTTGTACTTTTTGGTAGAGTTGGGGTTGTGCCACTTTGGCCAGGCTGGTTTTGAACTCCTGACCTCAAGTGATTTGCCCACCTTGACCTCTCAAAGTGCTAGGATTACAGGTGTGAACCACCACACCAGGCCCAATGTTATGTATTTTTAATATGCTATTGTCTATCTCCTGTGGTAGTACCTAAGTTTCTTAGGGCCAATGATTTTGTCTCTTGCTTACTTTAGTATCCTGGGCAAAGAATAGTGCCTGGCACATAAAAGGTTTCAAAAAATTTGTTCAATGGGCCAGGCACAAACATGTAATCCGAGCTCAATCTATTGGCTCTAACCTGTAATCCAAGCACTTTGGGAGGCTGAGGCAAGAGAATCATGTGAACTGAGGAGTTCACAACCAGCCTGGGCAACATAGTGAGACTCTGTCTTTATAAAAAAATTACATAACAAAATTAGCGAAGTGTGGTGGTGCACACTTGTAGTCCAAGCTACTGGGAGTGCTGAGGTAGGAGGATCACTTGAGCCCCTGGGTTTGAGGTTGCAGTGAGCCATGATGATGCCACTGCACTCCATCCTGGCAACACAGCGAGACCCTGTCTCAAAAAAAAAAAATTGAATGAATGACCGTCTAATATGTCATTATAGGCAGGGTAAGGGAATTTAGAATTTGGATTGAATTTAGGATTAGAGAAAAAAAAATTTAATGTTTATACCTGAGTTGAGATTCCTTAATAAACACATTATTAGATTGGAGACTTAACGGTAACAACAAAGATTACTATGATTTAGTTTACCAATATGTAAAATGAAAGATAGGCTTAATCTATACAACTTTGAACTCTAAGGCAAGAGGGCTAGTTTTATGGAATCGATGTGTGTGGTAGATTTTAAAAACAAAATACTGCTCTATTTTGCGTCTCCTTTTATCAGAATTGAAATTGATTTCTCCATATTTTGAATCTGGGCATGGCCATGTGGCTTGCTTTGATCAGTAGCACATTAGCAAGCAGAGGTATAAAATGCTATTTTGAATTGGGGCTTTCCTTCTTTTGCTGCTGGGAACTAGGAATTCACCATACGAAGAAGCCATATGGGAATACCCTGTTATCCTTGCCATCCGGATGAGGCTCCAAGCTCCGCATGTCTGCAGCTGCATGAGTAGGCCCAGGAGAACAACACTGCTCAGCTGATTTTAGCTCCAATTACTGATTCACAGAATTGTGAGCTAATGAATAATTGTTGCTTTAGGCTACTATGTGTTAGTGTGGTTTGTTACACACCAAAGGCTAACTGATATAATATGTTTGGGTGCATTATCTACTAATATTATGTTCTATTGTTAAAAACTGTCAAGACACACAGATGACAGCTTCAGCTCATCTGTCTCTGAGTGATACCTAGGGAATATAAGAACATACACAAGAAGCCCTGGAGAACTGGGTTTGAGCCTAGTGATACTACTTCTTGACCATGTGATCTGGGGGCAAATTGCTTAACTTTTTTGAACCTTGGTTTTCTTATACATATAAAATAAAGAACAGACCTGAATACTGCCCTAACCTCTTGCAACTAAAAATCTGATCTAAAGACAGCAACATCAGCATGGTGTGGGAATTTGTTAGAAATGCAAAATATCTGATCCCACCCCAGATCTGCTGAATCAAAATCTGGAGTTTAACAAGATCCCCAGGCAACTTGTATGCCCATTACACACTGCCTTATCATGCTGGAATCACTCAAAATCACCACATCCTTTTTTTTTTTTTTTTGAGACGGAGTTTTGCTCTTGTGGCCCAGGTTGGAATGCAATGGGGCTATCTCAGCTCACTGCAACCTCCACCTCCCGTGTTCAAGCGATTCTCCTGCCTCAGCCTCCTGAGTAGCCGGGATTACAAGCGCCCACCCCGACGACCGCCTAATTTTTTTTTTTGTATTTTTAGTAGAGACGGAATTTCACCATGTTGGCCAAGCTGGTCTCGAACTCCTGACCTCAGATGATCCACCCGCCTTGACCTCCCAAAGTGCTGGGATTACAGACGTGAGCCACTGTGCCCAGCCAAAATCACCACATCTTTAATATCCCTAACAGTGAAGAGCCACCAGCCTTTCACTGGGATCTGTCTTTCCTTTCCAATCTTACAGGGAAACTTGGTCTGGGATATTTTTCTTGGCTTCTTCACAGGCAGACAGCTTCAGCTGCTGAGGAGCTTTTTTTCCAGGCTCAGCTAAAATTACAGTTTAGTAGTTGAGCTGGGAAGTGGTCAGTGGGGCCTCAGCCCCCCCCCCCCCGCTTGCTTAAGGATGCCCAGTTGGTTAAACTTTTGATGATTATTCCCCCCATCTCTTAACCCTGCCGGGAAATGGCCAGGATGTGCCAGGGGAATGAGCCTTTTGCATCTACAACTGCCTCTGCCCATCACAGCCTGGACGATTGTTTGCACACACATTCCCCCTCCATTTCTTACACTTCTCGCCCTGTCTGTCCCCTTCTTTCTTCCTGGCCAGCCGGACCGGCACAGGCGGCTGAGCATGCCTAGTGCAGCTGCGAGCATGGCCCCAGTTCCCAATGCGCAGGTGCCACGTCTCCGGGTTTTGGTGGCCGCCGGCCGGGCGGAGGAGGCGGCGGAGTGGCCTGGGAGGAGAGAGTCCTCCGAAGTCCGGGAGCAGCACGTTGTGAGGGTCCACACAAGGGTGATGCCAGACTGAACACCATTAGGGTCTGGGTGTGAGTGTGACTCGGAGGCACCTGGGGGCCGTTGTAGCGCCGGGGAAAGCCAGGAACTGGCTGGAGCAGCGCCCCAGCATCCCGGGGACCAAAGTCTGGGGGGTTTGCATGTCTGAGGTTGCACTTGTGGGAAGACTTTTTGGAACCACTTAATGTCTGTGGCTCTGTGTAAGACCCGCGAAATAAAAAAAGGTAGTAGTACTTGCTTTGGAAGATTGTTTTAGGGATTAAATGAATAAAAAGCGTTTAGAATACCGCAGGACGCATTGTAAGCGCTGTATGTGTTTATGAAACCGAATATAAACAAATAAGCACGTCCCCCACCCAGCCAACGGCTTTGGGGGCCCCGTTCTGGCCAGTCCTGAGCCCTTCCACACGGCCCACGGCGGGCTACGGGTCCCCAATCCGAGGAGGATGCCGCTGTCCTGCCCCTCGCTCCCCGCGTTCTGCGCCCAGAACCATTCCGTGCGCCCCCGACCCCTGGGCATGGAGCACATGCAACGGGGAGCCGCCAGGGAGACCCCAGAGCAGCGCGCAGCGGGCCGGCTTCCCCGGACGCCCCACCCACCTCCTCTTGGCGCTACCCACCACCCGCCTCGGCTGCTCGGCCCCCGGCCCGCGAGGCTGCGTCCCCGACCCAGTCGGCGCCCCCTCCTCGCCCCGCGGGCTCGCGGCAACTGGGCGGCGGGTCCGGCCCCTGCCCACCCCCAGCCCAGCCCAGGCGCGCCGCACTGGGCATGCTCCGTAGCCTGGGCAGGTTGGGGCTGCGAGGAGACAGCTCGGGCTCTGGAGCCGGGAGGCGAGAAAGAGGAGGGAGGCTCGGGGGCAGGGGAGGAGGGAGCGGCGGGCGGCGGAGGGGCGGCGGGGCCCGGAGCCGGGGACGCGCAGGGCCCGGCGGTGGGCGGGCGGGTCGGCGCTGTCCCGTGGGCTCTCCGAGGAGCCACAGCGGAGACCCCCGCCCTCAGCTGAGGTAAGGACCGCGCGGTGGGGAGGCGGGGAGGCGGGAAGGCTGGGAGGCCGAGGAGGGGGGGCGGAGGCAGGAGGGAGGGCGGGACTGGGGTGCACCGGGAGGGGGCTTGGCGGCGGCTCTTTATGGCGGGGAGGGGGTGGTGGCGCCGGGAGCAGTAAGTGAGCTGCACCGCTAACAAGATCTCACACACACAGACACACACACGCACCCGCACACACGCGCGCGCACACACACGCGCGTACACACTTGGTCTCCAGGCAGCGGCCGTCGCCGCATCCCCGGCAGCAGCTCCAGGCAAAGTGACAGGTAGGAAAAGGCATTTCGGGTCCCGCCCGAGGATGCTTCCTCCCGCCCTGGCCTGCAGGGCTTGTTTGCTTTCCGCGGGTGCGTCCCGGACGCGCGCGCGCGCACCCGGATGCCCAGCGGGGACCCCGTGCAGGTGCCGGTTGCGAGGCGCCCTGTGCGCGCGGGAGGCGGGGGACCCAGACGCCATCCCCCTTCCCCTGTAGTCATCGCCTGCTGGGTTTCCTCAGACTCTCTCCAGACCTTCACCCTCTTCTGGGCTAGAAATAGCTCGGCTCGACGTGTGTATGATTATTTTGGTTGGAAATAGTTGGCACCGTGCAACGCATGTAAATGTGTATGCATGTGGATCTTCTCGCCTCTTCTGGGGAAATCATAGAAATGATTGACCGTTTCCACTTAAAACAACACTGACAGGCTTAGCACTCATTGGGGGCAGGGTTCGGGCCTCCTAAAAGCCTATTAGTGAAGGAAATCCTTATTTTCAGAATTTTAAAGTTGCTTTTGCTTTAACCAGTTAGACTCTGTATAGTACAATACTTCTGAGTGTAGACTTCGTATTCATGGTACTGAATCGAAGTATGGAAATATGGAATTCTCTAATTTCCAAGTGTGTTTAAGTGCAACTTTATCTAGAATCATAAAACTAGCATTTTCCTAGAAACACAACTGCCCCACTATAGTTTCTATAAATATGGATATGTCTGAAAGATGACCCAACTCTTCTTTTTTTCCTCCTAACTTCTGTAGTAATTCTAGCTATTGTTCTAAAACATGTATTTGAAATTTAATTTTGGCTAGAATATTCAGGAAAGGTCTTTTTTTTTTTTTCTTTTTACCATATATGTGATATGTAGTGGTCTATAATATTTAAGTTATATATATGTGGAGATAGCTGCTTAATAATTCTTTTTGTCTGACAATAGTGACATTCAAACATAGGCAGCTATATATCATTTAAAAATGATACTGAATTTCCCCTTTAAAGAGAAATCAGATTTATAATGTAAACATGACCAGGAAAAGCAACTGGTGACTTTACCTGGGGAGGCTCCAAGGAGGTTAAGAAAGTATCTGAACAATTGTGCTCTTCAGAATAGAAACATTGTGTGTGTGTAGGTGTGTGTGTGTGGGGGTAAAATTTTAACTTTATTCATTTATTGTTTTCAAGACTGCCATTTTCAGAAATGTGTGGTTGAACGGAGACCCTCATATTTTATACTCTTCAAATTTGGGTGGCCTCAGTTATAGAATCATACAGAAGATGAAAAGTCTAGCTCAGCAGGGGCACGAGGTGTAATCCCTCACTATCTGTGTTATGTAATCCAGAATGCTGTTTTTCGTAGGACAGTCTTGCATGATTCTCAGCTGGTGTATTGATCTATTATATCATCTTCCTTTTGAACTGTAGTAGTTTAATAAATGATTGCCATCTTTGGAGATCACCTGTTTTCATAAAAAATCACTTTTTGAAATGGCAAAACATTTTTATTGGCACTTTTATGAACATAAGACTTGCTGCCAGATGAGTAACCTTTTGAATGTGACATATTGTAACATAGCTAAAGGTACCACATATTAGCTTATGTACTACACTTCCTTCCAACTATATTATTACTCAACAATCAGAACTTAGTTTTGATGATATTACTACCCAGCTCTGAATTAATCGCTGTTGAAAATGCTGTTCTACAAGTAACTGTCAAAACAGAATTTCTGACTCCGTTTGATCACTGGGTGCACATTTAAATCTGTCGGAATAATTCTACCTTTATTTTGCAAATGCATACCCACGCAGAAAGCTTTGTTCTAAAATACTCTATTGGAAGTTTTATATTTGTATGCCTGAAAATGTGAGTGGTGTTAAACTGCTTACATGTCCTGGAATCGTGAGGCGGTGTGTTTTTGCCTTCTAAGATAAAGAAATACGGTAGTTGAAAAAGTGTTACAGGTTATCAAAAACCTTTTGCAGAAAAAGATTTTAAAAATCTGTATCACCTCTGAAATATTTCAACCACAGCAAAGTCCATTCAGTGCCCGTAGCACAGCTAGTTTGCCTTTCCCAAGATTATACACAACTGACTTTAGATTAATGTATACTGCTGACTTTGGCAACATGGGACAGTTACATTTGGCAATTTCAATGAACATGGTATTTTCCTAAGATATCACTAACTTGATTTTGGGGTTTGATTTATTAAGAATTGAAATGCTTGCTTGATATTCATCTTTACCCCACCCTCTAAGTAAAATTGAGGTGAAAATGAGCTTCAGGGCTGCTGTGCTGTTTTCCTTGCGATCACATTAGCATGCTAATTTGTGAAAGGATGTAACAATATAAATGAAATTAGCTTCTGAGTTTAGTGTCTGAATTTTCTTCCCCAGTTTTTTAGATGCAGCTGGCAAACTCAAATAACAGAATTAATGAAAACATTTTGCAGGTTCAAAAAATTTAGTAATTAGCTGAGTTTGATTTTTTATTTTGAAATCTTGAGAGTAAATGTTATGTTTTCGGATTAGAGCACTTAGGTAATGTAAGAAAGATTTTGGATTTCTCATGTTCTGCACACTTAATAGTGAACTCAACGATTCTTGGGGAAGTATAAATTTTCTTTGAAACTTAAAATTATTTAGCAGACTGTGACTAAATTATTGTTTGTGATCTCTTATGAAGTAAGGGTGAAACAGCATGTTGATTAGCACCAATGGCCCAGGTCTTTTAATAAACTGTCTTCCACAGTGAGTCCCTGTAAAATCAAGAACTTCTGTATTTGATGTGCAAAATTAGGTCAAGGACTAATGGGGACGTTTTAATGATCACAGTTGGTATTTTATGTCCAGATTGAAGTTTTTAAAATAGTTGCTTTTCACCTCATAACATATGAATGTGTAGGCCATATTAGTGTCTGTCAAGGAGACTTATCTGCCTGTTGGGAAATAAATACAGCTTTTCATCGCTGGTGGGTGGCAGCAGTGACTTTCTGTGGTTTTGCTATTGGTTTTCAGATGTTAACTGTGTTTGCAAGGACATTGCTTAATTCTCAGTGCTGTCCATTCCACATTTTCCTATTTCCCTCTCATATTGGGGAAATGAATAACCTTGTGTAGCTCTTTCTTCTTTTCCTTAGTATCTGTTTGTTTAATAGTTTTGCTTTTCATAAAGCCTCACCCTTTAAAGTAGAAATACTTTCTTAAATTGTAATATTGTTTATATCATAATATCATTATGCCTTAGAATGATATAAAGGTTTTACATGTTCCTAGGCTGTGATTCTTTAGCTAACTGCCACCCAGTGGAGGCAGACCTGGGTGATTATGCATTACCGAGTGGATGAGTGCGACGTTTGCATTGTCTTGGTTGGAATTAAGCTTGCTTTGAAAATATCACCCTGGAATAACTTTTATTTGTAAGGCCCACTTCACTTCATTGCAACAACCACTCCCAAACCCCTTTTTCTGGGTGGAAGGGTGGAAAGAATCTGGGTGGAAGCTCACGCCTTTGGATGCTTTTCTATGCTGAAGGCGTTAACCCAAGTTTCTCTAGGAGATGAAAGTAATAATGCTGTACCTTTCAAATCTCAGCTAGGAGATCCTTATGTTCCAGGGAATGAATGACCAGTAGAGGCTCTCTTTTCCCTGCATGAACTTTGTCTACTTTTCCTTTCCTTTATTAAATCAAAATAGTTGAAATGGACATAAACCAGAAGGTTTTTCTCTGAACACCTCTCTTACTCACTACTTAGGAAACCTTCAATAAGAATGTCACACACCATGTGACCATAAGATAGTGTTATCTTCTCCCCTTTCCTGGGAGTCTCCTTCAAAGTTCAAAGGATCTGTTGGTGTGCCTAGGGCTGGGAAATTCCACCTCTAGCTATGGAAATACCCTTGGGCCAGGCAAATCATTGCTTTAAGATACATTGCCCTTCTTGTCCTCCTGAACAATTAAGCGTGTCTTTGGCTTCCAGACATGAGTGAATTGAAGTAGCCATTTCCTTAGAAACAGGAAGAAAAAAGCAACTTGAAGTAATTAATTGTAAGCGGCTCATCCAGGGAGAAGAGACCACAGACCTCTGATTTTACATTTGACATCTCCCTTTCTTCTCCAGAAAAGGAGTTCTTCATTTTAGGGCTAAGGATGCCCTTTGGTGGGTCCACGAATGTAGGTGGCAAATGAATTACATCTTTATATTCACTGACTTCCAAGTGACAATTGGGGCAGGTGTTAGAGTTACTACTAGATCTTGGCATTTAGTGGGTTGAAGAGAAACATATGTATTACTTCACATATCCCTTTAAAAAGTTATTTTGATAGTTATATTTCAATGAGATTGATTTCCATTGTACTTTTAAGTATTTAATTTTATATATTTAAACATATTATGCTGGACCAGGCATGCTGGCTCACATCTCTAATCCTAGCAGTTCGGAAGGCTGAGGTAGGTGGATTACTTGAGGCCAGGAGTTTGAGACCAGCCTGGGTAACACAGTAAGATCAATTTATATAAAAAATACCGATAAAAAATTAGCTGACTGTGGTGCACATGTCTGTAAATCCTAACTACTTGGAAGGCTGAGGCAGGAGGATCGCTTGAGCCCAAGAGTTCAAGGTTATAGTAAGCTGTGATCGCATCAGTGCACTCCAGCCTGGGTGACAGAGTGAGACTCTATTAAAAAAAAATAATAAAATGAAAATATCATGTTGAGAAAGGTCTTTAAGATCTACCATATTGCAAAGGGCATTCATGACCCACACAAGGTGAAGATGATGTTTCCTCAAGAAATGCTTCCTCCCAGAGGCCCCTGGCTGGGTGGGTGTTTTCACTGTGGGTTTGCGTTGAGCAGTGGTTGCTGAGACCTTCAGGCATTGGAATCAGGCACTGATTTCCTGACAAATGCCCTGTTTTAGCTTGAATGCTGACAGATGCCCTCTTTTAGCTGTGTGACCCTGGGCATCCACTCTGAACCTCAGTTGCCCTATCTGTAAAATGAGGAGAATAACCCTATTGGGCAAAAGTGCTTGGTGCTGCACTGTGAATGATGCAGCATACTGTTACTGCTGCTACTACAGCTGCAAAGGATCCCAGGATCTTTGGGTATGCCCAGGTTTGGGAAATTCCACCTGTAGCTGTGGAAACACCCTTGGGCCAGGAAAATCATTCCTTTAAGATACATTGCCTTTCTTACGCTCCTGAACAATTAAAGCATATTTAACAAGTGCTAGTGCCCCTTCTCCTAATGGTACTACTAGTATTATGGCTCTCATCTTGTTCTCCTTCATAGGGGTAGATGGCATTGACCTTATCCATACAAACAGCCTGAGAAAATTCCTATAAAACTTACAAGGGACACTTACTTTGCCACTCTGCAAGTACAGAAAGTTTCAGTCAGCCCACAGGACCACCATGAAGTACCAGATCATCCTTTGGACTTGCCAAGCCCAGTGACTGCATTTGGACAGAGGGACCTAATATTAACTCAGTCATAATAGCTTCAAAATTCTGTGACTTTGGTGTTTCGGAATATAATTCAGTGAGCCAGATGCTGTCCCCAGGGTATCTGTCTCCCAGCTAGGCTTTTTTTTTTTCTAAAACAAAACAAAACAAAACAAAACAAAACAAAACAAAACAAAACAAAACAAATAAGCCATTTAGGCCTAGAGGGAGAAAGACCTCCACTAGAAGAATTAGGGGTCTCTGGTGTTCAGGGGCAGTCATCATAGCTCTTGTTTTTCCATGGAGTTTCTCTGAGAGTACTCAACTTCTCTGCTTTACATAGTATTATAATAACAACAACAAAGTAAAACAACAGACATTTGTTGAGCACTTAAAATGTGCCACTTTATTTAATCCTTCTGACAGCCTTTTTGGGTGTGTCCTAGTAGCATCTCCAGTTTATATTTGGGGAAACTGAGGTTAGGAGACGTTAAGTTAATCATCCCAGGATGTTAAAGTTAGAATTGAGACTGAAACTGAGGTAGGCTGACATCAGAACTCCAACTTCTAACCACCATACTGTGTATTACTTGTCATTAAGCTGGTGCATGCTGCAGAAAGACTTGTTACCATAACAAGTTTTGTGATAATTATTTTAAGTGACTAGGCTGAGATATGACAAAAGCTTCTGGCAATCCTGCTGTGAATATGGAATTGGAATAAGAAGTTGAGGATAAAGCTGTGCGTTCTTATCTAATTCTAGGTACTTCTGTTTGTGCAGTTGCATGCCAGAAATCTGAGATAGGGAGAGTACTAAATGCTACTTTGTGGTAACCTAAACGGCCTTTAGTTTTCTGGAAGGCCGGTTTTTACCTGGTGAAGTTCCTCATGGTTTTAGTGAGGGTGTTGTATACTCTGATTCCTCCAAGGGCCAGGTAAGTGAAAGGCCCAAGTGTGGCTGACCAGGTGTCAGAGACCTTAGGGAGTGGTGAGGCTTGTGCCCATCCAGGGGCCCAATTGTGCCCCTTCCCATGGGGCAGCTACCACTCGGTTCTGACAAGTTTCTGCCAGGTGGGCCTAGGGCTCAGGATTACCAGTGCCTCTACATTTTCAAGAGAAGCATGAAATCCAGATTTATTTGGAGTCTTCTCATTTTAAAATATTTGGAAATAATTAACATGAAAAACAAACCTGTCAGCCCATGGTGTGGCCAAACAAAGCACATTTGTGGTTGGACCCAGGAGCTCCCATGTTGAGCCTTTTGTTAACTGTAAGTGCTTGGAAACACCGTGTACTAGAAAATGTCAGTAGTTTTTGTTTTGCCCTTTAATTTTTTTGGCTGTAAAATTTCTTAAAAAGGTTGTTATGGTCATTTATTTCCAGTGTACATAGATTTCAGATTCTGAATTTCTGCTTGTTTGTTCTTTCCCTATACCCCACTTTTTCAAGCTGTTGGCAAATTGCAAAGTTGGTGGGGGGAAGGACATGGTTTTTTCTCCTGTTTCATGATGCTCCTTTAAAATAAGAACACCTGGCTAGGTGCAATGGCTCACGCCTGTAATCCCATCACTCTGGGAGGCCGAGGAGGGTGGATCACTTGAAGTCAGGAGTTTGAGACTAGCCTGGCCAACATGGCAAAACCCTGTCTCTACTAAAAATACAAAAATTAGGCGGATGTGGTGGCAGGCGCCTGTAATCCTGCCTACTCGGGAGGCTGAGGCAGGAGAATTGCTCGAACCTCGGAGGCAGAGGCTGCAGTGAGCCGAGATCACACAATTGCCCTTCAGCCTGGGTGACAGAGTGAGACTCTGTCTCAATAAATAAATAAATAAATAAATAAGAACACCCAAGTGTAGAGAAATAGGATGACTTCATTTATGGAGACACAGAGGTTCCCTTGCCTGCCTCACTGATGTGAGCTCTAACCAGTCACAAGATGTCCCCCCTGCTATTTGGTAGTAGCTATATTTGTCCTGGAATATGGAATACAGATCTGTTTCTGCAGGCTAGTGTTTCAAGGTGCAGTCCACTTAACAGCCCTCATTTTCCTTGGTGCTTTTAAATGAGAGACCACACTGGATCAAATGAAAATGCAGTTCCTTCGGGATGTGTTTCTCTCATATCTGCCAAGACGCTATTATTGGACAAATCATCAAAGCCCTCTCTGGGATTTCTTATAATTTTTTTGTTTTCATTGGTTTTTTAAAATGATGTAAGTAATACATTAGTATGTTCCAATTGAAGTGATGATGCAGAAATATGGAAGCAAAATGCAAAGTACCCTTTTCCACGTACACCCATTCCCTGATATAGTCATTGGCAATAGTTTAGATAGCCTCTTTCCCTCCTTTTTTCTGTACATTTACATATATAAGTATATATACATGTCATTTTCTTATTACATAAACTGGATCATATTGTATACTTTTTTTCTGTGACTAACTTGCTTTTGTCCACTTAACTGTATGTCATGGAGAGCTTTCCATGTCAATATGTTAGTTATCTTGTTCTTTCTAACATTGCATAAAATTTGGTAGTATGGATGTACTGTACTTTGTTTAATCATTCTTCTGTTGACACTATTGCACACTGAAAGATTCAAGATCTTTGTTCATAGGTCTTTGTGCACATGTGTGAGAAAATTTTTTTGTAGCTAAATTTCTAGAAATGGAACTATTTGGTCAAAAGCCTATGCACACTTCAAATTTTGACAGAGCACTGATGAATTGCCTTTAAAAAAGGTCTCCATGAAATTTGTGGAACCTCTGATGATGCAGCTGAACATAGCCTCTAATTGCATCATGTCCCATATTGTTACCTTGCTTTACTAATTCAGTTAGATTTCACTTGTATATGGCATAACAGGAAGTGATTTTAGAAATAGACTATGTCCTTAAAATCCCTTGAAAATGCAATTCTTAATCAAAACGAATTGATCAGTTCAGGGGCTAATGTAAAAACTCTTTAAGAAAGACGTATCTTGTAAATCAGAGTTGAAAATCTGTTTTCTGATCAATCTGGTGAGCTGTGAAACTCTAGACCCTTCCCAGCAGGAAAATGTCCATAAGCACCCTTTAATCTGTGGTTAGCGAAGTGAGGTGGTCCACAGCTAACACAGATAGATCAGATGTTAATACTGGCCTGGGAAAATTAATTTCATTGCTAAAAAATCCTATCCAGGTGTGTTTGTAGCTTTAGATTTTCAAATACTCATTATTTAAGAATCTCTTTTACTTTTTACTTAAAAAAGAATGAGAAGATTAGGAGATAATGCTATTTAATAGTTTTATTTAATGGATACCTGAATTTAATGTCCATGACTCTTATTTTTTTATATTTTGTTTTATTTTATTTTCTCACACATGTGCACAAAGGGTCTTGCTCCATCGCTCAGGGCTAGAGTGTAGTGGTGCCATCATGGCTCACTGCAGCCTCAACTTCCTGGGCTCAAGTGATTTTCCTGCCTCAGCCTCTCAAGTAGCTGGGACCACAGGCGCACACTATCACACCTGGCTATTTTTTTCTGTTTTTGTAGAGACAGGGTCTTGCTATGTTGTCCAGGCTGGTGTTGAACTCCTAGGCTCAAGCAGTCCTCCCACCTCAGCCTTCCAAAGTGTTGGGATTACAGGTGTGAGCCACTGTGCCTGGCCTGGCCATGTTTTTTATAAATGATATGTAGATAATGGACTATATAAATTAGAAACTACACCTTTTCTTTTCTTTTCCTTTCCCTTTCCCTTCCCTTTTTTTTTTTTTTTTTTTTTTTTTTTTGAGATGGAGTCTCACTCTGTTGCCCAAGCTGGAGTGCAGTGGTGCGATCTCAGCTCACTGCAACCTCTGCTTCCCTGGTTCAAGTGATTCTTCTGCCTCAGTCTCCCGAGTAGCTGGGATTACAGATGTGCACCACCAAGCCCAGCTAACTTTTGTATTTTTAGTAGAGATGGGGTTTCACCATGTTGGTTGGCCATGCTGGTCTCGAACTCCTGAGCTTAACTGATCTGCCCACCTCAGCCTCCTGAAGTGCTGGGATTATAGGTGTGAGCCACCATGCCTGGCCGCTACATCATGTTCTCTTTTAAAGAGATATTGGGAGAAATATTACAGGAAATCTAGGTCACTGATTGATTCCTGTTTTCAGAAGGGACTACTTTGATAACTGTAATTGTTATCAATAATATGAAGTGAATTATTTGTGAATTTTACAACATTCTTTGAAAGACTGAGACTCAGTCGGGGTTAGTGGGTCTTGATCAGATAAATGACAGGAAAGTTAAATACTGTTTCTGTTTCCCAAAGATGGATTTAGTCCTTTCATCTGTTTCTCCAGATATTCATTTTTTAAGAAAAATTCTGGTTCGGTTGGCAGTGACATTCAGATTCTGATTGTATGCCTTCTGCATGTTTATTTTTACAACACACTGTGAATTGTAGAAATATGGTGGGACAGTCATATTTCCTTGGCATTGAAACCTTGCATATTCAAGAGAGTCTGTGCTAGGTTTTGCTCATGGAAATGTTATCGTGTTTCACAGTTTACAGACAATTTCCTTTGATAATGTCTGTGAAAGCACAGTGGAGGGCACCACCTGGTCACTCTTTCAACCTGTATCATTCAGGGCCCTGCTGGGGAGCAGATGGCATGTGTATGCCCAGTCCTTTGAGGAGGGCTTGTTAAAGGGACCCTTTGGAAGATGTGGGCAGGTGTAGGGAACACAATCAGGGTGAGTGCTAAAGAGAGACCCAGCAGTGATGGGGAGTTAGTCCTACTCTAAGGAAGGGGCAAGAAAGGCTCACAAGAGCTGTATCACTTTCTAGAGGGACCCTGTCAGCCTGTAATATCCCTCCAGGGAGACAGAGGGGAATATATATACCTTCCTCATTCTCTGCCTGTCTCCTAAATGTTGGCTGGTGCCTTCCATTAGCCGAACTCAGACAGAAACCAGAGGGCAGGAGAGAGGAGGATGAGGGTGGAAAAAGTAGGTGAATGGTCTGAGAAGGCCAGTTTCAGACCCCCACCCACTTGCCCTCTAGAACAGAGGTTTGCATGGTTGAGCAGTCAGTCCAGGGTAGAAAGCTTATGGTCTGGTTTTGTGGACAAAGAAAATAAAACTGCATCTACATTGATTAAATTGAAATTGAAATTGGGAATCTTCTACAATACCACATGGCTGGTATCAGTAAAATTTGTGGTAGGCCTTAGAGTAACATTAAATAAGTTTTTTTTAGTTCCCTTTGGAATGGATTTTGCTTTATGCTTCTCGGGAAATGCGTAGAATGGGAAATGTTGTGTGTTTATCTGGTTAACCAAAAATGTGGGCTTATAGATAGGACAGACAGAAGGATTCAAAGTCTCTTGACATGGAGTTGGATTCCTAAGATAGATATAATTCCTTTGCTTTTAATATTTTATAAAAAATATTTTATTTAAAATGTCAGTACCTGGGAGAAGAGACTAGGAGGAAATTAAGGTTATTAACTAATTTTCCTTCAAAGAAGTCAATTTAATGGAATCATTAGCATCACTGAGTAGAAATGAACAAGCTGTATTTCCCCATTTGTTCAGCATGGCAGTAAGATTCTGAAATTTCAGGCTCATTTATTCTCTCATTTTCTTGGCCCTGTTGTTTGAAAAGGTGAAGTCTGCTCTTTGGTTTGTGTACTTGTCCTGAATGAACAAGCAACGGAACTTAATTAGAACCATAAAATAATACTGGTATAAGGAATATCAGAGTTCATTTCTTCTTACCTCCAAGTTGCATGGAGTAAGAAACTGAGATACTGGTTATTAGGTTATTAGCAACTACTGCTTTGCAAGTTCTCAGAGTTGGTTACTCTGGAAAAGTCGTATCACCTCTCCATCCTGAAGGAATTGCACTAGATTAATTCATTTTTGCTTTTACCCTTATATATTCCTGAAGTCCTTGATTTCAAGGGTTTGGTTGTCCATTATACATTATTTTCATAGATTAGAGGCAGAGCTTCATGAGTACCTCTTTCATTACCTAGCCCTTAAAATGGTATTCTCTGGAGGTCTCTACATTGCTTTTGACTGTGTTCACTCTGTAAACTCTTTCTATATAAGATAACTCATTCACTTCTACCGTTTTTATAACCCTCAATTTACTGAAGACTCCTCTATCACTGACCTCTTGTTGGAGCTCCAGATATATCCTGTTGTCTGCTGGAGATCTTGACATTGAAGTCTATGGGGACTTTCAAATCAAAGTGTACAAAACAGGAGTCCTCAACTTCACTCCAAAATTGTGTCTCCTTCCGGTTTCTAAATCTTCATGAAACAAGCTGTCCGTCTGTTGAGTCTACCCCATCGATATCCTTCATTTTTGTTCACTTTTCTCCATTCCCATTGCCGCTAGCCTGAATTTATGTCCGCGTGATTTCGTGTCTTGATTGTTCCAAGAATTTTTTCATTGAGTCTCTCTATACTGTCTCTTTCTCATCTGTGCCTTCATGTGTGTCTTCTGTTGGCTATTCAGTGAACATCAGGTACTTTAACAGTGAGATCTTGCTCTCAGAAGTTTACAGTTTACTGGGGGAGACAAATAGACACTACTTTATAAGTTTACATCTTTGCCCATTGACTCCATTCTCCACACCAGCAAAAGTAATTTGCACAAAACAAATCTTATTATAGCATTACCTCTAAGATACTTCAACAGCTCCCTGTTGCTATCAGGATTAATTTGTCTTCCTAATTTGCCAAATGTAAACCATCCACAGCCTGACCTCTGTGATGAAATTTTAACTCCTTTATATGCATCACTTATACTAGGCTGTGTTGAAATCCAAGAACATAAAGCTTGCTGCACTGTGGACACTGTGGCTTTGCACTCAATCCCCTTCTTCAACTGACTCCTACAGGCCTTTAGAGACTCCGTGCATTTGCCATCTTCCTATAAAGCCTGCCTTGATTTCCACTCCAGTCCAGGTTGGGTGCCCTACTTTAGTCCTCCTGTTGAATAGTTTGCAAATTTTAGCCACAGCATGACTCTTAGGAAATGGAACAATCTGGTGCATATTAGTGACTAAGTTGATGTCTCTTAAATGAATAAATAACTAAATGCCATTACTACAAAGTCTGCAGATTGGGTAAATTAGGAAAACAATCTGATGATTAAGCAAAAAAAAAAAAAAAAAAAAAAAAAAGCCAAAGTTTAGTAAACTGAAGACATCTGCTGACCTACTAAAGAAAAAAGTATTTCATGATTATTTACACTGGTCATTGAAAACTAGCAGAATAATCAATTTGGAAATATGATAAATAATTTGAAAATTCTATATCCATTATTTCTGGTAACAGAAATCCTGATATTGTAATTAGTATACTAGATCCAGAGGAGACATTTCCCTCAAGATAGGTTATCATTTTTTTCCTGATAGGCACATACTCATATTGTTTTTCCTATTTTATGAGTTTGATTTTAATCATGTTATTCTCATTTTTCCTACAGTGTGTAGGAATTAGAAAATAAATTTCTTATTTCAAACATGGTTGGAAATTTAGGAAGACAATAATTTATTTAATCAGATTATTTTATTAAGTGGGACTCTTAGTAATTTAAAATGCTTTGTATTTATTTTCTTATAGCATTTTATTTTCAAAATGACCTGCAAGTACATCAATGCCAAACAGAGAAAGCAAGAAAGTCATTAATTAATTGAAGGGAAATATTCTGCTGAATATTGGTTTTGAAAGAACATCTTTTATAGTTCCAAAACCAGAAGGGAGCATTTTATTCATAGTGGTTTGAATCTTGTGAAAAGAGTGTCTTTGACAGTCTTCACCAGGCCCCCTTCGCCAAGTGTTAATAGGACTTAAGAAATGTCTTCTTCACAATTGGCTTCTTTTTGTTTTCACAGATTTCTTTTAGCTTTGTGTTGAAAAGTGCTGTCTAAGTATGTTAATTATTAGATATATCATTATTCAGATTTCAATGCAGACAACATTTAGGAGGATTATAGTTTAGTTATTGCAGCTGTTCAGAAAACACTTCATGATAGCACTTGGAAATACAGATAGAGAATAAATATTTCCTTTTATTTAGAGACTTTTTGGACCTGTGAGGCCCTCTGAGAATCTTAAGCTTGGCCCCATTCTGTCCATTTTTCATTCTCTTTGAAAGAGTTTCAAAGTAACTGGTTAAAGTTTCTCCCCATCTGTCATAAGTAGCATAGAGGGATTTCTTGTGCAGCTACCAAAGGGAAATGAGGAAATTTAAAAGTGCAGATGATTTGGGTATTAATACATATCCTGGCAGTGACTCTCCTAGAATCAGGCTCTCCCAAACCATTTTGTTGTGTGCTAATTTTTATTTTCTCAGCTACAGTATTATAAATATGGCAGACCCACAGGTTTTCCATAAAGATTGATGATCAGGAGGAATCCGCTCGTTAATTAAGAGCAGCAGATGCCTTCTGAAAACATTCTGGAAATGTTCTACATTATATTGAACCAAAGTGCTTCCAGCTTTGTTGGAAAGATTAAGGCAATAATTACATGGAAGGTATGCCTCATTTGTCAGCAGGTTTTTGGTCTAGAATATCGCAAGAGCAATTCCTATCCATTTCCTTCTAGAGGTGACAGCAGCCTTATCGCAGAAGGGTTATGGTGTAGGGAACATAAGTGCTTACCAATAACTGCTTCTTTTCCTCATACAGGATATGAGACACAGGGTATGAGACCCTCAGAGAGGAAGTCTCTTTCTCTACAAACACACACACACACACACACACTCATACACACACACACACGCACTGCAGGTGTTTGAGCCACACTGTGGAATGGGATACATAAGAAATGGAGCCAGTTCTTTGACATTTTTGAGTCTTTACTGGATGGCTTTGCAGTATTTTAAAATGTTGAAACTTACCAGGATTCTTTAAGACCGGGCCCCTAACCCAGCATTTATTAGGCTTAAACAGTGTGCCCTGGGCCTTCAGAATACAATCCCATTTCATTGTCTCAGCAATTCTGCAGATTAGGTATAATTACCACCATTTGATACTAAGAAAATTGAGTGATTACAGCACTTACTCAGGGTCACATGGTTGATCAGATGTATAGACAAGTTTCAAAATAAGGTTGACCTGACCTGAATCTGTGACCGTACAGGCACAGAGGAAAGGCCATATGAGGACACGGACACGGGAGAAGGTAGCAGTCGTCAAGCCAAAGAGAGAGGTCTCAGGAGAAACCATGCTTGCTGGCTCTGGCACCTTGATCTTGAACTTCTAGAACTGTGACAAAATAAATTTCTGTTGTTTAAGCTAGCCAGTCTATGGTATTTTGTTATGGCAGTCCTAGAAACCTAATACAGTGGAGGGTTTCTTTTACAGGCAGATGAAAGCAGACCTTGGGATATAAAAACAAAGTATTATGGACCAATATATCAGAATAATAATTTTGGCATTTGAACGCATGTTCCTAATTTCAAAAGGTGATTTTTGTCTTGAGTTGGTTTAGTTTATAGGATATTTGCTTTCACTGAGCTTTCATAAGAGTTAATTTGTTTACAGGCAGAGATGAGATAAATCATGTCTTTCTTTAGCCTGTTTCTTTATCTATTTCATTTTTCTATGTGAATTTCACATACTTCTGTAAGGAGTCTTATAATTAAAACATGTCATGTTAAATGAGCTCAAATCTTTTTCCATAATTAGGAACTTGAATCATTGCCTAATTTATAATTTGATAAGTAATGTGTATTTGTTGAATTTTTCTGCTATCAATGTAAGTCCTGGGGTAATTTTCTAAAACAAAATAAAAATGGTTTTGGCTTTGTTTTCCTAACATGTTAACAGTAGTCTAGGAAATATTTTAATTTCTCTTTAGTTAGTTGGTACTTTCTCTTTGTAATTTTTTTGTGTGGAGGATGAATTATCATAAGACTTTTATTAAGTACATTGTAGTGTTTTGCTTAATTTGGTGCCTGTCAGGAAAAAACCCGACAGCACAATGGAGGTGTTATGAATGAGTTAATTTATTTATTAATTTCCATCTAAATTTTTCACTAATGGAGAAATACAATATTTGTAGAATTGAGGTTATAAAACAGCGAACATAACTGCTGAATGATTTATATTCGGGACATTCTTTAATATAAAGATTGGCTATAAAGACATCTTGACTATAAAGCATGACATTGATTTGCTTTACATAAAAAAGAATATATTAAATTTTCTTCTTCACAATAGTATTACTTGAGTGAACTTTTTAAACAGTATAGTGCTATTTTATTAGTTAAGTAATGCATACATCTGATTAAGTGTGATATATTGTGTTTAAAATATTATTCAGAACCTAGCATAGCTACAGCATAGAATGAGGTCACAGAATAAAAGTTCTTCTCCTTTGTCTATGTGCGTGAACTTTCAGTGAGTCACATGAGCTGGTTTGGTCATTTGAGTTTATTTGAATACATTAGTTATGAGCTATTTAGCTCTTTCAAGCAGCATTATTCATTCTCAAATTTTAAATCAGATTTGTACAGTAGCTAGCACATAGTGGGCTTTTAAATGTGTCCTAAAACTAATATGTAAGACGAGGACATGGGCCACAAACTGTTATTTTACTTTCCTTCCTTATTTCATGGTTTTGTATATCTTATTTTGGATTTGTATGCATTCTGTTGTTTCTAAAATTAGTATCTAAGCAATGCATTTTTTAACATTAATTATCAAGTTTTGTCTTACTCTTAAATTTTGCCTTATATAAGGCAGCATTAGTGGGCATTATCTGCCTTGCTGACACCTACTTTCCTGGGGTGAAATATATTGACCTTGACTGTAACCTTGACATTTAAGATAGTTGACTAGACTCTGAAAAGAGAAAGACCAGCGTGATTGTAAATCACGCCTATTTGTATAACATCCTCAATTACATAATAAAAATAATCCACAAAATTGCCAAGATACTTGAACATATTATACAGGGATTGGTCTTAGCAGCACAGACTTACCCCTGGGTATTAGTTCATTTTCTGAAGAATCCTTCACCAAACTGAAAGTTGAGTTTACAGTCCTGAGAATGTGACGCCTCTTTAGTTATTATAACCACAAAACAGTGGAATGGCTGTTTCTTCCTTTGAGCAGAATGATATGTTAAAATTCTTTTTTTGAGGGATGATTTCAAATGTGTTAATTATGTGGCTCAATTTGGATTATAAGAGATGATATAAATTAAATTATCACTGAATTTTTACCCTGCCTACCTCACTCACTTTGACCTTAAGATCTTACAAAGAGTGAGACAAAGCCATCATGATGAGAAAAAGTGATCATCTCAAACTTGTGTATGTAGATGAAAAAGGATATATGTTTCTGTGTGAGGATCCCATGTGGAAATACCTTTATAAAGTTACTCGCAAGTACATCATCGGTTTATTGGGAAGGAAATGAACATTTTTTGAAGTGTCTTGTGAAGGTCAGGAACTCCACTAGGGACTCTCCTTTGGGAGGAAGTTTAGCAAAATAGTTGTGAACGTGTATGATGTGCATTGTGGGGTCCTCGCTTTGCTACTGAGAAGCCGAGTGACCTTGGTCAAGTCATTGACCTCCTCCTCCTCCTCATTGTTTTTTATATCTATCCTGTGAGATAGGTGGCAATATCCTCATTCTACAGATAAAGAGACTGAGGCCCATTTAAATAATTTGTTCAGGGCCATGTAACTAGCAAGTTGCAGCACCTCAGTCTGGAGTCAGACCCTGCTCAGGATTCTACTCTCTTCTACCCCTTCCATGTGGTCTTCCCCTCCTTGCAAGGCTGTCTTTGCCTAGTTACCAAGTTGATAGTTTTGATCAAATAGGTTGGTTGCTGTTATGTTGAATGAACTCAGATTAGGAGCACCGATCATAGGAAAAAGGTTCTGAAAAGGGAATTGGGAGAAGTGACTTATAGCTGGCCATTGCCTTAGCTGATTATGTGTTCATCAGCAAGTCATTTCACATCACCGGTTTCAGGGTACTTAGCTCTCTTAAATGAAGGGCTTAGGCTTGTAGAACTCTTTCTTTTATATTTACCCTTTTATCATCATGAAGTGTTTCTCTTTGTCTCTGGTAATCCTCTGTGTTGAAGTCTATTTTGTCTTATTAATATAGCCAGTTCAACTTTATTTAGCTTACATAATATTTTTCATCCTTCCAATCTATTTGTGTGTTTCCATTTAAAATGTGTCTCTTTGTAGAGAGCATATAGTTGATTCTTGCTTTTAAAAAAATCCATTCTGATAATCTTTGCCATATAGATGGAATGTTTAGTCCATTTACATTTAAAGTTGTTGATATAATTATATTCTGTGGTTAACATTTTATGAAACATATTACATTTGCACTTTGATTTTTCTATATCTT
This sequence comes from Rhinopithecus roxellana, assembly GCF_007565055.1. Classification (NCBI taxonomy): domain Eukaryota; kingdom Metazoa; phylum Chordata; class Mammalia; order Primates; family Cercopithecidae; genus Rhinopithecus; species Rhinopithecus roxellana. The sequence continues at coordinate 94,450,953 of NC_044561.1, read as the reverse complement.
CTCAGTTTTCTTTCAGACTTAACTTTATGGGAAAAAAGTCACAAGACTTATTTTATACTATACATAGGTTATATACTTAGTATAATTGGTTTGTTGAATGGGCCACACTTAGTAAGACATAAACAGAAAATAGCTTTATTCTCTCCTCTCCTGTACTTTGGATGATATTTTTTGGCACATCCTATAGTTTTTCAGTCATTTTACTGTATTGGAACAACCTAATTTTCAAATATTAGAAAAATGTAGTATTAAAAAAAAAACGTCCATTTTTCCATCCAATTTATAGCTTCTCCCCTTTTTCCATTCTTAGGCTTGAGCCCAGGCTTAGTGATTAGCAGTATGGAAGAAAAGGAATTCCTAGTTTAACTCTCCTCTCTTCATCTCCTACCAATGTCTGGCTCCTCCAGAGTTGGCACGGGGGACATAAAAGGGGCCAAGGCTATTGCACTTAGCAGGTGCTGTTTGTTTTCAAGGACAGTTCTTTCTCATACACACCCTGGTGGATTTTTTTGGAGAGCCCTTGCAGGTCCATTGGCATCATGCCATTAATTTACTTTGAGCACTGCAATATCAGCTCCTCATATTCCAGTGGAAGATCACTGGAGTGTCTCTGTGTCCTTGTCCAGACAACCCACTCAGATGGAGGCTTTTCAGGATCATTCAAACTTGACAACCTTCCATAGTATTCACATGGTCCACAGAAAAACTCTCATCTTAACACCATCAGACCCTGAGGGCACAGCCTGCTTCTACTTCTACTGGGACTCTGTTGCCTTGCAGGTGGCATCAGCCAGCCAACCTGATACATATGCTATGGTTTCTTCACTGAAGCAGGCATCCAGACAGGGAATAGAATATCAGCCTCTGTCATTGCAGATAGACTCAATTTATTATGGCTTTTCTTTTTTTTTTTTGCCTTTCTTATGAGGTGTTAGAGAGAGAAGGAAAGGGAACTGTTGAATTTTCTTTGAAGAGATTGCTGCAGTGCAGTTCTTCTCATACATAGACTCTGGAGGTGACCTTTGGACTGGCTTGGCCATGTGTAGCAAGTCCTGTGGACATATACAAGGACCTCATCACATCACCTTTGGCATTGAAACGTTAGCAGAAAATTGAAACATTAATTCCCATTCTCATCATTAGAAGAATTTAGAGATTACTGGCTTAATAGCAAGATGCACAGATAAGTGTTAAACCTTCAGCTACATTTATAATTCGTGAACTGCCACACTCTGTAAGCTTCTCTCTTCACAGTAATGAGAAATACTAAGTACCAAATAAATGCTTAATGAATCAAGTCATGGTGATTGCAGGATATTGGTCTCTGGGGAAGGTAAGGGTGACCAGTGTAATAAGAGGAATGAGGTTACTAATCTGCAAAATTCTTTACTGATTTGGTTAAACAATGGGTCACTTAAGTGGAAAAAAATAGAATTCAAAACTACTGTTAGCTTTGTCAAACTAGTTGGTCAGGTTGGCCTAGGTATATAAAACCTGAAACTGGATTGACAGGCACTTCTGCTGGAAATCTCTAAACAGTACAGATCATATAGGTATATTCATAAATGTGTATATATATGTAAATATATGTGTACTTTTATTGAGGAATGTATATATACTTCTGCATATATACACAGAATATAAATATGTATTTTATAGTACTAATATAACTGTCAGAGAAAGAAATGACATGATGTCATATAACATATAAAATATAAAAATATACTTGAAGAGTTGGCAAATAATAAATAGCACAGAGAAAGGAGAATGGTTTGAAACAAAAAACAGGTAATTTTCCCTAATATTTGGAGCAGAAATAGATGAATATGAAATGTATGTATCAGTTCATTAGTTAGCTTATTTCAAAGTACAAAATAACCTTAACAGATTTAATGTGATTTTGTACCAGAATTTATAGGTGACAATATGATAAGAAGTTATTTTAAAGTTATAAATTTAATTTTGACTAATTATCAATATATTTAAAAACATATTAACACGTGCTTTATCCTAATTAAAAGGAGATTATATCTCAGTAGTGTCTAAGATTTTTAAAAATAACTTTGTTACTTATAAAAGTAATATGTGATTATTTAAAAAATATCGGAAAATAACTTAAAAGCACAAAGAAGAAGGGAAGAAGGCAAAACTACCTTTAATCTAATTATAATAGGTGGTAACCAAGATAGGCCAGAACAAGAAACACCAGACTGCTTTTTGTTTATTGATACATTTTTTTCCATGAGTGACAAAAATTGGTCTTTTCATGGTAGAACTTCCTTTGATCTATATTTAATTAGCTCATTTAATTTTCTGTTTAAAACCAATAACTCCTTTCATGGCTAGACTTTGTATGTAGGAAGTGGTTCTAAGATTGTGTCCAATATCATCAGACATCTGCTTAATATAACTCCTAAAACTTTATTTGTAGACTAGATATTTGTATAATATTTGGAGCCTTTGCCAGTTGTTAGGAATTACTTTAAGATGTGGAGAAAGAAATTAAGTTAACTGGTGAATAAGGAAGTATTTTCACACTTAATCCTGTTTTTAGTTCTAACCCTGGAATTGCTTATAGCAGTTAATGTGGACCTCAATATTTCATTTTCTAAATGGGCAGTGTCAGTATGATGGTGGGGTTAAATGCAAGGGAGATGCTTTTTTCCTCCTTTTCAAGGTATACTTTAAGCAAGGTAAGCATTCATAAAGGAGTCCTAATTTACTAGAAAGCTTGAAGTTTTGGAGCAGAGATTTTCAAAGAAGTTGTATGCAGAGTTCTTTTTGGACTATGGTCTGATAGTGTCTTTGTGAAAGTATCTTCTTCCCATTTCTTTTGTTATGAAACCTGTTTTTTGAAATCATTGGCCTTTGGTGAACATTGAACACATTGAAAAACAGCTGTATAGGAGGAAAACTGTGTGTTATAGTGTTATTTAATTGAGAATATTATTTGTGTGTGTGTGTGTGTGTGTGCCTGTGTCTGTGTCATGGGAAAGTATTGAAATGATAGATTACTGAAACAAAAAGAAGGATTTGTTTATCTTTCCAAAGAGAATCGAGCCATTATTTGGGAAAAGACTCAACATCCTTTTACTAAATCATATTTTTTTCAAATATATGTGTGTGGCAAATCTTAAAATAATAGATAACTAACTAATAGAAAGGCGGAGGAAAAAAAATGGAAGCATGCTTTGTCACCCGATAACTATCCCAAAATAAGTTTGGCTTCTAACACATTTTTAGTGTTTTTTTTTTCTTCAAATGGGTATTATATAGCTTCCGTGGTGGAAGTGAGGAGTTGCAGAATACTCCGTGTTACTAAAAAATCGCTGGAAAAGTTAACCTGAAATGGCAGAGTAAAGAAGCTCATGTTTCAGCTAATATACTGCAGTAACTTTTGCATCTCTGCACGTTCATCACAGACTGTGCGCATATTGTGTATAAATAATTACCAAATGTTTCGGGGGTGGTGATTCTGTTTCTTCTCCATGAGAATTTATAAAGTTGTTAAATTCGGCTTCTTTGGAGTCATCACAGTTTATTTCACTGAGATGTTTACTGGATAAATATTTTCACAGAGGTTTTCATCAGCTTCAAAGAGGTAGTATTTATTCAATGCAAAGTGTTAGGAGTTGCAATATACATTGCAATATACATTCAATTTTTTTTTCTTTCAACGGTAGAGTTGTTTCTCTTTTTGGTTCAAATGAATTCATTATTTTAAACTGCTTCAATCAATTCGATATGTTGTATTCATAGACAGTGGGTTTTATTTGTAAGCCTCCCCAGAGACCAGGGTCCCCAGGGTCTTAGTGCCGCATGTTCTGTAAATGTGACAGGAGAGCTGGAATGTTTGTGCCATACATGGGAGAGGGCTGATTTCTGAGAGAAACTAATGCTGTTGACTCATAGGTTTCTTTTCATCATTTCTAGGTCATGCAAGTACACGGTAACTTTTAAAGTAAAACATGCCATAGGTATGTAGAGCCTTTATAAGTCTTTACAGCTGTAAAATGAACTAGAGAAAGTCACTATCTGGGTCATGCGGAACCACATCTGGTTTATGATATGGGCACATAGTAATTGTGCTTGAGGTTATGATGGAGCCTCACCTTGCTTAGTTTTTGGCCACAGACTGAAGGTCCCTTTGAATGTTTCCTCAGCTAATGTAGGTATGCAGTTTATAAATAATATTTTCATAAGGACAAAAGTGAGAAGCAGTATTGTACAGCAGAAACGTGAGAGCTGGCCTTCCTAGGTTCTGACCTTCCTAGGTTTGAATATCCAGTCTGTCTTTTGCTAGAAATGTGACCTCAGGTGAGCTCCAAAGCTCCCTCTGAACTTGTCCTCATGTGAAAGAGGAGAGACTCGTGCCTAACTGGGGAGCGGTGAAGACTGCGTGAAATACCAGATGCAAAGTGCCTAACACCTCACCTGGTTTATACAGTAATAGCTACCTCTTAGTTGTAGTTCTGTGCTTTTCTTTCTACAGACATTTGACCATTAAATACACAATTAATTCGACTCATTATTATATTTCTAGAAGTGATGCTTACAGATTTTTTTTTTTCCTTTTGAGGACTGCATGATTTTCATAAAGTCCCTCAGAGAAGTAATCTCTATGTAGTTTTGCTTCTTCATTCATTCAGCATTTGTCAATACTTGTTACAGGCTTGCTTCCTGAGGTCTAGGAGTTTATGTTTATCAAGAGAGATCCACAGATAACAGAAGTTACTGTAGAATTTTTTTTTTTTTTTTTTTTTTTTTTTTTTTTTTGAGACGGAGTCTTGTTCTCTCGCCCGGGCTGGAGTGCAGTGGCCGGACCTCAGCTCACTGCAAGCTCCGCCTCCTGGGTTTACGCCATTCTCCTGCCTCAGCCTCCGAAGTAGCTGGGACTACAGGCACCCGCCACCTCGCCCGGCTAGTTTTTTGTATTTTTAGTAGAGACGGGGTTTCACCATGTTAGCCAGGATGGTCTCGATCTCCTGACCTCGTGATCCACCCGTCTCGGCCTCCCAAAGTGCTGGGATTACAGGCTTGAGCCACCGCGCCCGGCCTACTGTAGAATTTTAAGTTCCACAGAAGGTGCATTTCTGAGGCCCTATAAAGCAGAGTAGCAGCATTTGAATCAGGTCAGCTCTTCAGCCCTCAAGAGGTATGTTCATGTTCTTGTTTTCTGTTTTTTAGTGATGTTCCATTTCTGGTGTTTAATCTAGCCACGCCCCTAAATATTTACTTTTCTTTGTGACACAGGTTAAGACTGTCTTAACTTAGAAGAATCTTCATTTCTTTGGTCGTTGGAATAGCATTGCTGTCTTTTTTGTCATCATTCTCTTTTGCATTGTTAGTATCAGAATGTAATGGTCCTTAGAAAAGCACAGTGTGGCTTGGGAGAGTGATGTGCCTTGTTGTTTCTGATGTTTTTTTGATTCTCCCTGAAGCCTGCTGGTGAGCCTGTTGGGTGAGACATCCTCAATGTTGACAAGTGGAAACTGTTGATGAGGTTTTCACTGCAATGATGATGTAACTGTTACTGAATAGCTATAGGGTGCATCGCAGTTAGTTAAAATAGGAGCAGCTTCTGAGGATACAGAAGGGGGAAAATAAGTTATTGCTGGTATATATTAGAATATTTTTGGCTGCGAGTGATAGAAAACAGCAGCCTAAACTCACAGAAGTTTAAGAGAAATGCAGGCTTAGGAATCTAAGCATTTGGGGCAGATGTGGCATCTCAGCAGTGCCATCAGGAAACGAGGTTCCTTCTTTCTCTCCACTCCTTATCATTTAGCATTTGTCTTCATAGGTATGAGATGGCTTTGTACCACCCAGGAGCTATTTTCAGGAATGAGGGATTGGGACTTGTTTACATCATGAGAATGAACTTTCTCAGAGCTCTCTCTCCTGTATCTCATTGGTCAAAACTGTGTCATGTGGCTATCCCTAGCTGCCTTAGTATCTGGTAAAGCAAATCATTTTAGTGTAGTATATTGGCTCCTAACACTATAAATGTTGGCTAAACAAATAGCTAGAGCCACCGTACCTGGGAATTTTGTTTTTGTCACATCTACTAGCTTAGTTTTAGATTTCATGATTTGGTAAGTATTAGATGCTACTTCATTCATTCACTTATTTGACACATATTTATTAAATACATAAGGCCTTAGGATATACCATTGCAAATTTAATAAAACTAGTCCTCATATTGTGGCTGCATGAATGTAAAATATCTAAGTATGGATGTGAGCTAATGGATGTTTCTCTTAGCTCATGTAGTAAATGGCTAGAACTGTGATTTTCAAATTGAAAACAACTGAATTTGTTTAGCTGACCTCCATCATGTAACTCGTTCATAATTATTACCCCTACCCTCCCTCCTCTGACCCTCAATCCTTTTACCGATACATTTGGAAACCTGCCTCCTGAGGCTGAGTTGTTCTGGTTTTCCCATAATACTCCCTTTTCCAGCTTTTATATGCTTACCCATTAAGTCAGACAAATTTCCTTTTCAGAGTTTGGCATTGTTTCTTTATTGGAAAGGAAACAGATTGTTTTAGGCCAGGAAAACTTGCAAAAGAAAATAGAAGACCATGAACTATGTTTTTTATTTTCTTGTTTTTAATCATCACATCCCATGTTAGGATTCAGTGTTGGGTCTCGGTGTGTTTTCTGTTCAGAGGGAATGTGAGGTTCTTCCTGCACCTGGTTTATCTTTGATGTGGGCTTGGCACAGCTTTACACATGGTCTTCCCCCAAACCATGACATAAATCCTGCTTTTTATTTTATGTCTAGGGTCAGGTTTCTAGTAGTGGTGTCTAGCGGGGTCAGGAAGTCCAATTCCTAGGCTGTGAGGATGATTTTACTTGTGTGTGACTTTCCCTGCTTGTTGTGAAAGCTCAGCTTTAGCGTCATATGGCCCCTTTTTGCTGTTTCAAATTTTAGTCAAATTGAGTGGTATAATCCATAAAGTGCCCATCTTTTGGCTGTTTCGCAGTGACAGATCACTCAGCTAGGATAAGCAGGTAGCAAATCTGGTAATTTATATGTGTGGCCCCAAATCTTTGCCACAAATAAAGGATTTCAAAAAAAATTGTTCCCTCTTGGATCTTGGAATTAGGAAGACTTTTGTTGATGAAACATCACATTGATACTAATGATATGTTATTCATTTCCCCAATTACATTAATCAAAGGTGTATTTAACTACCTACAATTTCTGACAAGCGTGAGATAACCAGTGTTCCTATGTTGATGTTACTTAATTCAAAGCAGGATACCTAAAATAAAAAAAGAAACAGAAGATTTATTGCAGCTAAATATATATGTGTTATTTGGCTTTGGAATATTGAAATAAATATTCAAAGCCATTTTTATGATTTTTTTAAACCATACCCATAAGCTTTTCATTTTTCCTAGTGTGATATTTGATTTTTAAAATTTTTGCCTAAAGTATTTCTTTTTGTTTTTTGTAAGAGAGTATTTGAAAAACAGAAAGGTTGTGATATTTATGATCTGTGCATTTTTCTGTGTATTTTCACAAATAATTTCCATCGAATGAACATTTTAAAAACTTTTTATTATGGAACACTTTGAATATACATAAAAGTACAGTGAATATCAAAGTGAACCTTCATATATCCATCATTACACTATAACAAACTCATGGCCAGTTTTATTTCATCCATTACTCCTCCCCCTCAGTGACCCCAACTGGATTGTTTTGAAACAAATCCATATTTGAAGCAAAAATAGATATATTATTTCTGGTTGGTCAGTTATGAACTGAAGATCTGTAAATGGTCCCACCCCAGTTGTTACTAGGTCATAGATTATGATTTGGCTTAGCGTACGTGCAGTGTGACCCATGTGTCCATATTGATCATTGATCCATCGTGGCTTTCTTAGCTATCTTGGCTTTCTTTTGTTAGCAGAGCTTACCTGCAACTGTAGTTTCAGAAAATAGAAAAGGCAGCTGTTACCATCACTATACTGTATTGGCAGTGAAGGGGACCAAAGTAATGCTGGCTGACATATGAAGTGGTGAAGAGCAAGAGAGGAAAGGCCCCAGATGCTGGCTTACACTGGGGAGTCCACCTGGGGCATTGGCGTTGCTTTGAAGGAAAGAGGTTCTGCAGCTAACTAAGCTTGGCCAAGAAGAGTGGGACTCACCTTGGCTATATGCAGACATGGAGGTGGTTGCACGGTTCACGATCCTTTCCGTAGGACGTTGTGAAAATTTCTTATTTAAAGTTTAAAAGGGACTTTTATTCTGAAGTGAAGCAAACACAAGCTAATGGAGGAGTTCTCATTTGGGGAGAGGGACTCCTCTGGACTGTGGTCTCCTTGAATTTATGCATTGGCAGTCATTTCAAATCTTTGGAGCTCTTTTGGGTCAGAATCCTGGTCATTGTTTCTGAATCTATATATCATTATCCCCTTTGGAAGTTAAATTACAGATGGAACCAAATGTACATCATGGTCAGAGTCAGAATTACATTCTTGTGAACTTTATCCTATTGGTCATTTTAATTAGATTTGACTGAAAACAGTTTATAGCAGTGGATGATTGACATATTAAACTAAACCATTTACTTTCTTATTTTGGCTTCAATGTGTAAAGCGAAAATAATTTATATTAACAAGTGATTTTGAAAAGTCATATTTAGTATTTATTACTGACTAGTAGGTTTCTGTGTCAATTGTTTATTGAAAGTAATACATGTAAAATAAAATCAGAGGTATCCTGTTTTTATTTGCATTTTTATGTAGTTTTTTTGTAATCTAAAAGTCTTAGCTAAGAAAAATCGAGCTCATAAATATAGTTTATTGGCTTGGACAATAAAAAATCAATAGAAAGAGGTAGCAGCTTATAGTTCTGTTACTCTGTTACCTGCACAGCCCACCACAACCTTTTGACCTAATTTTGCCACTGGAAAAGCAGAAATAAGAGTGCAGTTTTATGTATTTCCTTCTTTGTTTATACATTTACTTTATGGAATTAAACAAAATGTTTGAAAATATGTCATTGGGATAGATGTGAAGTAAATACTTAAATTCTAGTTTTGAGCAGTTTTCATTTATTTTTATCCATTTTCCATTTTATTTTATCCATTTTGTTCTTTAAAAAGCAAATCATTGGAATTAAAATCTGTAAAATGTTTTATGTAGATAGAAATGAAGAAATATTTCAAGTCTAATTTAAATATTTCCATTTGTTTAATATTACAAATGAAATACAACATGATAAGATTATAGGCTGGTCTTAAAAATTCACATTTGCTATTTGTTGTTACTAGTAGATAGTTTTTCTTCTATTTTTTCTTCACAGGAAAAGACGGTTTCTCTCTGATACAGAATCCTGAAATGTGATCTCCCTTAAAAAGGTAGGTGTATGTGCTTTTTAATTTGTGACTTAAAAAAATTTTTATCTTGAATAAATTACAACCCAGATGATTTAATTGAGAAGCAATTTTTTTATGCCACTAACACGTGCCATTGCGAATTGAATTAAAACCTCAGATTCATCTTTCTAAATTCAATATTTAAGTTTGCCAGTCTTTTAAAAGAATGACTATTTTGAGACGATAGTTGATGTCTACAGCAGTCAATGTATGTGATGTATAATAAGTGAATGCTTCTCAGCAGATCCATTTTTTATTGCAATAAATTTATTTCAGCTCATCTTGATGAAATGTGTTCCTGTCTTTTTCAGTGGGTGACATCTTTCTAGGAAACCCAGAGAGTTTGGAAGTGTAAAATGGTCTGTGGCCAGTAAAAAATGTGATATCTTTCATTTTGTAATGTGAGATTTCTTTTTCAGAGTGTGGATTGTGATTTGCTTGATACTTTGTCAGCTGTAATAAGGTTGGGGGCATTCTTGGGTGTATGGTATCTTTTTGTAATCCATACAGAGCCTGGAAGAGGTTTCCACATTTTATGGAGTGAACTCATACTAGCCTAGGAGCCACTTTGGCTTTCTTTTTTTTCTTTTCTGAGGCAGAGTCTCGCTCTGTCACCCAGTCTGGAATGCAGGGGTGTGATCTCGGCTCACTGCAACCTCTGCCTCTTGGGTTCAAGGGATTCTCCTGCCTTAGCCTCCCGAGTAGGTGAGACTATGGGTGCCTGCCACCATGCCCAGCTAATTTTTGTATTTCTAGTAGAGATGGGATTTCACCATGTTGGCCAGGCTGATCTTGAACTCCTGATCTCAAGTGATTTGCCTACCCTGGCCTCCCAAAGTGCTGGGATTACAGGCGTGAGCCACAGTACCTGGCCTTTTTTTTTTTTTTTTTTTTTTTGGTTTTTGTCTCATACTCTTTATTCTGAAATATAGACTGGCTCTCCTGTTCTGAAAGGTGTAGTTGGGGACTTGGTTCTGATGAGAGCCATGCATTCAGGGGAGTGCCTGTGGAGACTGGGAAACCGCTAAGCATGAGCGGTGGGTCCCATGGGGCTGTCACCCCAAACCACAGGACTGCCTCAGAGATTTGGGGGGTGTTTTAAGGTCACAGTGGTCAAATCTGACCTCATGCCATTATCCTTTCATGTTATCCTCCAGTTTGCTCTCAGACTGTAAGATTTCAGCTCTTAGATCATTTCTGGGCGGAGAAGTTAGTCTGTAGAAACAGTTTGTCCTGATTTAATTATAATAACAAATTTGTGATGCTGATGGTGTCTTTCCTCATTCTTCTGCAACCTCACAAGAGTGGCCATTCACCTCCAGCTTTTAATTACCTATCCAGCTAGCTCCTGGCCATCTCTGCCCTGGGAATGGCTTCGTTCTCCTCTGACCGAGCTCACCAAGCAGTTGCTCACATGTTACTTATAAAACACCCACCTCTAGATAGCAAAAAGCGAAGATTATGGTCCATATTAGATCACTGGAAATCTAGTGTGGAGAACAAACATACATTAATTTCCAAATTGAAAATAGAGGAGTCGAAGCGGAGTTGTAATGTTTGGCCCATTTAAGATAAACTGAACCACTCGTATACATTCGGCATTTGGACATAAACCCTATACGAGTGTGCTACCAGAGTGAACTTATAGAGACCAGAGAGATTGCTGAGAATTTGCTTCAAAATTAGAGTTCAAAAACTTGCTGTATGTGATTAATTGCAGTGAATTGACTGTATAATAGTTAAATAAATGTTTGCTTTTTTTTTCCTCAGATTATTTCTTCAAATTTTGGCTTCAAAGATGACACAGAAACATGAGTTAATCAAAGACAGAGAGCGAGGATAATTTTTGATAAAATGATGACTGCAAAAGAGCTGATAAGTGTGATATAAATGTTGAGCTGTGAAAATACACTTTTAGGAAATCCAAATTATTAAACCTTGATCATCTTTGAATGATAATTGGACTAAACTGCAGCATAAATCATCTGTATCATGTATCTGCACTAGCAGATATATATAGAAAAAATCTGACTTTCAACTACTAGGAAAGTTGCTTTTTCACATTTATCCAACATTAATCCAAAATCCCTCTTGGGAATAAAAACTCACATATCTGCAAGGTAGCCAGACAGTTAGGAGCCAGTCTTGAAAAGGCTTCTCAACTGTGTGGGTGACAGAGCGCAGGAGGCTATTGAGTATTGTAGAAGTCCTGGAGTATGTGGCAATTAATTCCAAGGATGTCTCATGTATTAAATAAATAGCCTCATATATATGTATGTGTGTGTGTGTGTGTGTGTGTGTGTATATATATATATGATTATTTTAAAACTCTATTGCTCCTACTATAAGGAAATGTGTATGAATATGAAATGTTACTGAATTAAGGGGAGCTTTTTAATTATAATTTATTTTCTTAATCAACAGAAATTAAAGCTACTTTGTACTACTACCCTTTATACTACTATTATAAATGGCTAACAATTCATTTTGACACTAAACATGGGTTCTCATAATCAAAGACATTGAAAATTGTTGCTCTAGAACATGGGGAAGGTATCTGAATCATGTTAAGATTGGATCCATGATTCGAGCAAGACAGGGCCAGAAGGTTTTTAAACAATCAGAAGAAAGAAATACTCAGATGTTTATTTTATTAGATATTAGATTAGGTTACTAGGGGCAATGGAGGAACTTTCTTCTAAAAACGTTTAAACAGTCCATTATTCTTGTATGCTAGATTGGTTAGATGTATTCTTCAGTATGAAAGCTAGTAGCCACATGTGGTCATTTAAATTTAACCACATTTAGTTATTTTAATTAAGAAAATTAAAAATTGAGTTCATGATTTACACCGGTCACAATTCACATGATCATTAGCTACATGTGGCTAGAGGGCAGCACATAGAACATTCTCATCATCACAGATAGTTTTTTTTTTTTTTTTTTTGACAGTGCTGGGGACAGTTGTCATCACTAGGACTGCCCTATGCCACTGGTAGTACCACCACCACAAAGCTATTCCTAGGGGCTTTGCCCTGGGGTCCTGGCATTGAATGGAGAAGACAAAGCCTGGTTTGCCCTGTAAATCCTGGGAGATTTTTATGGACAGTAGTCCTTAGTGAATGCGTGGAAAAGAAGATTGTTTCCCCATAATCTTCCAACTCCCCTCCCTTTCATTATGGCCTATATCCCCTGACAAGCAGCAGGGGTCCATGTGCCAGTTTGAGTTAACATTTTATTGTGTGTACAGTAGACATTTATCCCCATTTGGGCTACCTGGCATCTGAATCCTTTTCCTGAATTTGGGGGCATTCATCATTGTGTGAAGCTGAGTGGATAAAAGTGCTGTTTCTCTTAACTTCCCAAGCAGAAATGCCCACTTTTGTGTTTTTCTTGATGTCTGCCAGCAAGTAGGCACACTCATGGGACTTCAGGTTTGTCACATCTGGGACTGGGGCTCTGGAGAGGTGGCTTAGAGAGGCAGTGGTTTGGAATTCTGCCCATCGCTGGTGCACACAGCACCATGGTGGCAGGTCCAGAGCCACCTGTGGTGACCAGCACCAACAGTGCAGTAGGTGAAACAGAGTCATTTACTGGGAACAAAAGCAATACTAATGGAAACAGCCTTCCCATGAGTGTAGGGAGCCAGACTAGTCTCTGTTCTAATGGACATCCTCCTTATGTGGAATAATAACAGAACAATTTAATTTTATTTGTTATTATTAGTTCTTTTTTAGAGACAGGGTCTTGCTCTGTTGCCCAGGCTGAAGTGCAGTGGCATGACTGTAACTCACTGTAACCTCGAACCTCATAACAGGAAAATTAAAAAAAAAATAACAAAAGAAACCACTTAGGTGTAACACAAGGAAGATATGCTGACTTGTTTAATGGAAAGGAATATACTTTAATGGAAGAATACATATATCAGAATATCAAACATCCCATATGGGTTTAGTAATGGAGCAACTCCATTTTTTGTTTTTGATAGAGAATTGTGTTTATAATTCTGTTTCTTATATGCATAATGTAATCAAAACTGTTGCCTGTGAATAATCACTCTTTTTCTGATTCCTACTGGCTAGGCTGATATGCCTGTTTTATTGCTTTTCCAGAACAGATAGACTCACATATTGTTGCACGTTATGTTTTGAGTTCTTAAGCATATTGTCTCTTCCTCCTGTGCACTGATTCCCACTTCTGTGCACACAGCAGCTGTGTGACCATCTGCATCATCTCAGCAGTGCCACAGCTTCCTCCGTAGAATGCTACGGTGTGTCGCCCATTGAGGGATTCCTCATCCCAGGCATGATTTTTACGTGGGTAGGCTGCCCACTTGTGAGGTGAAGTTTCTGGTGGCTCATTTCCTCATATTTCATGATAATTGGTCAGAGGCTTGCCTGGCAGTGGAACCATCACCCCAGGGACAGAGGTTGCCTGCTGTCCATCATAACTTATGCTCAGCCCTCAATAGAAAAGAAGTATTGTGTGAAGCAGCTGCCTAACCAGAGAGACTGGTGAAGCAGCCTCCAGTTGTATGTAGGTGAGCTACATGACTTGTTCTTACCAACACAATGTGAACAGTCAGTAGGGCAAATCTGGGACAAGGCTTTGAACTCCAGGCTCTATCGTCCTCTTTCCTGTGGTTGGATGCAGATGACTAGGAGGCCTGAGGGGATGGTGAGAGACGGGATTAAGTGAACCTGAGTCTAAATCATTGCATTATGGATGGCTCCTCACTATTCCTGTTCAGGAATCCATATGTTCCTGAACAGAAAATCTTTAATAGTCATATTTGCAGTCTTTCCCAGTAACAAACTCTATACAATGAAAGATAGAGCATAAATTATGTGAGCAAGAGAGAGAAATAAACTTCTATTATGTTAACTCTTTATATATTATCAGATTTGTTCATTGCAGAAGCTGACATTACTGTTGTATACCCTCATTCAGCCACATAAATCTCATCATTTCTTTTTATCAGGTATTAGCTGACATATTTTCATTTTTCAGTTGCCCATTATGTGGAATCATCTTCTTGCATTGAGTAGTAGCATGGCTTATACATGAGTATGATTATGGCCTATATACATTTCCTACATATTGCCTAGTGTTGCTTACAGATTGGTCTAAGAGTTGGAGGAGAGCTTCGTGCCTCATTGTAAAAACAATTTGCCAGTTTTGTAAATCAGCATTTTTTTTTTTTTTTTTTTGAGATGGAGTTTTGCTCTGTCACCCAGGTTGGAGTGAAGTGGCACGATCTTGGCTCACTGCAACCTATGCTCCATAGGTTCGAGTGATTCTCCTGCCTCAGCCTCCCATGTAGCTGGGATTATAGGTGCCTGCCACTATGCCCAGCTAATTTTTGTATTTTTAGTAGAGACAGGGTTTCACCATGTTTGCCAGGCTGGTCTCGAACTCCTGACCTCAGGTGATCTGCCTGCCTCAGCCTCCCCAATGGCTAGGATTACAGGCATGAGCCACTGCACCTGGCTGTAAATCAGCATTTTGATTGAGTTTTTAATCCTTTTGGATCACTGCAAAGATTGTGGTAACTGAGAATTGAAGTTCAGTGACTAATTTTGCTTCATAAATGTATAGTAAATCATTGATGGTCTTATTAGAAAACATTTCCCAGGCTTAATAGTTCTATACAGGTGACAGAGGCATCCAATGAAGATGGAAAGAGGGAAACAGTTATACAAAATCATCTTAGATTATGACAGAAGGAGAAAGCATTTGATACTCATTTAAAAGCAGCACATATGGTGATTCAAGATATACATTTTGCTTTTGGCATGACATGTAAATTATTGCTTGGCAGAGATGAAGAATTAGGGATTTAATGTTTTTGCTTTTTAGTTTACTGTGTGTTGACTAATAACATTTTCTTCTTCTACAATATGGAAATAGCAACTGTATACCTGTAAGGTTATTAATGGAGGTTTTATGCATACTGATATATCTGACATGTTTTTGGTCCTTTAGGGGAAAAGTGCTTAATAAAGGTAAATAACTACTTATGTTAACAGTTTATTTCTGTTGACTTAATATACCTTCTTTTTCCTCTTAATAATGCCAGAGTGTATTTGGGGGGCTATAGCTTGAACAAAAATAAGACATTATTAATATCAGCACTTTGTAACCTGAGACAGATGATATAATCTCTCCTGCCATATTCTCTGGGGTTTAAAGGTGCTATTCAGCAAGATTATTATGAACACCAAAAAAATTTGCGTAAAATAGCTGCATGGCTGTCACTTGCACATAAGCTATGAAGGCGATGATGATAATTAAGTCTAGGACTTGCAGGAACCACATATACTCACTCCTACTACCTTTGTTCTTCTTCATGTCTACTCTGCCATTGTACATATTAACACATTGGCATATACTCTGTGCTTAGTGTGGAGTGTTTCTCAAACCTTTCGGTGTAAGACCCTTCTATACTCTTAAGAATTGTTCAGAGTTCTAAACAGCTTTTTAACATGCAGCTTATATTGTAACTATTTGCTATATTAAAACGTAAAATGGGGACATTTAGAAATACTTATTTGAGATAACAATAATAAACCCATTACATGTTAATGTAAGTAAGAATTTTTTAAATGAAGAAATACTGTATTTTTCCAAACAATATATGTTTGGTAAGAAGAGTGGCACCATTTAATATTTTTGCAAATCTCTTAAAGTCTTGCTTAATAAAAGATATGCGAATTCCCTTATTTGCTTCTGTAGTTTATTGAGATATTGAACATGATGAAGGCTCTGGAAAACTCAGAGAGTGAGAGTAATAAAGGGAAAATAATTTATTAGTATCATTATGGAAATAATTTTGATCTTTTGGAACCCCGAACTTGTCTTGAGCACACAGTTTGAGAGTGATTGGTCTACGTTAAATCCCCAAAGCTTATCTTTAGAGTATTTCCAGTTTTGTCACATTTACTACTTTGTACCAGAAAATCCCTTTCCTAACCAAAATATTAGTAAATAACTATTTCTATCTAGTTAATTCTTATTCAGAGAAATAACTAAGAGGCTAAATTATAATTTTAATTTTAGGCTGCAATTTTCTCATTTATTAATTGCACCTTCAGAATATTCTGGCATCTTAACCCATTTCCCCCATTCTCACAGCTGCTTTTAAGTCATTTTTCTCATTGATATGCACTATTATGAGAGCCTCTAAATTGGTCTCTGTCCCAGTTGCTATTGCTGTGCAACAAACCACCCCAGAACTAAGTGCTTAAAACAGTAACAATCACAAATCTGCAGTTAGGGCAGGGTTTAGCTGAGAAAGCTCATCTCTGCCCCTTATGACATCAGCTGCGGATATTTTGACTACATGCCAGAGGATCCACTTGTGAAGTGATTCACCTACATGCCTGGCAAGTTGATGCCAGCAGTTGGCTGGGAGCTAAGAACTAGGGGCTTCCGTCATCACCATGTGGCCTCTCAATGGACTGCTTGGTCTTCCTCATAGCTTGGTGGCTGAGTTGCAAGAGTCGATGTTCCAAGAGATACGAGCAAAAGTTGTCATTTTCTTAAGGTCTGGGCATGGGAACTGGTCTAGTGTCACTTCTGCTAGATTATTAGTCAAGCAGCCACAAAGCCTAACTTCAAGGAGTGGGAATACAGACTCCTACCTCTCGATTGGAGAAGTGTCAAAGAATTTGGGGGCCATGTTTTAAAATTACCATATTCCCTCTGCCTCAGTCCTTTTCACCCACAAATTGCCCAGTATTTGCATCTTGTCCTCAGATTCAGTTTCCCAGAACATAGCTGTTTGTCCCGTAGCTCCCCATTTTCTACCTAAGAACAAAATTAATCTTGCATTCAGAGCAATCCATGTATTTGTTTACCCTATTCCTTCTTTAGTATACCCTGTGCTTTAGCCCAAATTTATCTGGGGTTTTCTTCTTTTGCCTTTGATTGTACTTTTTTTCTCTCTTCCTAGAATATTATCCGTTTAATCTCTTCACATCATAACATTCTGTCCTTAGAATAAATGCCACCACTCACGTGAAGACTTCCTTAAGCTCTCCATCCTTCTGTATTACGTCCTTCTATTATCTCTCATCATATTAACTGTACCATTTTAAAGACCTCCCAATTTCTGTCTTGTACAATAATATATGTATATTTTATATACTCGACTAGATTTTATGTTCCTTGGAGGGGATCCATATTTTTAAGTATAATATTAATCTTTAGTTGCTCTGATATCTTGAGATATATGTAACAAGCGCTTGATTTTTTAAAAAATGAATGAATGAAGATATGAATGAAATTAACAGAGTATGTTTAGACTCACCTAAAAAGCTATTAGAAGTACTATGATTGTTGATTAAAATTGCTGGTTAGCCACAAACTAAATAAAGAAAAATTGATGATTTAATTACCAAGCATAAATATTAGACAATATTATTAAAAAGAGATCACACCTAAAATAACAGTACAACCATACAAATGTTAGGAATGACTTTCCTAGAAATGTATGGTAGGAACTAAGTAAGGAAAGCTACAAAACTGAATTGTAGGAGTTTTGTACAATTCAGCTTCATAATTGTACAAATTCATAAATGAGTTTCATATTAGTAGAGAGAGATTCTTTGTTCTTGGAAAGCCAGATCCAGTATGGTAATACAAAATATAAGATTTGTTCAATTGAAGTGTACATTCAGTACAATTTCTGTAAAAATAGGGAACCTGACAAAATAATTCCAAACTGCATCTGGAAGAATGAACCTATTAATACTCTCAGAATTACAGGAAATATTTATGAGGGGCACTTGCCATCTTAGATATTAAAGAATATTTTAAGTCAATGATGATTGAGCAATGGTATTGATACAGGGATACATCAATGAGTAAAATATTAAAGAACCTTGTTTTACATACATGTGTATGGTAATTTAGTATATGATAAAGTTGGTGTTTCAGATTGGTAGGAAAAAGATTAATTACTCAATAAAAAGTGTTGGGACACCTGCAAAGTCTTCTGGAAAAATAAAGCAGGCTCTGTACCACACTGCTAATGTAGAAATAATTATAAGGATCAAATTATATGTATAACAAGATAAGCTATAAATGTATGATAAAAATCTATGGATAAATATTTTTACAATTTATGTGTATGTGGGGAAGGCATCTCTAAGTAGAAACCATGAAGGAAAGGATTTAAAAATGTGACTACATATACGTATGTTTTACATCTTTATTTTTCAACGTGTTGGCAACCATCTCAACTTGTTTGAAGGACAGACCATATACTGGGAAAATATTTACAAACAATATGATCAACAAAAGCTGATATTCCTAAAGTACAAAGAGCTTTTAAAATAAACTCTTATAATCTTATCAGCAAGGTGAACATTTAATAAAGTCGTGAAGTAAATAGGCAATTCATAAAATAATGAATATGGGGCCATGAAACATGTAAAAAGGTGGTCAAATCTGTCAGCAATCAAAAGTGCAAATTAAACCAACAGTGGTATATTATTAGGTTGGTACAAAAGTATCGAAAGTAATGGCAAAAACCGCAATTACGTTTGCACCAGCCTATATTTCTCAGTAACTAAAATGACAAATAAAAATAAGCAAAAAGTTCATAATTGATGATGCTGTGGGCAAACAGTGTAGTTTTTTTTCAAACTGCACTGAAGGGCCATATTTTCCCAGTCTGTTTTTGACAGATATGCTTGTAACATACAGTAAAAATAAGTAGCCAGAAAACAAAAATCACAGATATGCAGATTAAAACATCAAATATCACACACACACACACACACACACACACACACACACACACACACACACACAATATTCATCAGACATAAAATTAACTCTCAAGTTGCGTTATATGTTTCTAAATGTTTACTCTCAATTTCTGGACCTATTTCAGTGGACCAGTCAGGAACATTTTGCGTTCTAACACCATTCTATGGACCACTCTTAGAATAACATTCCTTTAATGTGCCAATGGGAACATAAACTGGGTCAGACTTTGTGAAGGGAAGATTGGTAGTATGTATAAGATTTTAAATGTGCAAACCCTTCTATGTCTAGGAATTTGTTGTAAGGCAAATTGGATAGTTGTGTAAGACTATTTATCCTAGCGTCTTTGATGATAGAGAAAAAGATGAAATCTAAATATCCTCCAGTAGGGTAAATGGTTAAATAGTTATGGTAGAGTCAGACTATGGAATACTATGTGGTCATTAAATAATTAAGCAAATGTATATTCATTTTTTATTATAGAAAATTTCAAATGTACACAAAAGTAGGATGAATGCCTAAACCATCTCCATATGACCATCACCCAGCTTCAACTGTTACCCAGTTATGGCCGATCTTGTCCCTGCCCCTTCGAGTAGTTGTGCGTTTATGTGGGAAGATTACCATGACCTTTTGTAAAGAAAAACCAGGTTATAGTGGAGCATTTATTTACTTGTTCAACAATTATGGATTATACTCTCACCTCCGACGTGGTACTGTTCTAGGTGCTGGGGCTTCAGAAGTGCATTAAAAACATAAAAAACTCAGCTTGCAGCTTAGATTCTAGTGGGGAAGAAGTAACAACCAACAGTCAAAATTTTAGCATATAGTTACCGATAATCATTACAGAGAAAAGGGAGAATAGGGAGCATAGGGATGTGTTGTCATTTTAGAAAAGATGAATAGGGAAGCCACCCTCCCCCCATCCCCACCTGAGATGGTGGTATTTGAGTCAAGGCCCTAAGTTGCTAAGGAAGGACTACATGTCATCTGCAGGGGCGACCTCCTCAGGCTGTTGGGGGTGGGAGTTAGCAAATGCAAATGCCATAAGGCAGAGGTGAGCCTGCTGTTTCTGAAGAAGAGCAAGGAAGCCCCAGGTTGAACATGGGGAGAGTGCTGGGAGATTGGGCAGGAGGGTGGTGTAGGGAGGAGGGTCTTATAGGCTTCTGTGCAGACTTTGACTCCTGCTCTAAATGGAATAGGGAGCCTTTGGAGAACTGGGAAATGGAATAGGGAGCCTTTGGAGAATTGGGACCCGAGAGCGATGGGATGTTACTTTTGAGAAGACTCTCAAAAGTCTTGAGAGTCTTGAGAGTTGGCTGCTGAGTTCAGAATACACTGTGAGGAAGCACATCCAGAAGAAGGAGAATCAGGAGGTTATGTTCCTGTGTAATCAGGGGAGATTGGGGGATATTGATTTGAACAAGGTTTGGAGGGATGGAGGTGATTTGAAGAGGTCAGGCTCTCAATCTCTTTTGAAGATGGAATCGGTAGGATTTGATCATGGATTCCATGTAAGGTATGAGGAAGGAAGAGGTGGTAAAGGGGATTCCAGGGTTTTGTGCCTGGGCAATTGAAAAGATGGAAGTGCTATTTACTAGAATGAGGAAGACTGCATTATGAGAGGTTTGAATGGAGAAGATCAGCAGTTGGTTTTGGATATGCAAAATTGTGATTCCCATTAGGTGTCCAAAATGAAGATAGAACCAGGAGTTAGTTGGATATTAAGAGTCTGGAATTCAGATGGGACTAGGCTGAAGATGTGTAAATGTGGGAGTTGTGAGTCTGGATGAAGTCACTAAAAAAGTGAATGTGGACAAGAAGCAAAGACAAGACTCAGAGGACTGAGTCTAAGGGCATTTAGAAGGTGGGAGATAGGGAAGAATCAGTGTTAGAGATCAGGGATAAGAGTGAGCTAATGAAGTAGGAGGAAAACCAAGGGCATATGGTGTCTTAGAAGCCACCTGCTGAGTGTTTCAAGGAGGGAGGATTAATCAGAGGGGCTGTCAAAGAAAATGAGGACTGAGATTTGACTGAACAGGAGGCTGGTGCAAAACTTGGATCAGCATAACATGTCAGCTTGAATTCCTTGCTGAGGTATGAATTATGAAGCATGGAAATGATGATGATAATACTATTATTAAGAATTCAAAAGGAACAAGTTCTTTTTTTTTAAGAATGCCAAATATATTCCCTACCATTAAAATTGGATATAGCAGCCAAAAAAGAAAGAAAAATGAATTAAAATTACTGAAAGACAATTTTACATGTTGTGTCAGATAGTTTAATTTAAATATAAGCTGGTTAATCCAGATGCAGCTGCCCAAACTTGGAATAACATGGGGGAAAAGCCTAGTGAGAAAGCAAAGTTGCAGGAGAGAGATATAGAGAGATGAGAGAGAGAGAGGGAGAGAGAAAACAGAGAGAGAGAGAGAGAGAGGGAGAGAGAGAGAGAGAAGAAAGGGGTGGTTGAAGTAGTTGCATAGGAAAAACCAGGTGCCTGGTAAACTTTATTGAGTCCCAGAAATGTAAGGTGCTCCCCACCAAAAAAAAAAAAAAAAAAAAAAAAAAAAGTGTTAGCCGCTCTTATCACGAACTTTAGCCTGAATAGACTTGAAAATGTATACATTTTTCATAGATGGTTTCCCTGATACTTAAACAATATACCACGATCTTCAGAGCAGAGATGTGAATTTGTGTCCCTGGTTCTAAAGTATTGAACGTTTATAAAATGGTGTGGCTATAAGAATACCAGATTTGTGCTGGAGTTTCAGTTTCTTTAGGCAGTTGATTTGATTAAAACAAAACAAAACAAAAACAAACAACCAACTCACACTTCTGGTCCTTTCTCTGGAAATTATGAATAAAAATATCAATAAAATGTTAAAATAGAATTTTAGCAGTCTCCCTATTTGGGAAGGAGAATCTCACAATTTTCACTGGTAGGCAATGCATGTGGGGTTGTAATGCACAAGTGTGGGAAATAAATAAAATGATGGCTTTTTTTTTTTTTGTAATGGTCTAAAATGATACCTTCTTGATTTAATGAACCTTTCCCCTACTCCCTGCCACCACCCCTGTGCAACTTACATACAGTACACATATTCTGGTGCTTATCAAATTATAAAAGCTGGGCTCATGAAATAACAGGAGGATTTTTGTTTTCTGGTATCAGTCAAAAGTTGTTTGGAAAACAGGCAGAACAAGTTAAAGTGCAAGCCTAATACAGTGAAGGGAAAGATTTGTGTGCCAGCCACAGATGGACTAAGTTCGTTCTCACATAAATATTATCCCTTTGTTCTTGCCAGGGCTGAACTGCAGTCATCGTCTTAATTAACTCAGGGAGTTTTCAGTTATAGCTTCAAAATCTCAGTCTTCTGGAAATTGTCATCTGGCTTTATGTTGTCCCTAAGTAGCTGTGTGACCTTGACGGGGGTACTTAACCATTTCAGGCCTCAGTATTGGGAGTGAAGGGTGTGGAGGGCCAGCTTAGCTTTCTTCTAGCCCTGATGTTCTGCGAATTTGTTATTCAAGTTTATGGACAAGTTTCCACAGAGAAGGTTAGCAGGGTTTTTAAAAATTATTATTATTAAGCCATGGGTATTTTACTAAACAGCACTCAACTATTTTTTGCAATGTGTTAATTTGTAGAACATTTTGAAACTCAGCATAGAAAATGAATGCACAGGTCAAGGCTAACATAGCCTTTCAACCATATTGTCTGGAATTTTTTTTTTTTAACATATAATAAAAGTTACAGTTGAAGAAGAAATGCCAAAATATATTTTTGATGGAAAAGAACAACTTACACTGGTTAGCATTTATTTCAGTGAAATTTGAATCTTTAAAACGTAGGATTTAAACATCTTTCAATGGACATATCCATTATTGTCTCAGATTCATAGGAATGTCTTACAAGCTATGATTTCTCCTCTATTTACGCTGTCTTTTGTGGGGGAAATAAAGAGACTAAACAGTGTTTAGATTATCTCTACACATTTTACATTTCTCCCAAAGGCTGCAGTGTAATGGTTGGCATCTGAGAGAATAGACAGGAAATTAGTGAGGCTGAGGTTCTCCTTCATCTTTTGCCAGGGCTGGACTCCTTGCTTCATTTATTTTCATAGGACACCAGAAATCTGAGAACAATATTTAAGCTGACTACGTTTCTTTTATAGCTGGCCTTTTATAGATGGTCTACATGTGGCAATGTATAGATTGCCAGATCCAACTTAGTTTGTTGGCATTTGAAGTACTGAATATCCTGTTCACCAATGAATAGTCTGGACAAAGTTGAACAGTGTAGCCCTTTTGGCATTGTAAAATACTGTATGTTTTTTTTTCACAATCATGAAGGTAATATGCTTGTTATAGAAAATTTGGAAAATTAATATAATCCAAAATACTACAACCCACAGATCACCACTTTTGATATTGTACTGTTGTTCTCTTTGGTCTTTCATCAGTTTCTTTGACTACTTGTATCAATTATGCAGGTATTCAATTTATTATTCAAACTGTTTCCAGGGTGAGCTGCTAAGAACGTTAATAGGTGTTCTGGGTCACTAGGGGCATTGGGAAGCTGTCCATGTCATATACGTTAGGGAAAATGCCAGATTGAATGATGTTAGACTTCGCTTTGTCACAGACACCCTCCTCAGGGATGAACTTCCTCAAAGGGCTCTATGACTCTCCTCTACTTGGGAAGGTACAATGGGCAAAGCCTGGAAGTTACTGGACACAGAACTGGCTTTGGCTCTGTACCCACTAATGTTGTAATGGGGTGTTCTTCAGACGGCAGTGTGGATCTCATTTGGTTTTTGTTTTACGAAATTGAGATCTCATGCTTTTGTAACCTCCTTTTCCTGCTTAATGTATTATGAACATTTTCTACTTTAAATCTGTTTTTCAAATTGTTGCTTTCTCTCATTGTTATTTTTGAAAATATTCCATTTATAAAAGTCCCATTTATGAAGCTGGGGCCTAGCCCAGGTGACAGATCGTTTCAGCCTGTGGGGATACTCTTGAAAGGTTCTGTCTGGGTTATGAAATGTTTATACTCATTTGAAATGTTTCCGTCTTCCGCCCACCCATTCTGACAAACCTTTAATTTTGGACAACTGCTGTTGAAGCTGTGGATTCACAGTTCCCAAAGCCACTGCTAATTTGTTTGCTTTGGAAAGATCTGACAAAAATTGACTTCTTTTAATGCAAATGGATAATTTTCTCCCATTGATGGGCAGTTCATTTAAGAATATTGTATTTATTGTATTATAAAAATAACCTCTTTGAGAAGAATGGCCTGCTCCAAGTAACTCTCATAAAACACAGGGATTTTCTTCCATACAGAAGAAATTACTTTGATTTAAAATGGGATATTGCCTTCTCAAAGTATTTTTTCCACTATGAAGTAGATAGAAATATATATTTCATGTGTCTTAAAGTCCACTAGTGGGAAGTATTACTATCACCTTTCTTCAAGGCTCATTACCTAAAATATTTTTCTAAACTTAAAGGCAAAGACAAATATGCCTTACATTTAGACCAAATTAAAAAATGGATCTTTATTTTGGAAGTCCCTTTACCTATGCTTTACTTTCATTATCACAAAAATATCTGTAACTCTTAGCATTTCACAACAGCTGTGACCAATTTTTATTATGTAGTTGGAAGTGTTAAGAATCTGAAGAGAAGGCCTTTTACAGTGATTATCTTTGTCAACAGTGTTTAGATAAGTTTTGGAGACCTGTTGAAACAAATACCCTACTCTTTTTTTGTTTTTGTTTTTTTGAGATGGAGTCTTGCTCTGTTGCGCAGGCTGGAGTACAGTTGGGTGATCTCAGCTCACTGCAAACTCTGCCTCCTGGGTTCAAGTGGTTCTCCTGCCTCAACCTCCCAAGTAGCTGGGATTACAGGTGTGTGCCACCATGCCTGACTACTTTTTGTATTTTTGTAGAGATGGGGTTTCACCATGTTGGCCAGGCAGGTCTCAAACTCCTGACCTCAAGTGATCTGCCTGCCTCGACCTCCCAAAGTGCTGGGATTACGGGTATGAGCCACTGTGCCTGGCCCAAATACCCTACTCTTTATTGGTTGTCTCACACTGATTGATAATGGTCAGTTCCTCGGGCATACCATATGTCTTTAAAATATTATAAAACACTTTGTAAAGTATTTTGTTTTATAAACAACTTATCTGGGCTAGGCCTGGAGCCTATTCATAGACTGTCCCTTTATGCAATTCCTGGGCAAGTGCATGGCTTTGAAAGACTGGAGCTGAAAAGCATAATGTGTACTTTTGACCTGGGGATTCCTTATAGAGGGTATGTAGTTTTCCCCAAGGAAAACTGATTTTGCATGCAAAAGCTCCTTCTATAATTATAACAATTTCCTCTTGCCCTTTTTTTTTTTTTTAAATTCAGCTTCTCAAATTGCTAAGTATTAAATTTTACCCTTTGCACAAAGGCAGGCCTTGCTGAAGGAACTGACTGCTGAAAAATCTCATGCCAAGTCCCTAAAGCAGCTAAAGGGAGACATTATAAGCTTTGAAATGCAGCAGGCTAGGAGGTGGAGGAATGGCGGTCCTGTGAGCCTTGACATCAATTTATGTGAGTGTGTGTGCAGGATGCCATCCCACAGCTTATACTTAGAAGAAAAATGGACTCTTTAAAGGAAAAGTAAAGTTTGTTAATTGAGTTTTTCTTTTACTGAGGGTTGTGCTTACATGGTTTAAATCGTAATAAAAATTAAAATGCTTGAAATGTTTTAGAGTTAGAGCCCTTTGCTGCTTTAGCTCATGGGCACCTCCCAGAATGCTTCCTCAGATAGCAGCACAAAACACTGGCAGTTCTCCAAGAGAACATTCTTTGAGAACCTCACTGCGATTGGGAAAGGGAACTTCACATTCTGATTGTGCAAAAGTGCAGGCAGGATGTGTAGTCTACATTCTAAGGTTGCTTGTTGTCTTCCATGGAAAGTGTTATTTTATTGTATCTTTCAGATATGTTACAGGTGGGAACATCCAAATAACTACTTTTATCTTGGTCAGGAAATACAGGGAATTGGTGTACTGGGGAAGATCACATATTATGAGAGACACTTTAATTGCCTTTGTGGAGTATTACTTTTCTAATAACCAAACTTGTTAAAATGCTAAATTTTATTTGTGTTTTAATAACCCAAATTGCTAAATTGCTTAATAATCTAATATACTAAATTGCTAAAATAATGCCAAACATAATTAAACTTTCATTTGGTTCTGAACAATTTTCAGTGTCCCCAAGTCATTATCAATATTGCGTTAATGTAGAAATCTAGTCATTTGGTGTCCCTGTTAATGGAATGCCAGACAAATTGAATCAGACATATATACCTAGTGTTGTGTTGCATGCAGCAGGGTAGCAAGGGAGCACCTAATCAAACTCACAGTGTGATTTTTGCTCAAGTTGTGATGTCTGACTGGATGCAGTGGCTCATGCCTGTAATCCCAGCACTTTGGGAGGCCAGGGTGGGCGAATCACTTGAGGTCAGAAGTTTGAGACCAGCCTGACCAACATGGTGAAACCCTGTCTCTACTAAAAATACAAACATTAGCTGGGTGTGGTGGCACACTCCTGTAATGCCAGCTACTGGGGAGGCTGATGCAGGAGAATTGCTTGAACCCGGAAGGCGGAGGTTGCAGTTAGCCGAGATCATGCCATTGCACTCCAGCCTGGGAAACAGAGAGAGACTTTGTCTCAAAAACCTAGAAGGACTTACTCCTGTTGGAGGCACACATTTCTAACAAGATAATTTGGGATTGACATAGGACTGTGCTTAATAAGGTGTTCAGAGGGGTGGTGCTGATGCTAGGAACAGAGAAGACAAAATGAGATGATGGCAATGTTGAGTTTTAAGCTGGGCAGTGACCTGATTTGTTTATCATTGGGAGGAGAAGTCAGAAAAAAAAAAAAAAAAAAAAAAAGAAACAGCCTAGGTAGAGGATTAGAGATGAGTGTGAATATTGAGTGTGTCAGGGAGGGTAATGATAGTCTGAGCTCACTGCATTAAGAGGAAGTGTTAAACACTAATGTTGCAGCTTATTCCAAACACCTAGCTTTTCCCCTTTTTCCTTCTACTTACTACTCAGCAAGGTGATGAGTGATGGCTCAAATGTGGGATTTATCAGGGGAGGAAGATTATCAAGTTTTGTTCTGTTTGTGCATCCAGGGGAGAAGCTGCTTAGAGCAGTGGCCAGTTGTTGTCAGCACTCTTCCCCCAACCCCAAATTAAACAGCTTTCTGGAACCATATTATGGCACCTGGGGAGAATTAACATGGCTTCCTAAGATGTCAGAGTAATGACATTTCTTCCTGTCAAAGCACGCTGCTGTAAAAGAACACGCTTCCTGATGGTGGCCTTGACCAACCTCACATTTAAGGGCCTGTGCACAGTTCTGTTGCCTGAAGGAGGTGATCTGTGACACCAGCCTTTGGTTGCTGTGTTTGGCCATGAATCCACCCTGATGATTATGAACTTCACAGGGTAATTGGCCAGGATATCCCTTCCCTTACTGTCATACTTGCTGAGGTATTAGTTCTGCAAGTAGTATCCTTCTGAATCTTTGTGTTTGTTTGAGTAGGTGAAGGACTTTATTTTATATTCTTTTTCTCTAGTTACTTCCTTATTTTAATAAGTAAACCTTACTCTAATGGTTAGTTTCTATGCTGAGAACAGTGGGTCTCTAGACTATTTAAAAGTTTCCATAAATCTTTATTCATTATATAAATCCTGAATAAATTGAAATGAGAACAGTGCTGATGGTCCTCATAGAAACTGAAGTGAAATGTGTATACATTTTTAAATTTATGTAAATGAGGTGCTTCTAGGTATAATACATATATAACTCTCCCTATATATTATTTAATAATAAAAATGCCTCCACACTATAGTGCTTTGTGAATAGATTTTTAAAACTTCTTACAGTATAATTGAAATGTAAATTTAGTGTAATTAATGTGAATTTATTCAGTTAATTTCGATTATTGATGGGCTTGATTCTTCTTAATCCTAATGAATACTTCTAGGCCACAGGTAGTTATTTAGCATTAGCAAAGTTTATCTTAAATTATTTCATATATATTTTAAATATGATTTTAGACTCTAAATTTGACCTTTTTCAAATTTGTAATATGCTTTTTCAAACATTAAATACCATTTTAAAGTAATGTAACAGGAATTTGGGAAACAGAAAAAAATAAATCTTTTATAATCTTGGTACTTTACCGTAAGAGCCAGTATCATTTTTTGTACATTTTGAATCCTCTATATGGACCACACATATTTATAGCTAGAAATGTGAATATATATTGTGAATGTAAATATATATATGTGAATGTGAATAATGTGAATATATATAAATGCGAATATATATACAATTTTATATTATTGTTCACGTATAAAATTAGCATTTCTGATATTGTATCCGTGTGTGTGTGTGTGTGTATGGCTTCAAATCTTTCATGAAAGAAAATTTAAAGTTATCAAAATATCAGTGCCCAGTTCAAATTCCCCTCACTCCACTCCATTTCACATTCCCCAGAAGTAACTTCTCAGAATTCTATTTTTCTTTTCTGTTTATATTTTTATATGCTTGCCCCATATATGTGTCCCTTATATGCATGTATAAGATATATTTGTGTGCACATATATATATATATACATTGTGCGTGTACATAGATACACACATGCAGGATATTGTGTATTCTAAAAATGTACATATCTGCAACCATTTTGTCTGCCTTGTTCAATCCCATTAGTTTTTCCTCACATATCCTTATGTCAGTATCACAGAGCTAAGACTAGGATGAGGCAAGCAAGGTGCGCTGGGCATAGAATTGGTGCAGGCATCTGCCCTTAGGCTGCAGGAGCCTCAGTTGCCTTCCCTAATCTCAGCCCTGACAATAACTTTATAGAAACTTTTGGTATTTGGTAGGTTGAAGTCTTGGCTATTCTTGGCCCCTTTACCCTTCAAATAAATTTTAAAAAACAGCTTGTCAAGTTCCATGAACAAAAGTCCCATTGGAAATTTAACTTGAATTATATGAAATTTATAGATTAAATGAGGGTGGGGGATGGATATCTTTAACATATCAAGTCTACCCATCTATGGATATGCTGGCTCTAACTATTGATTTAGGTCATTTTTAATGTATCTCAAAAATCACTTTTTCTATAGCATCTTGCATGTTTTTTATTCAACTTATTTTTGCATGCTTTAGAGTTTTGTTGTTGTGAATGTGAATTTTTAAAACTGAATTTTCTAACTCATTGTGGTTGGTGTATACGAAAGTGTTGGTTTTTGAATGTCCCTCTTTTTCTGCAGCCTTGCTCAACACTCCAGTTAGTCCCAATAGTTCGTCTACAAATTCATTTGGATTTCTTCTGCAGAGAATTCTATTGTCTGTAGTTACTTGGTTTTCATACTTGTAACTTAATGACTATATAGTACTTCATTCATCATTTAATTTGCTGTTGAACACATAGGAACTTCCTGATAGCTTCTATTTTAAACATAATTATAGTGTACACCTTCATACATTTTTTTCACCTTTCCAGTTATTTTATTGGGATTCAATTTTGTAATTTCTGTCAAAGGGTGTGAACATATTTTTACAGCTCAGGATATGTGTTGCCAAATTGCTTTGTAGAAAGCTTTGAATCCTTTCACACTGCCACCAGTAGCATGTGAGAGCATCAGTTCAACCACGTTGATTTGAATGATGGAAATCGTACCTGGAATGCTATGAGTCTTCTGACTGATTTCCTGTGTCCATTCTTATCCCTCTTTAATCAGTTCTCCACACAGTAGCCAGAATTATCTTCAAACATTTAAATCAGATTGTGTGATTCCCCTGCTGAAAAATCTTTCAATAGCTTTCCTTTAGATGTAGAATTTAGCCTAAAATTCCAAACAAGATTCCTGTATTCTGGTCCTTTTCTTTCTTCTAACCTGCTCTGCTTTTGTTCTACTGTGCCTCAGCTACACTGGCCTTCTTGCTGTTGCTCAAACTTACTTACCTCATTCCTACCCCAGGGCCTTTGCATTGGCAGTTCCCCCTGCCTAGAACATTCTCCAGATCATTATATGACTCCCTTTTCCTATCGTGCGTGTTTCTTGCTCAAATGTTGCCTTCTTAGAATAGACTTCTATGGCTTCCATTTCTAAAATAACCCTTTCGGTCACATTCTTTTCTCTTACTTTATTTTCCTTACGTATTTTTCAATATCTGAAATTATATAATCTTGCTGATTATTTATTTGTTTATCATTGACTTCTTCAAGTAGAATATAAGGTCCTCAAAAAAAAAAAAAAAAACTTCGTCTAAAGTGTTGACTATCATTACATATCAAATTTTCTAGTAGCGCATATTACAAACGTTAAAAGAAAAAGGACAAATTAATATTAACTTTTAAAGCATGACATATCTAAAATATTATTTTCATGCATAATCAATATAAAAATTACGAGACATTTTACATTTTTTAAAATTAAGTCTTCAAGATCTGGTGTGTAATTTACGCATAACACATCTCAGTGTGAATGAGCCACATTTCAAGTGCTCAGTAGCCACATGTGATTGGCTCCTTCCATGCGTGACAGTGGAGGGCTAGAACAATGCCTGAGACATAGGGAGAAATCATTAGAGACTTGCTGAATGGGTGAACAAGTGAATGAATGAATGAATTTTATTTAGCATGTGTAAGTAATGAAAATCCAAGTCAAATTAAGAGTAAAATCAAGATCCCACAAAAAGTGATTTATTGTTGAGGCATTAGCACATGTCCTTTACTGGAACACTATTGTGGTATCTGGGCTCAGTTAACTGTCACCTTCATTAAGGCTCTCCTGTGTGCTGAGCATCTTACTAGGATGAGAAAATAAGATGAAATCCTCAAGATGTCTGAAGTCTGGTGAGTTGATAAGAACTTGATGCCTAACTGTATTGTACATTGTACATGTTACTGAAACAGCTATGGGCATCAGGAATTAATTTTTCCCATCCTTTTATTCATATTTAAAAGCTTAGACTAATAGTCACATTTTATTAAGTACATTTTATGGGCCACACGTTAAGTATTTGCCCTTGCACTATTTTAATGTGTATTTCTCTAGGTTACATTCTTAACTTACCTGCAGTATCCTCCAAGCATAATACTTGAAATTTTCAGCTGTATTGAGATTCTAAATGGACTTCCAATGTGGACTTTTCTTCGTTTTCAACTTATAATTGGCAAGTTCCCATAGGAAAAAATCATTATTGGTGCTATAAAAGCACTTCTTATCTGTCACATTTGGGAAATGAAAGTTTTGTAAAGGTCAAAAGAAAGTGTGCCCCCAATTATGATGAAGACTTGTACATCATCACAAATAGTTTAATAGCCTGGAACTTATCTTAGTGTCTCTTACAGTGTAAAAAGGGAAAGGAGAAAAAAAAAAAAAAAAACCAGTGTAGTCACTCCATAGCAATTTTACTATACAGTTTTAAGATAGATGAAAAGGATCCTATTGAAATCGTTTGATCAACATCTATCTATATGTTCTTTGTGGTTTGGAACTATTTAAGTTATATAAGCCTACAAGTTTATTAGTTCACCTTTATTAATTTGTCAAGGTTAATGACTGCATAATGAGTTGAAGATAATTAAAGATTTGTTGGCAACCATCTGCTAGTGTTTACGCAGTACAGTAAGTTTTATAACTCATCTTGTAATGTTTCCTAAGGAGATTTCTTTGCCACCTAACTAATTTTAAAAACACAAACCATGCTGTTGCCTTAGGCAGTGTAAGAATTCTTTTCCTTAATCTTTTAGCATATGACAGCCTATTAGGAAGATCAGATGATGCACCTCTAAAAAGCCGGGAGTGTGTTTGCAGACACTGTTGAGAGTGGAGTGATACCAGCTGGTTGGACACATGACCTGGCAGTTCCCCTTTCTTTCAGCAATCTGCTTTGGCAGGCAGTCTGCCTCGGGCATCTGTGCTAATTATTCTGCCCCAGCAGCAGAGCTGTGGGCACTGCTCTAAGAAGGATCCTTCCTTGCTCTCCTTATGTGAAGGCCCATCTGCGTTATGGAAGTGAACAAACTGGACTGAGCGCAGTGCTCTCCTGAGTGCCTACTGTGTGCAGCCTCATTATTAATAGATAATGAAGATAACCATGTCAGATTAAAAGGAGGGGTTAGGAGGAGTTCAAGGCCCTCTCTGAATGTCTTATTCAACTTCCCGTTTTATCTGATCTCCCTTGACACGCTCCTTTTCTCAAACTCCTGAACTCAAGTGATCCACCCACCTTGGCCTCCCAAAGTGCCGGGATTCCAGGAGTCAGCCACTGCACCCAGCTGACCTACTCCTTTTCTAAACCTCTCTCTTAGCAACATCTTGCCATCTCCCCTTCTCTCTCTTTATAGTGAGTAATTACTAGTTGCTCTGTATTCTAGTTCCAAAATCTCTCCCACGTTCATCCCCTTGGATGCATTGTCTGGGTCAATACTCCTTCTCATCTGCAGTGTCCTTTGCTTCCTAATGGGTTTCCCCATATGTTCCTGCACTCCCTTGACCCAAGCTCACCTCCACTCACCTTCTGGTAGCACTGTTCTGATCCCAAGGTGCCCTGCTGCAGTCTTCCATGGGTTTCCACTGCCAGGTGAATAATGTCAAAATTCCTTAACTAGACCGTCAGGTGCCTCCTCTTCCATGCTGTGAGGTCTCCACCTCACTCCCAGCCTTATCTGCCTTCCCTAAACTGGATGGTCCCTAAACAAAATGAGCTGCTCTCTTTTGGTGTTTCCACCTGCTCTTGAGCTCCCCACCTGAGCTGCCCTTTGCCCCACATGGGTTGTTGTGCCATCATAGCTCTCAGCCCCGGTGCTGTCTCCCTGAAGCCCTTCTCATAGTGGATCCTCACCACACCCCTCACAGGAATGATCTACCCATCTTCATCATCTCCTGGCTCTTTAGATCTCTCTAGAAGGTCTCAAAGCTTTTTCCTTTGTTGGATTTTATCCACACACCATCGGAGGCCCTACCTGTCAATTTCCAGAAGGCAGTGCACCATTGGCCCACTTTTGTGGCCACTACAGTGTCCAGAGAGCACTTGGAATTCACCTAACACCTGGACGAATGCTTCTTGAATTTCTTAGTCCCTGATATGGAATATTCCTAGCTCTCTATTTTTTTAACTAATTTTTTTGTTTAGTAACCATCACCCACAATGACCAGAATTTTCTCTCCTCGCTTCTGGCTTCTCCACAGGGCTCTGAACGCTGCTTACGTGTCGTCCCACCTGTTCTTTATTTTTGCCCTAATTTCTTACCATTTTCTGTTTCTTCTGAGCTGTCCATTCTCTACCCTTTAACTTCAATAATCAGTCGTAAATACTTGTCCCCGTGCCGGGACCAGCTTATGTCTGGTCTAAATGTAGAAAGTGGCTTGTTTATAATTTCCTAGCACAGGTAGGCCAGTTACTGAATACACCAATATAAAATGTGCTACAGAATATTCAGAAATCCTTTAGGGAGAATTGCTGGTTTTCCTGTGAAAGGGTAAGACAAGTCTTCAGTGGAAATAGTACTTTAATGTCAAGTTTTGAATGAACTGTATTCATTTCATTCAAAACTCAGCTCTGACAAACGTGGGTAAAGGACATCAGTTTCAGAAATGCACCACGATGCTTGCAATTATGGAAATTATTTCATGTTTTCCAGTTGTTTATATTAGGTTGATTATATTTAATATTTATTCCTGACACCAAATTTATGTATTTTAGTTCTAAAATTTGAGAATTATAGCTGCAAAATATTATAGTTTTCAAGTTGAATTATTACCAGCAGCGTTCCTGTCAACTTTGCTTTCCTCAGGACTTTCAAATAGAAATGTTATTAAATATTTCCTTGTTGTCAGTGTTTGCACTGGAAGGCAAATTGAAATTTGAGTATGTTCTTTGGTTTCTCTGATTGTGGATGGACTAGCTAGTTTAATATTTAGTGGCAAGTTTTGACATACACTAATAAGAAGAGAGACAAACATTACTGTATTTAAATGCTTTTTTTTCTAATTGTAAAAGTGGTGCTTGTTGTAGATAGCTCTGTAAATTCAGGAAAACATAAAAATAAAGATCACTGTTGTTTTACCACACACAAAAATTACTAACTATAACTCAATGTTATATACATTACCTATAATATATATTGTATTTTAAAATAAAATTGGGATTATACTGGACATACAATTTTTATCCTTTTTATTTCTGTTAACATTATATTGTGATTACGTCCTACATAATTTCATTTTAAACATGGCTTTTAATGGTTACATACCTTTAAAACATGAAGAATTATAAGTTATCCCAGGAATCTTGTGTTACTGGATACTTAGGTGTTTTGTTCCATTGCTTTAAAATCATTTCTACTTCTCTTCACAATGTGGATACTTAGAAATTGTCACATCATAGTCAATTTCAGAAGAAAATATAGATTAACTAGCCATGCACTCTTAATGTGCATATGCAATATTTCAGACGTTAGAAATAGGGAGATCAGTTTTGTTTGATGCAGGCAGTTAAAAATCACACACATGTAAAGAAAGGACCAATTTTACTTGCTTCAGTGTTGACCCAAGTTTGGAGACTAAAGCATTTACAGACCGTTAGCTCTGTACTTCACTCTTGAGACCACTTGTTGTAATGAGCTGTCAATTATTGTGCATCTAAGTGTAGTTAAAGGGACCATTGGGCTTGCAGTTTAAAAGCCAACATTTATAAATGTGCAGGAATTGAATTATAAATGCAGTTGTTCAGTAAAGATCTACTGCATCATGCACCTGTCTGGATACAGTGTCTGGTCTCTGAAAGATTGTAGTGTCCATTAAAAACATAAGAAACAGCAAAAATGTACACTTGAGCATATGGCTATACAATTTTTATGTTCTTACAACATAGTTTGGGAAAAATCTTTTTTTTTTTTAAATTAAGAGATTTTAAAAAGTAAAAAAAAGCATTTCTTTACTAAGGTGTTTATTAAATATGCAATGAATTAATTTCCGCTGACATGTTGGAGTGAGGAGAAGGATGGAAATTGGAGATTTCCATTTGATTCAGTGAAGCTACAATCTATTAAAAAAAGTATATTCTTCGTTACCTGTTTATTATTAGTTTTTGAACAGTATTTGCCTTTGAAAATCTGTGTACTTTGAAAATATTTTATTGCAGCTTGTAAATATGGCCTGAGTAACGTTTCACATTTTTTCATGGTTAAAGATGCCTTTGGCTTTGAATGTGCCAATACTGAATGATCACTCTTTTAAGAAACTCCTGGAAATCTCCTTTTTTTTTTTTTTTTTTTTTTTTGACATTTCAGCTGTTTAATTTTATCATGTTCTTAAAGTCAATATTTTGTATGTGAAGAGTTCCCCTTAAATGTTATTTCTTCTTCTTATTTTTTAACAAGAGGTAATACCTGCTTGCTGGGATAAACAATATAGATGAGTAAAAAATATTTTGTTCAATTTCACCTTCTCTCTTCAGTTCTCATCTTCCCTAGAGGCAATTACTGTGAACAGTGTGGTGATTATTTCTTCAGATCTTTCACCCAAACTTTTACAAAGATATGTAGGTAGATAAGTAGGTAGATAGGTAGTTGTTGATCACAGATGTGTAATCGGTTTTCTTATATAAATGACCTCATTTCTTTCAAATAGTATACAAAAACAGTATAACACAGTTATTTACAGATTTATGTGGTATGTAGCTGTCACAAGCAGGAGTTGGCAAACTTTTTCTGTAAAAGACCAGAAAGTATATTGGGCTTTGTAGAGTATACCATTTGTTGTGATTATTCAATGTTGTAGCACAAACGCTGCCATAGGCAATACCTAAGTGAATGGGTGTGAATGGATTCTAACACATCTGTATTTATATATACTGAATTTTGAATTTCATGTAATTATGGTGGGAGTTGAAATAGTATTCTTCTTTTAATTTTTTTCAGCTATTTAAATATGTAAAAACTAATCTTAGCTCTTGGGCTTTTGCAAAAGCAGGTGACTGGCCTAATGTGGCCCATATACTATAGTTTGCCAACCTCTGGTCTAGAATGTTAAAATAAAAATCATTTACAAAATTAAATCTCAACCGGGTGAGGCAGCTCACACCTGAAATCCCAGGAGTTTGGGAGACTGAGGTGGGGGGATTGCTTGAGCTCAGGAGTTCAAGACCAGCCTGGGCAAAAATAAAATAAAAATGACCCAGGTATGGTAGCACGTGCCTGTAGTCCTGGCTATTTGGGAGGCTGAGATGGGATGGGAGGATCCCTTGAGGCTGGGAGTTCAAAGCTGCAGGGAGCTATGATGGTGCCAGTACACTCCAGCCTGCGTGATGGAGCAAGACCTGTCTCTAAAAACATAAAATCTTACATCGTTTAAGAGGTAAATATCACAGTGAGATTGGTGAATAAAGGCAAATAAAGAAAATACCTCTTTTGTAGAACAGTGATTTAACACTTTACAGACAGTGAATGAGAGGCAGTATTTAAGAAGCAAGCACAAGCAATGATAAGAGAAAAAAGGCAGAGAGTGAGTTGATGTGAGGTTTCAAGTACTGGAGAGTCCAAGGGGGTCTTAGTATTGTGACCAATTCACAAACCCCCTTGACCATTCCCCAGGGAGAACTATTCCTTGATCCCTTTTAACATTCTGCTTTTATTTGCATGTATCATCTTTTTATATGAACTTTGTTTTGCAGTGTTAGTTAATAAGTATCATCTTTGTAATTGACAGTTGTTTTTATCTCCTGTATTATATTTTTAAAAGTTTATTATGAAGTGTTTATATTACTTGTAAGGACATAAAATAGTTACATTGAAGATTGCCCAGGAAATACATTTCATTTTAAACCTTTTCAAATAGATGCACTATAATGTTAAGCCTGGCCCCATTAATTTATTTCAAGGGATGCTCTCTGAATGCCTGAAATACGCTTGACTCCCATCAATTCACCAGGCGTGTCTCTCAATGGCAATTCTGCTTTCAGACCAATGAGAACAGGGTGATCCAGTTTTGCTGCCTTCTGGAGCAATTACTAGTTTTAATATAATGAAAATAAAACAATAGGATGTCTATTGTGATACCTGTGAAACTGTCATTTTTCCACTAAAATTACAAAATGCTACATACAATTCATAAAACTAAAAACTTATTTTTAACAAAATAAGAAGCAGTTTATTAAGGTATATTATACCGTCTGATTTTATGCTTGGTATGGAACTTAATGAATGTGTGTGGTAAGAAGCAAAAATGGATTACTTGTGTTTATTTTTCAAACCACTTATTCCATATTTTATTATTTCATTTTGTTCACCTGAAGTAGAGAATAAAATAGTGTGTTATTTTTCCAATGTATAGCTTGGCAATTTAGATATAACTTGTAATGAGGGATATTCCTACTAGATCATCAAACATAAGAATCTCTTTATGTATATATGCATACATGTTTGGCCTCTGGGGCTTCTCATGGTTGTATCTAGTTTGTTGTTCTTGGCTCATTTTGACATTCTCTGTGTATTATATTTTTAATAGTAAATTATGTACTTAGCAACAAGCTTAGAAACAGATGAAGTTTCTTGTACTGGAGCTGCTACTCAAGATGAAAATGCAATGCAGTCAACAATGTGAGTCAGAACTGTGCTTCAGTGTCTTTGGGGGCGTCTGGCTTCTAGGGACGTGTGAAGTTCCATTGATCTTTGGGAGCTGTTAATGTAGGAGCTTAGTTTAAGCACACATGCATATATGAAAAGGGCTTACATCTTTTATTCTTCTTAGAGGTTCATGGCATAAAATTTAGAAGGTAGAGACCAACATAAGGAGAAAATAAAAGGATGTGTATTTTTACCACTCAGCCATAGCACTACTGATACTTGTAGGCATACCTTCCAGTGTCTTGTGTCTGTCTCTATACACATATACACATATAATTATATATTCAGTCCTTTACTTTTCAGTTCGTATTTGTTGCTTGTCTACTATGTGCCAGGCACAGTGTGAGGCAATAGAGACATGACAGTGACCAGAACAATCCCCTCTTTCCCTGAAGTTTACTTTGTTGGGGGAGATAGGCATTAACCTAAGGTCACTACATGTCTAGTAGTAATGAGCACTGTGAGGAAGATTAAGACCAGAAAAGGGGACAGATTTGTGTGTGTGTGTATGTATGTGTGTGTGTGTGTAAAAGTAAAGATAGTAATAAGATTATACTAACCATACTTTTTATAACTTGCATTTTTAAATAAAAAACACAATATTAATATTTTTGTGTCACTAAACATACTTCTAAGCAAGTGTTATTTTGAATGATAAACTCTACTTTTCTAGAAATGAATTAAGTTTATTTAACAGGTTGTCCAATATTGTAAACATTGTTTACTTTTAAAAATTGCTATTGTAAGTATTGCTGTAAGAAATGTCATTCACTGAAGACACGTGTTTTTACACATCCCTAGAATAAATTCCTAGTAGCAGAAGTACTGGGTCAAAGAATGATCATGTGAAGGCTCTTGATGTGTGTTTGATACGTTTTAAAATGTTATATGGCTGCTTCGTAACTCAATTTGTTTTCATTCCCCTAGTCCCCTTTACTCTTTGTTCCATGTTTTAAGTTTTACATCTAAGCAAAAGTAGATAGTATACTTCATTTTTTTTTTTTTTTTTGAGACAGAGTCTCACTCTGTTGCCGGGGCTGGAGTGCAGTGGCCGGATCTCAGCTCACTGCAAGTTCCGCCTCCCAGGTTTACGCCATTCTCCTGCCTCAGCCTCCCGAGTAGCTGGGACTACAGGCGCCCGCCACCTCGCCCGGCTAGTTTTTTGTATTTTTTAGTAGAGACGGGGTTTCACAGTGTTAGCCAGGATGGTCTCGATCTCCTGACCTCGTGATCCGCCCGTCTCGGCCTCCCAAAGTGCTGGGATTACAGGCTTGAGCCACCGCGCCTGGCCTATACTTCATATTTAAAGAATTCTTTAATATGTTACTGTGATAACATATTACTTTGGTGGTGAATTTTGTGTTTTGTTTCTGAAGTCAGACTCTTATTGTGAGTGAGAGGGCTAATGCACTTATAATTGCATCATTGCACAAGCTAACAAAGTCCTATTGTTGCTTACAAAGTTGGTATGAAATGAAGGAAAAAATACATTAAGTACAACAAACCAGCAGCAGCCTTGGAAAGGCAAGAGATTCAGAGCAAGTTTTAACATGTCATTTCATTTGCTTTTTTTTTTCTTTTTTTGAGGTCTGAAAAAAGTCTAAGAATATTGAACTGCATTACAAAGGAAGCATTCAGTCTTGGGAGAAAACCATTTTAGCTTGCCTTATGATAGATTTTTCTATTCCAGCAAAATAAAATAAAATGTATTATTTTAGGTCAAAATGTCCTACTTTGCTGTCACCTTCCACTGGTTTTCTTTCAGTCGACATTACCTGTCATACTAACAGTCATGAGACACACACGTACATAGCATATCCTCTGTGCCAGATACTATATTTCCTCATATTAAAGCTAGATGGGAATTATTTTCCACAAAAGAGAGCGGAAGTTTTACCACCAAGGCACTAGAGGCTTAGTAGCTCTAACCCTTTTCAGAAATCATAGACAGAAGTGGAAGGGTGGTGTTAAAACGATGCTTATTGATTGCACTCAGAGGTGTGCACAAATCACCTGGGTATCTTGTTAAAATGCGGCTTCCCAGGCAGCAGGTCCGGGAGCCTGAGACTCTGAATTTCTAACAAACTCCTAGGGAAAGCCATTGCTCTTGATTCAAGGAACACGCCTCACATAGCAGGTGTGAGGTACTTCATACTACTCATCCTGCAAGCCACCTCTGTGATAAAATAATAGATGATTAAAACTTTCTTAGTTTTATTTTTATGTATCTTCTAAGTTTTCATCAGTGATCATATATTAGTCTTATAATGAGAAAAAAAGTGAATAAATTTATTTTTTAAGTAGTGTAGTCCGCTTCCCCAGATTTCTATGGATGGTTTTCCTTGGGCCTCTCTTTGAAGATCTTTGAGGTGGGTCTTTGAGTGGGTTGTTAGACACTTCAGGTGCCCTGCCCATACTACTTAACATTTAACTTTAAAAAAAAGCTGTGGTAAAATATGTATGTATGTATGTATGTATGTATGTATGTATGTATCTATCTATCTATCTATCTATCTATCTATCTATCTATCTATCTATCTATCTGTCTAAATGGAGTCTTGCTCTGTTGCCCAGGCTGTAGTGCAGTGTCACGGTCTTGTCTCACTGCAACTGCCACTTCCCGGGTTCAAGCGATTCTCCTGCCTCAGCCTCCTGAGTAGTTGGGATTACAGGTGCCTGCCACCTTGCCCAGCTAATTTTTGTATTTTTTTAGTAGAGACGGGGTTTCATCATGTTGTCCAGACTGGTCTTGAACTCCTGACATCAAGTGATCTGCCTGCCTCGGCCTCCCAAAGTGCTGGGATTACAGACGTGAGCCACCACGTCCGGCCTATATTTTTGATATGACATGGTTTGGATGTTTGTCCCCTCCAAATGTCATGTTGAAATGTAATCCCCAGCGTTGGAGGTGGGGCCTGGTGGGAGGTGTTTGGATCATGGGCATGGATCCCTCATGAATGGCTTAGCGCTGTCCTCTTGGATGGGAGGTTCTTTCTCTAGTAGTTTACATGAGATCTGGTTGCTTAAAAGAGTGTGGTATGTCCCCTCTTCTCTCTCTCTCACTCCCACTCTTGCCATGTGACACCACCTGCTCCCTCTTGCCTTTTACCATGATTGCAAACTTCCTGAGGCCCTTGCCGGAAGCTCATGCTGGAGCCATGCTTGTAGAACCTGCAGAACTGTGAGCCAATTAAACCTTTCTTTATAAATTACCCAACCTCAGGCATTTCTTTATAGTGATACCAAAATGGACTAACACACCATCTTAACCATTTTTTAAAATTAGTTTTTGAAATAGAATCTCACTCTGTCACCCAGGCTGGAGTGCAGTGGCGCAGTCTTGGCTCACTGCAACTTCTGCCTCCCAAGTTGCTGGAATTACAGGAGTGCGCCTCCATGCCCAGCTAATTTTTGTGTTTTTAGTAGAGATAGGGTTTTGCCACGTTAACCAGGCTGGTCTCCAACTCTTGACCTCGAGTGATCCACCCACTGCCTTGGTCTCCCAAAGTGCTGGGATTACAGGCGTGAGCCACTGTGCCCAGCCAATCTTAACCATTTTTAAGTGAATGGTTAAGTGACATTAAGGACATTCACAGAATTGTGCAACCATCATTGCTATTGATCTCCAGAACTTTTTCATTTGCAAAACTGAAACTCTATATCCATTGAACAGAAACCCCCATTCCTCCGTCCCCCAGCTCCTGGCAACCACCATTCTATTTTTTTTCTCTGCAAAATGGACTGCTCTAGGTTCCCCATGTAAGTGGAGTCATATAGTATTTATCCTGTTGTGTCTGGCTTGTTTCATTTAGAATGATGTGCTCAAGGTTCATCCATATGGTAGTACGTGTCAGAATTTCCTTGTGTTTTAAGGCTGAATACTGTTCCACTATATGTTCCATTATATGTGGTTTACTGTTCCAATAAACCACATTTTGTTTATCCCACATCCATCAATGGACACTTGGGTTGCTTCCACATTTTGGCTCTTGTGAATAATGCTGGTATAAACATGGATGTGCAAATCTCTCTTCACATCCCTGCTTTGGTACTTAGCATTTTTATGCCCAATTTCCAACTGCCTGCATCTGTGTCTTCTTACCTGAGGGTGTCCTTTGACCACCTGCTCTACTCACATATGGGCCGAAAAGTCAGTCCCCCTCCCACCAATTAGGATAGAAATTGGTGTATAACTACACCAGGTCCCTTGCCTCTGGGGATGGGATAACTGAAGAAATTTATTCTGCACATTTCCCTGAGTTCCCCAGTGCGATCAGACCCCACTTAC
Source organism: Rhinopithecus roxellana (assembly GCF_007565055.1). Lineage (NCBI taxonomy): Eukaryota > Metazoa > Chordata > Mammalia > Primates > Cercopithecidae > Rhinopithecus > Rhinopithecus roxellana. Next base: position 94,408,764 of record NC_044561.1, on the reverse strand, counting down.
CCTTGGTGGTAATCTGCTTGATAACACATTCTGTACTGCCTTCCTTCCCTGGTTCATTTTTCCTCAGTCACGTTGTGTTTCCTGGAATATTTCCTCCCAAATAAACTTCTTGTTCTCAAATACTGACTTAAGGTATGCCTAAAGGAGAACACATCTAAGAGAGTTAAAAAGGTGCACTGTGATGATCTCTTTACATGCAGGGATACTCTCTTTTTGGAGAGCAGCAGTGAGATTTCAGTATCTGTGGTGGATTCTTAGTCGGGGGTACATCTGTCTTTCCACCCCATTCAACTGATGTTCCGAATAATATTAAATCTGTTCATATGAGCATTTAAACCTTGTTGTAACATTTTATACATGTTTTCAAAACTCTTTTTGCTTCAGTTCTAACTCAACAACTTATTCTTCCAATTTAATTACCATACATGGAGCTAGATCTGAAGAAAGAATTAACAGCTTTACAAACAAATAGGTCTTTTGTTGGATAGGATAGTTGTTTTCTATATATAGATTCTTGTTTCTTCCTTTTGCTACCATGTTTAGCCTCTGGGGCTTCTCTTGGTTGTATCCAGTTTGTTGTTCTTGGCTCATTTTGACATTCTCTGTGTTTTGTATTTTTAATATTAAATTATGTATTTAGCAACAAGCTTAGAAACAGATGAAGTTCCTTGTACTAGAGCTGCTACTCAAGATGAAAATGCAATGCAGCCAACAATGTAAGTCAGAGCTGTGCTTCAGTGTCTTTGGGGGCGTCTGGCTTCTAGGAACGTGTGAAGTTCCATTGATCTTTGGGAGCTGTTAATGTAGGAGCTTAGTTTAAGTATTTACACACCATCCTTATTTAAGGCAGCTACTGCAGAAACTTAGTAAGCCCTAGACTTGCCATTTCAAAGGGAAAATGTGTGCCTTTCTAAAAACTGCAGCCAGCTTCCACACTCCCCACACCAAAAATAAATCTTTTAATTGTGTATGATGATGTAGATGGATGCATACTTCAAAAGTCTGCTTAGGTCTTCCTCTTCTGAATTTAAAAGATAAATTACTATAATTGCTGTGTCGTCTAGCTGGTTTATAGTAAATGAATAACTTTCAAAGTAGAAAGCAGTTTCAGCTACAGAAAACAGACAGTAATATCACTGCAAGTGTTTCCTCTTTAAAGTCATTGAAAGAGTATCACAGCAGATGTTTTCTGTGTTTGGACTGTTTTCCCATGAAACCCATGGATGACGTTTGCACATGATAATTTAGCTCCTTAAGTTAGGAACAAACTTATCTGATTTCATATACTGGAATTTGGAAATCCTTTTTGTTAACTTAGCACAGTGGCAACTGGAAAAAATAAGCTTTTTAAAAAGTAGGATAAATTGAAGTTGTGATCAGATAAGCAAGAAGTAATATGAAGCCCAAGCAAAGCAAACTGAGTCATTGTTTCTCTGTGCCAACACAGACCATCATATTCATTATGTCCATCAAAATAGAGGAGGGCTAATTTAGACAGATAAAATGAAGTCCATTCTTCTTTGTGAAAGGAATCTGAGAGTTTCCTGGGAAAACAGCTCAGCCTCTCTAAGCCTCTTGCATTTCCATGGACCTCATGGCCAGCATGTAACAGCATCATGTGAAGTTACATTGCATACTTAGGGGTGGTACTAATAGCATAACTTGACTGGTTTTTTTTTTTTTTTTTTTAAATTCAAGGAGCAATAACTGACTTTCTACTCTGGGCCAGATCTGCTCTGTTCTGGAGATACCTGAGAATGATCAGTTCTTTCTGTTTAGCTAGTAATCTTTCTATATATCTATTGCCCCATCAATTGATTTATCAACCAATTGACTAACGGATCTATCAATCTGTCTTCCCGCTTTCTCCCCCTTTTTCCTTCTCTCCCTCCTTCTTTTCTTCCTTTCTTGCTTCCTTCCTTCTTTTCCTCCCTCCTTCTGAAACAAAATATTAAGCTAAAGCTAGAGTCAGGCAGCTTCCTGAAAGTTGAGCTCTGAATCTTACCTTGGGTCCTCAGTAATAAGATATTATTGAATCTCTGTGACTGGTAATAACTTTACCTGTTGAAAGAATGAGATTGGCTCCTTTGAGTGCAATTGGCGGTTAAGGGCATAGCCTCTGGATCAGAGTGCCTCTGTTTGACCCAGGAAGGGACTAAGGTGTGTGGTGGCTGCAGTTTTAATTTGGTATAGATTGCTTCGTATATGTAGTCACTGATTTTTAATAAATCTATTGGTTCGTAGTTCAAAAGGTCTGGGAAAAAGACTCTGGTTTACAAGAGTCTAGCTGATGCTTGCCTTTCTAATTTCACACTTCTGACCTTTGACTCTTACCTGTCATGCATGCTCCTTATGCAATGGCAAATGACTTCCTGTTTTCATATCTTCTTACCTTTAGGTCTTTGCTTATGTTGTTCTCATAGTCTAGGGGTTTTATCATTGTGCTTTGTGCATACTTCTGTTTTTCTGATCACATTGAGTTGCAATTACTTTTTTTTTTTTTCTTTTGAGACAGATTCTCGCTCTGTCACTCAGACTGGAGTATAGTGGTATGATCTCAGCTCACTGCAGCCCCTGCCTCCTGGATTCAAGCAATTCTTCTGCCCCGGCCTCCCGAGTAGCTGGGACTATAGGTGCACACCACCACGCCCAACAACTGTTTGCATTTTTATTAGAGATGGGGTTTCACTGTGTTGTCCAGGTTGGTCTTGAACTGCTGACCTCTGGTGATCCACCCACCTTGGCCTCCCAAAGTGCTGGGATTACAGGTGTGAGCCACCACACCCAGTCTGCAATTACTTTTTAAAATCTGTTGTCCCCACAAGCTTGTGAGTTCGGGGTGAGCTAGCACCAGGCTACGTGGCTAGGAAATAGTTGATGGAAGGAATGAATGTTTGCGTGAGACTACTACTGGAAAAGGGGCTGAAGCTGCATGAGTTGATAGCTGGCCCACCCTCAGCGAGCTTTCCTCATGTTGGGTGACTCATTCCCATGAAGGCACTGTGGACAGCAGCTCTCCCTGGGCACGTGATTTTAATGCTACTTCACAATGCTTCTTCCTCTGTCTTTTTGTGTTTTAAACTTTTAGGAGACATCAGTGTCAACTCCAGGTGGGCTTCACAATACTCCAGGTAGCTTTGAGAGACAACTTAAGACACGCAAAGAGTGTGAAGACAAGCTTTGTGCCTCAAATATCCCGCTGTAAAGACCAGGGAAGGGGAGAATTTTTTGAGAAGTGAAGGACTGGTTCAAGGCACTGTCTTTTGCCCCAAAGCTGCACTAACATTAATTTAGCATAATATAGACCAGTTGTTCTCTATCTTGCCTGCACATCAGTATCATCTGGGTTCCTCAAAAAATATCACTGTTGGTGTCCAGCCCCAAGAGCTCTTGGTATAATTGGTCTTCCTGAGTTTCAGAATTTTTAAGTTTCCCACACATTTCTGTTATGCATTCAACTTTGAGGACCACTGATGTAGAAATTAGATTACAGATCTTCATGTTAACATTTCCACAGTAATTTACTACTTTCCTTCTTGGTAATTTACTGTTACTTAATAATTTTATAATTTTAGCATAAGTAATAAATTAGTACTTCTAACTTCATTCAAATTTATAATTGCATTAAGTTAATTTAATTAATATGTAACTTTTTGGTAAATGACATTGTATAACCGCTTTTTTTTTTTGAGGTTTGATTTATATTTATTATACATTCTGTCTTCTAGAAACACACTAGTTAAATAACAATAAATTCAAGCAACATGTAAAAAGAAAAGATTTTTAAAATCCCATGAATATATTTCTTTTGTACTATCTTTTTTTTTTTCATTTTTTTATTATACTTTAAGTTCTAGGGTACATGTGTGTAACGTGCAGGTTTGTTACATATGTATATTTGTGCCATGTTGGTGTGCTGCACCCATCAACTCGTCAGCACCCATCAATTCATCATTTATATCATGTATAACTCCCCAATGCAATCCCTCCCGTTTCCCCCCTCCCCATGTTAGGCCCCAGTGTGTGATGTTCCCCTTCCCGAGTCCAAGTGATGTCATTGTTCAGTTCCCACCTATGAGTGAGAACATGCGGTGTTTGGTTTTCTCTTCTTGTGATAGTTTGCTAAGAATGATGGTTTCCAGCTGCATCCATGTCCCTACAAAGGATGCAAACTCATCCTTTTTTATGGCTGCATAGTATTCCATGGTGTATATGTGCCACATTTTCTTAATCCAGTCTGTCACAGATGGACATTTGGGTTGATTCCAAGTCTTTGCTATTGTAAATAGTGCTGCAATAAACATACGTGTGCATGTGTCTTTGTAGTAGAATAATTTATAATCCTTTGGGTATATACCCAGTAGTGGGATGGCTGGGTCATATGGTACATCTAGTTCTAGATCCTTGAGGAATTGCCATACTGTTTTCCATAATGGTTGAACTAGTTTACAATCCCACCAACAGTGTAAAAGTGTTCCTATTTCTCCACATCCTCTCCAACAACTGTTGTTTCCTGATTTTTTAATGATTGCCATTCTAACTGGTGTGAGATGGGATCTCATTGTGGTTTTGATTTGCATTTCTCTGATGGCGAGTGATGATGAGCATTTTTTCATGTGTCTGTTGGCTGTATGAATGTCTTCTTTTGAGAAATGTCTGTTCATATCCTTTGCCCACTTTTTGATGGGGTTGTTTGTTTTTTTCTTGTATATTTGTTTGAGTTCTTTGTAGATTCTGGATATTAGCTCTTTGTCAGATGAGTAGATTGCAAAAATTTTCTCCCATTCTGTAGGTTGCCTGTTCACTCTGATGGTAGTTTCTTTTGCTGTGCAGAAGCTCTTTAGTTTAATTAGATCCCATTTGTCAATTTTGGCTTTTGCTGCCGTTGCTTTTGGTGTTTTAGACATGAAGTCCTTGCCCTTGCCTATGTCCTGAATGGTACTACCTAGATTTTCTTCTAGGGTTTTTATGGTATTAGGTCTAACATTTAAGTCTCTAATCCATCTTGAATTAATCTTCGTATAAGGAGTAAGGAAAGGATCCAGTTTCAGCTTTCTACTTATGGCTAGCCAATTTTCCCAGCACCATTTATTAAATAGGGAATCCTTTCCCCATTTCTTGTTTCTCTCAGGTTTGTCAAAGATCAGATGGCTGTAGATGTGTGGTATTATTTCTGAGGACTCTGTTCTGTTCCATTGGTCTATAGCTCTGTTTTGGTACCAGTACCATGCTGTTTTGGTTACTGTAGCCTTGTAGTATAGTTTGAAGTCAGGTAGCGTGACGCCTCCAGCTTTGTCCTTTTGACTTAGGATTGTCTTGGCAATGCGGGCTCTTTTTTGGTTCCATATGAACTTGAAAGCAGTTTTTTCCAATTCTGTGAAGAAACTCATTGGTAGCTTGATGGGGATGGCATTGAATCTATAAATAACCTTGGGCAGTATGGCCATTTTCACGATATTGATTCTTCCTATCCATGAGCATGGTATGTTCTTCCATTTGTTTGTGTCCTCTTTGATTTCACTGAGCAGTGGTTTGTAGTTCTCCTTGAAGAGGTCCTTTACATCCCTTGTAAGTTGGATTCCTAGGTATTTTATTCTCTTTGAAGCAATTGTGAATGGAAGTTCATTCCTGAATTGGCTCTCTGCTTGTCTGTTACTGGTGTATAAGAATGCTTGTGATTTTTGCACATTAATTTTGTATCCTGAGACTTTGCTGAAGTTGCTTATCAGCTTAAGGAGATTTTGGGCTGAGACGATGGGGTTTTCTAAATATACAATCATGTCATCTGCAAACAGGGACAATTTGACTTCTTCTTTTCCTAACTGAATACCCTTTATTTCTTTCTCTTGCCTGATTGCCCTGGCCAGAACTTCCAACACTATGTTGAATAGGAGTGGTGAGAGAGGGCATCCCTGTCTTGTACCAGTTTTCAAAGGGAATTTTTCCAGTTTTTGCCCATTCAGTATGATATTAGCTGTGGGTTTGTCATAAATAGCTCTTATTATTTCGAGGTACGTTCCAACAATACCGAATTTATTGAGCGTTTTTAGCATGAAGGGCTGTTGAATTTTGTCAAAAGCCTTTTCTGCATCTATTGAGATAATCATGTGGTTCTTGACTTTGGTTCTGTTTATATGCTGGATTATGTTTATTGATTTGCGAATGTTGAACCAGCCTTGCATCCCAGGGATGAAGCCCACTTGATCATGGTGGATAAGCTTTTTGATGTGCTGCTGAATCCGGTTTGCCAGTATTTTATTGAGGATTTTTGCATTGATGTTCATCAGGGATATTGGTCTAAAATTTTCTTTTTTTGTTGTGTCTCTGCCAGGCTTTGGTATCAGGATGATGTTGGCCCCATAAAATGAGTTAGGGAGGATTCCCTTTATTATGTGGTCTATTTTGGAATAAGTGCGATGTGGTGCTGAGAATAATGTATATTCTGTTGATTTGGGGTGGAGAGTTCTATAGATGTCTATTAGGTCCGCTTGGTGCAGAGATGAGTTCAATTCCTGGATATCCTTGTTAACTTTCTGTCTCGTTGATCTGTCTAATGTTGACAGTGGAGTGTTGAAGTCTCCCATTATTATTGTATGGGAGTCTAAGTCTCTTTGTAAGTCTCTAAGGACTTGCTTTATGAATCTGGGTGCTCCTGTATTGGGTGCATATATATTTAGGATAGTTAGCTCTTCCTGTTGAATTGATCCCTTTACCATTATGTAATGGCCTTCTTTGTCTCTTTTGATCTTTGATGGTTTAAAGTCTGTTTTATCAGAGACTTGGATTGCAACCCCTGCTTTTTTTTGTTCTCCATTTGCTTGGTAGATCTTCCTCCATCCCTTTATTTTGAGCCTATGTATGTCTCTGCATGTGAGATGGGTCTCCTGAATACAGCAGACTGATGGGTCTTGACTCTTTATCCAGTTTGCCAGTCTGTGTCTTTTAATTGGAGCATTTAGTCCATTTACATTTAAGGTTAATATTGTTATGTGTGAACTTGATCCTGCCATTATGATATTAACTGGTTATTTTGCTCATTAGTTGATGCAGTTTCTTCCTAGCCTCGATGGTCTTTACATTTTGGCATGTTTTTGCAATGGCTGGTACCGGTTGTTCCTTTCCATGTTTAGGGCTTCCTTCAGGGTCTCTTGTAAGGCAGGCCTGGTGGTGACAAAATCTCTAAGCATTTGCTTATCTGTAAAGGATTTTATTTCTCCTTCACTTATGAAACTTAGTTTGGCTGGATATGAAATTCTGGGTTTAAAATTCTTTTCTTTAAGAACGTTGAATATTGGCCCCCACTCTCTTCTGGCTTGTAGAGTTTCTGCCAAGAGATCTGCTGTTAGTCTGATGGGCTTCCCTTTGTGGGTAACCCGACCTTTCTTTCTCTCTGGCTGCCCTTAAGATTTTTTCCTTCATTTCAACTTTGGTGAATCTGGCAATTATGTGTCTTGGAGTTGCTCTTCTCGAGGAGTATCTTTGTGGTGTTCTCTGTATTTCCTGAATTTGAATGTTTGCCTGCCCTACTAGGTTGGGGAAGTTCTCCTGGATGATACCCTGAAGAGTGTTTTCCAACTTGGTTCCATTTTCCCCCTCACTTTCAGGCACCCCAATCAGACGTAGATTTGGTCTTTTTACATAATCCCATACTTCTTGCAGGCTTTGTTCGTTTCTTTTTCTTCTTTTTTCTTTTGGTTTCTCTTCTCGCTTCATTTCATTCATTTGATCCTCAATCGCTGATACTCTTTCTTCCAGTTGATCGAGTCGGTTACTGAAGCTTGTGCATTTGTCACGTATTTCTCGTGTCATGGTTTTCATCTCTGTCATTTCGTTTATGACCTTCTCTGCATTAATTAGTCTAGCTGTCAATTCTTTCACTCTTTTTTCAAGATTTTTAGTTTCTTTGCGCTGGGTACGTAATTCCTCCTTTAGCTCTGAGAAGTTTGATGGACTGAAGCCTTCTTCTCTCATCTCGTCAAAGTCATTCTCTGACCAGCTTCGATCCGTTGCTGGTGATGGGCTGCGCTCCTTTGCAGGGGGAGATGCGCTCTTATTTTTTGAATTTCCAGCTTTTCTGCCCTGCTTTTTCCCCATCTTTGTGGTTTTATCTGTCTCTGGTCTTTGATGATGGTGACGTACTGATGGGGATTTGGTATAGGTGTCCTTCCTGTTTGATAGTTTTCCTTCTGACAGTCAGGACCCTCAGCTATAGGTCTGTTGGATATTGCTTGAGGTCCACTCCAGACCCTGTTTGCCTGGGTATCAGCAGCAGAGGTTGCAGAAGATAGAATATTGCTGAACAGCGAGTGTACCTGTCTGATTCTTACTTTGGAAGCTTCCTCTCAGGGGTGTACTCCACCCTGTGAGGTGTGGGGTGTCAGACTGCCCCTAGTCGGGGATGTCTCCCAGTTAGGCTACTCAGTGGTCAGTGACCCACTTGAGCAGGCAGTCTGTCCGTTCTCAGATCTCAACCTCCGTGTTGGGAGATCCACTGCTCTCTTCAAAGCTGTCAGAGTCGTTCGCGTCTGCTCAGGCGTCTGCTGTTTCCCCTGTTGTTTTTTAGCTGTGCCCTGCCCCCAGAGGTGGAGTCTCAGTTGAAAATGCAGAAATCACCGGTCTTCTGTGTAGCTCGCGCTGGAAGTTGGAGACTGGAGCTGTTCCTATTCGGCCATCTTGCTCCCCCCCGCCCCCCCATTTTTTTTTTCTATCCTTCACCCTCTTGGCCCTGAAACTCAGATGAAATATCTTCGAGAAGCAGCTGACCAGTCTTCGTGTTGGTGGAAGTTGGAAGGAAGCCATTTTTTAGATAGTGTGCCCAGAAAGATACAAAATTAGAACTTTCCTTTTGATTCCTGTTCTGCCTCCTGTTGCCAATACCCACAGTTCTGTTTGCCTAAAAGAAAAAGTAGGAACATTCCCCATAATCCCAGATAATCCTTCTCAGAGACTAATTGTTACTTTTATGTTTTTCATTTCATAACCGATAATATACTTGTTATGAATATGCTAGTTAGGAAGAAAAGTGAAAGAACTGTCTAATTTATTCTAATCATCTTCGCTGTTTGGTGGTTGGAATGAATTTTGGCATTATTTTAAATAGGAAAGCTAGAGATAGTAGTTTAATTCATTCCATGCCACTGTATGTCAAGCACCAATTTTTTTTTTTAGGAATCAGTTTATAAAAATTTGGGATTCAATGACTTTTGCCATTCAGTAGGTAAGCACTGCTGTAGAATGGCTTCTTTTGGCAGAAGATAATAGCTTTTAAGGCAATAAATATAATCATGTAAGCTGTAGAATTTTAGATTACTGTATTGTTTCATTTCAAGAGGGAATGTTAGGGTAGGAAGAAATGGTCAAAATGATATAGATAGTGCAACCCTCCCAACTTCTGTACAATGTATGTGTGCATATATATATACATACACACAAGGTTTTTATTTATGAAGTATACCTCAATGGAGCCAAATATACAATTTAACTTTAATGATCATGTAATTTTTATTTGTCGAGTATACCTTATGAACACTGAAAAAACAAACTAACCCCCAAACAAAGGCAAACAAAACAAAACAATTTGTACACCAAAAACAACTAAGGCTCAGGGTAATTATTGAATTCATCGGTTGATCATTGTTTATGGAATATCCTAGGTCTGCCTCTCTTGGAAATGCTGTGTTTGGTGTGGGGAATGAGGTAGTGAAATGATTTGCCCATGGAGACATATGAAATTACAGCAGAACCAGAACTACAAAGCACGACTTTGTTTGTTTCTTGAGGGTATTAATTTATAAGAAATTTCCAGGCTTGATTTTTCTAATTTCCCTACCTTGATTTTTTTATAGGTATATCCTGTAATGGATTAAGAGGGTTTCCAATAGATGTTTATGCAAGGTTTATGAGTTTTAAAATGATTGAGTATATTTATGCTGTCAAACCTAGAAAATTTGATTAAAAATAATATCTAATAGCCATTTGGTTAATAGGTTAAATCTTTACTTTCTAAAAGTTCTTTTTTTTTAATTGTATAGAAAAGCACATTTTGCTCTTCCTGAATTACGTATGTCTAAGAAAATCCTCTGAAGAATGGAGTTGTGTGTCAGTCCTAGTACTGGGACCCGTAATTCATGTCCCTTTTACTGTTGTAAATTTTTAGCAAGCTTTTAGGTTGGACAAGAAACTTAGAGCTCCCCTTATCTAAGCTCATTTGACAGATGAGAAAAGTGAGGCCTGATGGGGAGGTTGAATTATTTGAAGAAGTTTATAGAGCTAGTCTGAGGCCAAGCTGGGGACTAGAAGTCAAAATTTTTTGACCCCAAGGTCAGTACATTTTTACTTTAGTGCAGAGTAAAAACTGTAGGCAGCATTTGTTATACACATAAATGCACATACACACACACACACACACACACCCCCTCCCCCCCACACACAATACCCTCACACTCTAAGATGTGTCTGTTTTCAGAAGTGTGGGTTGTTAGTTATGCATTGTCTTAGCTTGGCTTCTCCCAAAGCTGGTTTGAGTCAAGGACTGGAGTGCAAGTAGCTTACTTGGAAGGTGGTCCTGGGAAGCACTAGTAGGGGAGTGGAGGAAGTGAGATAAGGAAGGAAAGGCAGCCAGTACAGTGTGTGCTGATAAGCAGATTCCACTGTGGGCAACTGAGGCCTCTCTGTGCTGGGGCCCTTTTGGAGACTGGGTAGAATATGCTTCTGAGTTGTCCCACAGGAGAGGCAGGCAAGGAGCTGGGCTGTTTATTTACTAGTTTCTGGGTCACTGCTTGGGGGCTTTTCCTGGAAGCCTTACTCCTTGCACTTGTAGCTGAAAAGTCTACAAGTCAAGAGGGTTTCAGTTCCTAGAGGAAGGCTTCTTAAGTGTGTTTGGTAACTGAGTCAGTGGGAATGTGGAGGAATCAGCAGATCACTGGGAACTTCTGTGTGCACTCAGAAAGAATTGGAAGTGGATGTAAGCGCACATTCTACACACAGTCGATTCCAATATGACAAACACCTTGTCTTTGCTCTTTCCTCTTCTTTCCATCATATACTTACTGCTTTCATATGGGAAGGATAGAGCTGAGAAATAAATACTGAAACTGATACCATCAGGGTTGGATATTCTGTTTGCCCCTTAAGAGTCACTCTCCACTTTCTCCAACCTGCTCTCCTCCTGAGACTGGGCATTAATTGCAACATTGGTGAGCTTTCTTGTCCTCTGGCGTTAGAATGAGTTCAGGCAGTGGGTGCTTCTAGAGGAGACTGGAGGGAGGAGAACTGTGAGGTCAGTTGCTAAGAGACTCCCGGGTCTCTTCTTGCCAACATGATGTTGGTTGACTCTGTCCCCCTCCTGGAAGCCAGAGTCGACCAGAAAGATCTCTCCTATCATTCTAACACTATTCTTGGTTTCTGTAGCTCTGTCCTCTTACTCCTTCAGACCTAGGACACATCACATTCCCTGCATGGTTTCCCTAATCCCTGCCTACACCTGGTAAATAACCTCTTCTTAAACTCCCTCGTTGCCCCGTTTGAGTGTTCCATCTGTTTCCTGCTGCGACCCTGACTGAGGCAACATCTTTAAGGCGTTTACTCTCTAGACAGAATCAGATGAAATGAAACAGCTAGAGACGTTATGAAGGTGTAAGATAATGAGGTATAAATTGTAGTTAAGCCCTAAGGACACTCAGCATATAGGATCCATTAATAAAGAAGGGTTACTTACTAAAGAAGATGTTTTTTGGAGGCGTGCCTTAGGTTGCAATCGGTAATCTGCTTTTTTTCCTGCTCTGTGGGAAGCTCTGTTTAGGTAGTGAATTGAAATTTGGAAGTTCTGCCTTATTATGACCATGTATACAGTTAATTATAAGGTATTTAACTCTATAAAATGGAAAAATTGGTAATTCAGAGAAACAGAAGGGTGAAATGGATCTATCCATCTGGAAATTTCAGAGATTTCTCTCATGTGTGCTAATTTTAGATAAGTAAGTATTTTCCTCTTAATTCCTAATGTTTCTCATCCCTTTAATGGATTAGAATTGATTTTTCTCAAGTTTTTTTTTTTTTTTTTTAAAGCTGTTGTGAAAGGCATTTCAGGCTGCTTAGAATAAGGCACTAGCAACAGAAAGCACCCATTCTGTATGTATTTGCAGAGGGCCTCTTATGATTCAGGCACTTTGCTTAAGTACCATTAACTCAAAATGAATGATATTTGATCACTGCTTTCAAGGAAATCACAATGTAGTTGGGAAAACAGAAGTCCAAACAAATACTTGTGACAATATTTTTCAGTATTATACATATGTAGAGAATTTTTTGTGCATATAAATGAGGATGTATGTAAGTAATTCTGTCAAGGAAAGCCAGAGAGGTTAGTGAATGACAGAAATGTTTCATAGAGCAAGTGACATTGACTTGGGTCTTGAAGGATGATAATGAATGTATCAGGAAGATAAGAAGAGGAATGGCATGAAGGAAGGTGTGCATTTCCTGGTGGCTTGAAGATTCAGTGAGATATATGATTTGAGAGAAATGTTGGTGGCCTTTGGAGAAAAGGCTGGACTTCAGGCCATAGGATAGAATGGTAATCTGATTCTTAGTATGCATCATCACCTAAAATAATATAGACTAAAAATATTAGTAAAAATATACTCTAAAAATATTAGGGGAGTATAAACAAAACAAAAATAATATCTTTGGGAATCTTTAGACATTTAATGGGAAATATATTGCTAGATATCATATAGCACATGTTCTAAATACTGAGCAATGTATGATTTTAATTCAGGAGCATCTCAAAACAGGGAGAAGTCCCACTGGTATCTTCTGTCACTACACAGCTTTGCTCAGATTTGTGTGCACTTATACTAAATTTGCCATTACACAATTACCTTGTATCACCATAGAACTACCTAAAATATGGAAATATGATGGCTTGCTTGGAAATATGGTGGAATGCCTTTTCTATTACTAATGATTATATTAGCATCCATACTTCACAGTCACCTGTTTAGCAGAACATATCTGGATATACCTACCGTAAGAGATATTTGTGCCTTATTCCGTCTAAATATTCTAGACCCTAAAGCTTAAGGGGTCAGCAATCTAGATATTATAAGGTGGGCTAATTGATGAAGACTATCTTATCATTACAACAGTTATAGATGCAATGAATTTTTGAGTGCTACTTACTAAGTAGGAAACTGGTAAACAAGAATTCCACTCCAGAGGCATGGGCAAAATGGTAACTATAGTACATGGGTATTATAGTCAAAACCTTTGTAAACGGAAACCCCTTAAACTGGTCATGTTAAAGTTCATTATATTGTCTAGAGACTTGAGGTCTCATGAAGTACAGGGAGAGGAACAAAGTCCAGTCAGGTATCATGGAACTGTTAATAGAATGCCAAAGTCCAGAATTAAGCTTATACTCCCCATCATGCAGACAGTGTCTTTTTGTCTATCTGTTTTATTCTTTCCTTATCTTGTTTGCTAACCATGTTCTATCTATGTTCTGTTTTAGTCATCTCTTGCTTTTTAACAAACCGCTCCAAAACTTACTGACTTAAAACAACCACCACCATTTAGTGCCTTTCGTGAGTCTGTGGGGTGACTGGGCTCAGCTGGGCAGTTCTTCTGTTTCACATGGTATTGGCTGGGGCTGAAATTCTGTGGGGGTTCATATGAGCTGGAATGCTCAAGAGGACTCACTCACATGGTTAGTAGTTGATGTGTTTATTGGATGGGGGTTCAGCTAGGATGCCAGCTGGAACATCTCAGTTCTCTTCCCTGTAGTTTCTTTCCATGTGACTTGGGCTTCTCACAGTGAGGGAGCTGGCTTCCAAGAGGGAGCTTATAGGTGTGCAAAAGTGGAAGTTGCCAGTTACCTTAAGTCAAGGGCTCAGAAGTCCTGGGTGACCACTCCCAGTGCATTCTGTCAAAGCAGTCATAGGGCCAGCTTCCAGAAGAGGGGGAATAGACTTGACTTCCCAACAGGAAGAGGGACAAACCATTTAAAACCACATTTTTTGCAGAAGGTGCAACATGTTCCACGTGCCCCCAGCCACCAGTATTCATGGAAACTTTCATTAAGTGTTCATCACGAATTGCCTATAGCCTCTGTGTCTCTTAGTTCAAATGCTCCCAAGGGACATTCATATTGGTTGCTGACCATCCAGTCATCTGTAGTTGACAGGGCCAAGTCTTATGCTATTAAAGGTTTTCTTTGAAGGGGCTGAGGTGGGATTAGTGCTCTGAGGATTATTTGAGAGAACGCTCAGTGCCTGGCCATTCCTCTGAGGCTTGAGATAACTTTTCTTTCCATGGTCCAGAGAGCTCTGCTTGACATCTGCCTTCTAGCTTTTTCTGGAGCCATTTTCTCCCTCATTTTTCAGCTTTCCTTTTTTGTTTTAAGTTTGTCTAATGTGCCTCTTCCCTTTCTGCTCTGTGTGCTGCACGTCCCTGAGACAAGAAGGCTGTCTTCTCTCCCCCAGCCCCTATCTGTTGGCTAACTTCTAACCTGCTCTTCAGATCTCAGCTCAAATATCACTTCCTGAGGGGAGCATGGAACACTCTGGATTAAGCCACATCCCCTGTCCATCTCCTTTTCCCTCATCTTGCTATCATACTTTGTGACCTTATACCAGTGTGGCTATTTGATTATGATCTGCCTCCCACTGAAGGCTCTAGAAGGCAGAGGAATGTGTCTGTCATCCTCAGGGCTGCAGTGGCCATGCATTGCTCATGTTAGGTACTGATAAGTGTTTGTTATTTGCATGAGTTAAAAATTAGAAGTTGAGATGGTTTGGTCATTTGTCCCCTCCAAATCTCAAGTTGAAATATGATCCCCATTGTTGGAGGTGGGGCCTGGTGGGAGGTATTTGGGTCATGGGAGCAGATCGCTCATGATTGTCTTGGTGCTCTCCCCATAGTAATGAGTGAGTTCTCGTTCTATTAATTCACGTGAGAGCTGGTGATTTAAAAGAGCCTGGCATCTCTCTTGCTCCCTCTCTTCCCATGTGACATGCCTGCTCACCCCGTCACCTTCCACCATGAGTAAAAGCTTCCTGAGACCTCACCAGAAGCTGGTGCCATGTTGTACAACCTGCAGAACCATGAACTAAATAAACCATCTTTCTTTATAAATTACTCTGTCTCAGATTTTCCTTTATAGCAATGCAAAATGGACTAACACAGAGGTAGTTGCCCTGCAAAAGAAAGGACCAAGGGGAGAGAATATTTATCTTGATGAGAGAAGTTAAGACTAGCCTTGTTTCTGGGATTATAAGGACATAGTTTCTTGGGGACTTCCGCTCATCCCCATTGGTGATACCATGTGAATCAGTGAAGTCCTATCGTTAGGGGTAGAGGCTGCACGTTAGTTTGAAATGTAGCATGAGTTCCTGCCCAGTGATGGTCCATAAGTGCCTGATTAAAAACCAACTTTTTCTTTTTTTATGCTTCTATCACCATGGGGCCCCCAATCTGTACCCAGAGATCTCAGTGATGGCTGAACTTTGTGACCACTGGGCCAGAACTGCTCATTCCATTCCTATTTGTTCTCCCATGAAGCCAGTATCTTGTTTGGCTGCAAGTCAAAAAGATTGGTTAGATTACATCTTGGGATATGATGGATGCGCCCGTGAGCATAATCTCCATGAGATAACCCTAATCAAAACTTTTTGTCCAATTCTTCTGTGGCATGCTATTTATCTAAAAAAGAAAGTAAGTTAGGAAAAGAATCAAAATACCAGATGGGAAACATAAAGATGGAGAAGGAAATAACTGAGATTTTGTTTTATTTAAAGATTCTACACCCTTTGCATGTTAGGATTTTTCAATCGTCACTTTTAGATTGAGATAAAGATGGGGGCAATCTTGTTTAAGTTTACTTAATTTCCCTGAAATAATTTAATGTTGTAAATATGTATTGAACACTCCATATGTATCTCTGTGGACGGTGTAAATACACATACAAGTTGGTATATAATCTTGAAATTTTTACCTACCCAGGAAATATGGCATGCATATATGACATGAGGTCCAAGTGCAACAATCAGATAAAAAGGGCTATAGGAATTAAGTGAGGGATGGAGTAGTCAGGGGTGTTTTTATAGAGAGGTTAGACATTGAGCTGAATCTCCATGGATGAGTAGATTTAGGAAAAGTTGCCTAGAGAGTAAAGGGAGAGGACATTCTAGGCTGTGAAAGCCCCATGTCTGAAAGTTAAAGTGTGAGAAGGAGCAGGAATACCCTTTCACGCTCCAAAGGCAGTGAAGGTATACAGGGTAGGGGTGGGAGGTTAGAGAGTGGAGGGGTATGGCAAGCCACTGAGTGAGATCCTTGGAGGCCAGGTGCAGGGGTGGGATACTTGCAAGCAGAGGAAGTCACATCATAAAACCTGTGATTTGGAACATTATTTCCTTTGCATTTGGTGAGGTAGTTTTGATGAGGGAAGAGGCTGGTGCCAGAGACACCTCCCGGGAGATGTCGTGGTCAGCACCACAAGGATGGTGATAGAAACTAAGAGAGAGGGAAGTTCACAAAATGGATTCAGAGGAAGAACGGTGGATTTTCATGTCTGGATTCATAGTGAGGAATACAAAGAAGGAAGAAATAAAGGGATCTTGAATCTGGAAAAATTATTTCCACAACCACCAGTACAAAGATTGGAAATAGATGGTCATGCCAAGGTTGTGTGGACCAGACGAATGGAATAGCTTATAAGCAATGCTAAATAACTGTGGGTTGGTTGAAAGATAAAGGCTGGAGGTGCAAATGAGTGTATCACCAGATGCTGTTGGACTAAATAAATCCAGTGAACACAAACTTGGGAGTTTTACTAGGCATTTTAAGCAGGGAAGTGAAAAAAGTGTTTCCCATATCTTCAGATACTGACATCTGAGTCAACAGTAAATTCTGTTATTCTACATTCAGGACGTATCCCAAATTTAAGCAGTTTCTGTTGCTGGTATCACTGCCTTCTGGTCCAGTCATCACCCTTCTTCACCTGGATTCTGCAGTAGCCTTGAGCCCTTGCCCATCTGCAGTTTGTTCTCAACACAGCAGCCCAAATGATGCCTCTGAAATAGATATCAGATCACGTTGCTCTGCTCCTAAAGTGGTTTCCCACCTCATTTAGAGAGTAAGCCAAAGCATTCACAAGGACCCCCAAGGCCTGGCACAATCCCTTTCTCTTAATCTCTGACTTCGTCTCTTACTACCTTCTCCTTTGTTCACTCCATGCTGGCTTACCTTGCCAACTGCTTTTCCTTACACACACTGGGCATGGCTGCCCCAGGGCCTTTGCACATTTTCCCTCTGCCTAGAAACTTCTTTACAGTATCTACAGGACTTGTTCCTCCCCTCCTTCAAATCTTTGCCATCCCTGTGACTTGTACCCTGTCCCTTTCCTTACTTTAGTTTTTTTCCTCCATAACCTTTAGTGTCTTCTAATATCTAGACCATTGGCTGACTTGTTTGTTGTCAGTCTCCCTCTTTAAAATTCAAGTTCCATGACAGCAGAGATTTCTGTCTGTATCGTGCATGGACATCTTAAATGCCTGGAACAGTGCAGGTACTTAGTAGTAAACATTTGTTGAGTAAATGGAAGAAATTATGTTAGAAACTTCTTTTTGAGTGAAACTTTGATTTCCCTGAGATCAACTGTCAATAATTTCTATCTTTATATTCAGGCGTAGTCAGTGCTCAGTAAATATTGAATAAGCAAATAGAACCTGAAATATAAAATCCTAAGATTTCACATTATCTAGTTCCAGAAAGTTTTAGTACTAAATGTAACATTTAAAAAACGATGGAGGGGAGGGATGGTAGAAGGATAGTTTCGGTTCATTTAGCTTAGCCTCCACTTTTGACTTCAGAATTCATATCATAGTTTGGCAATTCTTTCATTATTACTCTGATTATTAATTGGATGCTATTTAAAAATTTGGCTTTTAAACTCTCAGCTGATGTTTTAGGAGATTATATTATACGGGGTATAGAAATTGCTGGGGCTGACTGTAACTATTCATGGCCAATTAAGGAACAGCATTGGCAAGAAATATGGGGTGGATACCCTTGTGCTTTGTGGGAATCCTGGTGGCTGTGGCTTCATAGTATCAGGGGATTAGCTTGCTGGGCTTCCTTCTGCAAAAGGGATCTTAATTTGGTTACCTGGTGGGTGCTTTTATAAATGAGAATAAACAGTCTTGAGGGACTTACCTTTGTTGGAGAGTTAAAGATAGAAAGAAAAGAACAAAGTGAAGAAATTACTCTTTATTTGGGAGCATTTCCTTGAGAAGTCTTTCTGAAGTTTGCTTTTAGTTTTATTTGGTATCACTTTTATCTTTTCCCAGGGGATGCAGATGTCTTTTGAAAGAATGCATGCAGAAAAAACAAGCTGTAGGAGCAGAAATAAGTTCTTGAAAGTTTAGTAAGTTTCTGAAGGACAGAAGTGCTTGGAGAAGCTGGGCTGTACCACATCTTTAAGGTTGATATCTGGGAGAATCAACTACTGTGTTTCCTGCTATGACCATTGATGTGTTTGTTGATAGATACAACTAATGACTAGGTTCTTACTTATACTTGTATATGGGACTTTTTAAAAGAGTTCAAATAACAGGGAAATATGACACAAAGGAACCTGAAAAACATACGCAGCAGATTACACCTTTACTTAACTTTAAGGTTAAAATAATCCATAGAAAATTGTTTTGGATTTTTCTAGCTTGTGAAAATACTGTACAGCCCTTTGCAGATATAGTATCTAAGGAGTTTAAAGCTGGTATGGTGGCTCAGGAGGCCAAGGCTGGAGGATTGCTTAAGCCCAGGAGTTCAAGACCAGCTTGAGCAATAAAATGAGACCTAATCTCTACAAAAAAAAAAAAAAAAGAAGAAGAAGAAGAAGAAAAAAAAAGAAGAAGGGGAGGAAGAAGAAGAAGAAGAGGAGAAAGAAGAAGGGGAGGAGGAGAAAGAGGAAGAAGATGAAGACGAAGACGAAGACAAAGAAGAAGAAGGTTCAGATAAAATTAAATCCCAGAGAACAAGGCCATACACATAGCCAGCCAAAAGATCATTCATGTGACATTTCCTAAGACTTCTTGATGGTGTCAGTTAGGAGGATGTTTAAAAATCAGTGGCAGAGCTATTTTCTTAGCTCTGCCTAAAAGTGCCAGAGGTATATTGTGTTTTCAGTCTGGGATCCAAAGCCATGTGAGAAGAAACACCAGAGATGAAGGCTTTTTTGGTTTTAAACCATCTTAGCTATGTTTGCACTCACTTCTGTCCTCATTAAAGAGGACAACTGGGGTAACTGAGATAGTGAAATTTGTATCCAAGGTGAAAGTGAGTGAAAACAAAAATATTTCTCCAGTGTGTTTTTGTGATGAGAAGCAGGAAATCTGAACCACTGAGCTCTTAAGAAAGTCCTTCACTGCACCTTTGTTTGCTGCATCAAAGAGACCACATTCATTACACAGCACAATTCTTGGAGTGAATCCTTCACTCTCAACAAATGAGTTAAAATGTTTTTCTCTAAAAAATAAAAAAGTATCAATTTTATTTTTATTAGGAAAAGAAAGACACTACTGCGTCCTACTTTTATTCTGAGTGTGTTTTATATTTTTGACAAGTGCTCTCACTTCAAAAAAAGTGTCTACATTAATTCAAAATTCATAATGATCACTCTTATCCAGCTGAAACAATTATTATCAAGGTTTTTTTTTTTTTTTTTTTTTTTGGTCTTCTTTCCCCTGCTGTTGCCTAGTGTTTGTAATTATCTTTCCTTGAGGTTGGGCAGGGGAGAGGATAGGGAGAGATAGTTCAGCAAAAATCAGTCATGTATTTAATGTGCCTTCCCGTTCATTCATTTCGACTTCCATTTTTCCATTTATCTTTCCATTCATCTGCCCACTCATGCAATATTCATTGATCATCTGTGAGCCACCTAAATTGGGATAAGCAAGGATCTCTCCTATCAAGGAGTCTAGAATAAATGCTAGGCATTTACAGTGGGGAAATGTTAATATCAGGTAAATTCTATCTTTGGGAGGGGTCTTGTGACCTGTTTTGGGGGGTTTTAGGGAAAGCTTCCAGGAAGCAGTACTGTCTCAACTGACACATAAAGGGCAAATTGAAGTTAGCTGGAAGAACTGCATGTTTGGGGTAGAGTGTGGTTAAGGGATGAGGAAGAATTTCCAGCAGAAGAAACTCCATGTTCTAGAGGTCATATTTTATGTGAGGGTTGTATTTCTAAAGTCTTGCAAATTCGGAACTCCCATGATTCAAAATAATTCTGTCAAAAGATGGTGGGTATTTTCATTTACCAGCTAACATGGTGTTACCCTGTGGCCACTCCGGAAACAGAGTTTAGAGTTTCCTCTGCCCCAGCCAGCATCAAGACTACAATTCTTGAAGAATTTTTTTGCGGGGGCCTACATTGATCCAAATTAATTTGAGACCATATTAGTGCTTTTATATCATATTATTTCAAAGCTGCATGATTCAGGTTCACCTCAAATATGACCAAACTCTGGAGTTTCAGAGCAGTAGCTCACGGCCCATTTGATGGTATTAAAAGTAGTTCAGAACGGATAGCATGTACACACAGGACTAGGAATGAGGGAGAAAAGAGATAAAATGGATAAGGAATCAGGCACCAGGTCAGCAAAGGCTTGTAAACTGTGTTAAAAGGTAAAATAGACACATTAAAATTTTAAAGAATTTATTCGTGTACATAGCAATTCATGAATTGGGCAGCATCAGATAGTAAGTGGTTCAGGGCTCCATTGAAAGGGCACAAGGGGAACATTTTTATAAGGTGTTCTAGGAAGCAAGACAAAAATATTTGGTTAAAGTGGAAAGTCCCCAGTTAGAGGTTAATTGGTAGTTTCTGACTCTTTACATGGTATTTTGACTCTTTACATTGAATAGGTTTTGGTTTGTTTACCTAGGAACCCAAGGTGCTGGAGCCGTCTCAGCCTGATGGCTTCTCAGTTAATTTTTAAAAGCAATTATAATAAGAGGATGGCAGTGGGGAGCCTCTGAAGAATGTTGAGGAAGGAATTGACAAGGTCAGCATTATGCTTTTGTTAAAGTATAAATAGAAGAGAGTTGAAATTAGACCATGTGTGGATTTCAGATATTTTTGGAACATTTATATTTTATTTCTAATTAAACTTTGCTTATAAACAATATAAGCTTGTGTGGTATCAAAGTGGTCTTAAGGTGTTTTGTTAATTTGCTTTTGCATGGTCCACTAATCATCTTGGAAGAGAAAATAAAAGACATGGCCTGACTAGCAAAAAGATTGGATAGAGGTTCAACCCAGAATTGGGGTCTAAGGCTAGGGGAGAATCTGATTAGGGAATCATACTTGGAGGTCTATGGTAAAATAGGTTGTGGGAAATAGGGGTTAGACAAAGTTAAATAGACTTCTCTATTGTGGGGCTTCTAGATCCTTAACGGCATTAATGTATGTTAAGGTGTGTAGGATGTCATCAACTTGTTTCACGACTAAGGAACCTTTGTTCTATAAATAGTCATTACGGTCTGGCTAAGGACTAGTATTCCAAGGAACATGTACCCATTTCCTTTTGCCACAATAGTGCTGCATAATAAGCAACCACAAAACCACAGTGGAATAGAATAATACATATATATTTAGCCTGTAAGTTTCGGGGAGTTTAGCTGCTCAATGCTTGACTGATTTCAGCTGATCTCATTCATGTCTCTGTGCTCAGCTGTGGGGTGGGCAGGCAGCTCTGGGTTTATTCATATGTCTAGGGGCTCAGCTAGCTGTTAGCTGATCTAGGATGGCATAGCTAACATCTATGCTAGATCAGGGTGACTCACCTCTGCTATATATGTGTCTCATCCTAAGATGCTAGACCTAGCATATACTCCTGGCTATAGCAGAGGAGCAAGAATGAGAGCAAACTCAGTTGTGCAAGCACTTTTCAAGCCTTTCTTTGTATCATGTGTGCTAATATTTCCATTGGCCAAAGGAAGTCACACAGCCAATTCTAGAGTGGGATGACACCACAAAGTTACATAGCAGAGGCTGTGGTTACAGGGAGGGAGCACCGTGCTCTTTTTGCAGTCAGACTATCCTAGATCCCAACTTAGAAATTGCTGGATGAGATCACAGTCAGTTGAGAAAGGAATGAGGTCAGACTTTTCTGCATGCCATGGCCACAGACTGTACTTTTGATTCTGATAAGCAGCCTCACAAGTAGATGTCTGTGCCATGTCAAGGAAGAGAGTTCATCTGGGTCTGCACAGGTC
Organism: Rhinopithecus roxellana; assembly: GCF_007565055.1. NCBI lineage: Eukaryota > Metazoa > Chordata > Mammalia > Primates > Cercopithecidae > Rhinopithecus > Rhinopithecus roxellana. The sequence continues at coordinate 94,386,489 of NC_044561.1, read as the reverse complement.
TTTTTTATCTTTCTATGGAATTATTTCATTGAGGACTGAAAGGATTGTGGACATCATCTAGTTGTAGTTGCATCGTGTTGGCAATCATGAAGGAAACAGTCCTAGAGAGGTTAATTGGGCTCCTTCAATCCAAACAGCTATCTGGAAGCAAATCTGGGCCTTGAACCCAGATCCTCAAGCCAATTGAGTTTTAATTACATCAAAGAAGCTTTGTTGTGGAGTGGAAGGGACTGAAATGTATTTGCAATCTTTATATAGGAACAAATCACATTCCTCCTGGAGGGAATGAAATATAAATGATTTTTAAAATAGGAAGAATAGAGAATAGTCATGCCTTGTTAGATGTCTCACAAAGGGCAAAGGGTGAGGATAGTTAAGCATTGAGTGATTGCTGAATACTGTGACTGGAGATCCCTGATAATAGAGTTTTGTTTTCATTTTTTTTTTCTCCTCTGCCTCTTCCCTCCCCCCAGGAATTTCTCCTGCATCAGGGAAGTCAACAGAGGACTTCTGAGCAGAGTAAGAATTTGTATTCTAGCTCCTTCTTTATCAAACAGAAGATACAATTGTGAAGGCAGACCCAGCCTTCTAGAATAGCTGACACATTAACCCCTAACTTTGCCGACAGTGATAGGGAACAATTTGTGCTACATAAGTAAAATTTTGATAATGAAATCCTAACCGTTTAGCACTGTCAAATTAGCTGTTTTCGTGATGGAAATATTTTCGGTCTATCAGATGTGTTTCCCTGATTTAATAAACAGAATAATTGAAACTTCCAGCCTCAACCTTTTAGACATCAGTTACTGAACTGTGCCTAATACAGGAACATGCCTTGTAAAGAGCCATGTAAGTGTAAGGTGTTGTTATTGTTATTGTTTGCTTGGGTTTCTGGAGTATGTGGGCCACTTGGCTCTAAACTATTGCTTTAGACAGATCTGCTTTTTAAATTATTGTATTCCTTGTTTGTTTTCAGAGGGTTCCCTTGCCCTCTGGCCTCCAGGTAGGTGTAGCCAACAGGAAGCACTGGTGGAAAACTGGAGGGCCAGAAGAGAGAGAGGTCAGGGTGTCTTTCTCTGCCTCTCTGCTTTCTTTGGTATCTCTAGGAACATGTGTGTCTCTTCCATGTGTCTCTTCCAGTCAGCTCTCACCAGACACCCCTTTTCTCCACAGCAGCCTGGTCTCCACAGCTGTTGCCCTGGTGTCTGTCAGGTGGCTCCAGGCTCTGGGCTCTGATAATGTCACATCCTTCCATTATCCCACCTGTTAGGGAAGATAGCAGCTGTCCTCAGTTGCTAGTCTCTGGGCTGCCTCACTGTCCCTCTGTGGTCTGTCAATCATTCTATCACATCTGTAATAAGTCACCTGATTTGAAAGACCTAGAGTGGTTTCTGTTTTCTGGTTGATTTTGACTAATAACAGTTTATTGAATTTGCCTTATCTTGCAACCCTTATTTCCCTCCTGATTTGCTTCTTGCAATGTACTATGCAGACGACATCCATGTTATGCAGTTTATTTCATTAGACATAACAATGGAAACTCTTTTAAGTAATAGAGCAGAGTGGTTTTCAGCCTGCGCTCTGGTGTTAGAATGTTTGTGTCCTAGTGCTGGCTATGCTACTCATTGGCTGTGTGACTCTGGGCAAGCTTCTTAACCTGAGACTGACTTTTTTCATCTAAAAAAATGAAAGTAATTTCAGTACCTAAGTTGTCTCAATTTGAGTTTCCTGGGAAGCAAACTCCCAACTGGAGATTAGTGTGCAGAGGTTTATTCTCAAATACTTTTGAGATTAACAACATCTGTGCAGGGGAAAGGACGAATTCAGGACTGGGCAGAGGGAGAAGTTGAACTGCGGTGCAATCTTAACAGGAGCCTTAGTCAACCTTCTGAAGCAGGTTGGATCCTTATTCACTGATGTTGATGACTGGGGGCAGTTGACCATGAATGGAACAGCTTCCTCCAGCTGAGGGAATTTTCCAGAGAGGACAGACAGTTGAGGGCATTCTGCCTGCATCACTCACAGTAGCAAGGAATCAATTCTTCAGTCCCGAAGCAGTGTCTGGGCATCACATCACAGTGTCCATTACCCATCTCCAGGTGTGTAATGTGAAAGATAAATACAGTAATTAAACCATAAGAAATGCCTTGCTAGGTGCATAGAACTTGGTGAATGCTCAACAGTATTAGTTAACATTATTGATGAATTAAATATAGAAGTTTCAGTTAGTGGACTTTATGATATCTGGTGCAGCTATTCTGAGAGTTTTGACTGATTTCTTCTCCATAACCCAGTCCTAAAGAGTTGAGGAAAAGCAGAGTAAGTGGTCTGGGATAAATAGGGTTCCATGATTTGTATACACATACTGTCATGCACATTTGTACTTTCATATTACTTTTAATATGGTGTCTTTAAATATGGCTTACCCATAGGTTCTTGTATCTTTATTCCTTAAGGTATTCAAGGTATTTAGCATCAAATTTGGTACAAATCAATGCAGCTTCCATTTTTTGAATACTTACTATGTAGCTATGGTGCTAAACATGCATCATCTCATCTGTTCTCAGGATGATTCTAAGACGCTGAAATTCCTGTTTTAGGAGGAGGTCTGAGGTCAGTGAGGTTAGGTGACCTGCCCCAGGTCACCCAGCCAAGAAGTGGCAGAGAAATTCTCCTGCTAGGGCTGCCAGATTCACTGTGAGCCTATGCTTTTCACTACACATTTGGACGATTTAAGCAGCAGTAGGGGAAACCTTCTCCTCCGAAAATAACTCTAGCAAAGTGTAGGTGTTGTTTTGGTAGAAACATTTCAGCTGTTGCCATAAAAATCTTCCCCCAAATGGCTTTGTGAGAGCAAAGCTGTGCAGGCTCTGCTTGTGTTTATGATAGGAGCCTTATGGCTTAGCCACAACACAAATGATTTATTTTCCTGGCCTTGTTGGCAAAGTGATTTAATTTCTGGATTTCCCTGAGGAAAAAATCTAAACAAATACAGTGGGCCCTCCATATCTGCCAGTTCTGCATCCATGGATTCAACTAATCTCAGATAGATAATATTCAGAAAGTTTAACAATACAACAATAAAAATAGTATCAATAAAAATACAGTATAACAAATATTTATGTAGCATTTACATTGTCTTAGGTATTATAAGTACTCTAGTGATGATTTCAAGTATATGGGAGGATGTGCATAGGTTATATACAAATACTATCCCATTTTATATAAGGGACTTGAGCATCTGTGCATTTTGGTACCTGTAGGGGATCCTTGAACCAGTCCCTTACAGATACTGACTGATGGCTGGTATGGTTTGGCTGTGTCCCCATCCAAAGCTCAACTGAATTGTATCTCCCAGAATTCCCATATGTTGTGGGAGGGACCCAGGGGGAGGTAATTAAATCATGGGAGACGGTCTTTGCCTTGTTATTCTCATGATAGTGAGTAAGTCTCATGAAATCTGATGGGTTTATCAGGGGTTTCCACTTTTGCTTCTTCCTCATTTTCTCTTGCCGCCACCATGTAAGAAGTGCCTTTCAACCTCCTGCCATGATTCTGAGGCCTTCCCAGCCATGTGGAACTGTAAGTCCAATTAAACCTTTTTTTCTTCCCAGTCTCGGATATGTCTTTATCAGCAGTGTGAAAACAAACTAATACAGTAAATTGGTACCAGTAGAGTGGGGTGTTGCTGAAAAGATACCCGAAAATATGGAAGTGACTTTGGAACTGGGTAACAGACAGAGATTGGAACAGTTTGAAGGGCTCAGAAGAAGATAGGAAAATGTGGGAAAGTTTGGAACTTCCTAGAGACTTGTTGAATGGCTTTGTCCAAAATGCTGATAGTGATATAGACAATAAAATCCAGGCTGAGATGATCTCAGTTGGAGATAAGGAACTTGTTGGGAACTGGAGCAAAGGTGACTCTTATTATGTTTTAGCAAAGAGACTGGCAGCATTTTGCCCCTGCCCTAGAGATTTGTGGAACTTTGAACTTGAGAGAGATGATTTAGGAGGGTATCTGTGGAAGAAATTTCCAAGCAGCTGAGCATTTCAGAGGTGACTTGGATGCTGTTAAAGGCATTCTGTTTTATAAGGGAAGTAGAGCATAAAAGTTTGGAAAATTTGCAGCCTGACTATGTGACAGAAAAGAAAAACCCGTTTTCTGGGAAGAAATTCAAGCTGGCTGCAGAAATTTGAATAAGTAGCAAGGAGCCTAATATTAATCCCCAAGACCATGGAGAAAATGTCTCCAAGCCATGTCAGAGACCTTCATGGCAGCCCTTCCCGTCACAGACCCAGAGGTCTAGGAGGAAAAAAATGATTTCATGGACCGGGCCCAGGGTTCCCATATGGTGTACAGCTTAGGGACATAGTGCCCTGTGTCCAAGCTGCTCCAGCCATGGCTGAAAGGGACTAACATAGAGCTTGGGCAGTGGCTTCAGAGGGTAGAAGCCCTAAGCCTTGGCAGCTTCCATGTTGTGTTGAGCCTGCAGGTGCACAGAAGTCAAGAATTGAGGTTTGGGAACCACCACCTAGATTTCAGATGTATGGAAACACCTGGATGCCCAGGCAAAAGTTTGCTGCAGGGGCAGGGCCCTCATGGAGAACTTCTGTTAGGGCAGTGTGGAAGGGAAATGTGGGGTCAGTGTCCTCACACAGAGACCCTAGTGGAGCACTTCCTAGTGGAGTTCTGGGAAGAGGGTCACTATCCTCCAGACCCCAGAATGGTAGATCCACTGACAGCTTGCACCAGGTGCCTGGAAAAGTTGCAAACACTCAACACCAGCCCATGAAAGCATCCGGGAGGGAGGCTATACCCTGCAAAGCCATGGGGGTGGAGCTGCCCAAGACCGTGGGAACATATCTCTTGCATCAGTGTGACCTGGATGTGAGACCTGGAGTCAAAGGAGATCATTTTGGAGCTTTAACATTTCACAGGTCTGCTGGATTTCAGACTTGTAACCCCTTCGTTTTGGCCAATGCCTCCCATTTGGAACAGCTGTATTTACCTAATACTCGTACCCTCATGGTATCTAGGAAGTTACTAGCTTGCTTTTGATTTTACAGGCTCATAAGCAGAAGGGACTTGCCTTGTTTCAGATGAGACTTTGAACTGTGGACTTTAGGTTAATGCTGAAATGAGTTAAGACTTTGGGGGACTGTTGGGAAGGCATGATTGGGTTTGAAATGTAAGGACATGTGATTTGGAGGGGCCAAGGGTGGAATGATATGGTTTGCCTATGTCCCCATCCAAAACTCAACTTGAATTTTATCTCTCAGAATTCCCATGTCTTGTGGGAGGGTCCCAGGGGGAGGTAATTAAATCATGGGGGTTGGTCTTTGCCATGTTATTCTTGTGATACTGAATACATCTTGAGATCTGATGGGTTTATCAGGGGTTTCCACTTTTGCTTCTTCCTCATTTTCTCTTGCTTCTGCCATGTAAGAAGTGCCTTTCAACCTCCCATCATGATTCTGAGGCCTCCCCAGCCATGTGGAACTGTAAGTCCAATTAAACCTTTTTTTCTTCCCAGTCTCAGATATGTCTTTATCATCAGCATGAAAACAAACTATTACAATGGCTGTAAATTTCTTTGTAATTAGATGTTTAAAGAGGAGCCACAAGGAAAAGTCACAGTGGGAAACCCAGGTATGTTTTTATTCAGTGAGTGATACAGTAAGGGGAGGAATAAGATGCATAGGTGAATTCACTCAGTGTTCTTTCTTCCTAGTATTTGGCTCTCCATTCTTCATCAGAAAATGATTATTATAATCAACCAAAATTTTGCAAACAAGGTGGGCATTTAGGTATGTAGGTGTTCAGCATTATTTTTGGAGAAAAGAATAAATCCGGTCATTATTTCTTTTTATTGAAATAAAAGTAATGACTCCTTTTCTTTAGGAAAAAATAATTTTTCAAAATAGGGAACATGGTACTGATGAGAGGTTAGGGAGCTGCATGATATTCCAGTCAGATCAGGATCCCAGATTCCCATCTTTCTGGTCCACTATCCTGATCTTTCCATTTTCCATTGGTTACTTGGGCCAGTTTGGTTTAGGTCATCATGTCCACAGTGCACATGTACAGCAGGGAGGGATTAGAGAGAAGAAAGGAATCCTTTTAGTTGAGACATCTCCTGCCATTTTTGTCATCTTACTCTTAAGTTCCATATAACACTTTAAAAAAATTTTTCTTGGCCAGTATTTGGTTTCACGGTCACACCTCAGTGCAGGAAAGCCTGGGAAATGTAGTCTTTCGCTGGGCAACTGACTGAATAAAGTTGGGGCTGTCTTACTGATAATGGAGAGGAGAATGACTATTAAGTTATAACTGGCAGTTTCTGCTACATTTGGGATTGTAATACTAATGCTACAACCAAAAGTTTTGAAATGATGGAATTAACATTAAAAGGTGAATTTCGTTGGTGTGTGTTTCTCTAATGATGCTCAGTTGTCTTTGGCTGGTGTGCATAATGAACATGCACAACTCCTAAATCTGCTTCACTCTGGCCCCCTTTATTGGGGGAAACAATGTTTGGAGAAGCACACTTTATGTCATTCAACAGATATTGATCAGCCACCACGTATCATGCACTGTACCAGATCTTAGCAAAGTCTAGGAGCTACAACATTTTCCACACTTATTTGACCACCTCCCTCACAACCCCCTCCTCCCCTCCCCTCCCCTTCCCTTTCCTCCCCTCCCCTTCCCTTCCCTCTCCTCCCCTTCCTTTCCCTTCCCTTCCCTTTTCTTTCCGCTTTTGGGGTAGAAGTGGTTTTTGGTTACACGGATGAATCATGTAGTGGTGAATTCTGAGATTTTAGTGCACCTATCACACAAGCAGTGTACGTCGTACTTAATATGTAGTTTTTTGCCCCTCGCCCCCTTCCCACCCTTCCCCTTCTGAGTCTCTAAAGTCCATTATATCACTCTGTATGCCTTTGCTTACTTATAGCTTAGCTCCCTCTTATAAGTGGTAGCATACAGTTTTTGATTTCGACTCCTGTGTTACTTGATTTAGAATAATGTCCTCCAGCTCCATCCAAGTTGCTGCAAAAGACATTATTTTGTTCCTTTTAATGGCTGAATGGTATTCCATGGTATATATGTACCACATTTTCTTTATCCATTCATTAGTTGATAGGCACTTAGGTTGGTTCCACATCTTTGCAATTGTGAATTGTGAAGACTCAATTCTACAGTGTCCCAGGGAGGAAAAGCTTAATTTGTATGGATGCTTGATTCTTTCTGAACCTTTTCTTTCTCTCTTTCCACAAACTCACGCAGTTAAAATTTCTGTTCATTGAACATGATGGCAGCTAGTTGATGGGATTAAATCAGTTGTCTTTACCTGCCTCAGTGTGTTGGGATCTTCAAAGCTCAGTGAAACCACCAGCTGGTGAATAAGACTTTTGAGTGGGTGGGTTTCCTGATCTCACTTGATGTTTTTTGGGACAACAGTGATGCCCCATTTCCTTTGTGCTCTGTAGCTAAACTGCCAGGGAGTAAGACACGTGGCATAAACATAACCTAATAGACTATTCCTACCTCGTGCCCACTTCAGCTCTGTCTCACTTTTGTCAGGTGCCCCCAGAACACACAAGACAAATAAATACAATATGGACAGTAAGTTATAGTGAGGAGAGGGTGTTTTGAGACAGCCAATAGCAAACATCTTTTAAATGGAGACCCTTTCTTTATGGGTCAATATCCCTTGTCTTAGTCCATTAGATTCTTCCAGTCATACAGACTGAGCAATGTATGAATAAGCTATCAACACTTAAAAAATTATGATGGCCACTAAGAAGACCTTTTTCCTGTACACTTTCAGTGCTGCTTCAGTCATCTGCCATGGGTACTTTTGTTCTTCATCTCCATATTGTTTCTGGAAGTCCTGTGGGCAGCTCTTTAACATTGGGCATGTTACAACCTTTGGAAACATGCGGTCTCCTCATCCATAAAATGGGCATATAACAATACCTATCTCAGTGTATTCGAGAAGTCACGTACAGGTCATATATGACCATTACTCATAATATATGACACTGACATGGCACTAACTATGTGCTGGGTACAATTCTCAATAGGCTTATGAGGTGGGTGCTATTACAGTCCCATTCTTAGATGATGGAATTGAGGCACAGAAAGATTAAGTAACATGCCAGTGTTGCACAGACCTGAGGTTTGCACCCAGGTAGCCTAGCACTGTGGACCTGTTTCATATTCATGCTGAAGGACTAACTGCCTCTGTAGGTGTGAGTACTGTACATGGAAAAATTAGAGAAGTAAAGGTCTAATTTTGACAGAATTGAGAGGGGAGGGGGCAATGACTTAGATTTTAGATATTAACTTTTGACTCTTAGTACATAGCTTGCTGTGGCAATTTACATGGCTATTTCTTTCAGGTACATTTGACATTCAAAAGCAATCAAATCGTATTATCTGTTCTTTGAGGGATTACTGGGCTCTGTGAATCTTGAAGGTTACATTTGCAATCAGCATTAATTTTATTGTTAACCGTTTTCCTTCATGTTGGTTACAGGGTTGTTTCCCTCCCTCCCTCCCTCCCTCACTCCGTCCCTCCCTCCCTCCCTGCCTCCCTTCCTTCCTTCCCCTCTTTGGGCTTTAGTGGAGCTGCTAACTAGTTGAACTAGATGGATCAACTCAAGTTGATTATTCAGGAGGCCTTATTATCCCACAGAGAGCAGACATGGAGCTTGGCTGGACCTCACAGATCACTAGTCCATGTCACTGCACAATGTTCTCCTCTGTTCTTCCCTATTTTAGTCCAAAATGCCTGCTAAATGGAGTGGAGTGAAGAAGGCACACAATGTTAATATGAAGTGACTTCCCCAGTGCATTTTCTGATTCATCAAGATGCTCACATTAAGCTACATGAACAAATGGATGAATTCCCCTGGAAGCCAAGGATAGAGAGAAATATGAAAAAAAAAAAAAAAAAAAAAAAGATAAATAAGAGATACCCACTTGCCTTTTGTATTCAAGCAGATTTTCAAAAAGTCATTGCATGGAAACTGGCTATAATTTAAACAAAAGTCATTTGCTATGGTAACATTCCTGAAGACAGCAATTCTTGGGATGCTGCATGAACTGGGCAGAATGTTAAAATGTTGGAGGAACCTTGTGTCTGGTTTAAATACATTTTGGTTGGTGTCATATGAGTAAGGAATGGCAGCCTCATTTTTAACTCTTAGTAATTAAAAATGGAAACATTTAAATAGGGAGAGAAGGAAGTTATAGTATGGAATTCAAGATAGTGCACTTGATTTCCTCATACCTGGGGAGTCACATGGGTTTACGAGACTCCTCAATTGTTTGATGTTTTGTTTAAAAGATAAAACAACAAAATGAGCTTTCCCTTTCATCTATACAAGAGTCCATGAAGAAGCCTCCTTCTCTTATGTCATAATTCACAGGCCAAAGAGTTGAGTTTGAGTATATAATTACTCATCTAGATATATTTACAAAATGCTAGTAATTTTACTGGTAGTAGCTCATTTATTTTGGGTGTGATGGTGCGTGGTCCTAGCTATTTGGGAGGCTGTGGCTAACGAGCCTCCTGAGTCCAAGAGTTTGAGGCTGCAGTGAGCTACGATCATGCCACTTCACTCCAGCCTGGGCAATAGAGTGAGACCCTATCTCAAACAAACAAGCAAAACTAATTGATGTTGAATTCTTCCTATATGTCAGCTAGCATTTCAGCACTTTACCTGTTTCACCATTTATCTTCGCAATAACCTTTTGAAATAGGTACTATCCTTCTCTCCATTTCACAAATGAGGGAACCAAGGCGTAAGGATTCTAAGTAATTTGTCTAAAGTCACATGGCAAGGAAGTTTCCAAGCTAGGATTCAAACCCAGGCTATTATAATCACTATACTACAAGTATTTTCAAACAGTGTTTCCCAAGTATCACTCATACAGATACCATCTGCATGCTTTTTGCCATAGTTGTATTTTACTTCTATTATTATGTAATGTTTCTCACTTTTTTTTTTTTTGAGGCAGAGTCTTGCTCTGTTGCCCAAGCTGTAGTGTGGTGGCATGATCTCAGCTCACTGTAGCCTCCACCTCCTGGGTTCAAGTGATCTTCCTGCCTCAGCCTCCCAAGTAGCTGGGACTATGGGCAAGCGTCACCACACCTGGCTAATTTTTGTATTTTTTTAGTAGATTTGGGGTTTCACCATGCTGGCCAGGCTTGTCTCACACTCCTGACCTCATGTAATCCACTCTCCTTGGCCTCCCAAAGTGCTGCAATTGCAGGCGTGAGCCACTGCGCCTGGCCACTCTCACCTTTTTTTTTTTTTTTAAACATACAAAACAGTATTTAAAAGAGAAACCTTACACCTCTGTCTTAAATGGAAAATTATTAGGTGCTGCAAATAGTAGATACCCAATAAAAACTAAACAGTGAAAACCATTTAGTGTTATTCAATCCTAAGTAGATACCACTGGCTGTTGAAAACCCTGAGTCAGAGTACGTCCTTTCTTTATCGAGACAGAGAGATTTTAAAGACATGCTCTTACGGGATTGAGACGATTTGATGCAATCAGTTCAGAATCAGGGATTAAATTTTTCTACTAGGAGATTCTGTCTTATTCCATGCTGAATCTGTAAATCATCTAAAATCACCTTGTAGTTTATTAGTGTTAATGGCTCCTACACTCTGAGAATCACTTGTCTAAAATACAAAGATGTTGTACTGTTTTTAGAATTATCTTAGGGAAAGTGAAGCGGAAAGATGTTTAAATGAATTCAGGCCTGTATTATTAAGTCAATCCAAGTAAAGCTATTATCTGAATGATTAGCCCTAAAGTCCCTTACCACTTTATCTGGTCTCTAGAAGACCAGTTTAGATTGCTTTGTGGAAAGAACTATGGGTGATTTTTATCCAAGTTATTATCTAAGAAGGTGTGGTTACTCCTGAATTTTAAATCAGACTACTTAGAAAATGGCCTTAAATTGATCCTCGTTTTATCCTTGACAGATACTTATTAGTTGAAACATCAGAGAGCTTTAGGCTTTTTCAAGTACATGTTGGAGACCATTGGGACTAGAGTCCCTTTGTTACCAAGAGGACAGTGTATGATATCCATGATTAACATAGGATTATTATATGTTGATTAGAGTGCAAAAAGTAAAAGGTGTCTTTTCATCTCTGAGTTTAAAATAAATGAAGAGATTTAGCATGTTTTTGTGTGATAAGAGGGATCTTCTTAATTCCCAAGACCTCTTTAAAAGCAATTCATGGACATACTTAAGACTCATCAGTTGAACAATAAGTTAATCTGCGTCTGAAGGTTTTGCTGATTATCTGATCATAAAATTTCCCTGTATTCTGATTATGTTTTTCTCATGCCTTTTACAGTATATGAATTCTTAATCAAGATGATTCTGTTAGCAGTAGCTTCTCCATACACAGTGAGCCCAGGAGGGGAGACAGCTTGGCTTGATGAAAGTTTTTACAGACATAAAGATGGTGAATGAAACTGGCTTCATCTTGCTCAGTATCTATTTTGAGATATTATATTTAAATACTAAACATTAATATTAAATATTATGGTTCCAAAGGAGTATAATATGTTGCTGTTCCAAACAGGCAAGATATTAACTGTGGCTTGCATGGATGGTGAAATTATTACAATGGTCTATTACTGTTCAGTGTGCTCGTGAACTTCAGAAAGCTTCTGATAGATTTTAGGCCTGTTTAGTTACCCATAGTTAGGGAGAAGAGGTGGCCATACTACAGGAAGACAAGCTATACGTCCCTCCACACTAAAGCTGCTATAGGACTTGTGTTGCCAAGGGGCTGCTGCTCAGTTCTAGCCATGACAGCAGGGTGAGCTGGATCCACCGCCGTTTGGTGGCATGATAGAGACCACCTTTATTTGCAGGTTTCATCTGATTAGTAGAGAATTGTGGCCACGGGGTGGAGGGGGGCAGTCTGTAACATTTGCTATGGCTTATTTAGATGCAGCCCTTAATTGTACTACCCTGCCCTGGGCTAGGTTTTGGAAACCAGAGTTGGTTAGAAGTGTGTCCTGGCTTGGTGAAAAAGATGAAAGAAGTTCAGGATAGTTAGGTCCTCAAGGAAGTGGACCATGTCTGTTTACTCATCCATATATACCTGGCACCTGATGCATTGCTGGGAGCATAGTGGGCACTCAGTAGATACGTGTTGAGTAAATGAAGGCACAGAGTTAAATTGGGCAGCTGATGTTTTTGGTATTTTATAATTTTTGCTTGGTGACAGGAAACCACAACAAAATATGTGCCTGTGTGTGTGTATGCATGTTTTATAGCTTCTTCAAGAAATAGAATTAATTTCAGTTTTTGCAACTAAAAAAGAATGCAGAAAGTGAGCTTGGAGTGAGGAGCTGGTTTCTTATAATGACAGAGAATAGTTACAAGCTGTTTTCTAGACCGAGGCAAACAAAGGTGGAGGTAACTTCTGCCCCTTTGTTCTATGTATCTTTGTGAGAAGGGAGAGCCTGCAAGGGTTTAGAAAAGGGAGAAGCCTTGTGGAAAACAGAGAGGTTTCTTCTGGACTTCAGGTATGGAGGATTAGCAGAACATACTAGAAAATAAGGTTCTTTCTCTTGGGAAATTACTCATGCTGGCAGCCTGAAATAGCATGAAAAGGACTTTTAGTAGTGGCAGGCCTTCAGATAGTTTGCTAGAGAGGAGAAGTGCTTCCAAGTTGAGTGAAAGCAGAAAGCGAGCCAGAGTTGCATTAGCAAGTGATTCAAACAATGAAATCTCAAGCAGCAAGGCAGCTGACATCTCAACACTGACTCTGTCAGGCCATGGGTTAGACAGATAAAATATTAATTATTTTTGAGACAGCGATTATTTGAGATATGTAAAAGTTTTTAGATAGATATCATTATCCTGATTTTACAAATAAGGAAACAAGTTTATAAGATTTGTAATTAGTCCAATACCCCATAAACAGCTGGTACATAATGGGGCTAGGGTTTGAACACAGCTTATTTGATTTGAAAACCTAGGTTCTTTCCACATGTTAAGTCATCCGTTGCCTTTTTTAGAATTGCGTTTTACAGTTAGCATTTATCCTAAGTGGTTCATAGTTTTTACCAATTTTAAAGGGAAAGTTCTAGTTTTATAGGGAAGATAACATTGGCTTGTGAACTCAGTAAGAAAATGGAGAGTAGAGAGGTTAACTTGTTCAAAATCAAATTGCTCTGATGCCACCCCAGGTTTGTTGGAGTGCAGTCCGCTGCTCCTACCTACCATGTTGTGCTGTCTGGTTGATTTTACCACCCAGGAGCTATTGTTTACCAGTATTTGGTGCTCATAGGAAAGTTTAACTTGCAGCCATTGCCAGTGCACAAATCATATTCTGTGAAATAAATTTTATTTTATTGACTCGAGGAGACAAAGATGAAGCTATGTCTTCTGAATAATACCCAGCATTGCTTGTATTGGACTTTGTATATTTTTTTCTTGGAGTAGAATAAAATATGCAGACAAAAGAACTTATGAAGGATTTTTATTGTTCTGTGAATTCTAACTTGAAAGATAACTGCTTTTTCAGTTTTTAGATTCTATGAAAAAGAGTGTTTGTTACCTGGTGAATCAAAACAGAGGTTCCATTCTGTGATATGAAAAGATAATTATTAATAAACTAAAATTAAATAACACTAATACTATTGGCAGAATGCATTAATGCCGATAGTCACTGATATTATAATAGATGTTTAATGCAACCAGCATGAAGAGCTGGAGGAACACTGATGAGAATATTAATTCATATGATATTTAAGTTTATCTCCTTTATTTCTTTGGCATGTTCTTTTTTCTTTCTGTCAAATATTTTAGTTTCATGATTCATTAGGGTGGATGACCCAGGCAGACAGAATTGGCAGTGTTTATTAGAATGTCACACCATGCTTTAAAATAATGTTCTGCGCTAATTTGTACCTTGTTCCCTGGAACAATGAGTTGATTTCACCCTCAGCATCCTAGGTTGTCAGCTTTAAAGTCAATCTTTTGCAAGATTGAAAGGATCAGGGGCATTATTACATAATTGTTTTGTCTTTAATCCATAGACTTTTGGAGGAAAAGGAAGTAAAAGTGTGGCGATTTGCGTGTGTTTTGGGTATTGGGCAAGAGGAAGGAAAGAGGCAGAGGTATACCTGTACCTAAAAAGTTTTCTTAACTGTCACTTCATGGTGAATGAATATGTTGGTGCTTTCTTAAACTCCTCGGTAATGAGAGTCAAAAAACAGATTCAATATGCTATTCAGAGCTACTAGGGGAAAAGATGCTGTTTATTTATATTGAAGGGAATTGGAAAGGATGGTATTTGCTCTGGAAACACAGCCTTCGTTCGTGTTTACTAGTCCTACAGTAGTTACATTCATCAATGATGTTTTGTTTTCTAGAATATACAGCATCCTCCATGTTTTTTTCTTTCTATAATTTACATGTATGTTGTGTTTTTCCTTTTTTGTGGTAATAAATTTTTGTAAATGTGAATAATAAATATATTATACCAGTGCATCTTGTGGAGGTGCAGTATCAAGCCATCTGTACCAGTTCATTTTTAAAAAAAAAAGCTTAAAAGCCTTTTCTTATTCTCGGTAAAAATGTTTTTAGTCTTACTTTACATATTATTCTAAAAAGCTGTTTTTTTAAATTTACAGACCTTTCCAGGGGTATGCTGGTAAACATTTAACCACTGGTGGGGTGGAGCTGATTTGCATTTTTGTCAATTTCTTATTAAATATTCTTACCATGGCCAATTAAATATTCTTACCATGGCCAATTTTAAGCTAGCAATTTGACATCACTGAACCTGGGGATGGGAAGAGATACATACAGCTGTCTTTTGCAGGCCAAGGAAGCTGGCTCAGCCACTGATTTTAGTACCAAGAGATTGGAAAGGGAGAAATGGCTAGAAGGGGTAGTGGAGAGGTAGAAAACTAAAGAATGTAGAAAATAATAAGAAACTAAATTGGGAGATGGGTTTCTGCTAAAGGAACTTGAGTAAACATGTCGACTCTGTTTTCTGAAACTGCCAGGATGAAAAAAATAACTAAAAGTGGAGGGAAATTTTTCACTAAAAGTAGAGAATGGCTAAAGCCCAAATATTAAGCCTCTGAAGAATATCTGCCAAATTTTGAGCAAATCTGAGCACAGTCAAAATATGTGTCTCCTAGCTCCCCAGCTGGTGGATTTTTTGCAAGGCTATGGCCAAAATCCCTAATTGGGAACAGAGAGGTTGAAGCCTCAGGTGGGTTCCTGGAGAAGCAGAGCTTGTTTCTCCTTTGATGTTTTTTTCATAGAGTATACAATATCCTCCATGTTTGTTTTCCCTTTCTATAATTTATGGTTATATTCTGTTTCTTCTTTTTTGTGGTAATAAATTTTTGTAAATGGGAATAATATAATAAAATGTTGTGCTTGTAGATGTATTCACTTTAGACAGTATCTGTTGAGTTCTAAATATGAAAATTTTTAAAAGTGAACATTCATATTTTCTTCCATTTTTCCAATCTCTTTATCATGTTACTTATTATCTTTTACATGATCATGATTTATCACATTTTTATTACATTCTATATACTGTAACTGGCCTCCATTTCATATTGAAGTAAATTACGTTGCAAACATCAGAACAACAGAAAATACCAAACCAGGAAGGATAATGAATTGAAGTAATAGAATTAAGATGACTCACCTTCTTATTAGAAATCATAATGTAAACGAAATGAGTTCATTTATTGGAAGGAAACCGTATTTTGCATGAGTCATTTAAAAAAGTGATTAGAGGCAAACTTAAAACTAAGCAGTGGTTTTAATTAATACAAAAGATGAAAGGTATTTTTACTTTTAACTTTATTCCTTCTGTGATCTGAACTTTTTCAATAAACTTGTGTTACTTTACCAATTAATTTTTAAGACATCCCAGGCTATATCCATTGATTATAATGAGACACAGCTGCATCGTTTTCATATCAAACAGTGACTCTGTTTCGCTCCCTGTTTTTTGTCACATGGCAGGCCTTCGGTAGATGGTGGCTGAAAGAACATTTTCTCAAGATGTTATAGTGTTATTATGATGTGTATCTAATAGTTGCCCCAAGCTTTGGATTCCGTTTTTTTCTTTTTTGATTTGCATGCACCCTCATGAGGGAAGTGATTTTATTGCTGTTTTACAGATGAAGAAACTGGGGCTCAGGGAAATTAAGCGACTTGCCCAACATCAAACCATCCCATGTCTTCTGAATCATTTTTTAAGTAAAATATTTTTCTCATCATATGACAGTCTCTTAAATACAATATTTTAGTTGTGATTCTGTTGACTGATTAGAATCTGTATAAACTAGACATTTTAAAATTATATTAAATATTTTCTTTCTAGGAGCATGAGAAGAGTATAACTCAATTTAGAAAGATTTCAATCTCTCAGGGGGCATGGTTGGGAAAAATAACTTGTGTGAAGTAGTTTGTTCTTTGGTAGTCAAGCGGATGAATATATGCAGTGCTGACTTAATTATCTTTGTGGAGTAGCCGTGAACCTCCTGTCTATTCTGGTGGTTCTATCCTGAAAACTCTCTCTTCAATATAAATAAGAACAATAGACTGTCAGGAGATTGCTAGGGAGGTGGAGGGAACTGCGGGATGCTAGGACTGGAGACTGATGGAAACGTTTGAGGTGGAGTCAGGTTTTACACGTGGTTTTTTAGAGGTGCCGTGACTCAGTTTCTTCCTCTTGAGTCTGCCTGTGCAAAAGTGGTTGAAATGTGCACATATGCATGCAAACGCGATTACATTTGGGTGGTGTTTTTTATGGTTACTTCTAGCCTGCATCAGTGTTTTGGCTTGGGTGCCCACTCTGTAGGATATATTGGCTGAATGTTCATCTCTGAGGTCTGACAGTCAGCTTTTGAGGGCAAATGGATGGCCACAGTACAGGCACATACCCGCTATAGCAACTGCCGAGTTTCAAAACAAAATGTCCAGCTTCTTGAGGGCACAAACCTTGCTGTTTCTTGTATTTTCTAGTGTAATGCAAAGAATCTACTAAATATCTACTAAATACCTGTAGGGTGTGCTTCCATTCCCCATACTTTAATTTGGGAAAGCTTTATAATAGTGTGAAATCTAGTACTGATCACACTGTAATTTTTAGAGATAGTAGTACAAGTTGGGACAGATGCGGAGCCTAATAATTTAATGATTTTACTAAATGCATTAGAAACTTGTCACAATGTCAGTTTGGTGGATTAAAAATTGGGAAATGAAATCTGGAGTTTTTAGCATTTCCCAAATCTTTCTCACAAAATACAGTTCTTTTTGGATGCCTCTCAAATAAAGGGTCCTACGATTAACTAAATGTGGGAGACACAGCATAAAATAATCTCTTCTAACAGATTTGTAATGAATATAAGCATAGTAAAAACTTGGAGAAATCCTACAGTATAGAATTCCATTTATATTAGTGTAGATTGGCCATCCTAAAACTTCATCCTGGAACCTTGTTTTGCAGAACATTTTCCATTCTGTGAGCATTTTGGGAAATGCCAAATTTTTTATTGTAATGCTGTCACAGATGGATGGGTAAACCTGGGGGGATATGTGTGTGTGTGTGTGTGTGTATGTGTGTGTGTGTGTTAGTGTGTTACTTTGATGTAGAATTAAAATCCTCTTGAGCTACACCAACAGGACAAAAGTCTCATCATTTTACTGTCTGTGCAAGGGAGAGAATCTCTAGATCTCATTTTAGACATTAGTTCTTAATTATTTTTCTTTATATCAGTGTTACTTGTAACTTAAAAATTTTTGAAGTTTTATTTTATTTCTTGAACTCTGCAGGTATTATAAAGGAGAAAAACATGGAAAAGGTGCCAGCCCGATTGGGGAGGTGGGAATAAAGATTATGAAAATATTATAACCAAGTTACTACATTTCCTGAATCGTGGGCAATCAGTTGTGCCTTTCTTTCAGTTTATATCTTGAATTTTTTGTGCCCTTCAGTATAGAAAAAAACAAAGATTTGTTTTAAGAAAGAGTTCAGGTGTGGGCTTCCAATTTTACTCTTCCTATTATAAACAAACACCCAACCTCTGATCAGATGGCTCTTCTTGTTATGTTTGGGGCCTCTTCCTCATTCCCGGGCAGTGTTCCTCGGCAGTATGCCTGTGACAAGCGTTTGCTGTATTTGTTGTTCTGCTTAGGGTAGTTGAAAGAGTCTCTCTCAGCCATTCTGTCTGGATATTTTGTTGTGGCTGTGGGCACTGTTTGCCCAGCCTCTCACTTTGTAGCAGAGGGGTGGGAGTCTGCGTCAGAGGACCAGCGTTATAGTCCCTGGCTGCTCCGATTCATTCATCCCGAGGCTCCTACCCCTTCCTGTTCTGGAAGGAGCGAGCTTATCTAGACCTGTGATTGCCTCTGAAGTTCTCCACCTGCCTCAGGCGTGCTCTCCAGTGCCTGTTTCTGACTGAGTGAGGTTGAAATCCTACTGACTCTTTTTCAGGTAAGAAAGCATACTGAAAAATAGCTTTGGGAATAGCAGTTCAGATTTATATAGGGGGAACAGTTTTGATGAATTTATGGTTTCTATTGCTTGTAGAGGGCTCTCACAGTTTTATTTTCATGGTCCCTGAAAGTAAGCAGATATAGTTGTATTTAGTTATAGAAAATACTGTATTGCTTAGAGCAGCCAAACTTTTCATGAAAATTGTTATATTTATTAATTATTACTTTTTTCTTTAGACTTTCTTACAAGAGAGAAATTGAAGACAAAATTTTGCCAACAAAGTATATTAGACACTATGATTTTGTGCTAATTTTGGCATCAATTAGATATTTATTTTAATGTCTCTTTTTATAAAATTTTCCTAAACCTAACTGTAACTCAAATAGAGTTTTCCATAAGACATGTAGAAGTATGATTTGCTTGGCTGGTAGGATTTCTTGGTATGTTTTATTTATCACACTCCATATTTTAAAAATTAGTTGTGTATGGGGACAGGGGATATATGGGAAATCTCTGTACCTTCTGCTCAATTTAGCTATGAACATAAAACTGCTCTAGGAAATAAGGTCTATTAAAAAACGACCCAGTCTCTTGATAATACTTTCTGTGAATACTTAAATATAACGTGACGAAGCACAGATGATGTTAAACATTTTTTATAAGGCATACATTTTAAAAAGCTAATTCATTTTTATTTTTCATAATTAGTAATGAAAATATGGGACGTATTTCAATATTTTGTTTTGATTGCCAGTTTTTTTGTTCAACCATATTCAGATAGGCAAAATGATTATTTTCAAGTCTCTTTTCCTGAATAAGAAGTGAGAATAAAAATATACTTTGAACATGAACATGTACTTATTCATTGTCTTAGAAAGTTAATCAGCCATTATGTAAAATTCCTTTCTGAAATCAGAGAGTAAAAAATAAAAACAAAGAAAGTTGGTTTGTGTATTTGGTAATTATGTTTCTAAAACCCATTTTTTCATATAATATGCACATGTTCATGGACAGAGGAGTGATGCAGAAGTATGAAACTTGTAGTTAGTACAGAATAATTGGCTTCAAATGGCTTTAGAAAAATATTTCATATTTGCATACTTTTTTTTTTAGTTAGGCATGCTTTAAACACACATGTAGTTATGAAATAAAAGGTGAAACCATGACTAGCCACAGATATTTGAGCATAAACAATCTTAATTGTAATGACTGAAGTAAAGAAAGCATGACCATTAAAATAAACTTATTTTCGACAGATTTATACATGTATACGTATACATATGTATACATTTATACATATGCATATCATACGCAACATTCTGTGGCTATTTTTAAGGGTGCGTGAAGAACTTTCACAGCTGTCTTTTATAGCTTAAACAGGGACAGTGGCCTAAGAATTCCTTTGATAGTTATTACCTGTTGGGAAAAAAAAACACTTTATTGGCTTCTTACGTTAAAGAGCAATTACATGCAAAGTGACCACTCTCCAAAGATACGGAGAATATTTCCAGACACATTAAAGCATATGAAACTTTCCAAATTTTCAACACAAGTTCCACTGTGTTTTATTTTTATAGACTCTCCGGGGGCTTTGGGGTAAGTTCTCTTATACAAATGGAGGCTAGAACTGAAGCATTATAGAGCAGGAGAAGGTGCTTCCAGGAGACAACGTGTGCAAGGCTTAATATTGCTTACCTGTTTACCTGCACCTGTCTTCTCTGAAGATAATGCTATTGATGAAGCTGCTGTTGAGAAGACCCAAGTAATTGAGACTCGGTCTATGGGCTTGTCGTCGGATCACTCCACTGCTTCCCACACTTCAATGTGTGTGAGAATCATTTGTCAATTTGTTAACTGCATATTGTACCACAGCAGGTATGGGGTGAGGCCTGAGATTCGACATTGCTAACAGGCTCCCAGGTGCTGCTGATGCCACCGTTTCAGGGACCACACTTTGACTAGCGAGGAACTGCACCACCAGATATCAAATAACTGCTCAGGTCATTGTTTTTCACTTAATGGACATTGTCTATCCATAGTAGGCAGTCAGTTTGTGAAGCTCATGACTGAGATGTAATTGAGGGGAATCGACTAGCCGGAGACACTGGCCCCTTCACGGCTGATATAACTGATGATGTGTGGTCTGTTGTTTTCTCTGGAAGAAATGTGTGGGGTTGTCACCTCTGCTGAACTTCCACAGCAGTCTTTTCCAGGACTCGTTATCCTTGGTAGCCCCAGCTCCTGCCTGTCAGTTCGTCTCCCTTTGCGGTTGCTGCAACCACCAAGGGCTCATCCTCTTCTCCTGTCTGCCCTCATGTCCTGCCAATCAGGAGCCTTTTAAATGCATTGAGTTTGATTTGCCTCTTGAACCTGAGTCTTCTGTGGCATCCTCTGTCCAATCTGGCTTGCCGGTGCTCCACTTTAGCTCCCTGTGAATTTAGATATAGAAACTTTATTTGTGAGGAACTGCTTCCTTCCTCTCAGTTACACACAATTTTCCAATTTAATAATACAGTTTTGGGCAGTTGATTTTTGTAAAAACTTTCCACGTCTCAGCTTGTGAGATATGTGCCTAGAGTTTTCAATGTAAATACTTTGCCAGCCTGTAATTCCAGCACTTTGGGAGGCCAAAGCAGGAGGATTACTTGAGGTCAGGAGTTTGAGACCAGCCTGGCTAACATGGTGAAACCTCATCTCTACAAAAGAAAAAAAAAATTTAGCCCAGTGTGGTGTGGTGCACACCTGTAATCCCATCTACTGTGGAGGCTGAGGCAGGAGAATCGCTTGAAACCGGGAGGCAGAGGTTGCAGTAAGCCAAGACCGTGCCACTATGCTCCAGCCTGGATGACGGAGCAAGACTCTGTCTCATAAATAAATAAATAAATAAATAGATAGATAGATAGATACTTTGCTAGAGTTCTAGACACTGTGTGAATTGAACTCTTCAAGGGAAGGAAGTGGGCAGTGGGGTGCTGGTGTGATACTCCACATTCTTCAGTGATTCCTTTCCCATTGTACTTTCCTCCACAACACTGTTTATAAAAATTTCAAACATATAGTAATTTGAAAGAATTTTACAATGAACAACTGTATATTCACCACCTAGATTCTACCATTAACACTTTATTGCCTTTATTAGCTGTCTGTCCATCCACTTATCTCTCTGTCTTTCGCTGTCTTATTTTTGATGCATTTAAAAATAAACTGCAGGCATAGTTTGTATATTCTAGCATGCTTATTATTATTAACTGGAGTTCAATATTTCTTATCAGTTTTTCATACGAAATTTCTATTCGATGAAATGCACACATCTTTACTTGTACATAGCTTGAACTTTCAACAAATGGATGCACCCAGATCAATCAGTCCTGGCAAGATATAGAACATTACCATCACCGGAGAAAGTTCCTGCATTCCTTCCCCAATCTTTGTTCTTTATTGAGTCTCCCCAAAGAAGGATTTACTGATTGCAAGTGATTTGTGGTTAGTTTATTTCTTCAACATTGTGCTTTGATCAGTTTTATTTCATGCAGGTTACTTTCATACTTAGGAATACATGTTGTACAACACTTACAAATTAATGTTTAGTTTGTTAGGACTAATTTGTGGTGTTCTTATTTCTGACAGAACTAAAGTTTTTTTTTTTTGAGACAGAGTCTTGCTCTGCCACCCAGGCTGGAGTGCAGTGGCCGGATCTCAGCTCACTGCAAGCTCCGCCTCCCGGGTTTACGCCATTCTCCTGCCTCAGCCTCCCGAGTAGCTGGGACTACAGGTGCCCGCCTCGTCGCCCGGCTAGTTTTTTGTATTTTTAAGTAGAGACGGGGTTTCACCGTATTAGCCAGGATGGTCTCGATCTCCTGACCTCGTGATCCGCCCGTCTCGGCCTCCCAAAGTGCTGGGATTACAGGCTTGAGCCACTGCGCCCGGCCAGAACTAAAGTTTTAACAACAGCAGCTTAGATTATCGGTTTTTTACTTGGTACAGATGTTTTCCAATGACTTTATTGATTCTTATCACGTTTTATGAGATGGCTGGTGAGATAACGTAAATAGAGACGCAAAGACATGGAGGTAAACCATGTTCTGAGAGGTTCTTTGGGCTGACACATCTGGTTTCTCTGGGTATAAAGAATCCCTCTTTCAGGCAGCTGTTTCCTATGAAGATTGTGTTTGAGGATGCAGTCATTTCATCATTTAGCCTGAAATGTAAGTTGGTTCACACTGCTTCTTCAGAAACAGAAAGCTCTGTCCTTGTAATAATCGTAACTCCATGTTTGTGGGCAGTAGTTTCAGTCAGCTTTACCTTTAGGTACCTAACAAGGACTGGAGTTGATTTGGATCTGCCCTGATGTGGGTTCACAGAACCGGTAAAACCTCAGCTATCCAGAAAGCTGATTGTCTGAATTGCTGGACTCTCAAAATGGTCTGGAGGCAGAAAGTTAAAACGTACCACAATCTCTTTGGTCATGAAGAAGCAGTTTTTGAATATCTAACATAGCAGCAGGGATATGGTCAAAAGTGAGTGATACCAGCACCATGAAGTGAGTTATACCAGCACCATGAAGTTGTTTAGGGGCTGTAAAGCGCTCACATTGAGTTCTTTGAAGGTACCATGAACCTCCCAATATTGGTTTGCTCCTTTTCACAAGTCACTACTTCAGTGGAATATGAGACTCATCTCTGAAAACTCACACAGCTCCTTAAGCTCTTATTCACACCTTGACATATTTAGTTTTTGTTTTTTTTTCGTGAATATGATTTATAAACAATGGGTTTATTCAGGTATTTTCTGCAAGAAATCCACATTATATAACTTGGAGTTACATATCATATGGTAGGTGCTCAGAAGCTTCTTTTACAGTCCCCCTTCTGAATGTTACAAAGAAATATATAGTGATTTTCAAAGGTACATCATTTAATAGACAGTTTATATTTTCTTGTTCACAAAAGAATGCAAGGAAATATTCCAGTAGTTTTAAAAAGTATAGTATGCGATCCTTAGAACCAAACTGCACAAATATTCAGCAGCTATCTATTCAAAAATTAAAACCAGAGACTGTATTTCATTAGGGCTAATGTATAGTTGACAACCTGTAGGCCAGAACAACAAGAATCTGTATGTGCATATTTACTCTAATCTTGTTTTCCAAGCTACTTAATTGATAGTTGCTTTTCTCTGAGAGGAAAGGACAGAGCAAGTTTTGCAAACACTTGCTGAAGTCAGTTTTGGTAAAAAAATAACTCAGAGAACCATGTTTCAAGAAAAATAAATTCAGGTTATAAATTTAAACATCATTCTACTGGGTTACAACAGTATCTGAGACTTGTACTTTAAATATTTCATCTGATGATGTCATTGGAGGCAGCAGAAGCATATTATCTGCATTTGTTTATGCAGTTGTGTATTATGTAAGTGGAGAATTGTGGGAAATAGTGACTATTTCCCCCTTCTCATAGTTTTAAGCCTTAATGGCATAGAAAGAAATATCAATTGATCTTCCATATTTGGCAGAGTGCTTGCATTGGTTATAAATTCATCATATAACAAAGGACCACCATTTATGCCGGTTTTAGTATGTTTTCAGCTTCAACTAAAACTTAAGATTCCATAATAAGAGAGAAGTCACCAAGCCAATTCCCTGCTGAGTGGAATATCTTACTCATTCTCTACATACATCCTACCTATCCTTCAAGATTCAGCATAAAACCTAACCTTGCTGAAGCTTTCCTCACTGCTATAAGTCAAATCCCTGACCATCTCTCCCTTTTCTAAGTGCATTTTGCATTGGCTTATAAACCTTTTGGTGTTACTCTCCTGTGTAGATAAAGACTGTTAATTACTCTCTAATTATATTTTATTTATTAGTCTTCGCATGTCTTCCCAGTGACAATGTAAAGTCCTCTGTGCAGAAACACTATCTTAACACCTATTTTGCATTTCCATTAACCTTTTCTTGTTTAGTGTTTTGGAAAGCTGTCATTTAATAAATATTGTTGGCTGAGTGCCTGAATGTTAAGAGAGGCCACTGTCTCTGCAAACATGATAAACCTCATTTTCCCCCTCCCCTGTCAGCTTACTCTAAGAACAGAATTAACAGAAGGATTATATTAAGGCAAAATAATTTGGGGTTTTCTGTTTTGTTTTTGTCTTTGTTTTTAAAAGTTAATTCCATGTGTCTGGCCATGTTTCAGTAATAATGTTTGGCACTTTAATAATTCCTTTCATCTGCAAAGAGCAAATTGTTTTTCTAAAATAATTTCATTTTATAGAATGACTCTGTAGAGTAGGCTGACCCCATCCATGATCTAGAATATAAGAAAAATCTCACTCTGAGGTTCAGTTTCCAAAGACTTGGGAGCAGATGATGAACTTTGCTTTGCTTGCAGTGCCTCCTGGCTGTAAATGTAGGAGCTCTGTCAACAGCTGAACTCTTGGTTGGCCTTGCAAAGCTTTGATGTTGTCTGTGGTCTGGGGTGTAGCGTTGAGCCAGTAAAAGACATTGCATTGTTTTATCCATCCTATGTCCTTAGTTAGATGCATCACATGATTGGACCTACCCAATAAGAAAATAAAGAACAGCAGTCCATGTTTTGAAAATACTTTTTCATCCTGCACAGTGTTACTAGTTGCCAACTTTATGCAAACAGATTTACCTCATCTCCTAATAAATTAGAGGATCTGGCAAAATGCAGACTTGTGTTCTTCCTTTAGAGGAGACACACGCTCTTCAGTTCCACTCAGCATCCCTGAGACACCTGAATTAGTTTCCTGTTGTTGCTGCTGTAACAAACTGCTGTAAACTTCGTGACTTAAAACACAAATTTATTATCTTATACTTCTTGACATTGGTAGTCAAATAGGTCTGCAGGACTGTGTTTTTTTCTGGAGGTTCTGGGGGAGACGATGTATTCCTTGCCTTGTCCAGCTTCTTGAAGTTATGCACATCCCATAACTATGACTGAATCGCTCTGACCTCTGTTTCTATTGTCACATGTCTTTCTTTGATCCTTCTTCCTCTGTCTTTCATTTTTAAAGGATTTTTGTGATTACACTGAGCCCACTCAGATAATACAGAGTCACTTTTCTATCTCAGGATCCTTAATCTAATCATGTCTACAAAGCCCCCTTTGCCATGCAAGGTGACTATTTAGGGGTTCCATGTTCCACACCCCAAATTCACTTCCCAGCTGCCACCTTCAGTGAAGCCTTCAGGCTGTGACCTCTACAGTGCTGAAGAACTGGCATTGATTTCTATTTCCCTGGAGTTGGATGTTTATCCACCAAATAAGATGAGAATATTTATTTAAAAAATGGATTCTCCCCTGTCACAAATTACCACATATTGGTATATCTCATTTTTTAAATGTTATATTAAATAATTACAAAAAAATAAACAACCCTCCTTTCTTTCTTGGCTTGGTTTTGCTGCTGCTGCTGCTGCTTCTTGTTTTTTTTTATTTTTTATTTTTTTCTTTTCTGGAGACAGGGTCTCACTGTTGCCGAGCTTGGAGTTCAGTGGCATGATCATGGCTCACTTCAGCCTCAACCTCCCTGCCTCAAGGAATCCTTCTCCCTCAGCCTCCCTAGTAGCTAGGACCAAGGGCACGTACCACCATGGCTACCTAATTTTTAAAAAATTTTTGTAGAGACAGAGTCTTACTATGTTGGCCAATCTGGTCTCAAACTCCTGGGCTTAAGAAATCCTCTACCTCTGCCTCCCAAAGTGCTGGGATTACAGATGTCAGCCACTGCACCTGGCCTATTCTTCTTCTTTTTTTTTTCTTTTCAATTTTACCTGGCAATATTTTATGTTTCAAGTCTTTTTTACATTGTAGTTTTCTTTTCATCTACATTTCGTACTAATTAAGATGTTTCTTCCCTCCTTGATTCCTTGACTATTCATCTCTTTAAAGCCTAATTATTTTCCCCTGCGAAATTGCTGCTGCTGTTTCTGGTTTCCTTCTTTGTTTTTCCAACTTTTAATATAACTTCTTTTTACTCACTAGTCCTTCCTTCACAATTGTCTTATCTTTGCCATCTGACACTGGAAAATGATATACATTTTGAACTTATGACTGTCATTTATCAGCAGAACATAGTGTAATATTCACGTTTGCTAATAAGAGAGTGGCAAAATTAATGTCAGAAATACAGAAGCTACTTAGTAATCTAAGAATTGAGAAAAACTCATCTTTCCACAAATTATCTGAAGCAGGAACAATTTGTCCGTCTTCTTTTCTAAGAATCATGAAATTTTCTCTTTTGAGCTGTTTTATTGTTATGAATACTGATGGTGTAGCTCGTGAAATAAATAGATTTCTTTTTAGTTGATTCGTAGATACGCCATCCCAGAGCTATAGTAGGACATAGGTCCAGAAGAGCGGGTATACAGCACTGATTGTCACCATCAGCACCAGCATTACCTGGGAACTTGCTGGAAATGCAAATTGTCAGACCCCACCCCAGACCTACTGAATCAGAAGCTCTGGGAATGGGGCCCAGAAATCTATGTTCTAACAAGCTCTCCAGGTGATGATGAAGTGCAATCAAGTTTAAGAACCATCGGTGTTTTGTATTGTCACACTAGGGTGCTGGGGAGAAGGGTGATCTCTTCCAGGTCTCATTCTCCAGATCAGTTTATGGATTCACTTGTTTAGCTTCCAGGGATGTCACTTCCAAAAAACTACATTCTCCAAATATTTTTAGTTTCGATAAACAGTGCACTAAAGATTCTCAGTTCCAATAAACTGTCCAAGTAACCTTATTTCACCATGGAAAGAGTAATCTGTGGATTGGCATCAGGAAGAAATAGTCCTTCTTAGTTTAAGAGTGTACCCATAAGGCTTAAAGCCCAAGTTGTGCCAAACTAAATACAAATGTTATGCTGGAATGCACCAATTTATTCCTCTTAGGTAGGTCCATGTCTCATCCACAAAATTATGGCAATTCCAATTAAGTGATATGATATCAACTCACTGAAATCTTTAAAATGAATAGACAGCTCACTCTATGGAAAAAAGCTCTACTCTCTCCCCTCATCTGCCTCCTGCAGAATCATTCAAAGTAAACCCCATATCTACCACATAAGCCCATATTCATAGCAAATCAGATCATCCCTGACATTATCTCCAAATTTGGTGAAAAGTCCATTGGGCCTCGTAAAATATCTTAACTTTATTGAACTATAATTTACATGGAATGATATGGATCCATCTTTAGTGCTCATTTCGCATTGCGTGAGTCTTAGCAAACGTGTACACCACCACCACAATCACAATTTAGGACCTTTCTGCCACCTTAGAAAGCTTGTTCCAGTCTTTTTGAAGTCTGCGTTTCCCAACCCCTTAGCCCCAGGCAACCACTAGTCTGCTTTCCTGTCACTTTTAGATTCTTTTTGCTTTTTCTGGGATTTCATACAAATAGAACTATGTGTTCTTTTTCCTTTCAGAATTATGTTTCAGAGATTCCTCCATGCTATTGTTTCCTCTATAGATTTTTTACATTGCTCAATAATGTTCAATTGTGTGCACATTCTACCACTTATTTACCTATTGATGGACATGTGTGTATTTCCAGTGTCAGACTGTTAAGAGTAAAGTTCTTATGAACATTTGTGCACAAATATTTGTGTGGACATTTTTTATTTCTTTTGGGTAAATAAGAATGGAATGGCTGGGTGATGTGGTAGATGCATGATCAGATGCATAAGAAACTGCCAAATTGGTTTCTAAAATGGTTGAACTATTTTCATTCCATCCAGCAGTATCTGAGCATTTTCCCTAGGCCATTTTTACATGTGTTATCAGACAAATAGAAAAAAAACTTAATTTTATGTTGCTATCTACTGCATATTTATTTACATTATTACATAATGTATAATATACATTATATACACATTACATATATATGTAAATGTGTATTATACACACACACAGGGAAATGCATACATATTATATCATATGAAGAAGCACCAGTTTTAACAGTAAAATACGAGGTCTTACTTTATGCATACAATTCCAACCCATGAACATATACACAAAACCCTTAAACTACATATAAGTAATTTCTGTGTTTTCCTTGGTGTTTGTTTACTTTAGTCATTTGCTGGCCATTACTGACAGTCAAATAGTGAACTTTTAAGAAAAATAATAGAAACCCTAACATGAGGAAACTGTTAGAAGCTTTTTTCCTTCTGACTTGGGAAAGATAGCTACCACAGTTTTGGGGCTGTGACTTCCGGTATTGTATCTATGCAAAGTTTAAGAACTTCTGGGATAAGCAGTGGGCAAAGGGAGTGCAAATGGAGGAAACTGAGGAAGAATGATTATATAAGGAGCAACAATGATGGACTAGTGGTGAAGAAAGAAAGATTTTTCAAGGAGGGACTTGGAAATCAAATAAGGAATCAAATGAAGATGGAACCAGTGGCTGTGGCCCCATGGAGACAGAAAAAGTCAGATCTACACAGGTCATTGTGACACCAAGCAGAATGTGAAAAAAATATACCCAATAGAAATAAAAGCAGCATGTTAGTAGGGGCAGGAGAGCAGAGTAATAAAAATAACTTCATCTCTGTTTATGAAATGCTGGAATTGCTGAATAGTGTTCCTGGATTGCAGGAACAAACCATATGATTGAATGGTTTGGGTTTGTTTTATAGATTTTATCCTAAAGATTTGATGACTAATTAAACTACTGCTGTTAATTTGTGTCGAATGCCAAGCAGAGCCCCGGGACTGGACTGAGACAGGGCCAAGGTGCTAGTATAAATTTCAGTGACTCATCTCTTGTGTCTAAAATAGCAGTAGGCTTGGGGGCAAAATGTAATCAAGGGAGGAAGTCATTTTGACACATGTTCACCTTGAAAGCAACTTAGAACCAATGTAAGTAATTCAGTTTCTCAAGCTAGTATTGGAAAAGGGGTGTAGATGGATAAGGGTGGGAAATAGAAAGTGAGCTTGCATCAAATCGTGAAAGGCATTGTGTTGTATGCAAAGACGTTTTGATTTGATCCTACTTGTTTTCAAGATGAATTTAGGCATACACTTGGGCATAAATGAAAATATTCTAATGGGATACATGCAAGGGCTCAGAGATTCTTAAGGGATTACTTTCCATGTTTTAAACTTATATGTATACTCTTTCTTAAAACTGATCTGCCTAACACCTGCCTGTCCTCATCTCATTTTATAGAAGGAAGATACTTATCTTTCCAAAATATTAATTTGGTACATTGTCCTATGGTATAAAAACATTCCCAGTGCTAAACAGAAAAACACTATGTCTGCAACAAAACTGTGCTTAAAACATATTTGTAATATCAGTTGGTTGATAGTTAAAAATAATTTTGGCCAGGCCAGGTGGTTCACGCTTATAATCCCAGCACTTTGGGAGGCCGAGGCTGGTGGATCACCTGAGATCAGGAGTTCGAGACCATTCTGACCAACATGGTGAAACCACATCTCCACTAAAAGTACAAAAACATTAGCTGGGTGTGGTGGTGGGAGCCTGTAATCAATCCCAGGTACTCGGGAGGCTGAGGCAGGAGAATCGCTTGAATCCGGGAAGCGGAGGTTGCAGTGAACTGAGATCGCGCCATTGCACTCCAGCCTGGGCAACAAGAGTGAGACTTTGTCTCAAAAAATAAATAAATAAATGAAATAAATAAAAATAATTTTGAATTTGGATCACCTTCTGTGGTGGCATAAAACTCAAAAGGAGTTCAGAGATTGAAACTTTTCTTAGGGAAAAAACATTTATCAGCACTTATGTGAAGAAAAATGAAAAATTGGAATAAAATTGATGCTCAAACTTTGTTATTTTAGCGTTAAGTAATATCATAGATGTATGGATTAATTTTTTTTAAACCCTATCCATCTTATCAAGAGATATATTTCAAGTAAAGTTTTATATTTAATAATTATTTACTAAAATTATATTAATATGATATTTATGTGGTTTTTCTCAATTGCCTACTAGTGAAAACATGAGTATACCTGAATTAAAAGACATTATTTCACTCTTAGGGGCTAAATTCAAAGTAAATTTAAACTTAAAATTCTAAGTTATGTATATATTTTGTTGTATATAGGGATATATGATAGATCAACTAATAAAATACTTTTAGTCACAAAAATGTATTCATTAGGATAAAATTTTGCAGGGGAGGTAGAAAAGAAATAGAAAAAAGACATTGTAAAACATAAATGTTAAGTGTGAGCTTGCTTATTTTTAAATCATTATGGTGTTTAGATTCTAGATACATTTACATATATCTAACAGCTATTATGTTTAAACTGTCAACATTTAGAGCATTCCAGAAATTACATCTTTAACAACCCTTTTGAACTTATGATAAAAAAATTAAGATAACTTAAAATTGACTTTTGGTGAGTTTTTCTAGATTTGTCTAGAGGGGTATAGGCACAGATTTTTTTTTGTTGTTGTTGTTTTTTGTTTTTGTTTTTTTTTTTTTTTTTTTTTTTTTTTTGAGACGGAGTCTCGCTCTGCCACCCAGGCTGGAGCGCAGTGGCCGGATCTCAGCTCACTGCAAGCTCCGCCTCCCGGGTTCCCGCCATTCTCCTGCCTCAGCCTCCCGAGTAGCTGGGACTACAGGTGCCCGCCACCTCGCCCGGCTAGTTTTTTTGTATTTTTTAGTAGAGACGGGGTTTCACCGTGTTAGCCAGGATGGTCTCGATCTCCTGACCTCATGATCCGCCCGTCTCGGCCTCCCAAAGTGCTGGGATTACAGGCTTGAGCCACCGCGCCCGGCCTAGGCACAGATTTTTTGAGGACCACAGTTATGGGTAATGGGATATTACTGAAGGATTTTGAATAGGGGACTGTTTTCTAAGATTGGTGGCTTTGAAAGCGTATTTTTCCATTCTGCAGATGAATAGAGTGGCACATAGAGGCTGGGGTGATGGTAAACCAGGAGCAAGTAAAACAGTGAGGAGAAGAGAGAAGGAGAGTTCAAAGCATGAAAGGGAGTAGGAGACTCAATATCGCTGGCTTTTGAGGTGAAGTAATAGGGCCATGAGATTCCTTGGCTCATGGCCCCATTACTTCAAGGAATGTGGGTGGCTTCTAGAAGCTTGAATGACAATGAAATAGATGATTCCTCTAGAGCCTCCTTAAAGGAATGAAGCCTTGTTCCCATCTTGATTTTAGAGGTGAGATCCATGTTGCATTTCTGATCCACAGAACTGTAAGATGATAAATTTGTGTTGTTTAAAACCACTAGTTTGAATTTTGTTACAGGAGCAATAGAAAACGAATACAGCAGATTTACCCCGGTTTTCCACTGAGGAAGGAGATGAGTCACTTGATACTGAGTTAAGTATGCCAAAGGTTGGCATTCTAGACTTGTGGGCATGTTAGTCTCTGAGTACATGCTTGTTTTAGTGAATGAGAGAGAGCTGTTATGAAGAAGCATTTTATATGAAGCTTGCTTGTTTTCATTTCTCTACACCTCACTGTCCTCTTCCTCAAAGCTAGGGGTTAGAATAGATTATCTCAGGTTCTTTTCAGCTTGAAAATTTGAAAACTATTTGCCTTACATAAAACGAAAGAAACAAAACACACCATCCCCATAAAATTCCTTCTCTGGTGAGAATGAGGGAATAAAAGGAGAACCACCTGCAAGAATTATTGGTAAAAACACAATTATAGAATTCACTATAAAACATGAGCTGTGCTGTGCTTCAGATGCCTTGTTTAGGAACGTTTGGTTCTAAATGCTAGACATAAATCAGCATATGTTCTGGAATTTTCATGATGAAATCTCTCACTTTGCATCAAAGTAAGAGAAATAGAAAGTTCTGAACAGGAGCGTGTATTGTCCTAACAATCTTGTGGCTCCAATATTCGTCATAATAAAAATTTCTCTGCCTTGGTATTATGATGGATTATTACATAAAGTATTCTGTAGTTCAAAATAACACATTTTTCCCAACAACAAGCACCCCAGCTAATTAGGCAATAGGCCAGTGGCCAAAGAATGATGGTCTATTAGTCAAGATCACCTAGCTTATGCTCTGACAATAAACAATTTCAAAATAAAAAAAGAGCATTAGTACTCATTGTTCAGAGATTTAAATCTCACAAGTAGAATCTGCCTCTTGATGGGGAATTTTTCCATTATAAAGCTGGTGCTATGATCTGAATTCTGCAAATTGGGGCATTTATTAGTTAGTGATCTTATGGGATTGGTCTGTGGAAGGATGCATGCTAAAGTCAGTTCTTTAGGGCTACATCTTGCCTAAACTCAGTTTACCATGACTGGTGTTACAACCCCAAATTCCTTTATGCATAGGGGAAAAAGTAATTTCTGATATAACTGCTGCCTTTAACACAAAGGTGGGACTTTTGCTAACCTGAGGGCTGGAGTGCAATCAACGTTGCCACAAAGACTATGCAGATAACTTCAGTGTTCTCAATTCCTCCCTTGGTTGAAGATCACATTCCTGCAATTTCACCCATTCAAGGACTTCAGGTGCAAATTTTGCAAGAAAAATGTCCTCAGATTTCCCAAGAATCATCTCATTAGAAAGGAGTTTGGAATGTGATTCTGTCTGGATGCCATTTCTGTGATACCTTGAAAACTTCGTTCCTACAAAATTATTTAAGCACTTGAACAAAAAAATAAACAAATGTCCTTGAATTTATTATCCCATATGGACTTGCCAACTACTGCAGTGAGACTTGTAGAGATGATAAGTCCACTGTGAGTGAGACACTTAAGCCGCAGGACCCATATGTTGTGCCTGATGGTATTGCAGAGAAAGTTCTTTGGAAACTATGACCTTAACCAAGCTTTGAATAGCTGACCAAGATAAAGCCACCAGAGATGTCCAAACAGTTGCCGTTCATAGAGAGTCATCAAAAGTCTTTGACCTCATGCCCTTTGTGCCACCCTCCTCACTAACATTCTATTCATGATATTAGTCTTTTTGAGACCTCCCAAATGGTGCTGATCCAATTGATTTCTGCAAACAGACTTCAGATCTTATGAGGTGTCTGTCAGATGAGGTTCAGGGTACCAAGCGTTGTTTTTGCTTGCCATATTGATCACTGTTCAAGGTGTATCTCAAAGTAAGTCTTGATAGTCCCCAGCAATCAGAAATGTTTCTTCAAGTCCTAATTGGTTAGGTGTTTTTCCCTGTACCTTCTAGGTCTCTCTCTTAGTTCAGGCTGCTATCACAAAATGCTGTAGACTAGGTGCCTTATAAACAAAAGCCATTTCTTTCTCACACTTCTGGAGGCTGGAAGCCCACAGTCAAGGTGCCTGCAGATTCCATGTCTGGAGAGGGCCCTCTTTCTGGTTAGCAGATGGTCTTGTTACTGTCCTTACATGGCACTCAGGTGGGGGGATGGTGGAGGTAGAAGTGTTTGTCTCTCTTCTTCTTTTATAATTCTGTAAATCCCATCGTAAGGGCCCTATCCTCATGACCTAATCCAACTCTAATTACCTCCCAAAGACCCCACCTTCAACTACCATTACACTGGGGATTGGGGCTTCATTATGGAAAATTTGGGAGTGGGGGACACAGATGTTCAGTCCCTAGCAGGGACAACAAAGTGAGACAAATAATTGTTCTGTAGCGTTTCTTAGAATAACACCAATACAGTATCCCAAAAGAGAGAAAGAAGATCAATAATAGGGGTTCTAGGGAATTGCTTTCAGACCTTGGGCTAACTCCGTGAAATGATATTGAGAAAAGGAAGGGCAGAGTGAGTAATAGATTTTAGTAACAGTCATGAGAATGGGCATTGGGAGGGAGGTGTCTGTTTTGTTGTTCTTTGTCCATAGCATCTCACCTGTAACCTGGCCCATGGAAAATGTTCAAAACATTAGTTTTGTGTAAATGAATTGATCATTAGCTAGAGTGGGTTTGCAGCAATAAAAACTACCTTGTTGAAGAATTGGTTCTTCTTTGCCTTTAAACATCTTCAGGTTTGAGTTCCATTCTTGTAGCTAGGTGCTGACTATTGGTTTATCCCATGTAAAGTGAGTAAAGGGTTAAGGGTTCTTTCTCATCCTTGGGCTATCAGTCACCTGCATCTGGGGCTTTCAAAGTTAAAATAACTCTTTAAAGTTGGCTGGGCTGCAAACTACCCATTATACCAGACTGAAGTGTCTACGGGAGGCATGTTCTTCCTTTTTTGTCTAAAAGTGAGGGTTTTGGGGAATTTGCTCAATCACCCCTGCGCCTAACCCAAGTCTCAGTAACCCGGGAACCTGTGTACTATTACAGAAAATGCATCTGTAGTATTTACTGAGTGCATGGACGGGTGGTTTACAGACTTCTCCTCAACAAATAGCAGGGCTATAATAGCAAGTGACAGGGAGCTTCTGGCAAAGGTAGCGATTGAGGGGCAGGTGGTTGACCTGTTGTCACTAGGAAGTGAGCTCCCAGCTTAGGCACCGGGGACATGGGACTTTTGATTTTTAAACTGGGACTAGTTGGGTCACCCAGTGCTGAAACCTTGGCCCTCTGCCGACAGGCTAAGAGACTTCCTGGTGTAGCTCTCTCTTCTCAGCTGTCTCAACCGAGCCCTTCACATGCTCTGAGACACTACCAGCAGCAACAGTTTGGGCATCATGTGAAAGAAAAGTAAGAAATACCCATTCTGTTTTGGTCACATCTAATTGTTCATTTTCAGTCATATTTACAAGGAAGAGTATGCTTACAGGGCCTGAAGTTACCACCCAGTGACTTCAGGATTCAACGTGTCTTTCCACGAGGGTCAGGGAGTCACACTGCGCTGCCTCACAGCACAAGTAGGAAGAATCTGTTTGTGTATACTAAACTGCAGGGAGAGCACCATTTGAAATCTCCCCTGCCCCTGGAAGATGTCCAAACATAAGTGGCATCCCAGAGTTTTCTCTAACTCTGCAGCCCAAGTCCCTCTTACAGCCCAGGGAAGCCTGGGGCTCACCCATCTCATGAATGTGCTGTATTGTTGGTGTCCCAGCCAAGGTACCCCGAGCATAATGGGGTAACTCCAGATTGGGTCACTAAGCCCATCTCCCACTACACAATGGTCACATGTCCCTCCCTCCCTCAGTTAGTACTGGGAAGGAGGAAATGATGAGGGCTGGTGAGGCTTCTCCAGAACAAGATGGAGGTACAACTCTAAAACCAGGTAGAGCGGGAGGCATGGGGGAAAGGGCTGTGATACCACAGAAGATGTAGAAATTCTTTTCCATGATCACATGTAAGAGAGAAGAAAGAGCTGCTGGATTTTTAAATTTAAGTTTTGGAGTAATATCAAAAAGGACCATCAAGCTAGAGGTATTTATTTAGATAAGAATGCTGGTCTAATTTATCATTATTTTTAACTTCTCGTTTGTAGTTGTAATTAGTGATAAGTAATATTTTAAGTGTTTTTTTAATGGTTTTTGGAAATATTGTATACAGATGTTTAAAGTTGTATGCAAATTGAATCAGGGAAAATGGAATCTCACTTAACTGTTCACGTGTGTTATTGGAAAACATTATTTTAATTTTACATCAGATATCCTGATACCTCACTGGTATTAGGCTGAACCACATGAAATTGCTGTTTTTATTGATCAAAATGATTAAATATTAGTAACTTCATATAGCTCATTGTAACATATTTATACCCTGGGTCTTTATAACCAGATACAAGTGGATTAATCTATGAAGCTATTAAAAAATTTTGTAGTAAATATATTTATAAACTGGAGAATCTGGTTTAATGTGAGCTGCTTTCCCTGCACTATCAGTTTTTGCAAGTTTACTTTCTTTTCCTGCAAAAAGAGGCAAAATTAATTTAAAAAATCTAAAGCCATTGGAAGATACCAGAAGATGGGACGTTTCAAAGAAGGAATTAAATTGAAGGTAGAAGGCATCCTATTTCCTACTTTGACTTTAACCCCCACGACCTTCTGCAATGATTCTGTAGGCGATCCTTGCTCAAAGATGACCACCTCAGTATTGTGGTCATGGGAAAAAAATGGAAAAGGGATCAGCATTCTTTAGCTTTTTTTGTGGCATTATTTCAGCTGGGTTTTCCTATTTTACTTGAGTAGAATGCTTTATTTGGCTCAGAATGAGTCAAAGTGGTTTTCTGGTGAATGTTTCCTTTACTTTCATAAGCACTTTCTTTAAAGTTCCAGGTGAAACCCCCAGCATGGTGGACACTGTGTCGTGATGTCATTGCAGGTGCTCCATTTGGGAAGCTATCCATGGTTTCTTCAGTTCTAGAAATGCTTCAGATTGATAATATTACTATGCGCATAGGTTTTATGTTATTTTGAAATTTAAATTAGTATAGAAAGGAACCATTTGAGGGTGGTGACCCAGCATTGTGCCTCAGAAACAAACAAAAAGCCTCTGATTTTTATGATTAGGAGGCAATTTTTTTTTTTATTCAGCTAGTTGACTCTTAAGGAAATAAAACATTGCCACTATGAACCGATTTATGAGCTGTCAGGTGATCTTATGTGTTGTATACATATAACACATACATCTAGGAGCTGTTTTAAAAATCTTGACAGTTGTACATTCAATTTATGCAATGCTAGCCCTACTGTAAAATACTCTAGTTTTTTTGTTGGGACAGAACCACACCTGAGTGAAACTTGCAACTTGCTGCCCATCTGCCCATGAATACTTTACTACTTATTTATTTATTTATTTATATTTTTGAGACAAGTTCTCACTCTGTCACCCAGGCTGAAGTGCAGTGGTACAATCATAGCCCACTGCAGCCTTGATCACCTGGGCTCAAGCAATCCTTCTGCTTCAGCTTTCCCAGTAGCTGGGACTACAGGTGTGTGCCACCATGCCCCACTGTGTAGTGCAGGTTGGTCTCGAACTTCTGGCCTCAAGAGATCCTACTGCCTTAGCCTCCCAAGTTGCTTAGATTATAGGTGTGAGCTACCATGCCCAGCCTAAGACTTTGCTTCCTTGTGGAAAAACTCCCTGGAAGGGAATCCCCTATTAAATAGCAGGCGCTAAATAGAAACCTAGTGTTTGACTGAGTGATAACATTTTCTATAGTTTTTTAAAAATTTATACTGAAATTTAGAGAGGGCATATTATTCAGTTTTGTTCTTCAAATCATCCTTGACTCCTCTCTTTCTCTCACACTCACACGTGGTATGGTAAATTCTGTCTGCTCTGCCTTCAAAATGTACCCACCTTCTTTTCCCTAATTCCCTTGCTGCCATCCTGGCCTGAGCCAGGTTCTCTTTCACCTGGATGACTGGTCTCTTCTCATCCTGGCTTGTTCCCCACATTGACCCCTCCCCGTAGTCCATTCTGCACTCAGCACCCAAAATGACTAAGTGTAAGTCAACTCCTGAGCCTCCCTGCTCAGAGCCCTCCAAGGGTTCCTCATCTGACTCCGAGTAAAAGCCAGAGTCTTTACCGTGGCCCACCAGGCCTGTGTGATCGGACTCCTTTTCTGCGTGACCTCATCTCTAGCTCACTGGGCTTAGTCACACTGGCTTCCTCGCTGCTCTGCTGTCATCTTAGGGTCTTTGCTGTGGCTGCTTCCTCTCCCAGTAATGCTCTGTCTTCCCCCACTTATCCACGTGGCTAATTCTCTCGTTTCCTTAGTCTTTGCTCATTTATAAACCTAGATTTCTTATTAACCCCTACTCTGTTCTCTATTTTTGCTTTTTCCATAGCATTTACCATCCTTTAATATATGGTGTAATTTATTTATCATGTTTAGCATTTACCCCCTCTCTAGAATGTAAATGCCATAGTGGTAGCAGTTTTGTTTTATGTACTGATGTTCACCAAGCACTTAGAAAAGTGCCTCATGCATAGTAGTGATTCAGTAAATATTTGTTGAGTAAATGAATGCCCAAGCAAGGGTGGTGGGTGAACCCTTATTGTCCCTTGACCTTGGATGCCTGTTTTAAAAAATCGTGTTTAACAAACCCTAAAGCCATTTTTTTTTTTGCAGTGGTATGGGTTTCAGACTTCACATTTTACGTATCTACTTATGAGATAAGAGTCAAGAGAAAGTTTTTAAAAAAATAATATTTGTCAAAACCCATTCTGATTGTTTTTTCTTACAATGACAGATTAGTCTCTGACAACTCATTCCAGAAGCTTCCATTTGATCTTCAGAGGGTTTTAATTGGCACAAGGCTCTTTTCAGGAAATGGCCACTTTAACATCCATGGAAAAATAATCATGTACTTTTAATTCCACTTATCTGAAACCAATTAGTAAACCCAAAGAAAACACTGGGTGTTTTAATTTTATGAAGTGTCTTAAATTGTCCCAGAGGTCATGGCATCCAGTGAATTCACTTCTCTGTCTTTCCTGTCTGGCCATTTTTGTGCCTTCTGGATATGGACAACTCAAGTGGTTTACCACGTGCGAAATGAGCTGCTGCCCCTTCTCCTTTCCAGTGGGGTGGTCCAGGTCCACTTTGCAGACTGAGTTCTTTTCTCTCTGCAGGTTCCTTCTACTTCTAGCTAATTATCTTGTGCTTCTCTTCCCAGCCTGTTTATCTAAATGCATTTCTTTTCTTCCAGCCCAGCTCCCTCCTGAAGGTACAGGAAACCCCCAATGAAACCATCAGTCTTGCGTCTGATGGATGGTTTGCCTGTACTTTGCCTCAGACACTTAGACCTTGGTGCCCTGACCACAGTGACCCTTTTATTTGCTTTCCTGCTACTTCCCTACTTGTCATTTTATTTTTTATTTATTATTATTATTTTTTGAGATGGAGTCTCGCTGTGTCACCCAGGCTGGAGTGTAGTGGTGTGACCTCAGCTTACTGCAACCTTCACCTTCCGGGTTCAGGTGATTCTCCTGCCTCAGTCTCCCTGAGGGATTACAAGTGCCCACCAGCAGCCTGGCTAATTTTTGTATTTTTTTTTGGTAGAGACAGCATTTGACCATGTCGGCCAGGCTGGTCTTGAACTCCTGACCTCAAGTGATCTGTCCACCTTGGCCTACCAAAGTCCTGGGATTACAGGCATGAACCACCATGCCCGGGCTACTTGTCACTTTAAAACACAGCCATGCCTCCACCCACTGCCATAGTCTCTCTTCAAGGAACACCAGGGCCACTTCCTGCTCTAAAACATTTGCACACCCCTGCTGAGGACCCTAATGACACTGTCTGTGTACCTCCTTTATCACAGACGCTTACTCTACTGTCTTCTGTTTTCGTGGTGTGCGTTGCTTCATTTCAAGGACATAACTATGTAAACTTCCATGCCAGACTGTAAACCCTCTGAGGGTGAGCATTACGTTATATCTGACCCTTATGTGTAAAACTTTGCTGTGTATGGGTTCAGTATTTCGTAGGACCATGAAACAGTACTGGTTGAATGGGCTCTGGAAATAAAACTACTGTATAGCCCAGAGTTCTAGAACTGTCCTGATTTTTAAATATTCTGCCATTTTATCTTCTGAAAATTATTGTTGTATTTTTCCAATGATACAAACTAAGTTTTAGTTGGAAAATAATTTCCATAGGCAAATATCATCCTATAGTTTAAACCTTCACATGAGTGAATTGTGACTGAAAGAAGGTTCAAGGGTGGGTTGTCCAGGTTCCTCTTACTATTCTCCATGTGTTTTACATGAAGGCATTTTGAGTTCATTTAGGAATTATTCTTATAGGTCTCTCAGTTTTAATACAAAGCCGGTTGTAAATATGGCCCTGGTAGTGAATCTCTCACTAGAAGATTTCTCCCAGCCACAATTCAGTTACATCTAAAAGATAACATTCACACATTTCTTCATTCATTGCAGCAAAGAGTGACTGTTACGTGCCAGGTATATAATATGAATTGATCAGACACAAGTCCCTGCTTTTGTGAAGCTTACATTCCAGGGAGTGGAGACAGATGAACAAGAAGTAAAATGAAAAGTGTGCCAAATGGTAATGTATGATGCAGAGAAATTAGGCAGGGGAAGAAGGACGGAAAGCCAGGGAAATTGTTATTTAAAATAAGGTGACTGGCAGAGGCCTGAAGGTGGTGAAATAATTGGCCCTATAGATAGCAATGGGAAGAGCATTATGGGCAGATGGAACAATGGCACTGTGTGGGAGTCACTTGTCATGTGCGAGGAACAGCAAGGACATCCTTCTTCAACTTGGAGAGGGTTGGGAGTATGACTGGTTTATTCGGAGAGGTGGAGGGGAATTCAAATCACTTCAATTTCTTCTCAGCCTCGACACTAGTGACATTCTGGGTTGGTTAATTGTTCATTGTGGAGGGCTGTCATGTGCATTGTAGGATGCTTCGCAGCATCCCGGGACTCCACCCACTAGATGCCAGGAGCATACTGTCTCAGTCCATTTATGCTGCTATAACAGAATACCACAGACTGGGCAATTTATAAACAACAGAAAATTAGTACTCATAGTTCAGGAGGCTGAAAAGTCCAAGATCCAGGTGCCAGTAGACTAAGTGTCTGTGAAGCTCTCTGCTTCATGATGGTGCCTTGTCGCTCCATCCTCGTATGGCAGAAGGTAGAAGGGCAAAATGACCTAGCTAGTTTGCTCTAGCTCCTTTATAAGGCACTAATCCCATTAATGAGGGTGGAACCATCATGGCCCAGTCACCTCCTAAAGGCCCACCTCTTAATACTGTTACACTAGGTATTAAGTGTCAACATGAATTTTGGACACAAACTTTTAAACCATAGAGCACACCTTCTCCCCTACCCCCGAGGTGTGACAACAATGTCTCTAGACATTGGCAAATGTCCTCTAAGGCACAAACTCACTTTTGGTTGAGAACCACTCCTTTAGTCCAAAGTAAGGACTTCGTTAATTTGAGTGGTTCTTTCATTTTAACCAGAGTCGTCTGGCTGCTGTGTTGAGAATAAATTGAAGGGGAGCAAAGGTGGGAGCATGGAAGAAAATTAGCAAATGGCCATTTGGAAGGTGAGGGTACCTAGAAGCTGACTGGGGCTGACTGGTGATATGGTTTGGCTTTGTGTCCCCACCCAACTCCCATCTCAAATTGTAATCCCCACGTATTGAGGGAGGGACCTGTAATCCCCACGTGTCAAGGGAGGGAGGTGATTGGATTATGTGGATGGTTTCCCCCATACTATTCTCATGATAGTGAGTTCTCACAAGATCTGATGCTTTTATAAGGTGCTCTTCTGCCTTTGCTCACACTTCTCTGTCCTGCCGCCATGTGAAGAAGGTCCTTGCTTCCCCTTTGCCTTCTGCCATGATTGTAAGTTTCCTGAAGCCTCCCTAGTCATGTGGACCTGTAAGTCAATTTGTAAACCTCTTTTCTTTATAAATTACCCAGTCTCAGGCAGCTCTTTATAGCAGTGTGAGAACAGACTAATAGAGCTGGGGTTGGTCAGGAGTGAATCAGATTTTGGATATTTTGAATGATTAACCATCAGGATTTGCTGACAGACTGGAGACCAGGTATAAAGGAGGAGGATGTGGGCCTGAGCAGGGAGGATGCAGGCAAGGAGCAGGTTCCTGGGAACATTGAGAGCTTTGTTTGAACATTTCGTATTTAAGAATATTGATTATTCTCTGTATTCTCCCTCACAATAACCCCGAGAGGTGGGTATGCTCTCCTTTTACAATAAGAGGACCCTGAAGCTCATGGAGCTTGGTTAATTGCCCAAAGTCACACAATCTTTAAAAGACAGAAAGGGACTTAAATCCAGACATGTCTAACTACTAACCCCCTCCTCCTTGATATACTTTGAAGTGATTTTGTATTGTTTAGAAGTCTCCAGTATGAAGTAATAGTACTGTGTTTTATACCCTGCAGAGGTTAATTCAGTAGACTGTTTTTTCATGAAATGCAGTTCTGCTAAATACTAACACTTCAAAACAGAGACAATTGTTTCTTTTGCATTTTATAAGAGGATAGAACACAAACATGAACCTTAGGAAGTATTTTGCATACAGTAGTAAAACAAATTACGTGGAATATCAGGGCTATGATTTGAATCTGTGTCTCCCTCCAAAATTCATACATTGGAACTTAAATACTATTGTGTGATGATGAAACTAAAAGATGGGATCTTTAGGAGGCGATCTTTAGGACTAGTGACTTTATAAAAGGGCCGGAGGGAACTAGATAGGCTTTTTTTTTTTTTTTTTTTTTTTTTTTTTTTTTTTGCTGTCTACCACATAGGGACACAGTATTCAAGGTGCTCTCTTAGAAGCAGAGACCAGGACCTCACTAGACACTGAATCTGCTGGTGCCTTGATGTTGGACTTTGCAGCCTCCAGAACTGTGAGAAATAAATTTATATTATTATTTTTTTTTTGAGACGGAGTCTCGCTCTGTCGCCCGGGCTGGAGTGCAGTGGCCGGATCTCGGCTCACTGAAGCTCCGCCTCCCGGGTTTACGCCATTCTCCTGCCTCAGCCTCCCGAGTAGCTGGGACTACAGGCGTCCACCAACTCGCCCGGCTAGTTTTTTGTATTTTTTAGTAGAGACGGGGTTTCACCGTATTAGCCGGGATGGTCTCGATCTCCTGACTTCGTGATCCGCCCGTCTCGGCCTCCTAAAGTGCTGGGATTACAGGCTTGAGCCACCGCGCCCGGCCAAATTTATATTATTTATAAATTACCCAGTCTGTGCTTTTTTATTATAGAATCATGAACAGACTAACATAATCAGTGGTTAGTTGGATTTTAAGTGAATTCTAAGTTGCTATTTCTCCATCTGTCCTGTTTGTACCTAGTCCTACCAGTTATATGGCAAATCAATGGTCTGTGGTTAGTTTTGTTTGGAAATACACCCCAAGTCCCTCTGTTAGGGATCTACAATACAGACCGCTTCTCCCTTCTCCCCTCCAGCACCTCCAAAATGTGTATTAAGCATCTCACAGGTACAGGTGGTGCTAAACCATTTTTCTATCTCAAATGTATTTCTATAGGTCTGCTGTGGTCATGACTATGTCCAGATATTACTTCATTCTGTATGTTTTTTTTTTTTTTTTTAATAGACACATCCTTAGAGCTTAGGTATGATGCTAGCAGGCCATTTTGCTCCTCTGTCATTTTTCTGCCGAACCCTTCTGAATTTTTAGCTGTGCCACCACCAGACCACTGAGTGATTAACGGGAATGGATTTTTCTTGAAATAGATCCTGAGACCTTTTGCATCTAAAAGCAGGTTCCCTATCTCTTTCAGCTATATAATTGTGTGTTTAAACAGTGGGACTCAACAAGGTAATTGCAGTCATGGAGTTCTTAGCAGAGTGAGCCATCGAGCCAGCAGCGGGGAGCTGTGTGCCATGATTGATTCCATGGGGGCTTGGGAAGTTTGAGGTGATATGAGCCGAACTGCTCTGAAGAGCTGCCCACAGGTATTTCTGCTGTTATACCTTGTATAGTTTTGTGATGACTTAACCTAATATAAAAGATCACACTGTCATTTCTCTTTGAGAATAATCAGTGCCAAGGGAGGTTTCTTAGGAGGTCTTTGGCAGTTTCTTCTTGATGAGTTTTTGACAGAGCCAAGTTCATGAGTGTGTGACCTGTGGAAATGCACAGGGTTCTAGACTCAGAAAGGTCCTGCCTGTGTTTTGTGTTTGGTTTAAAGATAGCCGTCAGAGTCTGAATTTTTTTTTGAGACAGGGTCTTGCTCTGTCACCCAGGCTGGAGTGCAGTGGTGTGATCACCGGGGTCTCCATCGTGAGGCCCTGTCTCTACAAAAACAAACAAACAAAAAAATTAGCTGGGCATGGTGGTGCACACCTGTAGTCCCAGTAAGTCAGGAGTCTGAGGTGGGAGGATTGCTTGAGCCTGGGAGGTTGAGGCTACAGTGAACGGCACTCCAGCCTGAGTGACATAGCAGGACCCTATCTCAAAAAAAAAAAAAAGAAAAAAAGAATTTCAAGACAGTGGTAGCAGAGTTTTAATGCAAACACAGAGCCTTTATATGCTACAGCTCAGGTTGGAGCACCTATCCGTTAATTAGCACTTTTGCCCAAAAGGGGGCTATGCAGATCTCAGGCCCCTCTCAGAATCTATGTTGTAGTTGGAAACAAGGGCTAATCATCTGTATGTAAAACAAGCTTTCAGGCAAGATGCAAAATGCTTCTTGGTTAGCATCATTGCTGAGGTGAAGGTTAACTATGCATGTGCACTTATCATTCAACAAATGTTTATTGAGCATCTACCATGTGCTGGGCACTGTGCTAGGAGCTGGGATGGACCCTATCTTGGATTCCTTGTGAAGCAGACACCATGACAAAGATTTGAGTGCAAGTGATTTATTGGAAAGATGATTGCAGGAAATACTGGTAGAAGAGTAGGAAAGTGAGACAGAGACATGAAGGAAGCCAATAAATGGTTTGTGTTCACAGAGTTAAACTACAACTGTGTGCAACTAGGGCCCAATCCACTGAGGACCAGTGTAGAACATGCCTCAGAATTTTCCTGTAGAAGGACACAGGTTGGTTCCTTTCCCGCTAACTCTGATCCGTCTGGTTGAGAGCTG
The DNA here is from genome assembly GCF_007565055.1 of Rhinopithecus roxellana. Classification (NCBI taxonomy): domain Eukaryota; kingdom Metazoa; phylum Chordata; class Mammalia; order Primates; family Cercopithecidae; genus Rhinopithecus; species Rhinopithecus roxellana. Next base: position 94,341,508 of record NC_044561.1, on the reverse strand, counting down.
CCCAGGGTCATTTCCAGCCTGCCCCCTGTGCCAAAATGAACACAACTCCTCAGCTAGAGAAAGCTCTTAGGCAAAGAATCACGGCATTTGTACTAGAAAGCTGTACGTGAATATTAGATTAGCGGGTGCTAAGTGTGAGGGGATGAAGAGTGACAAGTTGGGGCCACCATTTTGAATAGGTTGGTAGGACAGGGCTTTCTCAAGAGGTGACTCTTGAAAAAAGACCTATGTCTTTTTGAAATTTTACTGTTTCAAGAATGGAAGATATGCATCAAGAAAAATAGGATTCTTAAGTCATACTGTGTGTTAACAGACAAATAATGAACATATGTTTTGATCTTTGGGAATGTTTATATTATTGAAAACGTTGTAACTTTTAGAGAGTATTTGGCTATTTGGTCGCTGATTTTCTTGACAATCTCTTTTTGAATACTGTGGCATCATTTCATCTATATTCTAGCTTTTCTCAGTGTTAGACCATTAGACCTAATGATCAGAATATTACAGTTTTCAAAACCAATGTTACTATCTTTTTTAAAGTATGGGATATAGTATCTTTAAGCATGAACTGCTTTTATAAAAAAATTGGAAGCTATCACTCTTTTTTTTTTTTTTTTTTTTTTTTTTTTGAGACAGAGTCTTGCTCTGTCTCCCAGGCTGGAGTGCAGTGGCCGGATCTCAGCTCACTGCAAGCTCCGCCTCCCAGGTTCACACCATTCTCCTGCCTCAGCCTCCCGAGTAGCTGGGACTACAGGCGCCCGCCACCTCGCCCGGCTAGTTTTTTGTATTTTTTAGTAGAGACGGGGTTTCACCGTGTTAGCCAGGATGATCTCGATCTCCTGACCTCGTGATCCGCCCGTCTCGGCCTCCCAAAGTGCTGGGATTACAGGCTTGAGCCACCGCGCCCGGCGCTATCACTCTTTTTATACATGTTCATTGTGAACTTGGTGTTTCGTGTTTTTAAACAACTGAATGATTATAAGTAAAGAAATGACTGCCTTGAGTAGGATAGTGAAATAGTAGGAAGTAAAATATACATTTTCACATTAGAAGAAATATGATTCCCACTTTTTTGTTGGGACAACAATGTGAAGAGTGTTGTTTATAATAAAATGACTCCAAATTGACTCACTTTGTCTAATTAATATATAGGCCTTGCTGTTCAGATGTTTGTATTTTACAAATATATTTTCCAACACAAAAACACTGGAGGCTAAATTCAGGAAATTTTAGCTACATTTTTTTTTTTCCTGTAAAACAGTTTCACATAGCTTTAAAATCAACCTTTTTTTTATTTCCTTACTTTGACCCAAATGGATGCAGTTATATCATAAAATTGTATCTCTCATAAATCATTCTAATAATAGTTGCAGTGGTTATAAAAGGATAGTCCATAGGGCTTGCTAATTATGAGAAGACATTTGTGTGTTTGCTTGCTTTACAGTTACTTCATGCATTGTCCTAATGCTTCTTTGCAGAAATCTTTTAGTAGTTAGTACCTCTCTTTTTGTGCAGTAAGCAATGGGTCACAGACTGTAAACTTTTACTTTACTAAGTGAGGCAACGGCAAGATTTTAAGATCACATTAGGAAGTTTAGTTTTTTATCTGGAAACTATTTCATTTTTAGTCCAATTTTAGTCTAGAAAAATAGGGTTACAAACAAAGCCTAATAATTCATTGCTTAACAGAAGTTAAATGAAAAACTGCAGTTTGCATCAACTTCCTGGTTATTTACAAAATCATCCTGCATATTCTTTTTAGCTTTGTGTGGAACTGGGGCTTATCACACTTTAATGTGGATATGAATCACCTGGAGTCGGTGTTAAAATGTAGATTCTGCACATCCAACAAGCTTCCAGTTGATGCAGATGCCGCTGGTCTGTGGGCACCTTTAAGGAGCAAGGTTTCTGTGCTGGTTAATTTTATACGTCAACCCGACTCGGCAAAGGGTTGCTCAGATAGCTGGTAAAACATTACTTCTGGCTGTGTCTGTGTAATGATGTTTCTAGAAGAGATTAACATTTGAATCGGTAGACTGAGTAGAAAAGAGTGTCTTCACCAGTGCAGGCGGGTATCATCAGCAGTTCATTGAGGGGCTGAATAGAAGAAAAGCGCAGAAAGGGTGAATTCTTCTCTTTCTGCTTGAGCTTAGACATCCATCATCTCCTGCTCTGCCCTTGGACATCGGCGCTGCTGGTTCTTGGGCTTTTTGACTCAGACTGGGATCCCATCAATCCCCCTGACCCCCTATCTCAGGCTTTTGGACTCTTATTGAATTACACCACCAACTTTCCTGGCTCTCCAACAGATTGTGGGACTTCTTGGCCTCCCTAACTGCATGAGCCAATTCTGAGAATAAATCTCATTTTATTTATATCTCTATATCCTGCTGGTTCTGTTTCTCTAGAGAACCCTGACTAATACAGTCTCAGACAACTGGCTTCAGGATTCATCTTGCCTAACTGTGGGGGCAAAACCATGCCTGGGGAGGGGTTGAATGTTTTGAAAAACAAAGAGGTTTTGGAGATAAAGTTAGCTTGAAAATTTTTCTGATTCAGACAACCTTGCATCAGAAAAATTTTGATGAGCCTTGCTTAGGAGTGCAAAAAGCAGACGTTACAGTTTTAAGCAGAAAGGGGCTCTTGATGTTAAGTAAAGGACTGGTAGAGATTACAGAAGAATTTCAGGTACTGTAGTAATTACAGAGGCAGAACTCTTTTCTCCTTAGCAACAGTCTATGTGTGGGGAGCAGAAACTTGTTATAGCAGAGGTCCCTACAGAGAAATCTGTGTGTGCAGGCAGAGTCAAAAGCAATTGAAACAAGTTTGCACTAATGACTTTGGGGACCAGAGTGCCCTGACAATGGAATAGGAGGGCCATATTATCAGGGGTGACCTCTAATTTGCAATTAAAATGACTTCTGGGCATGTAAATGGACACCTGGGTGGGAGGATTGTGTAATGTGGGTGGCACTCAGTGAATTTCTTTGTCTTGGACTTTGATGAAGGAAAGTTATTCCCCTGCTCCTTGCAAGCTCAGTAGTGACAGATGGTTGTTGCCTCCTTGCTGGTTTCTGTCCCTAAAGGAATAAAGTAGGAATTGGTGTTCAGAATTCAGGCTATGGAAAGATACTGATGTTTGGGTGGACAATTTAGGTATAAGAGGACATTGGCTACTGTTATTCAACCAAGGCAAAGAAGGGTTGTGGAAAGTCATGAAGATTAGGGGTAGCCAAAACTATTCATGTGATCCTTGGGCAGGTTATCAACCTCTTCTGGCATCAGGTTAATTTGCTGTCATGAGGGTAATAAGGCCTGTCTTTGGTGGGTTGGAGGTTTTATTTATGAAGGGCCTAGCAGAATATTTAGTACAAAGGTTCTCAGTAAGTGGAGGTGTTATTTTAGAAATTTATCTTGAGGTGTAGTTCATGATTAGATTTCAAGATGAGAGCTAGAGTTCTGAATTGAATTTAGACCTGAATTTCTTCAGTACAGTATAGCGACAAAGCCCAAAGGGAATATAAGAGATGTAGGCAATGTAAGATGCAAGAAAGCAAGATGCTCAATGTAGTAAGAAAACTGGTAGATTAATATTTTCCACAAATGTGGCAAAATACAAATTTATTTACAGAGCTCTTGGCACATTAATGGGTTAAATGCCTGGGGCTGTAATGATTAGAGAAGAGTTAAATTTTTATAATAACCAGAACTTAGAGAATTATTAGATGCCTCCAGGTCAAAGACCATGTGGGCCTCTCCAGTTGTCTTTCTTGTGATCACCTGGTTGCAGCAGAGAGACTTTATTATTGTCAACCTACAACTCACTGCCTACCCATTAAGCAATTTCACAGATTCTGTCCTAGGGCCTGTGCTGTCCAATATGGGCACGGCTTGCTGCAATGTGGCTATTTTGCATTCACCATGTGGCCAGTTCAAATTGAAATGTGTCTGCAAGTATAAAATACACACCAGATTTCAAAGACTTAGCATGAAAAAATAATGTAAAATATCTCATTAATTTTTGTGTAATATATGGAATACATGTTGAAATAATATTTAGGATGTAGTGGATTAATGAAAAATATTATATTAAAAATTGATTTTACCTTGTCAAATGTGGCAACTAAAAAATTAAAGTTATGCATATAGTTCACATTTTATTTTTATCAGATATTGCTGCCTAGACCACCCTGGAACCTGTATAGGAATTTCCTGGAGAGGCTTAAATCAAACTCCCCTGTCACCAAACAGAAATAAAACAAAACCAGGCTGGGCGCAGTGGCGCATGCCTGTAATCCCAGAACTTTGGGAGGCTGAGGCTGGTGGATCACCTGACATCAGAAGTTTGAGACCAACCTGGCCAACATGGTGAAACCCCGTTTCTACTAAAATACAAAAATTAGCTGGGCATGGTGGCGTGCACCTGTAATCCCAGCTACTTGGGAGGCTGAGGCAGGAGAATTGCTGGAACCTGGGAAGCAGAGGTAGCAGTGAGCTGAGAATGCGCCATTGCACTCCAGCCTGGACAACAAGAGGAAAACTCCATCTCAAAAAAAAAAAAAAAAAAAAAAAAAAAAAAAAAAAAAAAAAAAAGAAAGAAAAAGAAAGAAAACAAAACCTTATGCTGAGTCAGGAGAACTTCTGAGCTGAGAACCATCATCATTTCTCAACAGAAGAACTCTGCATGAGCAAGTTAACAACTGAATTCCTGTGGTAAACATGTTAGTTCCCTCTAGATATAGTCTGAGAGATATAACTAAGGTTTTTGTATCATTTATACTTAGCTTTTTCTTAACTTCGTTCTAAGTCAGCATTTGCCAACTGTTTTCTAAAAAGCAATGTTTTATCTCAGAGGTGTCTGTCTCTAGAACAGGTTCCCCCCTCTCAAAACAAATACAATAAAATAACATTGAAACAAAAGAAAAATCACATAGTGTACTTTTGGTCAACGTTTATCTTGCTGTAAAAATAGAAGCAAGAGAAGAAGGTAGGTTTGATATTAAATGGTATTACAATTACTGGTTCTGTTTCTTTGTGGAATATGGGGAATCAACAAAGTAAATTTATTCTTTCTGATCCTAAGTTGTCAGGGAGTTATTGAAAGGGAATTTCAGTCCTATTTCTGCAGCAGAACTAATGTAAGAAAAGAATGGTAAATTAAATAAGGTCAAGATGATTTAGCTAGCTGCTTCAGTCTCCTGAATGATCTCTTGTAAGATGCGAATAAATGTAGGGCTTTGTGCTATTAAATAGAGTTATGGTTTTTATCTTGGAATGGATACTATGATGTGGCTGAGTAGTCATATTAATAGGATATTTCTGGTCACTCACTTGTCCTTAGATTATCTCAGTTCCAGAGAAGGGAATCATTAAGATTGTACCCTACTCTTGAGGAATAGAGGAGACAGTGTGTCAACAAATTGGAATAGAAGAATGAGCAATGAATTCTTTCACCAGCATATCACTGTCTTCTCAAATTTTGATTTACCATTGTTTTCTCTTTCTTAAAGGCCATCTATGAAAATAGTAGAGGGCTATTTTGACTTTCATTTAATCTTCGCTGTATGTTCAGTGTTGAGAGGGATATCACATGGCTTGTGATTTCATGGGAGAGTTTTAGGATTTCAGAAGTGCTTAGATAAGGTAGGTCTATACTCATGTGGTGTGAGGAGCAAGAAGATAATATTGCAAATGGACTCTTAATAAGTGTTAATAAATGTTGAAGTACTTTTAAAAGAAATTCCAAACTAGTCTCTAGTCTTTTTTGTGTGTTCATTTCTTTAGAAGCTATAGGCTTCAAAGCTCTGGATTGTAACACTAAACTAGAATCACAACTAGGGAAGTACATTAGGTTTGCCTTGGGAAAGAAGGATATGAAAATGGAGGTGTGTTTTTCTTCCCAACAGTGGTGGAAAGTTTCATTTATTCATTCAATAAGCATTTATTAAACAGTGTAGAAACCCCATGTAAGATAACTTTGAGAATAAACCTAAAGGACGGTACTTTTGAGTATTTGCCCAAGTTGGCTTTTTCAGTGTTCCCATCACGGATGGAATCCTGAGAACCCTGTTAGCCTAGCACTGTGTCTTTCACTCTTGAATCTCAGATGGTGGGATCACTGAAATCTAGGGGAAGTTGTTCCGGTACCGCTTAAAATTCCAATCTCTCTGGTTCTTCAAAATTGTCCTGAATTTCTTTAAAAGCATTATTCTTAGTCTTGAAACACTAGGTTATATTCATAACAAATGGTTTTGATCTTCACAGCATCCTTAATTTCCTGAGAGAAATGATCAAAAATTGGTATTTTACATGCCAGGTCTCCCAGATTTTTATTATTTCAGACAATTGTTACAGCATGCAAAACTTTTAAAATTACAGTGTACTTATTTTGAGTCTTATCTCTTCCTGCATGTTGATTCGTGCTCTCCACTGCATTAATCTTCATCTATTTACATTTCAATCAACCTGCTTATCTGTTGTTAATCCATCTTCTGGCTGATTCCTGTCAATCTCAGCCTACAATAGCTCATCGGGAATATATTACATAAAAGTCATCAAGGGCAGGGAGAGAGAATGGTATTCTGATTTTGATCTTTATTCAGAATTCTCAGTGACTTTCCCTTGGTGATAGCAGCAGATGTTCCCAAAGTTAGTTATTGAAAATGACAGTCTCAGTTTCCCATTTTTCACTCTTGACTCTCAAAAATGGATACCAGCTACTTAGTATGTCACTGTGTTTTAGCTTCTTAAAGATTCATGTTAAAACTATTCATTGTTTTTCAGACTAAGTGATTGTAGTTTCTTTAACTTTTTCAGTGCTGGGTTTGAAATCATTTCCCTTTCTTACACGTCTGAATGCAGTCCGTCAGCCAATGCTGTTGTCTCTATTTTCAAAATGTGTGCTGAATCCAACAGCATTTACCAATGTTAACTGTTACCGCCTTTGACCACACCACTGTCATCACTCATTTGGACTCTTGCAGTAGCCTGTTAACTGGTTTCTGTGCTTTATTCTTGCCCTGCTGTAGTCAGTTCTCCAAAAGACAAAGTGTTCCTTTAAAACTGAGGTCAGACCAGGCAACTACTGCTCAGAATGTTCTGATTGCTTCCCATTTAATTGAAAATCAGATCCAATCATTGTCTTTTTATATGATCTGACTCTCTTTTACCTTTCTGATTTCATCTCCTTCTGGTGTCCTCCTCGTTCACTTGCTGTGTTCCAGCTACATTGGTCTCTCCACCCTTGCAGAATACAGCATTCCCCTCAAGGGCTTTGCATCTGCTGGTCCCACTCCCTGTATTCCTCTTCCTCTCAGTCTCTTGAGGCTGACTCACTCACTTCTCTCAGGTCTTTGCTCGTAAGTCACTTCATGAGTGACATGCTTGCCAAGGCCAGTTATCTCAAGTGGTAACCACTACCCCTCCCCTCCTCCCAGCTTGCTAGGAATGCAATAAATATTTGTTGAATGAGTAAAATAACTATTTTTCATGGAAAGACATTTAATTTCCTGTTCCATCTATGGGAATAGATAAGGAATGCATAAAATGATCCTCAGCAGCAGAAGGTAGGTAAACATGACAACAAAGTGGGAAGAAATCAGACATGCTAAAAATTCCAAATCATATATTTAGTTTTCTTAAAGTACAAGCAGTAACAGAATAAAAAGTCAATGAGTTGTTTAAAAATGGAAATCTTCCTTGGAATAGCTAATATTTATAATCAGATCATTGTTATGCAATTATGTAATGTTACTGGTATAATTTTGTGTTTTCTAAAATATTAGATGCTCCTCTCTTCGTGATTAAATGTAAACTATAAATATGCTTGATGAACTGCCTTTTGTAATAAAATGTGCCTGTGTGTATAGTACTGTATATATGTAATTGCATATGCATGTGTTTGAATTATCAATAAGGTATGTTTTTTTACTCATAAAAGTTATGTGGTATTAGAGTTATTTCCTATTGCTAAATGGGAATCTATTGTGATGATTATTATTGGTGTAATATTAATATTTGTAGGTATTAGGTACATATATGCAACCTTGTAGAGGGAGTATTTCTTCTGAAACCAGATCTTTTGCATGTTATAACTGTGTAGATTTACTTAACTGTCTGGGCTTCTTGCCTTGTTTTCAAAAAGGACATAATAATACATTACTTATTTAAAGGTAGAAAGGTAGAAATACATGGTACTCTAATATTTGACAGATCACAAAGAGTCATCATTTTAAAATCACAATGAGATATTATCACACAACTACGAGCATGGCTAAAATAAGAAAGAAAAAAAAAACTAGATGGTACCAAGTGGGTGAAAATGCAGAGCATCTGGGATTCCCATGCATTGCTGGGAATGCAAAATGATGCCACCACTTTGAAAGACAGTTGAACAGTTTCTTATAGTGTTAAACATATAATACATATAACCCAGCCATGCCACTTGTGGTTATTTACCTAAGTGATGGAAACTTATGCGTAAACCAAAATCTGTATGCTAGTGTTTATGGTAGTTTTATGTAGAGTCATCAGAAACTGGAGACAATCCAGATATCTCTTAACTAGAGAATAAAAAAAAAATCTCTGGTACATCCATACAATAAAATACTGCTCATCAGTAAAAAGGAACAAATTATTGATGCATGCACCAACACAGATGAATCCCAAAATGCGTTACACTACATGAAAGAAGCTGGAGTCAGACTTGGCAGGCTACATACTATATGCTTCCATGCAGTAAAGGCAACATTATAGGAACAGAACACAGATCAGTGGTTGCGTGGGAGTGGGAAGAGAGACTGACTGTCAAAGGTGCCTCATGAGGGAGTTTTGAGGCAATAGAATTGTTCTATGTCTTGACTGTGTGGTGGTTACATGACTGTATGCATTTGCCAAACTCACAGCATTGCACATCAGAGAGTCTATTTTATTGCATGTGAATTAAAAATAAAAATAAATAATCATCTTGCTTATTAAAACCAGTTATACATCTGATGCCAGGCATTGATGAGTCCTAAATGTCCTAGGTGGGTGATCACATCTGCTCTTAGTTCCCCAGTTTATTTTACTTTAGTTGCGGTGGTTTCCTAGAGTGGCTTTGTCATGCTTCAGATATTATTCATAGCATGATGAACTTTGGCTCTGATGTCAGAGGTAGCAATGGTGGAAAGCCTTCCCACATTCTCCCAGAAGCAATTTCATATCCTTAGAGGGACCTTGCCAGCTGACTGATCTAGCTCAGTGGTAGTGGTGCTGACCAAGGCTGGGATCTTGTCCTGCAACTTTGAATTTATAGATATATCAGCTGCTTTAGTTCCTTTATAAAAACCAAATAGAAATGAATAGGAAACAGAATCAGAGCAGGCTGTTTTTCAAACAAATTACTCCAGGCTATGGATTTGGAGCCCTTGTTTTCGATGTGGTAACTGTCTCAGGGCTCTGACATCAGCAGCTGTGTTCTGGGTTGTGAAAAGTTTGCAGACTCCAGCTCCATCAAAAACAAAACCAAAAACAAACAAACAAACAAACAAACAAAAAAAAGCAAGTAACTGCTATACCACACTGTGTTGTGCCCCAGTGGGCCAGCATATGAGGTAATGTCTCATGGAATAGATGGTTGACCGGTTGTCTTTGGTTAAAAAAAAAAAAAAAATCTGACAAATATAAATACTAATCTAAACTTATATAATTTATAACTAGAGAACTTTAGGCATTGGGAGGTTCTTGTAAGCTGTACTTACTCTTTTTCTGTTCTCACTTACTGGCTAGTAGATACATTTTATGTTTGTTGAGAATGTGACTAATGTAAAGGTTCTTGAGGTCATGAATCTCTTGTAAAATCAGCCTGTTTGCAGTTTTCTAGACTATTTTGGATCCTCTGCTTTAGGTATATCATCCTGCTTTATACAGCTGCCTTAAGAGTGCTATAAACCTAGACTGAACAGGAAATCAGCTTCCTACCAGCAGATTAGAAGCGACTTACAGTAAATTAAAATGAGATATTTTTCTCTCTGGCATTATTCTAGAGCAACAGCTCTTGAGTTTCCTACGCTATTATTCTTAGTTTAATTTGCGCAGATCATTTTGTCTATATGCATAGTTATGTCAGTGCAGAAATAAAGGAGTGGGAGAGGACTGTAATTGAATCCTCACTCCAGGTTTCAGGAATGTGATAGGCACTTTTCGTGTATTATTCCATTTAACTTCACAACAGTGAGTTAGGTAGATAATTTTGCTGCTTTATAAACAAGGAAACTAGGTCCAGGAGAGGTTAATTGACTTTTATTCTCAAAGATAGGTCTCTCTCACTCCCAAAACCGCTCTATATTCTGAAGGCTCCGTTTGGGAAAAGTGGTTTTTTTTTTTCATCTTTTTGTCGCTGCAGTGGGGAATGGAGATTGCACTGGTCTTTTGAGATTGAGCCCTAGAACTTCCTCTTAGACCTGGTCTGAGAACCAGGTCTGTTCCCTGTTTTACTTTTCACAGTCCCAAGAGATTTGGCCTAATTTTGTGTATTTCTTAAAATCTGCCATTACACATGTTTGATCACTTCGTTCTTTCTCCCCCATGACTGCCTTTAGAGGAAAATTGAGTCTCACAGTTGCATGGCTCTGAACAGCAAACCCATAAGGCTTTCTTATTCTAATAATTCTACTTCTAATCACCACAGGGAAATAAGAAAGCAAAGAGAAGAAAAAAAATTAAAAAGATTCAAAATAGTTAAAATATTAGCCGTTGAACCCAGTTTATATAGTTCCTGAGACTTAGTTGTTATTTCTTAAAAGATACTAAAAGTCTTGTTTTTCATAGAGATTACTTTCATTTATCATTGGAACTGTAGTTCAAAGCAGATTCAAGTTGGTACCACTTGTGAAATTTTCCAGTCACTATCCAAGCTCTAAGATTTTTCTTTTGAGACCAAGTCTTGCTCTGTCACCCAAGCTGGAGTGCAGTGGTGCAATCTTGGCTCACTGCAAACCTCCGCCTCCTGGGTTCAAGAGATTCTCCTGTCTCAGCCTCTTGAGTAGCTAGGATTACAGGTGTGCACCGCCATGCCTGGCTTTTTTTTTTTTTTTTTTTTTTTTTTTGTATTTTTAGTGGAGACGGGGTTTCGCCATGTTGGTCAGGCTGGTCTTGAACTCCTGACCTCAGGTGATCCGCCTGCCTTGGCCTCCCAAAGTGCTGGGATTACAGGCATGAGCCACAGTGCCCAGCTGCTCTGAGACTTTCATTATGAAACAGTGATGTAAGAAATGTCTAAGAAGTAACGCTATATGTCATATTAAAAAGACTGCCATTGGATGGGATTGGGGAATGTATATTAGGCTTAAAGAACTTTTGCCGCCCGACAATGAAAGCCACAGCTACGTGTGATCATTGAACATTTGAAATGTGGGTAATTTGAATTGAGATGTGTTGTAGCAAACTACATGTTGGATTCCAAAGACTTAGAATGGAAAAAAAAAGAATTTAAAATAACAATAATTTTTATATCGATTACATGTACATTGATTATATTTTAAAATTCTGTGTATAGTGAGTTAAATAAAATACAGATAGTCCTCGACTTATGTTGGTTCTACTTATAATTTTTTCTCTTAACAATGGTGCAAAAGTGGTAACACATCCTTTAGAAATCATACTTCAAATTTTTGTATTTTCCCAGGCTAGCATATGTAATGAGATTCTCTTGCAATGCTGGGCAGTGGCAGTGAGCCACAGCTCCCAGTCAGCTGTGTGACTGTGAGGGGAAACAACCATGAGATATTCAATGCTTAACTACAAAATAGGCTTTGTGTTAGATGACTTTGCTCCACTGTAGGCTAATGTAAGCATTCGCAGCACATTTAAGGTAGGCTGGGCCAAGCTATGGTGTTTGGCATGTTAGGTGTGTTAAATGTATTTTTGACTTGCCATATTTTCAACTTAGGATGGGTTTTTCAGGATGTAAGCTTATTCTAAATCTAGGAGCATCTATATATTATTAAAATTAAGTTCACCTTTTTAATTTTTAAATTTGAGGTAATTACAGAGTCATATGCACTTGTAAAATATAATACAGAGAAATCTCATATATCCTTTACCTAGTTTTCCTCACTGGTAATATTTTACAAAACAACAGTACAATGGCAGAACCATGCAGTTGACATTGATGTAATCCACTGACCTTATTAAGATTTTACCAGTTTCACATGCACTCATTTGTGTGTGTGTGTGTGTTTAGTTCTATGCATGTGTGTGTTTAGTTCTATGCAATTTAATCACCTTTGTAAATTCGTTATGACACGACCATAGTCAGGAATAGAATTCCATCCCAAGGATCTCTGTGCCACAGCCATCTCACTTCCTCCTCTCCTCTCTAACCTTTGGGAATCATTGATCTGTTCTTTATCTATATAATTTTGTCATTTCAAGAGTGTTATAGAAATGGAATCACATAGTATGTAACTTTTGAAATGAGATGTTGTCACTCAGCAAAATTCCCTTGAGATTCATTCAAGTTGTGTTATCAATAGTTATTTCCGTTCTATTGTTGAGTAGTATTTCGTGTTTCTTTTAACCTTTGTAACGATGACACTAGAAAGTTGAAAATTACATATGTAATTTGCATTTCTGGCTTTCATTGTGTTTCTATTGGACAGCATTGGTTTAAGAGAATGTTTGCTAGAAGTAATTAAAAAGCATATTTCTGTTAAGATTTTCATGGAACTTTAGGTATTCCTGTGTTAAATGGTGTATTTTGTTCTGCTAACTTTAAATTTGGAAATGAGAAAGGGAGCAGTGGCTTTAAAAAAAATCATTTCAAGAGAGTAAAATTATCTCAGTGTCCCTCCCACATCCCTCCTCCTGCCTTTTTTTTTTTTTTTTTTTTTCCGGTCAGTTTTTCAGTAAGAAACCCTTTGTATTTCTATCCACAAAAGAAACTTTTCATCAGGTTAGGCAGCAGAGGGGTATCTTGCAACCACTCCCATGGCATTCAGCACACTGGTTTGAAACTAAATGGCTCATATTTATCTGATATTTTCCCCCTTGGGAGCTCCAGAAACTTTTCTCTTTTTCAACTTAAGCTTCAAAAAGAAACCAGCTCAGTTAGCTTATGATGGAGGGAAGAAACAGGACACAGGGACACTTCAGAGCAGATTAGAGCGGAGGTAAAGGAGAATACCATTTTCAATTAAAATTGCCTGGGGAAATTAGGTAGGCAGAGAATAATTACCTGGGTTGGCACACATCCAAGTTTCTGAAACTAAGACCCTGCTTGGATGTTCTGAGGGATCATTGACAACCACAAGTGGCCAAGGACCTTGAAGTTTATGTCTCATCTCAAATGTATTAGAGAGTTCTGGGTACAATGTATGGTTATTTTAAGTCAAATTATATAGCATGAGATGTTCTAACAAAACCCTATAAAAACCAATACCCTTGGGAGGCTGAGGCAGGAGTTCGAGACCAGCCTGGCCATTATGGTGAAACCCCATCTCTACTAAAAATACAAAAATTAACCTGGCAGTGGTGGTGGGTGCCTGTAGTCCCAGCTACTTGGGAGGCTGAGGCAGGAGAATCACTTGAACCTGGGAGGGGGAGGTTACAGTGAACCAAGATCGTACCACTGCGCTCCAGCCTAAGAGAAAAAGTGAGACTCCGTCTTAAAAAAACAAAACAAAACAAAACCCAAAAAACCAATACCCAAAACAAGCGATACCACAAAGCATCAGATTAAAGGAGATTTCTGTGACAAAATATACATTTCTGTGATCTCAGCTATGCGACCAACAGGACACTGGGGCTGAGATTGAACTGTAGGAGAACATGAAGAGGACTGATTAAAGTACAGTTTTAGTCTCCTACCTCCTTAGGCAACAGGCCCGAGTACATTAACAGTCCTTGGATAGCGTCTTGCAAGTACCAAGAAACATCACTGAGTAAATGTCCTAACGCAAGGACTTGCCCAACCTAGTCATGCAAATGAACCATTGAAAGCAAATCTGCCTTGAATGCAAATGTCAAGATTTAATATTGTACTCCCCACCCCAGCTCTACCTCCAGTGACCTATTACTATTATACAATTGCTAAGCATGGTTTCTCAGGGTCTGTCCTGCCTATGGCTGGCGGCGTGTGGTGCTGTGCTGCCATTGCTATGGGGGGATGGATTCAGGTTATTGAACTATAGATTTTTTCTTTCTCATTACCTAGAGGAGGGCCCACCATCTTCTCCACAATGGGAAAGGGATCCAGTCATGTTTCTTACTTGCTTCTAGTGTTAGGTTTTGCTGTGTTTTCATTGTTTCATAATCTCTCAATTTCAAAATGGTGTGTAGTGGAAGAGGATTTAGAAGGAAGAAAAGAGAGAAAAAGGAATCAATTATATTTTTTCTCTTTCCTCTTTCAAAATAAAATACAGGGGTAGAGGAATACTTGTATTATTTTCTTTTTTAAAGAGATTTTCATAGACTTGCTGAACAAGGCAGCTGCTGGTCTATAGGGTATTTTAATCCAAATTACAGAAATGTACCCCTTTGCAGGGCTGCAGGCCACACTCACCTCTTGGCCATGGACATGAGCTGTATCTAGCTGAGTGCAATGCATGTGTGCTTGGCCACCATCTTCTGCTGTATCATAGATGCAGAAATAGCCCCTATTTTATACTGTGGAAGCACAGATGGATGCGTAGACAGTTGCCTTAAGAGGACGGGTTCCAGGGCCAGTGTGTCAGGGGTGAATTCCTGCTCCTTTGCTTACCTGTCATATGACTCTGGATGAGTGAGATGACTACTCTGTGCCTCAGTCTGCTCATCTATAAACCATTTCTATTTCATAGAGTTTGACGAGACATAATGAGTTAATATACATAAAACACTGAGAGTGGTACCTGGACATGGTGATTTCTCATTGATTGGTAGTTATTACTATTTGCTTCTGACAGTTTTGCTCTCTAATCGAACATGTTTTTGAAGGGAGATTTCTTAAGGATTCTGATTTTTTTTAAGTCTTATCTAATAAGCCATGTACTAGTGGATATGTTAAGCAGGATTTTAATTATATTTAAACTTTTACTCTTTTTTTGAGACAGGGTCTTGCTCTGTTGCCTAGGCTGGAGTGCAGTGGTACGATCTCAGCTCACTGCAGCCTTGACTTCCCCGGTTCAAGTAATCTTCCCACCTCAGCCTCCTAAGTAGCTGGGACTATAGGCATGTGCCACCATTTCTGGCTAATTTTCTGTATTTTGTGTAGAGATGGAGTCTCACTGTGTTGACCAGGCTGGTCTCTAACTCCTGGGCTTAAGCAGTCTTCCTACTTTGGCATTCCAAAGTGTGGGGATTACAGGCGTGAACCACCACACTTGGCCTGCTTTTACTTTAAATATTAGTGTGGTTATGTATATGCTGCCTCTGTGTAACTTCCCAATAACCAAGTCAGTTGAATGAAAGAGAAGTTTAAATTGGTTGACACCATGTACAAAATATAACCTAATTTAATTACAACATTTTGGCCCATGTTATTAATTGGATACTCTGTCCTAAAAAAAAAAAACAAAACAAACAAAACCCAAATTTTTGGCCCTTCTAGGTACTGAGTATGTGTTTGCTGCTTCTTTTAAAGAGTGTCACTTTTCTAGACATCTAGTTTCATAAGGTTTAGTTTAAGGTAAAGAAGAGAAACATCTCTTATAGATATAGAACTTGGTAGAGTACAGATATTCTTTGCGTTAGATATGGAATCCCAAGAACATTTGGGACAATTGTTAAAAATGTACTGACTGGTTTTATTTAGCCTCTCTGCTGGTCAGTTAACTTTTCTTGTGACATAGGTGCAGATTCAAGCCTGAGTTACATAGATGACAAATGCATGCTAAGTTAGGTGTAACAGGCAGAATTCTAAGGTGTCTGCCCAAGACTCCTGCCCCTTGGTTTACACTTCCTGTTTGATCCCTAGGAATGTGACTATGATGGGATGTCATTCCTGTGATTAGGGTATGTTGCATGGCACAGTTTACTTTAAGAATAAAAGTTTGTCCTCGGTGGACCCTAAAAGGGGTTGGAGAGACAGATTCAGAGAGAAAGATTCCATCAGGGGAGATTCTCAATGACCAGCTTTGAAGATGTTGGGGCCCATGTGACAAGGAATGTGGATGGCATCTAGGAGCTCAGAGTGGCCCCCACAGCCTGAGTGAACTTGTAAGCAGATTATTTCTCTGAGCCTCCAGAAAGGATGAAGCCTAGCCAACACCTTGATTTTAGCCTTGTAAGATGCTGAACAGAAAACCCAGCAACTATGTCTGCACTCCTGACCGACAGAGCTATGAGCTAATGAATGTGTGTTGCTTCAAGTCACTACATTTGTGGCAATTTGTTACGCAGCTGTAGAACACTAAGACATGAAGGAAACCAGGCAAAAGAATGTAGGCTAACAATTGCAAATCCATTACCATTATTTAGAGAAAAAGAACACCTATAAAAAACTTGTAATGAACCCCTCTAAAGAGCCCTGTTTTGCGTTGTAGAGCCAGTTACCCACAGTAAATGACAGACAGAGGAGCTGTAAGTTTGCCAGGAAGAGTTTAGATGCTTTCTCAAACTGGCAGTTTTAGACACAGGGAGGGGCAAATGAATGGATAAAATAGCTCTTTTTCTTGGTGTTTACTGCATGACGGCAAAGAAAAAATACAGAACAGGAAGTTGGAATCCCCTCCCTTCCATGCTTATACATGTTGCTGATGAGGGCTTTCATTTAGGGATCACTCACTTGGGTCGGTGAGAGGAGAGCATAGGTGATGGAGTTGGCTGGGTGGAAGTGCTCTGGAGGGTGGGGGCTGTGGGGACCTGAAAACCCAAGCTTTCTCTGAGGGGACTGATGCCTCTCAGCTGTGGCTGAGCTGTCTGCAGCATTCTGTTGCCAAATCATCCAAATTTCTAAGAGAAGCTAGCAGTCTGGATATTTATGTGTAATCTCTCATTTTTTAATATGAATAACCAGCTAAAACTTTAAAAGATCACCATGGATTCATATAAATATACATGTGGCCAGATCAGGCCTATGGACAGCCTCTCTGTGAATGCAGCCTAGAGAATTAGTATATGGGGGCAGTTCCAGAGACTGAGAGAATTGGAGGGTGTGAGTGCCATGGGTTCTAGGAGTTTTGTCTGTTTTTTTCACTGCCATATACTCAAACTGAGAACAGCATCTAGCACACAGTAGGTGCTCAATAAATATTGTAGCGTGAACCTCAGGAAACATAAACATATTAATACCTTACATGAATATATAAAATATGATTGCATTGGCAAAACTTGTTTCTAAGATTTGGTTACTTTTAATGTCTAGGCATGGTATGATTTGGGCTAACACAGTGTCCTTTTGGCCCCCTCACTTTCTTTTCTTAACCTGTGATTCATTTGAGGGCTTTTATGGAAGTCATTAGCTATGGCGGAACAAAGGCATTGATCCCTTTTGTGTTGCTTGGGTGCCTTGCTCCTCTCATCTCATCTCACTCTGACCCTGACTTCTGAGATGAGTCCTAACACCACCTGCCTTTTACAGACAGGAGTTGGTTTCAGAAAGGTGAAGACAGTTGCTTGAAACTGCACAGCTGGTGAATGCTGTTGCTCAGCTCTTCTGACTGCCAGGTCTTTGCCCTTCACCTCTGTGCTTGATACTCAGCATGCACTGGAACCAGTCATGTCAGCATCACCTGAGAGCCAGAGCTTCCCACATGCTGAATCTCAGGCCCTCCCTCAGACCTACAGTCAAACAGAATGTGCATTTTAACCAGATATATTGGTGATTTGTATGTTAAAGTTTGAGAAGCATTGTCCTACCCCACTGGGTTCTAAACTTGGGTTATTCCTGAATCACTGTTATGGATTTGGCCAAACCTGTGTTTTACCTGAACTTACGACTCATCTTTTCCACTTAAATATATTTGCTTAAAAAGAAAATACAACTGTGATAAATAATGATGGTAATGTGGTAACATTACTATTATAAGTAGCTGTAAATAATTATAGTTATGTACCCAATAGAAGTTATGTACCCATTCAATAGAAGAATGATTCCATTTTCTATAAATAAAGGTAAGTGCTAATGTCCATGCACTCTACGTTACCTCTCCATGTACCATTGTAAAATATCTGTATTTTAAGATGGTACATGGAAACTGTACCATTAATAATAAAGTGTAATAAACCGTGAAATATCTTTTCATGGACCATTAGTGGGAGTGTGTTCCACTTTGGGAAATAATGCTGTGGTCGATTGTAAAAATGTCCACAAGGTCTTTCCCACCGTACGTTCATGCCTTTGCAATGCGCAGTGCCCCATCAAGAGGTGGGACCATTTCTCTGTGTTTTGAATGTGGGCTTGACCACGTGACTAGTTTTGCCAAATGATGTGTTAGCCAATCCGATCCATCAGAGGCTTGGAAAGTGCTTGTACTTTGGGGCCTGCCTTCTTGCTTCTCTTGCAAACTTGCGAACACCGAAATAAGTGGCTATTGGTTTAAGCTACAGAAGTTTGAAGTCTTTGTTATATTGCACAAACTCATTGACACAACTGCTTTCTAACATTCTGTTTGCTTGCAAAACAGTAATTTCCATGTTCAGTATTAAGTCAGAGTAAAATGATCTGTTTTGGTTCAACCTTGCCTAATTATTCTTCACTTTAAAACAAAATCTGAATATTGAGTATCTTGGGGGAGGACATTACATGCTAGTCTTTTTGTGTTCAGTACCTATATAGATTCACTAAAACAGGCATGGCCATGTCACCTTCAAATATTTGTAGTTTTTTTCCTCCTCTGAGAAATAAAAGCTTCACCCTTGGCTAAAGTTCCCCATTGCTTTGAAATAAGACTTTGTAAAACACTGTGGCATGATTAGTGGTGGTTTACAGTAAAATGTTGGTGTTTTCTTATGGCTTAAAGGCAGTTCCATATGTATGCTTTTCTTTTGTCAGGATAAAATAAAATTGGGTATTTTCCATTACAAGGAATCCCCTGAAGAATCACAATAAGAATTTTTAATATTTATAAATTTTACCACTTACTGTCTTTTCTTGAAGAATGTGCATAAGTGTTTTCTCATTTTTGGAAAAAGCTGACTGATATTCACTGGCAAACTCACTGAAGTGTAACCTTTTTTTTAAAGACTGCTTTCATGAAGTACAATTTACATACCATAGAATGCACTCACTTAAAATGTACAATTCAATGGTTTTTAGTGTTAATATATTCGCAGCATTGTGCAACTATCAACACAATCTAACCTTTGAATTTTCATTACCCCAAAAAGAAATCCCATCATGCTCCTTTAGTCGTAGAGAGCCACTAGTCTGCTTTCTGTTTCTGTGGATTTGCCTGTGCTGGACATTTCATATACATGGGAACATACCATATCTTTGTGCTTGGCTTCTCTCCCTTAGCATAATTTTTTTTTTTTTTTTTTTTTGAGACAAAGTCTCACTCTGTCACCCAGGCTGGAGGGCAGTGGTACAATCTCAGCTCATTACAAACTCTTGTCTCCCAGGTTCAAGTGGTTCTCTCGCCTCAGCCTCCTGAGTGGCTGGGATCACAGGCGTGAGCCACCACACCCGGCTAATTTTTGTATTTTTAGTAGAGACAAGATTTCACTATGTTGGTTAGGCTGGTCTTGAACTCCTGACCTTAGGTGATCCGCCCACCTTGGCCTCCCAAAGTGCTGGGATTATAGGCATGAGCCACCATGCCCAGCCAGCGTAATGTTTCTTTGAAGTTAATTCACATTGTCATGTGTATCTGTGTTGCATTTTTGAATTGCTAGATAATATTCTATTACGTGAACATACTACATGTTTTGTTAATATGTTTATCAGTCGATGGACATTGGGATTGTTTACAATTGGGCTATTATGAATAATGCTGCTATGAAATTTTACGTGTAATTTTTATATGGATATATGTTTTCATTTTTTCTTGGGTTCATATCTGGAAGTGGAATTGCTGGGTAATACAGTTACTTCGCTTTTAACCGTTTGAGCAATTGCTAGACTGTTTTCCAAAGCAGCTGCATCATTGTACATTTCTACCAGCAGTGTACGAAGGTTCCACTTTCTCTAAATTCTTGTCAACACTTGTTAGGTCTTTTGATTTTAGCTTTTCTAGTGGCTGTGAAGCAGTGTCTCATTGTGGCTTTGATTTATATTTCTCTAATGGTTGAGCATCTTTTCATGTATTTGTATATCTTTTTTGGGAAATGTCTATTCAGGTCATTTGCCCATTTTAAAATTGGGTTATTTGTCTTTTTCCTGTCCAGTTCTAAGAGTTCTTACATCCTGGATAAAAGTTCTTTATCAGATTTCCTGTTCTGTGGGTTCTCTTTTCACTTTTTTGGTGGTGTACTTTGAAGCACAGAAGTTTTTAAAGAGGTTCGACTTACCTTCTTTTTTCTTTTGTTCTTCATGCTTTTGGTGTCATACCTGAGAAACCATTGTTCTAGCCACAAAGATGGTGTCACCCAAGATCACAAAGATTTCCTCCTATGTTAGATTTACTTTTAAGAATTTTATAATTTTACTTCTGTGATTCACTTGGAGCTAATTTTTGTCCATGTTGTGAGGTAGGAGCCTATCTTCATTCCTTTGCATGTGAGTATTCAGTTGTCCTGGCACCATGTGTTGAATAGACTGTCTTTCCCCATTGAATGCTCTTGATACCTTTGTTGAATGAAACAGCTTTTGTTTGCGTTCACGCTGATACAACTCTGGGATTTGCGATTTTGTTGACCTATTATGGGAAAATAGCTTTCTTCTTTGAAAGACCAAAACATGTGTGTGCGCGCGCACACACACACACACACACACAGCCTCTGTCTCTCACACACACACTCATACACACCGTCCCTTCTTTACCAAAGCCCCATGTAATCCCTTCATGACCCAGAATAATAGTATTTGAAAGGAAAAGTTGACATGCTGGAGCCTTCATTCACATGTTACTGCAACTCCAAGTCAGTGGCAATAGTTTGGCTGTGACTTGCCAGTAGCTAAATAGTTCATGACAAATTGGTTACACTGCTTAACTTCTTTGTAGTTAAGTATTTCAACACTGGCTTTCCCAAATGTTGCAATATCCTATATATGCCCAGAATTAAAAAGGTTTATGGAACAATGAAGCAGTTTATGTTAGATGGTCACTAGGGAATTAAAGAAGAGAAGGGAAAGCATGTGTCCAGTCTCTAAGTCTTTGATTACGAAATGACTTGGGCAGCAAGTGGTTTCTCAAAACGAGGAGCATGGTGTGGCAGGATCATTAATCTGTGAGCTTTTTGGGAAGTCGGCCTGTTTCATAGCCTCAGGAGACATAAAAGAGTCATATAGTTTAATATTCCATCTCTAGGTAGGCCGCCTAATTATTCAGCATTCAACAAAGATTTATTGAGCATCTACTCTGTGCCAGGCATTATGCTAGGTATTGGGGAAATACCTAATGGTTTTCAATAACACACAATCCCTGTCTTCATGGGAGTCGTATCTTCATATTAAAACATAATTACAAATACAAATGTAATATTGAAAATCTGATAAATGCCATGGAAGAAGTGGCACTGTAGGGGCTAAACATGGGTGAGGGTGCCTGTGTTTGAATGTCAGCTTTGTGTGATTCTTGAATATTCAACTGTTTCATTCCCTTTTCTATAAAGTAAGAGTAATCCCAGTACATATATTTTTGAGTTTTTATGTGGATTATAAATGATGATTCAATCCATGCTTAGACCCAGCCTGCATCATAGTAAATTGTCACTAAATTAGTAAAGTCAGGGTACATGATGCTGTGTATTCCCTAATTCTGTATATTTGAAGTGGGATGTTGCTTTCTGTAGAGACTTTGGAGTGAATTGGCTTTTTTTCCATTTTAGTTATAAAAATAATTTGCTTCATGGTAAAATATTACATAATAGTTAAGTGTTAGGTTAAAATCAAAGACCTTACCCTTTAAAATTTTCCTTTTGGTACTAGTCCCCTAGAGGGAACTAGAGGTAGCCACACTCAATGTTTCTTGTTTTCCCTCCAGATGCGTTATTTGTGTATAACGATATATATGTCTGTGTATTTACATATAGATTAGTGAGGTTTGTCTTAACACAATGGGGTCATAGTATCCATATTACTACCCTACTTCAGATTTTTAAAAGTAATAAAATTACCTGAGAATTTGTTTCCATGTCTGTTCATATAGGTACAGATTTCCTCTCTTGTTTTGCATGGTGTAGTCTTGTATTATATGAATGTACCAACCTACCTGAGACCTCATTAAAGGACTCTGCTGTAGTCACCTCTATACATAGATTGTGACCTTCACAAATTTCAATTCAAACTTTACAGACACAATTTTCCCAGGTGTCATCAGTTGCTTCTGCCTTCTTACCACATGGAAATGGGCTTCCCCATACTTTTGTGTACTTCTTTTTTTTTTGAGATAGAGTTTTACTCTGTTGTCCAGGCTGGAGTGCAGTGGCACGATCTTTGCTCACTGCAACCTCTGTCTCCTGGATTCAAGTCATTCTCTTGCCTCACTCCCGAGTAGCTAGGATTACAGGCATGCACCACCACACTTGGCTAATTTTTGTATTTTTTGTAGATATGGGGCTTCACCACGTTGATGAGGCTGGTCTTGAACTCCACTCCCAAGGCAAGTGATCTGCTTGCCTCGGCCTCTCAAAGTGTTGGGATTATAGGCATGAGCCACTGCACCTGGCCACTTTTGTGTACTTCTGACACCACCTGGAACTTTTCCTCCCACTCCACCTTGAAAAGATCCTGAAATCTAGATTTCAGCCAAATCAGAAATCCAGTGTCAAATTCAGAATCAACATAAACAACTTAATAACAAAGACAATACAGAAACATCCATAAAAAAAGACTGTCTTTGCAGATAGATGTAATTCTGTTATAAAAAGAGTTTTTTCCAATTACAGTTCATCTAAGGACATTATACTGCTAATCAGGAAAAGATAATTATATTTACTTTGAGAAGGTTTTAGATAGCCTTGTTGTTCTATTGCTGCTTAATTATTTTAATAGATTAAGACGCTGAGTAGGATATTAGCAGCATTGTAGAGACAGTGTATAAACTCTGTTGGCTGGGTGTAGCAGTAATAATTCTGATATGATGACTGTGTGTCTGTGTCATCTGTTTGCAACTTACGCCACTAATTTTTTTTTGTTTTACTGACGTTTTTAAATTTACATATAGATTCTGATTTTGAAGTGCAAAGGATTGTTTTTCTCCATAAAAACTCTAAAAGTGCTATACATTGATTTGTCTCGTCTGTGTCTGTTTCACAGAGGACAGTGCTGCTGTGAGTTTGACGAAGTGGACATCACCTGCAGTTGGTCCAGAGCTGCCTGGTGAGTACTTTATAGCCTGTGTGGAGAGTCTTTGGTTGTAGGGTATCCCTTGATCAAATTGCTGTTTGTTTATTTATTTATTTTTTGAGACAGAATTCTTGCTCTGTCACCCAGGCTGGAGTGCAGTGGTGCAATCTTGGCTTACTGCAACCTCTGCCTCCTGGGTTCTAGAACTTTCAGTCTGTAAGATGAATCCCTTCATTCTGGCTGATGCTGCTTCTGAAATGCCTCTCAAAACTGATTCACAGACATCTTCCTTGATGCGGCAGAGCATTAAGCAGGATCTCCTAGCACCTTCGAGGTTCAAGTTTATTAATTTCACTACTAACCTTGGGCACTTTACCCTTTGCTAGATTTTCTACTTGCTGTCTGCGATAGTGTTGCCTGCATTTAGTAAGCATCACATGTTTTTGAAGTCATCATTGTCTATAATTCTTTCTGGGGAGAAATGTATGTGACTTGTTTTCAGTCCTGTGCAGATTTTGCTTAAGAAGATTCGCACTGATGTGAAAAATCACAACTGTGCACATTATCAGCAAAAATCCTCCATTTTGGGGGAACTACCAGGGGATGATGTAAGTAAATTCTTCCAGTGCTCCCCTAATGATTCATTTTACAAACCTTTAAAGAAACGCAAAAAGGGGAACTGGAAATATCTTTCTATGGCCGATTTGTTTCATTTATAAACTGTAACTTGCCAATACTTGTGTTCCAGAGCCAGAATCCTAGTGAATATGAGACATTGTTCTTTTATAATCCCTTGATCAAATTGTTGTTTCTTTATGTATATACTTTTTTTTCAGACGGAATTCTCACTCTGTCACCCAGGCTAGAGTGCAGTGGCATAATCTCGGCTCACTGCAACCTCTGCCTCCTGGGTTCAAGCAATTCTCCTGCCTCCACCTCCTGAGTAGCATTACAGGGGCATACCACCACGCCTGGCTGTTTTTTGTATTTTTAGTAGAGATGGAGTTTCACCATGTTGGTCAGGCTGGTCTCGAACTCCTGACCTCGTGATCTGCCCGCCTCGGCCTCCCAAAGTGCTGGGATAACAGGCATGAACTGCACCTTGCTCAAATTTCTGTTTTTTAATTGCTGTTATAAGCAAAGCATTTGGACTATGCATCATTTCTTACCTTCAGGAACAAGAGGTCATTTTATAGCAATGGCATAAACCAGCAACTTTACTGTTCCTCTCAATAGGTCCTCCTGGAGGATCTGTTCCTCTGGGCTGTTGGCATTTAACGGCAGAGTTTTTTCCTCCAGTGTGTTGCATATCATGTGAGATACTTCATTATCTTTTGGCAGTGACTGTGGCTGATTTTCTTCCGGCCTTTCCGTGAGGGGAAGGAAGAATCGCACAACCCAACACTTCTCTAAGTGATCAGTGTTTAATGATGACAAGAGATATCCAGAAAGTAGATTTATTATTGAATGTTCCTATCTATTTTTAGTCAAGTGCACTATCTTTTACTACTCCCCAAGGGTGACTCATAAACCATGTCTTAGTAGGCAAAGAAGAGTTGGGGAGTAGGAAGGACTGAATAATTCTCTAGGGACTTTAAATCAGTGTGGACACATCATCTGCTTTTCACTCCATCACATTAATCTGGACTATCCACTTTCTCTGCGTAAGACTTGTATTATCCTTAAATAGGTCATTTTTCATCAGCTATATTTATAAATGGTTCTTGTGACGAATTATGTGCTTAGTGAATATAAACACTTGATTCAAGAGTCCAAAAAAAAGAACCCCAACAGAGTTCAGAAGTTTTGTTAAATATTTTAAGTTCAAAGAAGAAATTCCTCTACATTAAGGAGTATAAATGCTATACATTTAATTTTACAAAGGCTTGGCTGGGTGCTGTGGCTCACACCTGCAATCCCAGCATTTTGGGAGGTCAGGCGGGCGGATCACGAGGTCAGGAGATCGAGACCATCCTGGCTCACATGGTGAAACCCCGTCTCTACTAAAAATACAAAATATTAGCCGGGCGTTGTGGTGGGCACCTGTAGCCCCAGCTACTTGGGAGGCTGAGGCAGGAGAATGGCATGAACCTGGGAGGCAGAGCTTGCAGTGAGCTGAGATCCCACCACTGCACTCCAGCCTGGGCAACAGAGCAAGACTCTGTCTCAAAAAGAAAAAAAACAAAAAAAATTTTTACAAAGGCTTTGGATGGCTCCAGATCCTGGGCTGAAGCACAGTACGTGGGCAGTGTACTCTCGTTCTCACCCAGTAGGACCTGATTAGACTTGGAGCCCCAGATGTCACCTGGTGGTTGATTGCTTATGTTAGTCCTGCCTTCCTTCCAGAGAATCCTTCCATATGTCCCTCCATCCTCTCCTAAAAACAAAACCATTTGGCCTCTACTCTAGCATCATTCACTTGCTACATATCTTGAATTGTGAGTTGTTTTTTAAAACACTGAACTAAAATCTGATTCTTCTATAGTATCTTCCCATACTCAAAATTGGAAACATCTAGACTCTGGAACCTGAGCATTTCTGGCTTTGTCTTGAAATGCCTGCTTTACTTCCCCATACTTCCAACAGTGAGCAGCTCTGACTCTATGTTCGTTCTAAATGTATTTTTTAAGCCCATTTATATGCAGAGTAGGCATTCAGAATATGTTCATATTCCTATAAAGGCAAAGGTATATTTTGGATCTTGCTTATATATCATATTCAGTTTAGCTTTTTTTTTTTTTTTTTTTTTTTTTTTTTAAGTGTTGGTCAGTAAACTCCTACAATAGAAAGTATTTATTTAGAGAACAAAATGACTGTTTTTGGATGAATTATCCTTATCCTTGTGTTAAGTGACCTTTGCATTGGGAGCTTTAGATTGGCTCTTGCTGAAGAGGAATGCCTTAGTTTAGTCCAATCAAAAACTGCCTTCAAGTTTCAGGAAAAGAAAGTAAACAACCCTTGATAACTTCTCTCCTATGGTATTTTAGTTTGGAAGATACTCTCTTCTGAAAAACCTACCTAATGTTGGGGGTGCTTTCTTCCTTTTAAATTGTTTTTATTAAATATTCATTATAGACTGGGTGTAGTGGCTCATGCCACCCAGCATTTTGGGAGGCCAAGGGGTGCAGATCACCTGAAGTCAGGAGTTCAAGACCAGCCTGGCCAACATGATGAAACTCCATCTCTACTAAAAGTACAAAAAAATTTAGCTGGACATGGTGGCATATGCCTGTAATCCCAGCTATTTGAGAGGCTGAGACAGGAGAATCACCTGAACCCAGGAGGTGGAGGTTTGCAGTGAGCCGAGACTGCGCCACTGTACCCCATCCTGGGTGACAGACAAGACTACATCTCAAAAAGTATCTATATTAATTATATGCAGAATTTATAATGTTAGTATTAGGCATGCAGCTCACCAAACTTAATGTTGTCTTTTCTTTCATTTTGCCTCTACGTTAGAGCCTTACTCATCATCCTGTCTTCTCTTACACCTTGGAGACATAGATATGTTGTGCCAGCTATTAGCATATTTTTCTTGATCTAAGATCTATGGCCTAAGGTTGCTGCAGTGCTCTATAGGAATAAGGATACTTCTTATTACCCTGTAAATACTGCAGTTATTTCAAACTCTTGGATGTTACAGAAGCTCTTACCCATGGTACAACAATAGCAAGCACAAAAACCTGTTGTTTCTTTCACATTTTCTTAGAGCACATTCATGCATGCCAAGAGTCGTGAGATGAGCTCTCCAGAAGCAGAATGAGAAGAGGATTTCTGCACAAGTGGTTTATCAAGGCAGGGCTCCCAGGAGACACCAGTGAGTGGAGGAAGGGAAAGGAAAGGGAAGAAGCCAAGCAGGGTGATGATTTAATCTATGTGCCTGCCCCAGCCTGATCCTGGGCCAGAGTTGGTGGAGTGCAGTGGGCAGCTCTGGAACATAATTGCTCCCTAGAGTCTATTCCACTTCAAGGCAGTGGAGCTGGGTTTTTCCACTCCTGCATCAGTCACTGTCTGTGGGCAGGTAAGAGAGGGCTATAAACTTCCAAGCACCTCTGCTCTCTTCATCTGCAGGTGAAGCAGCTTCGGTGGTTAAAGAGGGTTTTTCTTAAGAAATCCTGGTACCATCCCTTAGCAGCAAAGCACACAAAAGTTGGGAAAGGGCACACAAGACCGTTAAAGGAACCCAGTGTTATCTGGGCAGGACGCTAGAGTGTCTGCTTTACCAATCCACGTTCTATCTTCCTCCCTTCCTTACTCCTGTGGGCACAGTTTTAATCCTTAGCCCATTTCCTGGTGTAGGTTAAGCACTTTCAGAGGCTGCATAGAATTCTTTTTCCTCCTCTGAAAATGGAGTGAGCTACTGCTTCAAAGAGCTAAGTCCTAAAGTAATTGCAGTGTTGGGAGACACCTAGTAATTTTCAGTGACTAGAATTTCTACATATAGTAGAGTTTTAGAAATAGAAAACCTGACATTTCAAAGCTTTCCTTAGTAAAATCATGGATAATGATTTCAGTGCTCTGAAAGAAGAGGTGAGGATGTCATGTGATTGTATGATTGGAGATTAGTTTTACTGGAAACATTTCCAAGCACACATGTTAACTTTATTATTCTTCATTCTCATCTCTTTTAGCTATCCTTTATTTTATTTCCTAATAGTTCACCTTTGCCTTTGAAAGTATTTTCTTTTCATAAGCCTTTAAGGGAAATATATAGTGTTTCTTGGGCACCTTCTATTTTTTTATTTTATTTATTTGTTTTATGTTATGTTATGTTATGTTATGTTATGTTATGTTATGTTATGTTATGTTATGTTATGTTATGTTATCAGGGTCTGGTTCTGTTGCCTAGGCTGGAGTGCAGTGGCTTGACATAGCTCATTGCAGCCTGGAACTCCTGGGCTCAAGTGATCCTCCTGCCTCATCCTCCTAAGAAGCTGGGACTACAGGTATGCACCACCATACTTGGCTAATTTGTAAAAATTTTTTTGTAGAGGTGGAGTCTGGCTATGTTGATGAGGCTGGTTTGGAATTCCTGGCCTCAAGTGATCCTTCCAACTTAGCCTTGCAAAGTGCCGGGGATGACAGGCATGAGCTACTGAGCCCAGCCCTCTTGGGTGCCTTCGATTCAGTATAGTACAAAATTTCATGATTGTTCATCTGATGTCCTAGACCAGCCAGCACTGTCCAATAGAAATATTATGTGAACAACATAGAACACTTTGAATTTTCTTGTAGCTTTATTAAAACAGCAAAAAGAAAGAGGTTACAGCAACCTAAACTGGAGGCTGGAATGTCCAAAATCACAGGTGAAATTAATTTTAGTTACATATTTAACTTAGCATATCCAAATAATTATTTCAACATTTAATCAATATAAATATTATGGAGGTTTTACCTTTTATTGTCTACTGAATATTTTGTACTTAAAACAGAGCTCAAGACTGGCCATATTTCAGTGCTCAAAAGCAACATTTGACTCGTGGTACCATATTGGCCAGTGCAACTTTAGAATATTATAGAGAAACTCTGGTAAAAGGCTTTATTCTCTTTGAATATGACTCTTAGTCAATGCTCCTGAATCTCCCAGCTTTATTATTCTTCCTACTCAGTAAGGAAACGAGGCAGCACTGTGGTCCAGAGAGAGTGAGCTGAACTGTCCTTGAAGTGCTATTGCTACTTCCATTTTTGGATTTATTGCCCTGTTGTACATGAATTAGGATCAAAACATATAGGTTTGGCAGCTAAGATGTCACTGATAACCTTCAAAGGTTACTTTTAGAAGATAGTGGACCTTGAATGGAGGATAGAAAGTAGAAAAATTTTAAAGAGGAAAGGGAGGGTATTTCAATGGGAAAAAAATCTGTATATGTATGTAGTGTGTTTTGGGGGAGGATTCTAGAAAAGTGTGGGTATAATACTTTTATGCAAACTCATGGGGCTGGAGTGTTACATATACAACAAGAAAGGTATAGTTAGTGGCCAAACTGATACCAGGCTCAAAGAGTCGAATTTTGCAGTATATGAAATGAGATATCACCATGATATAGTGTATATGTTAGGACCTATTCTGATTATTTATTGTTGTGTAAGAAGTCACTTAAAGATATAGTGGCTGCAAACAACAGCAGTCACTTTTTTACCTCTCACTTTTTCTGTGGTCAGGAGTTATGGAAGGGCCCAGCTGTGCATTTCTGGCTGCAGTTGCAGTCAGGTGGCAGCTGATGCTAGAAGAGCAGGCAGCTGGATGGCTCAGCATTTCTTCCTCTTCACCCAGTCTCATGTGGTCCTTTCTGTATGGTCTCTCTTCATGGGCAGCTTTATCCTCATAGCATGGCAGCTTCAGGGCAGGGGGACAGCCTGCGTGGGCTTCAGTGTGATTATTCTGTCCGACCAGGTGGAAGCGGCATTGCTTTATGACTTGGCCTTGGAAGTTATGCATGGTCACTACCATCACGTTACAGTAGTCCTCTCTTATCTGTAGGGGTTACATTCCAAGACCCACAGTAGATGCTTGAAAGTGTGTTTAGTACCGAATTCTATATATGTTATGTTTTTTTCTATCTGATAATCAGGATAACTACTAGTGGCCAATGAGTGGGTAGCTAGAGTGTACAGCATGGATAAGCTAGACAAAAGGATGCTTCTGGATGTGAGAAATTGCATCGTGTTCCTCGGAATGGTACACAATTTAAAGCTTATGAATTATCTCGGGAATTTTCCATTATGTATTTTTGGACTATGGTTGACCTTGAGTACCTGAAACCATGGAAAGCAAAATGGCGCCTGCCCAGTTTCAAAGGGAGGAGACTTATAAGTTCAACTCTCAGAGACAGGAGTGTTGAAGTCACAATGTGTGAAGATAGTGATGCAGCTATTTTTGGGCAATATCATCTGCCTCAGGGACCCTCTCCATTGCCACTCCTGTACACGTCTTGCTCTCTTGAGCTGTGCTCTGTATGAACACAGCTTTCATTCCCAGGCACTCTTCTGTACAGTGGCTCTGTCTTCTCTCCTTACCCAGTAAGCTGAACTCAGCAGCCCTTAACAAAATGTAAAGTCTTCTGCTTAGGCACTGAATGGCCAACCCTGGCCCTCCCTTTGTTTTTTCATTTTCTTTCCTTCTTTATTGTTAGAGGCCTTCCAAAGCAGTGAGCAAACACCAACCCCAGCTGTTCTCCTCTCATTTTTTAATTTGTGGAGGAATTGAGAGAGAGGAGAGAGAAAAAGCAAAAACAAAAAGGAGGAAGAATTTTCTAACCCCTTACTGGTCTTACTGAAAAGACTTGTCTTACCTCTTCCACCTAAGGATGTCATCTCCAGAAGACAGAATTCTTCAGTTTGGCCAACTGCCAGGTTTTTCTCACCATCTTTCCATTTCTAGGGTGATTCTTTCGCTCTGTCTCTTGCTCTCCCTGGCCAACTGGGTTTCTTCTCCCAAGGTGATTAGAAGGAAAGAAGAAAAGCATGGGGCCAACACCATGACCTTTGAGAGAGAACTTTCCTAACAGTTGCTAAGCTCAACATTCTGCCAAATACTGTTCCCCACTGTTTTCTAGGAAAATCCCTCTCCTTTGCCAGAATCTCATCTTTACCTCAACATGGGCTCTGAAACTAGGTGCATAGTGAGCATTGAGTTGCTTTCTTTTCCCTCCTTTCTTTTGTGAAGTCATAGCTTTCAAATGGAAAAGATTGAAATGTCAGCTGTGTAAGAGTTTAGGTGAAGCATGCTGAGTTCTGCAACTTATTTCCTATGAAATGGATTCAAAAAAGCTGATGGATGGATAGTCTGATGAATGAAGGGCTAGATATTCAAAAAAGCTAGTAGCGTAAGGTGTTCATTGTAGAATCTAGCTGGTAAGTATATGGGTATACTACCCTTATATATCACATAGTATATACTTATGCTGTATAAATATACATAATATTAATGTTTTTCAACTTTTTAGAAGAAAATGTTAGAGAAGAGAAGCATTAACCATAAATTATAGTAATGGGATACATTTGAAAACAAAATGTTCGTTTTCTACTTAACAAATGCTTAAGGCTTGTCCTGGTTTTCAGTTGAACTTTTTAAAAGGTTGTATTAGCATTGTTAAATGTTTTACCTTCAGTTTACCTTCAAGGTTTGAGGGAGCTGGAAAAGATCTAACAGTCCAGTCTAGAAAAATAGTCTAAAATTCTAGCTGTTGCCCTTAGATTTTGTAGTTTCTTTAAGCTTGCCACATATTGCTTGTGAGTATGCTATTGAAGTCATTATGATATTATGGTTGTTTTTCTGTATCATTTCCTAAGGGCCTTTGTGGTGGTAATAGTAAGAACTTCTTATTCCAAGGATAAGATTTCTTGTCTCCTCACCTGTTCCACACACTCCCATGTTAAATCGGGCATTCTGAATCTTTTCCAGAACTGAAATATGGATTTTTCGCCCTACGTTGGGAATGTTTGCTTTGTTTTGTCTGATTCTATAAGAGAGAGAGGGGAAAATATAAATCGAATTCAGTTCCCTGGATTATTTTTTGATATATCAATAAAATGTTTAAAGTCATTGGAAACTCTTGCACTTGAAAAGTTCTTAACTATTATACTTTTCTGAAATGAAAAGAAGAGCAGGTACCTTGTCTTTGCTGTCCTCAGGTGGGAAAGGGCAGCTTGCTGAGGACTGAAGACTAAAATAAACCCTCCCAGGAGAGGAACCAGCTGGTGACCTTGGGCTGCAACCACCTTGCAGATCAGCTGCTTCATTCCTTTCCATATTTTGTGGCCTGTGGGGGGAATCAAGTGTCACAAAAGCAGGAAGAGAGCAGTTTGAGGAAGACTGCAGAGGCCTGCTGGTAAAAGTGCTGACATGATCTCCTAACCCTTTCCGTATGGCTGGAGGACTGGTGGTTTTACAGCGACCATTCAGGTCGCTGGGAGGAAGCAATCCTCCTGTGAAAAATAAGCTGTAAGAAACTGTTGCAACAGTTGTGTTTTTTTGTTTGTTTGTTTTTTGTTTTTTATACTCCCCACGTAATAATAAAGTGGTCTAGAATTTGGATAGATGTTGTTAGATTTTTGCTTTGGAGATATGTTAAAGAGCCCATACTGAGCTAATAGAAAAGTAGAAGTTAACCCACTCCTCTGAGCAAGTAGAAGTTTATTGAAAAACTGAATGATGGCTCTTGGTGATTTTTAAATTTGTCACCTGGCTGGATACATCACAGTGTGGTGGGAAGAATGTGAGCTCTGAAACCTGGGACCTGGGTTGTCCCACCTGTAGAATGAGCACAGTATCACCTTTTTCATTGGTTTTGGAAGTATTGACGGGGGATGGTGAATATATAGGACTTTTCTTATTGCAGATACTCAGAATCTTCATCCCCATTTTCCTTCCTTTCCTATAGATGCTGATATTATAAAACAAAACTGTTGCATGAGGCTCAGAACTAATTTCTAGTGAACTCACTTATTTCTCCTCCTCTGTGGGCTTTTGCTCTTTCTTCTGTACAAGTAGAAGGGAATTAAGAGTCTGCAAGGCACTGGTGTTGAGAAGCTCGGGGTATCACATTATTCTCACTTTGGGACCCTTTTCCTGCCTAATGGTGCTCTGACTTTACACAGTGACATTTCTGTGGATTCTAATCATTTTACCTTCCCGTTAGCAACAGCAAGTGTTCTGATTTCTTCCCATCCTCACCAACATTTATTTTTGTTTTTCTTTTTGTTTTTTTTTTTAATTAGAGCTTTCTTAGTGGGTAAGAAATAGTACCTCCTTGTAGTTTTGCTTTATGTTCCCTAATGACTGATGCTATTGTTCACCTTTTCACTTGCTTGTTGATCATTTATATCTCTTCTCTGCCCTTTGCCCATTTTTTAAGTGGCTTGTTTGCTTTTTTGTTGTTGTTGAGTTAGTTGTAAGTTTTTTTTATATGTACTGGGCACTTGATCCTTTTCAGATATATGACTTGAAGATATTTTCTCCCATTCTATAGGCTGTCTTTTCATTTTCTTGATAACATCTTTTGATACACCAAAGTTTTTAATTTTGACAAAGTCAAATTTATCTGTTTTTTCTTTTTTCTCTCACTTTTCTTGTCATATGTAAGATCCATTCATATTTTGTTGTTATATTTAAGAATCCAAGTTTATGAAGAGTTACACTAAGATTTACACCCTATGTTTTCTTCTATCAGTTTTATGATTTTTAGCTTTTATATTTAAGTCATAGCACCATCCTGAATATGATGTGAGGTAGGGGTCTAATTTCATTCATTTGCATATGGATATCCAGTTGTCCCAGCACCATTTATTGAAGAAAGTATTCTTTCCAAGATTGAATCATCTTGGCACCCTTGTCAGGAGTCTGTTGGCTCTAGATTTGTGGGTTTATTTCTTGATTCTCAATTCCATTGCATTGTTCTATATGCCTGTACTTATGTCAGTGACACACTTGTGTTTATTACTGTGTCTTTTGTAGTAAGTTTTGAATTCAGGACATGTGAGTCCTCCAGCTTTGTTCTTTTCCATTATTATTTTGGCTACTTGGGGCTCCTCTTGAAGGAAGAGTTTTATTTTATAAATAGAAATGTATTACTTTTCTTATTGTTTTGTCCTGTAGTGATTTTTCAACTATGGTATTATAGCTCAAGAGAAAGCAGCAACTCCAGTGAATAATCATATGATTGCATATGGGGTTATTATAGGCATGCTACAATCCAAGGGCTTCTCTTACTTAAAGTTTTACATTCTAGAAGGCCTGGAAATCTTGATGAGAACTGCATCAGTGGTATTCAAAGCAAAGCCAATGCTCAGACTGCTAAGTTAAAGCTGCTTGTTAGAATTCCAAGGGGCCATATTCCAGCAGCCTTTTGGAAAAGAGCAAATGTATGAGCTTCTCATTTGCAGTGATAACTAGACATTGTCCTGATTTATGCATATGTTTGCCTGTACTAGTTATTGTCTTCAATTATGGAAGCAATTTTGAAAACAACTTTCTCTTATGTAAAAGAAAGCTGTGATACAGCATCAAAATCAGGAAAAAATCAGAATTGTGTTGAGAGAGAGTAAAGAAGAAGGCAGGTGATTTTGCTGGGATGAGTCACATTTGTTTCCAATATATTTGACCTCTAGACCATTCCTTTTTGAGTAGAAGAGGCGATGTAGGATTTTCCTTTTGGAAAGAACTTTTAGCTGTGAATCCTCAGCAACTGCTCTTTAAGCACTTCCAGATGGTCTTTAGAGTCCTCATCTAATGGAAACTGAGAGATTGTTCTTGGGGGTTAGGAGGTGGGGATAGAAAACTGCTTTAACTACTGGATACCTTGACAATGGGAAACTATAAGAAGGAGACACATGTGTTTTTCAGCTGACCCTCATCAAAATACAATTAGAAGTAGGTACATATGTGTGTTTATGTGTATATGTGTGTTTATATGCACATGCATTAGACACTCGTGAGCCCAGAGCACTGAGTGAAAGACTTCAGTAACTATAATGGGAGAACTTCTTAGATTAGACAAACTAAAGGAGGTAGGAAGAAATGGGCTAGGGCAGAAGGCCCAGGGCCATCTTCGTGGGTAGAGGAGGTTGACTTCCAGGCCCATGTGTAGCCTCCTGAAGCTGAGATGGAGAGAATGCTGAGAAGCAGATTCCTAAGAGGCAGCTGATATCAACAGGCCTGACTCAGGGGCCAGCCAGAACTCACCACTAAGGTCCTTGGTCTTCACAGTTTGGCAGGAGCTTTTGGCATCGCTGTGAGGATAACATTCTCATCTGGTGCAAACAACAAAATAAAACAAACTCCATGGTCTTAGAGAGTGCCTAAGACATAGTGAGTGTTTAATAAATGACAGCTATTATTTTTGTTTAATATACAAATAGAGTGGTTCTTAAAGGTCATCCCTTAAAGCAGCCTTTTATAAGGATCTCCAGAGGAAGTGTGGACTACAGTCTCCTGTCTGATTCATCCACTGTGAGAGTCTGTTGCCCTACGGGAGTAGAAGGACTAGCAACAGTAAAATCGCATTAAATGGGTACAGAATGAAGCTCCTTTCACTGGATGTATGCTTTCGGATCTATTGTAAGTGTGAATAGTTGTCATTTTTTAGCCACTAAAATTGATTCAGAAATTCTGCAAACAAAGGAAGGATTTTAGGATGCAGTGCAGCCAGCAAAAGGCCACACGTCCCCTGCTTGTGCTCAGTGCCTTTCATGGAGGTTATCATGCAGTGCGGAAGGTCAGTAACCAAAGTGCATGCTGCAGGGAGAAATACCAAACTGTCAACAGGGATTCCCTCTCAAAGTGGCATTGGAGGTGAAGTTTTACTTCTTTGTTTTATGTTTTCTCAAGATGTGGTGAACTTATTTTTTTTTTTTTATTTGGTACCTTTTAATACATCTAAAAACAGTTTTTACAACAAATCTGGGTTATTTGTGTTTAAAACTTTTTTTCTTCAAATTTGATTTTAATTTCAGGGGTCCATGTGCAGGGTATGCAGGTTTGTTACATAAGTAAACATGTTTCATGGTGGTTTGCTGCACAGGTCATCCCATCACCCAGGTATTAAAGCCCAGCATCTATTAGCTATTCTTCCTGATGCTCTCCCTCCCCTTACTCACTGCCCCCTAACATTTTTTTTTAAGGTTAAAAAGGAATTATCACAGTGATTATCAGGGAAAAAAGCTGGGAAATATATTACACCTTTTTTTTTTTCCCACAGGTAGTGAAAATCAGCTAGGGCTGATAACAAAATACCATAGATTGGATGGCCTAAACCCACAGTTCTGGAGGCCAGAAGTCCAAGATCAGGGTGTTGTCAGGTGCAGTTTCTTCTGTGGCCTTTCTCCTTGGCTTGCAGGTGGCTGCTTTCTCTCTTTGTCCTCACGTGGTGTTTGCAGTGTGCACTCACATTCCTGATGCCTCTTTTTCTGTCCAAATTTCCTCTTCTTATAAAAACACCAATCACACTGGATTTGGGCCCACCCAAACAACCTTATTCTAACTTAATAACCTCTTTAAAGATACAGCCAAATACAAATGCAATCATGTTCTGAGGTACTTGGGGGCTAAGACTTCAACATATGAAATTTGAGGGCAGTGGGGGCTACCATTTTGTCCATAATAAGCAGTATAGGGGTAAAGGAGAACATAGATAAAGCAGGAACTAAGAAGCAGAAAAGTGGGTCAAAGTTCAGGGCCATGAAGTTAAGAAAAAGTTTTAAGAGGGGAATCTGTAGACTGATAATGGGAAAGAAAGGATTTCCCTGACTGACCAGTGTCTCAGTTAGCTTTCACGAAATAACAAACTACCCTCAAAATTTAGTGGCTTAAAACAGTAGACCCTCATTTAGCTCACAATTCAGTGGGTCAGCAATTTAGGCTGGC
This sequence comes from Rhinopithecus roxellana, assembly GCF_007565055.1. Lineage (NCBI taxonomy): Eukaryota > Metazoa > Chordata > Mammalia > Primates > Cercopithecidae > Rhinopithecus > Rhinopithecus roxellana. The sequence continues at coordinate 94,304,798 of NC_044561.1, read as the reverse complement.
CTTGATTGGGAAGTTCTTTTGGTCTCCACTGGGCTCTCTTAAGGGTCTCTGGCCAACTGCCGAGTATGCTGAGGGCTGGGTGGTGTAGCGTGGTCTTAGCTGGCGTGGCTCATTTCTTCTCCATGTGTCTCTTGCCTTCCTGCAGAGTAGTTTGGGCTTGTTCACATGACAGCAGCAAAGTACCCAGAGTACGAGAGGAAAACCATGCCATAATTTCTGCCACAATTCTATTGGCCAAGGCAAGTTACAGGCCAGCCCAGAGATTCAAGATGTGAAGAAATAGACCTTTTTAGGTGATGACTTTAGGAGACAAGGATTGTTTGACTGCCAAGTCCTGTGGCCTGTTATATTTTATATTAATAACAGACTTTGCTTATATCATGTATCAGAAAATAATAATCTGGAAAGGAATTACAAGTGTATTTATTTATGGGTGGTAGTTCTTTATTCCCAAATTTGGAGACATAGTTTAATCAGAACATTTCTTACAATGCTGGTTGTCTTTTATTTTCCTGTGTTGCTTTGTCATCCAGAACGCTGGGAGAGATCCTAGGAGAACTCTGGGTGATAGTTTCCATTTTCAGAAGTCTGGGTGATAGTTCCCTTTTCTTCCCATATCCTACTTTGAATGAAGCCTCCATGGATGAGGTGGCCCAGGGGAAACCTCCAGCTATTATCTTGTGGGGTCAGGTCTTATGAGGCTCTTACAGGAGAACTGGGTCTTTGGGGTCTTGTGTAAGGAGGTAACTTAAGAAAATTCAGCCATAAGACCTTATACAGGAGATTATGCTGCATATAAACCCTCTTGGAGAGAGCTGCCACCTTCTTGCCATATTCGCTAGTCTTTGGTATCCACATGGGGCTCTGTTAAGGGAGTCCCCCCCATCTAATTAGTTCAGGTGTTATATAAAAAATGATGTATATAGCAGTGCTCCTTAGCCTCATTGTGGGATAGTGCACTGAATTTCTGTGGAGATGGGGAAGAACATATTAGCATTTTATAGGGCAGAGAGAGGAAATTTGTGCATAGAGTCTGAAAATTTCAGTATTAAAGTTTTATATTTGGAAAGCAATCATAAAAATTTTAGTACATTTACATAAAAAACATCTTGGCAGATTCTTATATAGTTAAACATATACTTACCATATGACTCCAGCAATTTTACTTCTAGGTTTTGTTTCCCAAGAGAATGAAAACTTACGTCCACACAAAGACTTGTAAATGTATGTTCATGGCAGCTTTAGTCATAATAGCAAAAACTGGAAGCAACCAATTATCCACCAACAGGTGATGGATAAAAAAGTTACGACGTATGCATGCAACGGAGTACTGCTTAGCGATAAAAAAGCAACAGGTCGTTGATACAAACAGCAACTTGGATGAACCTAAAAAACATTCTGCTGGGTGAAAGAGGCACCTCACAAAAGAATAAATACTGTGTCATTTAATTTATAGAATGTTCTAGAATAGGCAGGTCTAATCCATAGTGATAGAAAGCAGATCAGTGGTTGCTTATATCTGGCATGTGTGTATTGAAGGGGGGTGATGACAAAAGAGTCCAAAGAAACTTTTGGGTTGATGGACAAGGCTCTAAGATCTTGATTGTGCTGCTAGTTAGCATAGATACATTTTATTGCATATAACACATACCTTAATAAGTTTTGCAATTTGGGAGGAATTGCCCGTGTTTCTTGTAATACAAGACATCATTACCCTAGAACAATGTAAAATCTTTATGACCATCAAAAGGGAACATGAGTTTAATTAAAGATTAAAGCTTTGATCTACCTTTAGGGATTATTTATTTGTCTCTAAACTGTCTATTGTTGGAAACGATGGGCAGGAATAAGCAAGAAAACCATTTAGAGTCTCATCATATTATATACCTGGCTCATGTGACTAAGCCAATATCTTCTAAATTAAAACCAAATTTTAGGAATTCTTCAACAGAAGTATGGAAACTTCACTTATTTGGTTGAATTATGGTAGCTACAGCTGGGTAAAGTTCGCAGGTCATTTTCAACATTTGATGCAGTGCAAAGAACTAAATATCAGGTTTATGGTTTATAGATCATATGTTTATGTCAATCAAATATTATTTCTTTGATGAAAACTGAGTGGTAAAAGTGGGCAAATTTTTATGTGTGCTATGTGAGTTCTGGAAGAGACAAAAGTAAATAAGAACAGGAGAAAAATAGTCCCTTAGAACTATCTGGAAGCATCCAATCTAGTCATGCAGAACTTGCTGCTAAAATCCTATTTTGTCCTGTTCACTCTCTGATAGTTTAAAAGATAAAGCTGAGAGGAAAAATATGTTTGTAATATGTTTATTTGGGTTGAATACTTGATGTAACTTAGTAAGAGCAACTTATTTGCTTTTAGCATCAAAGAGTTTATTAATTCCCAGATGTCATTCATTCCCCATAGTGCTGGAGACAGTGATTTATATTGTCAAAGGCTGGCAATGCCAAAATGGAAGCAGATTTTGTTTTACTTCTTAACACAAATTATAGTCTAGTTGAAATTACTCAAATGTATCTCATTTTAGTTTCATTTTGATAATCCAAAAATGAGTTTCAGATTTCATCTTCTAAATGTTTTAATGTTAAATGATAATGATGCTGACCTAAAAAAATTTTATGTTTCCCTCCTCATTAGTGTTTGCTAGTCACTTTTTTGTATTTTTTTTCCTATCATTTGTTCATTCATTTAGCAAATAGTTATTGAGTGTCTACCATGCACCAAGCACTGTTCTAAGCACTTGGAAGGGAGCAATGAACAAAGACACATCCGTGATCTCATAAAGGAATATTTTCTAATAGAGGGAAATAGATAATAAAGAAGTAAACACGTGAAAGAACAGGATAATTTCATGTAGTGATAAACATTAAGAAAATAAAAGGAATTGGTATGGTAGAGGCTATGATAGGATAGGTGATTCATTTGGATTTATGGTCAAAGAAGGTTGTACTATGGAGGTGATGTTTGAGCTTAGATCCAAATGATGAAAAAGAGCCGGGAATGTGAAGAACTAAGAGTAGAACTTTCTAGATGGAGGGAACAGCAAGTAAGGTTGCAAGTAAGTTTGAGATGAACTTATGTTCAACTAACAGTGGCCAGTGGGGAGCAAGTGGTAGATTAAGTCAAAGGGGTAGACAGCAATTCGATGCTTGATCACCTTTAGACTCGTAGGAAGGAGTTTTTAAAATTGCTGATATTTCTTGTTTGTTGTTTGTTTGTTTTAAATGGAATGGGAATTTATTGATAGGCATGCTCTGATTTCTATTTTAGAAAATCACTGTTGCAGTAGAAAATGAATTGGGAGTGTACAGTTGGAGATAAACTGGAAGCAGAAAAGCCAGTTAGGTAGCTGTTAGATTAACACAACAGTAAAGGCTTATACCTAAGTGCTGGAGGTGGTGATGTAGAGAAAATAAACAAGTTTGGGAACTATTTTCAAGGCACGTCAGTAGCAGATGATCTGGATGCAGACGGTGAGGTGAATAAAAAAAGGCACTGAGGATGACTCCCAGGGTGCCAGATTGAACAATAGGTAGGAAATTTACTGAGATGGAAAAGACTAGAGGAAAAATATGGATTAAAAAATCAAATGTTCTCCTTTAAACTTTAAAGCTTTATATGCTTATTGAGTGTTTGAGTGGAAATGGCAAGTAAGCAGTTGGATATATGTGTCTGGAGCAGTCAGATCTATGAGGGCTAGGGATGCAGAGGTGAATAATGGAAATAGAGATGGCCTCTAAAGCTTTGGGGCCAACTGTAATCACCTAGAAAGAGAAAATACATAGAGGTGGGTCACTCAAACATGCAGAGGTTAAGCAAACCAAAAAAGATTAGGATTGTGGACAAGTGATGGGTGAGGTCAGGAAAACCTTGGAGAGTGTAGAATCACTGTCACTAAAAAAGAGAAAGTTTCAAGAAGGAGAGAGTGGTCCATTGGGTCAAATGCTGTCCAAGATGATTGATGGAGTCAGAAAAGTGATGGCTGAATTTCACAACCTGGAGATCATTGAGGACCTTGATGAGAGGAAAGAAGAATTGTAATTGGATTGACCTGAGGAAAAAGGATGGTAAGGAACCAAAATCTTCATAGGTTGACACTTGTAAGATGTTGGGTTGGGGTAATTTTATCATTGAAAAAGGGCATAGGAAAAAGACGCTTGTTTCTTTGAGGTTACTATATGACATAATCATTTTAGAGAGAAGTGTAAATATCCAAAGAAGGATTACTGGACAATGCTTGAGTGTTCACTTGAGATTTGTCCTCATGTGTTAAAAATAAAGACCAGTTTGTTTGGCCATCAGTTTTCTCCAGCCAAACTCCATTACTGCAGTTGCTTAGTAGAGAATGAAGTGTAACCATGTTTGGTGAATTAGCAAAGCAAGTATTCTGGAAAGAGAATGAGGCAAGGGAGTGAAGAGTAGTTGTAAGATATGATGGACAATGGAATATAGGATGAGTGAGAAGGGAAAGGGACACCTGAGGACTGAGATGGATAATGAAAGTGTGGTAGGGTCAGTGGAGTGTGGGCCTCAGATTGGTCATTATTGGACTTGGAGTTCTAATAGAGAAGAGGACGAACATTGGGCAGGGAAGGGGTGCTTGCATCTGATTTTGAAAGGAAGTACAGTTGCTGGTGATGATGATGTCAAGCAAATGCACGTAGGCATGGCTGACTGAAGTTAAGTGGACAAATATACAATTGGAAGTTAAAAAGTCAAGGGTGTTGACCTCACCTTTGCTCCTGTTAGGCCATAAATGTTACAATGTATTGATCCATAGTATTTTAGAAAAATGCATAATAGTGTCTAAGTTCCCTTTGACTGTGGTTGATGTAAACTGACTCTTTTTCTGTAGTGGACAACAAACTATACGTATTGTAGCCTCAGGCATTCAGAAAGACTGGTCTCTTTCCAAATCCCACTTTCAAAAATCTCAGAGAAGACAGTGACTGGCTCAGCATTGATTGTGAGGCCTACGCAGGAGCAGTCAGCTCTCACTGGCAAAGTTCTCAGATGTAGAAGTGGGTGGGTTGTTAGGCAGATAATCCTGTAAATGCCCCCTGCAGATACCAGCTGGTTTACATCATTAAGTGAGTAAGAAAGGCTTGGGCAAGACACACTTCATGAACCAACTCTTATTGAAGAGGGATGAATGTAATTGAAGCTCCACAGTCATTGTTTTTGGCATCTTCACGAGTGGTCTGGATTTTGTTATTAACTTACCTTTCTGGTTTAGCTCAGCAGGAAACTTAGTAGGCTGTGATTGTCTTTATCTATTCTAGGCCAGATATCTTTGTTGCCTAGATGCCTTGGCTTGTCTGTGATTTGTTTGTTTATAAGAGTTGAACAAATCATAAGGGGATAGCTTATTGGATATTCAGGAAGTGAATGCACCTAGGTAACCTGATAAAGAAACAGGACATTCCCAATATGTGGGATCCCCATTCAGGACTTTCCGTGATCACTGTCCCTTCCCCAAGCAAAATCTCTTTCTTGACTTTTTATACCTTAGATTAATTTTGTCTCTTGATGTCTTGATGTTTGTACAGGAAAATCTGCTTATGGTAAGCAGGTACTCTGGCACAGATAAAACCAAGAATGTTTAAGTGACCTATAGGTTAGTGCTTCCTCCAAGGCCTGAAATCCTTGCTGCTCTCCACCCCTCCAACCCAGCCAACCCCTGCCTTCCAGAACAAGGAAGAATAACCTTCTAGCATAAAGAACGACTTTACCCTCAAAGTCTGCTGGTAATTATGTACTGATATAAATTGACAGGACACAAGATCTTTTCAGGCCTTTCCTTTTGTGTGAATGTGTGTTTTTTTGTTTGTTTGTTTGTTTTTGCAAATACGACTCCCAGGAACATTCATATCAAGAGTCCTGCAGAGAAGAGCCTACTTAGACTAAGCCTAATTGCACAAGGCAGTGTTTAATCTTTCGTGTGTGTGTCTGTAATGGAGACCTCTCTCCTGATAATGGTAACAGATGCTGATTTTTAAGTGCTCTCTGTCCTTCTGCAACAGATCAGTGCTTGGAGATGTCAGACACCAAGGCAGGGCTTTCCTGGACTCATTTTGGACTGATAGGAGAGGCACTTATTCCAGACAAGCTGGAGCATTCTACATGAGTTTCTATGGAAACTAACAATGTCAGATGAGATCAACAGCTGAATGCTATTTCATCCAAAGGCAGCTTAGGTTATGTGATTTTGGATAAAAGTTGGCCTGTAAGGAACAAAGGAAAAGATCATTTCTTTCATGGGAACAGACAACTGAAATATGATTTATTTACCCCGCCACATACAGATTACTCTTGTTATGTGTTGGCCACATAGGACATCATGACACCTATGTGATAGGTTTTATTCTAATAACTTCTCTAAATGATGCCTTCATGATAGTGTGTCACAGAAATACAGATTGTGGAATAATGTGACACTCTCCCACAGGTCTTAAGAAAGAATGAATGAAAAAAAGACAAAATAAGAATTTTTTAAAATGAGCTTTTCTGTATTATACTTTATTTTTCCTGACTTTTCTTCACTGTTTTATTTACTGTGGTATAATTCACATGTGGGAAAATGCACAAAATCCTAGGTCAAGACTTTTCATATGTAATATACCCATATCACCACTTCTCAGATCAAGATGTGTGAGTGTGTGTGTACATATGTTTAAATGACTGTGTGCTTGTCACACACATCCTCATCCCCCGACCCACATCCCCATATATCCTAATCTTTATTAGCTGCAGCATGAGATAAACGAAGTGAAGTTATTGGAGGAAAGGTAGGTGATGAAGATTAGATTAAAGCAGCAATGGCCCTGAATGAAATGCTAAGGAGTTTGGGCTTTTTCCAATAGGAACTTGCTCCTCAAGGTATTGTCCAAGGACCAGCAGCATCACTGAGGAGCTTGTTAGATTTGCCAGATCTTGGTCTCCACCTGATCTACTGCCTCAGACTCTCTGGGATGAGGCTTAGCCATCTGTGTTTTCACAAACTCACCAGGGATGTTTGTGCACACTCAAGTTTGAGAAGCATGACACTAGACCACAGCTCCTGAGAACATAAACCAGTAGTGCTGCCAAAGTTTGCACAAGAAAAGAGGAATTTTAAGTGGTGTTAATAGATGCTTTGCACAGAAGTGAAATGCTGAACTAAACACAGTTAGATACTTTTCTTTACCATGACATTCTCAGAACCCAGAGTATCCTGATATAGATTGTGAATCCCCTAAAGGGAATTATAGTATGAAGTGCTATCCGAATTATTTTTTTGTGGAAACTTTTTTTTTTCTTAGTATTTTTTATAAGAACCAAAGGAGGAATTAATATTGCTTGGAACATTGGAGACACACCATGGTGGGCAGTGACAAGGCAAAGAAAGCTTTTCATTAGGAGAGGAATGGATTAGCATGATGAAAGCAGTGCTCTGCGAATAATCACGTAGAGGCATGCAGGTTTAGAAGACTGGGCTGGTTAGGGGATAGGGACTGTGAAAGAAGGAAATGATAAGCTTGGACACCACTAGGGAGGCTCTGGAGTTTTCCAGAGCAGCTGGAAAGAGAGCTCTGAGCAGCTGGATTAGAATGGTGATTCTGAGAAGTATGGAGGTATGGCTGTTGTAGGAAGAACTGGATGCCTGTGGATATAGTGCCAGCATGTACTGTTTTAACATTGAACTCTGAAGGAGTTCTGTTGTCACTTCAATACAAGCAAACATCTCATGGCCCATGAACATGGTTTCGGAAAGAAGTAGTCCTTTGCCAACAGCCTGAGGTTACTGCGTGGTCAGTGGGTGCAGGCTGCTGCACTGGTGTGCACTGTGGAGGAGGAAGTGGAGTTGACCCCCCTGAGAGACACCTTTTCCATATGTGGGTGTCATCCTTCAGCACAGCAGGAGCACTGGTGAACAGCATAGCCTCTGCTTTCCAAATCCAGTCTTACCATTTGAGTCCTTTCTGAGATCACGCTGTCACCAGGCAAGGCCACCTTTCTGGGTGGCTGCTGTGTCAACTGATTTTGATACCACAATACCTGTGTCTGTAATTTTCCAGGGCATAAAAGGAAAGTGGACGTTATTAACAGTTCCTCATGACTGAGGCTTTTAGTACAATTTTCCATGCTATAAATAAACCATGTTACTCAATTAGGTTATATTTGAGAAACTTTCTGATTTGTCTCAAAAAGTACCCTCCTGTGCCTCTGGATAGCCAACTGGGCTGGACCTATGTTGAATAATTATTCAGTTGGGAAAGTATAACATTTTAGATCTTTTAATAAGAGTAATGTATGGACATGTAATGAGATAGATCAATTCCTGCACCCCCACTTAAATTTTTGAAGGAGATCACTGTAGCTGTTTCTGTTTTTGATTCTTATGGTGGTCATTGCTATAATCTAAGTTAAATCTTCAGTCTTCCAGTACTCAGTTGATCAGTTTTAGTATTAACTATTGACTTACTTAATGAATAAAGATTTATATAAACTATAATTTTGATTTTCTGATACTTATCTTACTGTTTATAGTTCGTTCTGTGGCCTGTGTTAGTTTAAATAGCATTTTTCTGTTTCTTATTCCTCTAACATTGGAAGATCTGTCTTGACTCCTTGCCCTGTAAGATGGTGGTGTTTGCTCCACTATCCTCTCTTGAACTTTCTTCCTTTCACTCCTGCTTCTTAATAGTCCTCTTTTACATTGTCAAGTATCCAAGCATTTTCTTTGTCTTATTTTTTCATATCTTATATCATGATAGCTTTCCATGTCAGTATAGATTGCATTATAAACTGGATTTCAATGGATACATCCTGTAGGGGAGAAAAAGCAATATCTTTTTCATACTGTTAAAACAGTAGGAACCCATCTCACGGTTCATGGCTGACACCATATAACAAAGACAGATTAACAAGAGAAAAATGTAACAAATTTATTTAACCAAACCTTTCTGTGATACAGGAGTTTTCGGAGATGAATGCCCAAATACCCAGGGAAAACTGTATTTTTGTGAACAGTTGTGCGCAAGTATGATTGAAGGATGGAAGGGTATGATATCCTGGTATGTATTGGTTAGGGTTCTCTAGAGGGACAGAACTAACAGGATAGATGTATATATAAAGGGGAGTTTATTAAGGAGTATTGACTCACACAGTCACAAGGTGAAGTCCCACAATAGACCATCTGCAAGCTAAGGAGCAAGGAAGCCAGTCCGAGTCTCAAAACCTCAAAAGTGGGAAAACTGACAGTGCAGTCTTCAGTCTGTGGCCAAAGGCCTCAGAGCCCCTGGCAAACCACTGTGTAAGTCCAAGAGTCCAAAAGCTGAAGAACTTGGAGTCCAATGTTCAAGGGCAGGAAGCATCTAGTGCAGGAGAAAGATGAAGGCTGGAAGACTCAGCAAGTCTGCTCTTCCATCTTCTCTTGCCTGCTTTATTCTAGCCGTGCTGGCAGCTGATTAGATGGTGCCCACCCAGATTGAGGGTGGGTCTGCCTCTCGTAGTCCACTGACTCAAATGTTAATCTCATTTGGCAAAACCCTCACAGACACACTGAGAAACAATACTTTGCATCCTTCAATCCAGTCAAGTTGACACTCAGTATTAACCATCACATAGTAATAAACTGGGGTGAACTCAGCAAGGCCTATTTGTTCAGACTCTTCTTGGTGTCTGTGTAGAGGAGTAGCCCTCTGGAATGAGGGTCTTATGACCTACTTTCAGGGGAGGTAGGACAAAGAATTTTTTATGGCCATGCTTCAAGGGAGAGAAATGAGAGAGGATTAGAGAGTGACCTCCAGGTGCCATATTTTGGGGTGGCGTGTTCTCAGCCCAATAATGATACCTAGTATTAAGTGGGTCTCATAATTTTTGTAACTATATTATTTCTCTCTGCTCACCTTCTGCCCAGTTTTCCCTTTCATTCTCTCTGTAATCCCCATGTATTGTAAATAACTTTACAACTTCAGCCTTCTAGCCTGTGAATTTTTCTAAGTATTATTGTGTTCTGTGCTGTGTCTGAGCTTGATTTTTTTCCTCCTATTCCCTGTGCCAGCTCCAAGCCATGCCCACTTCAGTCCCCTCTGGGCATGTTCTGGTCTGTAGCGTTCCCTGCCTTGGTCTCTGATTGCACACTTGTCCTTGCTTTTTTGGTCTCTATCTTCTATTCTTGTTTGTTCTTGATCCTTTCTCTTCTCTTTGGTTATCTGTCAGTTCTCTTTGTTATTCCCTTTCATTTGGTTGGGGGGTTGGGAGGATGAGAGGGAAAGGAGAGAGGGGGAGAGGAGTAACAAACACAGGAGTTCAGTCCAACAACCCTGGCCACTTAGGTAAACCATTGTCTGCTCTGAAGGATCATGGTACACACCAGAATTTTGTTACTGCATTTCCTGGTGGTAGCAGAGATTTCAATTGTTTGATTTGCAGAAATCCTATCTAATGCATTGCATCAGTTATATTTCTTCTTCAATGCTCTGTCTCCAATGGTTTAGAAGGAAAGATAAGACCTATGGAAGGAATATGTAGGCTCAGTTTTCTTTGAAATATATGCAAAACAAGAAGTAAATGAAAAATTAATTTGTAATGGGTTTAGTTTTATTGCTTAACTACAAAGGAAATGCTTACCTGAATGAAGGCTTCTCTGATTTCTTTGTTACCAGTAATGATTTTATGGCTGGGGTAAATATGTCACCTCTCTCCCCTTTCTCTATTTATCTTGCCCATTTACACACCTCCCTTGCACTTCCTGCTGCCAGAGAGGCTGAAATCAGCAAAGCTATCTGTAGATCGTTTTCTTTTATTCCTCTGATGGCAAAATGGTAACAACACAGGCATGCATGCGTACACACACACATACACACACACACTCACTCCAAACCACACAAGAGAAACCAATGAGCCAAAAGCAGACTGGGAAACAAAATTGGCAAAGCATAAAAGAAAAGGAAATGAAAGAAATGTGATTACTGTTGACCAACACTGAATATGATGGTCCAAGTCAGGATACTTGTGTGATGAATCACCAGATGCATTCAGGATTATGTCTAGAGTAGCAATGGAAATAGGAGGCTTTACGCCAAGGGCATACCCTGCAGGAACCAAAATAAGGAGAGCTCCTTCCCTAGAGAGCAGGCCATGGGAAGGCAGGCAGGAACCTTGACAAAGTCAGTAGAATCAGAGAACGGAGCTGAAGCATGACCAGAATGTCAGCACAATCAACTCTTCAGAACCTTGGTTTATGACAGTAAAACATTTGTTTTTGGTCACAAATGAATGGGTCAACTGGGCTTTTTTTTTTTTTTTGCTGGTTTGGATTAGGCTCATTGGGGCTTACTCATGCATCTGTGGTCAGCTAGTGGGTCAGTTGGGGGCTGGCCAATTTTGGATCACCTCCATTGGGACAACTCAACTCTGTTCCATGTGGCCTCTCAGCCTCTATCAGGTTAGCCTGGGCTTGTTCGAGGCATTTGAACAAGGTTCCAAGAGAAGGAACAGAAGCATGCAAGACCTTGGGAAGTCTACATTTGGAACTGCAGGTGCTGTTTTCTCATTCTGTTGGCCAAAACAAGTCCCAAGTCGAACCCAAGTCAGAATGGGAATAGACGTCAAAGTTACAGGACAAAGGCCGAGGATACAGGGAGGTTATTAATTGCAGGCATCAAAGCAGTCTGCCACAAGCTGGGCAGTTATTGAGTCAGATTCATGGGTCTGGGAGACTCCTCAGGGCTCACAGAGTGGAGGAAGTTCAGAGAATAAAACAGAAAGAGTCATTATGAGGAGATCAGCTTTAAAGAAGGGGATTTGGGGTAGAAAACCTCACAGGCTACTTCCTGGTAACCAGGGGCAAGTTCCTTCGGGGCACATGAAAACAAAGGGATGGCTCCTGTGTCCCTTGACAAGCTTGCCTCAGGGTGATAACTCACCTGAGCATTAAAGAGGAGCATTCCATCTGGGGAAATCTAACCAATATAAGCAATGGCTGGACCTTCTTAAATTTAGACATTTTCTGATTTACTAATAGGGTTGAGATAAGGGGTCCCGAATGTCCAATGGACACAGATGAGACTCTCATGCCCTCCTCTTGACTTAGGCAGTTTAGCTGGGGATTTTACAGGATTGAAGGTGCCTCTTTCTTGTGCTCTACCCTAAATCAGGGAATTAGCATAGTGGTTTTCAAAGTGTGGACCCTGGATGAGCAGTATCCATGTCAACTGACAACTTGTTAGAAATGCAGATTCTCAGGCCCACCCCAGACCCATGGAATCAGAAACTGTAGGAGTGGGATCTAGGCATCTGCAAGTTAGCAGCCGTCCCCAGGTGATGTTGATGCGTGCTCCATTTGGAGGCAGCTGAATTAGGGTTATGTATGGTATTGATGGGTTCAAAGTCCATCAAAGAGTGGAATGGATAGGTAGATTTAGCAAATAAAAAATACAGGACATCCAGTTGTATTTGAATTTCATATCATCAACAAGTAAATTTTTTAGTGTAAGTATGTTCCATGTAATATTTGGGATGTACTTTTAATACTAAAACATTATTTATTTTTGATCTGAGAACCAAACATAACCCAGTATTCTGTATTTTACCTGGCAACCTTGGAAAGAGGTGTAGAAAAACGGCAGAAAGTTCAAAGAACATCAAGATTATTAGCAGAATAGAAATTCTAAAGAGAAAGATTAAAGAAATTAACTTGATGAACCCAGAAAGGAGAGCACTGGTGGGATTAATAGGTTGGAGGATTTTATTTAAAGGGAATACTGCTGAGCTGTTCTTCATGAATGCCCAAATTAATCGAGAAGAAATTTATTTTAGAAGGAGGCAAGACTTCCTGCCAATAAATGACTTCGGTGGGGGTTCTGAATGATTTTGTGATTCTCAAAGGAGGTCAGATCCATTTGGGATTTCATGGGATTGCATGCAGCCAATACTTCAATTTGTGTTTGTGAAAGAGCAGTTTAGAGAGGCATTTGCCAACAGGAGGTTGGAGCAGGTGATTTCTCAAGGCTCTTGATGACTTCTCTGTTTGAATTTGCCATTTTTTGCATCCTTGTTTTTTGAAAAGCACATATCCTTTTGATTATTTTTCAAATCCCAGTGTATCTGGAAGGTTGGTTTTTTAGAACATGGATATAAAGGGGAGGCAGTAGAGCAGAGGTGTTAATAGGATGCTTTAAAACCAGACCGCATGGATTGAAATCCCAGCTGTGCCACTTCCTAGCCTCCTGCAACCTTTGGCTAGTTTGTGCCTCAAATTTCTCATCTGTAAACTGGGAATTATTATGAATTATTTGTTATTATCTCATAGGTAGCTGTGAGGTTTAATTGAACTTATTCATGTAAAATATAAGAATTGTGCCTAGAACATGGTAGCCTTCATGAAAAGTTATTTTATATTATTAAGGACTAGAGTCTCTCTGTATATCCTGGACATTCAGAGGTTATTATGGCCAGAAGACATTGGTGAATGGTCAGTCCAATGACATGTATGGTAGAAGCATTGTCCCTTGTGAGCAGTAATGTCCTGTCCCTCTCCCTGATCCCTAATCTTGAGGTGTTGGTTAAGCTTACAGTGATGTTATTCTGTGGTCGTATTACTGCATCATAATCATGAATCATATCTCTTTCTCTACCCAGATGAACTTTCCCACATTTTCTAGAAACCCCCGAGATAATTGGGTTTCATTTCCCATTGCGTGTTGAATTCAATTAGAAAGCTGTAAGAGAATGTCATATAATGTGGCTGAGAATATAATGACATTTCCAAAATATTTTTTAAGAAACTTGAACTCTAAATCAATTTAGTTCTGCTAGTAGGACAGAGATTTAGTCATGGAAAAATATTAATCTGATGACGAGTTTTTATCAAAATTAAGGATCAATTGTGATTAGTTACTTTTAGAAACTTAGTTTTGGAGATGAAAACAAGCCATTTGCTTTCTGAACTCCTGCAGGGAGGAAAAAAAAGGTAATATTGGCCCAATACAATACATAATTTCTGTCTACATGTGATTGAAGTGTCAAATGATAAATCCTAAACCCCTGTTAGGAACAACAGTTTAGTCAGTCTGTTTAGGACTGTACTGTATGTACTTGATGATCAGTAAAATAAAGAGTGTTTAGGTGGACTGTTTTTGTTGTTTTGCTGAAAAGTTTAAGTTTGTTCTTTAAATGAAGTTCCCTTTTGAATTTGCAAAATAGTAGGCACCCAATCTTGCAGTGCTTGAATTCTGATAGTAAATAGTGATAGTTGTTATTTTTCTTTTATTAAAGAAAATGCAGTATAATGCCTACATCATGGCTTAAAACATTAAGTAGTTAGTCTTCTTCTTGAGTCTGTGTGAACACTGAGCAGTTCTGAGCAAGTGGACCAGACTTGACTGATCTCAGCTACGCTCATGTATATGTCTGTCAGCTGACATGTTGGCTGGTGGCTGTCTGGGCAAGAGCAGCCTTCTTTACACCTCTGGGAGTTGGCCAGTTGTAGGTTGAGGATGGGATAACTGTCCCATGTGCTACTTATCATCCAGAAGGCTAGCCCAGCCTGTTCACATGGTGGAGGCAGGAGTTCGGGAGTTCAAGAGAGACAGAGAAAGAGACTGGAAGTAGGCAAATCTCTTGAGAGCTAAACTGGGAATTGGCACCAAGTCACTTCTGCTGCATTCTCTTGTCCAAAGGAAGTCCCGAGGTCAGTCCAGAATTTTGGGGGGTAAGGAAATAGATTACACTTCTTGACAGGAGGAGCCACAGAATCACAAGACAAAGGTGTTTGGGGGTAGGCCAAAAAAGGGCTCACAAAATTCATGTCAAATCCCTGGAATCTGTGAATGTTACCTTCTATGACAAAAGATGTGATTAAGTTAAGGATTTTGAGGGAAAGAGTTTATCCTGGATTATCTAGATAAGCCCTACCGTAAATTTAGCCACATGCATCTCTACAAAAGAGAGGCAGAGAAGTCTGAGAGAGACCCACGTAAGAGGAGAAGGTGATGTTAAGATGGAGGCAGAGATTGAACTGAAGCAACCTCAAGCCAAGGAATGCCTTCACCAGCAGAAGTTGGAAGAGGCAAGAAATGGAATCTCCCCCTAAAACCTCTGTAGGGAGTATGGCCATGCCACCACCTTGGTTTTGTACTTTTGGCCTGCAGAACTGAGAGATAATAATTATCTGTTTTTTTGTTTGTTTGTTTGTTTTCAGCCTCCCGAGTAGTTGGGACTCCAGGCACACACCACCATGCCCTGCTAATTTTTGTATTTCTAGTAGAGACGGGGTTTCACTATATTGGCCAGGCTGGTCTCGAACTCCTGACCTCATGATCCGTCTGCCTCGGCCCCCCAAAGTGCTAGGATTACAGGTGTGAGCCACGGCACGTGGCCAATATCTGCTGTTTTTAAGCCATCTAGTTGGTGGTAATTTGTTAAAGCAGCCCGAGAAAACTGATACAGATACGGATCAGGGAGGGATAAAGAATTGAAGACATTTTTGCAATAATCTACATATACCATAAACTTAGATAATTTTATATAGCTCTTTTTCACTTAATATGACAAAACATTTATTCATGTTATTACAATACTGTTAAACACTATTTTGAATAATTGTATATTACATAATACATACTGAGTTGATCTAGCTGAACATTGCATTGTTATTGACAATTCCTTCCATTTTTCTGATGAAGCCCTGTGCATAAACCACATAATCTCTATGCTCTGAATCACCATTCAGTTTCTCCCTTACCACTACACATACCTTCAATGGAAAAACTGCAGTTACTGTTGCACCAACCTAATAGCTCTGGGAATTATTATAATCAGCCTGTGAATGGTCTCACTCTCCCTCCAGCAGGTGTACAAACACAGCTATACCAGATTTGTTTTCTGATGAAAAACACAGTTCAAGTTACCTCTAGCTAAAAATTTTGCAAGTTTGATTCCAAATATTAGTTCTTTAATCCAACACTTAATACTCCTATGGTAATGTTGTCTAAGTACAATTGTCATATAGTTCTTTTTTTTTTTTCATGCAAGGCTTTGGCATCTTGAGGACAGTGCTGCTTTTTTCAACTTTGTTTATCCTAACATCATCTGCCTTGGTGTTTTGGAGGTATGGCTCACTCTGCTATCTGCTGTGTGATGAGTGAATAAAGGAGTTAAAAAGGGAAACATACTTATAATTTGTCTCTCTTGTCGTATATGGTCCCAGTTATTCAATATGACTGGATTTGAAATCGACTGGGTACATTGCCTTGTTTTAGTAACTTAGGGGAGTCTTAATATTTTCATACCATTGACCAATTTGGCATCTGGAGAAGCCTTCTCAGAATAATGTTTATTAATACCTAGAACAAAACATATAGGATTACCAGAGAAATCAATTATATTGCACAATAGTTCAAAGTGTTATGAATTGCAATATAGTAACTGTGTGCATCTTTATATTAATACATAAAATAATATATAGCATAGCCTCTTAGGTACTATTATTTCAAAGTAGTAATGACAGTACCCAGCATATTAAGATACTTCAACATCATAATGTGATATTAAGATATCTGTGGTTTTTATGGGTGGCAGAATCACAGATCTTGTTAGTACTACTGTAGTTTGTTGCCAATGCCCATAATTGAAGAAAACTCTACATTTTAATGAGAGGTAGGTATAAATGAAATGGTAACTTTGTTTCCATTTTAGTTCATGAATTACCTGAATTCTGTAGACCCCAGGTTGAGGACCGAAAAGCTTTTTTAGAAATAGCTCTAGCCGCTGTTTTTCCCAGTTGTCATCACATAAGTTTGATTAAATATTTTATCTTTTTTTTATTATTATGCTTTAAGTTCTAGGGTACATGTGCATAATGTGCAGGTTTGTTACATATGTATACTTGTGCCATGTTGGTGTGCTGCACCCATCAACTCGTCAGCACCCATCAAGTCGTCATTTACATCAGATATAACTCCCAATGCAATCCCTCCCCACTCCCCACTCCCCATAACAGACCCGGGTGTGTGATGTTCCCCTTCCCGAGTCCAAGTGATCTCATTGTTCAGTTCCCACCTATGAGTGAGAACGTGCGGTGTTTGGTTTTCTGTTCTTGCGATAGTTTGCTGAGAATGATGGTTTCCAGCTGCATCCATGTCCCTACAAAGGACACAAACTCATCCTTTTTTATGGCTGCGTAGTATTCCATGGTGTATATGTGCCACATTTTCTTAATCCAGTCTGTCACTGATGGACATTTGGGTTGATTTCAAGTCTTTGCTATTGTGAATAGTGCCGCAATGAACATACGTGTGCATTTGTCTTTATAGCAGCATGATTTATAATTCTTTGGGTATACACCCAGTAATGGGATGGCTGGGTCATATGGTACTTCTAGTTCTCAATTAAATATTTTAAAGAGTTTATGAAGTTATAGGTAGGCAAGACATTTCTGAACACTTGCATGTATAACATAGCATGTAAGATATTGTAGACATTATGTAAACCCTTTTTGAATAAAAATACAACCCTCTTCAAGTGCAGATGGAAAATAAAAACTCACTCACTTGGACACATTTTGGTTAATAACCTTCCTGGGTAGTTGTGTTGTTAAGTTTAGTTGTTTAGTTGAGTGGAGTCATTTCCCTGATGGTACTAAATTGATAAGTTGCTTGCATATAGTCTACGAATAATTATCTTTGATATTTATTTGTTGAGTTTGTTCCCACTTCCAAAGGGGATTGAGGTAGCTTGGGTTCTGAAACAAAGAGCAGAATAGAGCAATTATGTAAACATAGACTTCCTGGAGGTCCTGAGGAGGCAGGTGCTCTAGGCACCTGGTGATCTGATTTCCACTCTTGGGCATTGCTCTCTGGTCTGATTTCTGTAGGTGGAGATAAAATGGGAAGCATTTGTTAATACAGGCTCCATTTCCTCTCAATAGAAATTATACAAAAATATTTTTTATTTCTTAAAAAACATTTTTTTCAAATTTAAATAGCCTGTGATACATTTCTTCATTTTACAAAGCCCTGACTTATAGCAGCATAATATTTATTAATAGAGTTAAGCAGAATCGATGCATGTGTCTTTGTCATACTGAGAACTGTAGTATTGTGGACAGTGTTTCTAATGTATTGTGATCGGTTAGCTCTCATGAGAATAAGATGAATGTTTATATTACATATATATTATATATCTCTATTTTTACCCATTACTATATCTGTGTGTATATATGTGTATATACATATGACATCAAAAGCATGTGTATGTGTGTTTATCCATGTATTGTGATTAAAACTCATGTACAATGATGTTCACTTGAATGCCAGCATTTTTTTATGTGGTTTACCTTTGCAGTTTTCTATCTTCAGGCCATCTAAATCCTCTGACTTTGAGGTTTTTTGATTTGGTTCAAACTAATACCAAAATTGGAAATCTTTTATTCACCAAGTTAGCTTGAAGAGTTTCTTAATATGGGATAAAGGGATAGTTTGTAAGATTAGGAATAAATGTGATAATCACTTGAAGTTCTTGATGATTAATTTTGGCATCGCTTAAACATGCTAGAAATAAAAAGGGCCAGCAGCCTTTTGTGTGAGATTAACTTAGTAAAAATTACATAAAGAGTTTGCATTATTTATTTTTGTTTTCTGTTTTATTGAGTGGAAAATTTAAATCCGACCTAGTGACTCTTTTAACACACTGAGAACTATATATTTATTTCTAATTTATTGAGTGTCAGAAATATGTCTTCAAATTCCCTAAGGCCCAACTTCAAGGCTGGTTCCTTTGTGAGGTTTTCTCTCATCCTCTGCATTAATTTCCTATTGTTGCTGTAGAAAATCATCACAAATTTAGTGACTTAAAACAACACAGGTTTATTTTCTTATAATTCTGGAAGTCAGAAGTCCAAAATCACTGGGCTAAAATCAAGGGCTAAAATCAAGGGGCTGGCAGAGCTGCTTTCATTTCGGGGGGGCTCCTGAACGGGACCCTTTTCCTTCCTTTTCCAGCTTCTAGTGGTTGCCTGCTTTCCTTGGCATATAGCTCCCTTCTATCTTCAAAACCATTAAGTCTTTCTTACAATGTCATCTCTGTTTCTTACTCTTACTCTTCCTTTTCCCCCATTTAAGGACCTTTGTACCTTTGTGATTCCATTGGGTCCACCTGGATAAGCTGGGATACTCTCTTTATTTTAAGGTCAGTTGATTCAGTTGATTAGCATTTTAATGCCAGTTTTTTTGTTTGTTTTTGTTTTGTTTTGTTTTGACAAGATATCTCTCTGTCACCTAGGCTGGTGTGTAATGTCACAATCACAGCTCACTGCAGCCTCTAACTCCTGGGCTCAAGGGATCCTCCTACCTCAGCCTCCCAAGTAGCTGGGACTTTAGGTGTGTGGCACCATGCCCAACTAATTTTATTTTATTTTTTTAATTTTCTGTAGAGACAGGGCCTTGCTATGTTGCCCAGGCTGGTCTCGAACTCCTGGCTTCAAGTGTCAGTCTCCCAAAGTGTTGAGATTACAGGCATGAGCCACCATGCCTGGCCCCTTAATGCCATTTTTCATCTTAATTCTCCTTTGTGATATAACCTAACATAGTCACAGGTTCTGGGCATTAGGAAATGGCTGTCTTTAGGGAGCTATCATTCTGCCTACCACATCCCTAAACCAGAAATGATCTATGTGTCTTTCATAAGGTGTTAGGGAAACACTATCTCAACTTGCTATTATTCATATAGATGCTTTATCTCTCCTTTATAATTTCACCTATGGAAAAGACAAGACCCTGTCTATATTATATTTATGTTCTCCTCAATATATAGCAACACTGAAAGAACCATATAAATATTTTTTGAGCAAATGAATGATTCTGTATCCAAGGAACTCATTAGTTATAAGGGAGAGAGGTCAGCTATAGAAATAGAGAAAAAGAAAAAAGGCAGAAATTGACAGATTATTATCAGCACTACTCATAAGAGAATAGTGTCTTCATATGCACCATTGCCTCTAAGCAGCAAATAATTTAACTTGTTAAAGTTATGATCCACTTAAGAGTTATCCTAATCCGTCTCACTATAAATCAGTATTTTGGCACAAAAAAATCCTTCAACCTCATATTGGCTTACCATGAATAAGTTCCTTGAAGCCTGGCAAGCTCTGGGCATCCTACCTTCCTGAAAGTGATGGCCACACTCTGTGATGGATACCCTGTGCAGAGAGACCTATTGGGTAGCCAGCCTGCACCAGTCAGGTGGTACCCACAAACCTTCCTTACACTCTTTAAGCTTTACAGCATTAAAGCACTTCTAAACACGTGCAGCTTTTCTATGAAGCACTCTTGAGAACAAAGGACATTGAAGGAATTCCCCTAAGATGTTCAGAAAGCCAAGATTTCCCCCAAGTATTACCTTAAGACTGCACATGAGTTATATATTTTACTCCCATGATGCATTTGTATAGTTCTAATTATATAAAAATTATTTGTCTGTTACACATTCAGGAAGTGTCCTTTTGAGATGTGTGAGCACGTATTCTTACTGTAGTTCTGTAATGTAGGCAGGTGTTATTTGCCCATCTTGCAGGTGAGGGATTCAGTTCATGGAATGGAAGTGGCATGCCCGTCATCACATTTCTGGTAAGTGATGTGTGCAACACAATGAGTAATTTGAATCTTGATTACTTTACCTCAAACTCCATGCTTCTTACACATTTAGTACCTCACAAGCTACATCTTCTCTGGCATCATGATTTGTAGGCCATCATGTGTCCTGTTAACTTATGAACTGAATAATGCAGCATTTTCTAAAATGTGTTCCATGTCACATTACTCCAGTAATATTCTCTGTGAAGCATTTTGTAATCAAAAATACTTTCAGAATTAAAGAGTGTGCTAGCATAGTAGTGACTATGTGTGTCCAATAGAGAAATGTGGGTTTTTTTTTTACCCCAGTGTCTTCCAAACTGATATAGCCACAGAACCCTTGCTTTCTGCCCTCTTGCTATTATCTGTTGGGTAAGGAACAAATTTCTAGGTCCTGGATCCCCAGTTTCTCAGTCATGATTATGCATCCAGCCATGGTGTGCAAATTGAGCTGTTGTTAATGGGCAAAGGTTGGCTTTGCCACCTGGTTTTATTAGGAATACTTTCAGCAGCAAGAACTAGAATACCTAAGTCATTTTGTTTGAGCCCTTGCTAATGAAAGTGTGCCCCTCATATTGGCTGCATAGACATCACCGGGGAGCTTGTTAGAAATTCAGGATTTCAGTCCCCATCCTTTCTGCATTTGAACAAAATCTCCAGGTAATTCGTATGTACTGTAACATTTAAAAAGCACTTATTTTAACCATAAGAACAATTATTTTTATCTAATAAGAAATTCGGAGGTGAAGGGTTCTATATTATTGGCAACTCAGTAGCAGCATCAAGGACCTGGATGCTTGTCTCCTCATGGTGGTAAAATTGCTGCCAAAGCTCCATACATTATCTCTTCCCCCAGCTACATTTAAATTCAGGATGGAAAGAGGCAGAGGCAAAGGACTTTGTTCTTACATGGCTCTCTTTTTTTACCAATATGACTTCTTGCTCAGAAGGTCACTTGCAGCCTTCCCCTTAGTTCTCACCCAGTAGATGGATTACTGGCAATAATAAATAACTGGCAATAGTAAAGACCTCAATTCCCTTTGGTCTTGACCAATGTTGTTTAAAAAATACATAATGCTAGCCACATATATAATTTAACATTTTCTAGTGGCCGTATTTTTTGAGAAAGCAAAAAGAAAACAGGTTAATTTTAATAATATATTTTATTAACCAATATATTCATACTATTATCATTTCCGCATGTATCCAATATACAAAACATGTCAGTGAGATATTTTATAATCTGTTTCTTCAAAGTCTTTGAAATTAAGTCTGTATTTTATGCCTGTAGCACATCTCAATTCAGATACTAAATGTTCATCAGATATTCTCGATCTGTATTTAGGTCTCATAAAAGCCACAATTAAAAGTGTTCACATACCTAAGTTGCTCCATGTAATAATTAACCAGTAATCAAATCAGTAGCAGATTTTAAGTGTAAATGCAAATTAATAAAAATTAAAATAAATTGAAAACTGGGTCCATCACATTTCACATGTTCAGTAGCCACATGTGGCTAGCAGCTATCATATGAGACACTGCAAGTATAGGTCCTCACTACTCAAAGTGTGGTCCAAGGACCAGCAATGTCAGCATCATCTGCGAGCTTGTTAGAACTGCTAAATTTTGGGTCCTACGCTAGAGCTACGAAATCAAAGTTTACATTTTATTTTAATGCATATTAAAGTTTGAGAAATTCTAATCTAAGCTGTTCTCTATCTTGGCTCTAATTTAGATTTAATGTGGGAACTTTGGAAAATACTGTTGCCTGTACCCTATCCCAGAACCTTGGAATCAGACTTTCTGTAGTGGGGTACAGGCATTCATTTTTTTTTTTATTGAAGCTTTCTAGGTTATTCTAGGGTGCAGCTGTGATGGTGAATTTTATATGTCAACTTGACTGGGCTAAGGGATATCAGATAGCTAGTAAAATATAATTTCTGCATATGTCAACGAGGATGTTTCAGGAAGAAATTAGCAAAGAAGGTTCCCCTTCACCAATGGAGCTGGGGTTCATCATCCAATCTGGTGAAGGGCTGAATAGAACAGGAAAGCAGAGGAAGGGTGTGAATTTGCTCTCTGCTTGAGCTGGGACATCCATTTCCTCCTGTCTTTGGATCCTGAAGCTCGTGGTTCTCAGGCCTTTGCACTTAGATTGGTACCTACACAACCTTGGCTTCCCTAGGTTTTAGGCCTTCTGGTTTGAACAGTGGCTTTCGTGGGCCTCCACTTACAGACAGAAGATTGTGGCACTTCTCAGCCTCCGTGATCATGCGAACCATTCAGTCCCTTGTAATACATCTGTCTGTGTCTCTCTGCATATCCTTTGGTTCTGTTTCTCTGGAAAGCCCTGATAAATGCAGCTGCGAAGTTTGAGAACCACTGGCCTAGACTAATCCTGATCCATCATCAACAATCAGACACATTGTAACCTAAGCAATATTATGGTAGAAGCTCTCACAGGTCAGTAACCAACTGTGATATCTCCACTTGGCTTTTCTTCGCTCTGGCTTGTGCGCATTTCCAGCAGAGCAGGGACCCGACTAGAATCGGCTATACTTGCTGGAGTTGCACATTCTTGGTCTTTGTGCATTCTCTCACTGGCTAACTCCTTCCTCTCCTTCCCTGTCATCAGTTTCCTCATTCTTCACCCTTCCTCATTCTCCAGATAGCAAACAAGGTAGGGCCCCTGCTCTGTGCTGATATCTACTCAGACCCAATCTGGAAGGCCATCAACAACTACCAGTTTCTTCCAGCTCCCCATCCCCACTCTTGCCCCAGTGAAAATGGGTTTCCCTTCCCTGTTACCCTGTTCCCATCTGTTTTTCCACTTCCAGATGGCATCTTGCACATTTCCAGTCTTTGTTTCCTTCAGGTGCTCATAATTCTGCAGTCATTTTGCTTATTATGTTTTGCCTCTTTGTCGATGATCAGCTCAAATGAGGTATGCATGAAGTCTGTTCATAGAAAGCAGCTCTGAATCTGTGAGCCCAAACTTAGATATGATTTAATGACCATATTTGGGTGCATTGGAAGCTGCCCATGTTCACTTCCCAGGTTTCCTGGAGACTGAGAACCTCAGTACATAGGCTTGCAAATTTACATGCCTCTGTTGCCAACTAGATCTGCTGGGTTTCTCTTCAGAGAAGGGAATTTTAGCAGGACACATTTGAAAAAATAAGTCCTCCTCTGTTAGGAATCTTCAACTGAGAGGCTGCCATCAGTGCAAACAAAGCCATGTTCAAGCAAAAGTTTGTTTGGTCTGCCCAGCTCTAATAGATGATGTTCATGTCCCTTGGGCTCAAGAACAAAGGGGCTGCCTGACAGCCTTTTGAAATCTCACCTGTTTCTTGGTAGAGAAGCTTTTGTGCAGTATACATTTCCATGATAAGTAACTGCTGTCAAATCTAATAAGAAGACTAATCTAAAATTTAGGCTGTGTAATAAATAAAATAACCTGATTATTTTTTAATATAATATGTTAAAATTAATATATTAAAAAAACTGTTTTTATTTGAAGACTGAGCTCTTGGAGAAATATGGGAGTTAGCCAACAAAATCAATTCTTGAACTTACATTTGAAAATGAAGTTCCTGTTTTAACTGTATAGATCCTATGATAAAAATGTCTCAGACTAGAAAATGCAATTTTTGAAATGTAAAGGTGTGATGTAGAATTAAAAATATTATTGTCTTGGCCAGGTGTGGTGGCTCACGCCTGTAACCCCAGCACTTTGAGAGGCCAAGGCAGGTGGACCACTTGAGTCTCCTAGGAGTTTGAGACCAGCCTGGGCAACATGGTGAAACTCTGTCTCTACTAAAAATATAAAAATTAGCCAGGCTTGGTGTTGCATGCCTGTAATCCTAGCTTCTTGGGAGGCTGAGGCACAAGAATCTCTTGAATCTGGGAATTGGAGGTTGCAGTGAGCTGAGATTGTGCCACTGCACTCCAGTCTGGGCAACAGAGCAAAACTCTGTCTCAAAAAATAAAAATAAAAATAATTGTCTTATCACATTCACATAATTATTCTCTAATATTTATATTGCAATAAAAATGAATCTGGTAAAGTTCCCATGAAATGCGGAGATGTTTATTGCAAATGGTCCAGTGGCTTTTCAGAGAAGCTCCTTGAGAAATATCCATATGACTCAAATTATGTGTAGAACAGCAAAGTAGTAAAAATATACTATCAACTTTCTAGTATTCGAATTAAGAAATGTCAAGAAGAACCACCTCAAATTTTGGAAGATCAGGTAAATTTTGATTCTTCTGCAATCACTCTAGTCAGTAAAAGAGATAAGCCAAATAATAATAATAAATACACGTATCTAGTAAAATATATATTTATACCTGCTTATATAGTGAAGTATATCTGATTTGCCCAATACTATACTTAAGACATGGATGTGTTGTACCTTACCCTGTTAATGGTGCTCTCACCAATAATCTCATCATCCTCTATGGCCCTAGGCAGAGTTTGTAATACTTTTGTTTCATCTGACAGATTTGAAAACACTCAGAGAAAAGCAGTATATACCCAAAGTCATAAGAATGGTAGGATTAGAAGTCATTCTTCTTCTTAGCTTCTGTTCTTTTCACTGCAGTATGCTGCCTCTTTATTCCTTGAGGCCCTCAGCCAATAGGATTTTTTAGGCATGCTGGGCTTTTAGACATTAAAGAACTAGCCAGTGAGTTGAACATTCCATAGTGGATTAAACCAACCTAATGAGCTTGTCTCTCCTCTCTACTACAGGTCTTCAGTCTTTTTTTTTTTTCTTTATTTCTGGAAGCAGTAAAACTTTGAACTTAGTTTTTTTGTAAGTTTGAACTTAGTTTTTTTTGTAAGTTTAGCATAAATTTAGTGGCAAAATCATGCCCAAACCAACAGACGGTAATATATAATCTTTATTTGTCCCACTTAGAGTGAATAGCCATAGATTTCACTCCATAAATGCCTATGTATTTGATAAGGATCCGCAAACGTTTTCTGTAAATGGCCAGGTAGTGATTATTTTAGGCCTTGTGGTCCACACCATCTCTGTTGCAGCTACTCAACTCTGCATTCGTAGCATGAAAACAGATATAGACAATACATAAATGAATTTGTGGCTGAGGGCAAATAAGTCTTTATATGCAAAAATAGGTGGAAGTCTGGACTTGACCAATTGACCATAGTTTGTCAACCGCCTAGACTAAAAGGTGATGCTCAGATCTGTTGGGACTATTGCATAGCATATTATATATATATATATATATATACACACACACCATTTTACCTTTCCGAATTCTGAAATATTTCAGACTTCAAGAGTGTTTAGTAAGGCATCAAGATGTGTACCTAAGATTTAAAGGAAGTTTTATAAAGGAGAAAGTCATCTCTATTACGGTCAAGCATTAAAGTTCTTGTATACAGATGTCTCGAGGGGCAACTAAGGTTCAGATATTGCTAGTGCATTAATCAGGAATGAGTTCTGTGAACAACAAAGCATTTGAACACGTAACTTCTTTGTTGTCCCTTGTAACAAGATCAGAGGTAGGCAGTCCAGAGCTGGTTCAAGAGCTAAGTGATTCCCTCAGGGACCCAGATTCTGTCCATATTTATTCTCTAGCATCCTTAGCTGATAAGCCTTCACCCTGATGCTCATTGCCTCATGGTTGCAAGATACATCCTGTACCCCCAATGTCACATGCACACTCCCAGCAGAAAGAAAATAGGAAAGCAGGGAGAATTGTCTCTCTTACAGAAGTAGAAGCTTACCCCTGTAAATCTCAACATTCCTCTTGTCGGCTAAACAAGGTTACAAGGCTACTCTTAATTGTAAGGAAGACTCAGGAAGCAAGTATTTTTAGTTGGATTCATTTTCATCACCCTGTAAAATCAGGAGAAAGGATGTTGGGTGGGCAAGTTGCACACCATCTGCTGAGGCATCTGTTCTTGTTTGGTGGCTGTTATATTTCATTACAGATATTTAATATCATATCGTCTTCTCCCCTGGGGAACATAGCTTTTTAAGTATCCCCAGTGTTAGCAGCTTGTTTTCCATCTGAGTTGGAAAATTAAATAACATTATTCACATTTTTATGTAAATGTTGTATAATGTGCATATATAATGACTTGAGAATGGTTTTCTTCAGAAATACATTTTCCTATTTTCCTGAGGATTTTAGTTTTGGAGGACTTTGTTTACATGTGACTCTAGTATGCTAAGTAGCAATGCTTGAGGGAAGAGTGAAGTTGACATAAATGGAAGGCAACTTGCACATTGAGCTTTGTGGGCAAGTGATCTTCTCATGGAGGATGATTCCATCTAAGAGCAAGATTTTATGAACTCAGAATCTTAAGAAGAAACAGTTACTGAGTAACTTTCTTAAAATATAGATCTGATGTAGGTATGAGAGAAGAGCAATTAAATAGGCACACAGAGATCATTTTAGTTCTTAACTTGAATATCTTGGGATACTTCCTTTACCCCTAGAGGTAGTGTTTATTCTCTTTCTGGAAACAGGGCATGTAACTTGCTCTTTCTTTGGTGTAGACTACCATAATAAGAAAGGATGGAGGTAACTGCATGATTTTAATTGTGTCTTTTTGCTTTAGTAGAATGTCCTAAAATGGCACAAGTGGGAATAGTATGAAAATAAATACATTCATTTATTGGTTAAGTTTTAAATGTGAGTGAAATTTTCTTCAACTAATTATAATACTAAATTATTTCTAGAATCTGTTTCAATG
Source organism: Rhinopithecus roxellana (assembly GCF_007565055.1). Classification (NCBI taxonomy): domain Eukaryota; kingdom Metazoa; phylum Chordata; class Mammalia; order Primates; family Cercopithecidae; genus Rhinopithecus; species Rhinopithecus roxellana. The sequence goes on along the minus strand of NC_044561.1, from coordinate 94,277,428 downwards.
TAGCCATATAATTATGTAGAACCATAACCCTTTATTGTCCAGGTAAATCTTGACCCTGAAATAATGTACAATAGACCCTCATCTGCTATAATTTTGAAAACTGCAGTAAGAAAGCCAAATTTTAGTCCAAATGTTTCATGGTTCTTTGGACTTCCAAGATGACAGGCTTATCAACTATTCCTGACTTGGCCAGAAATAGAAGGATCCTCATTTCGATGGGCAGAAGTGAAGAAGCCACATATTTGGACCAAGATACCTTCCTTTTGACTTCCAGATCTTTCATTAACAGGACTGAACAAACCAGAATCAAAGTTTTGGGAAAAGTAGATAGCTAAAAGATAAATATTAACATGAACAAATTTACCAACTGATTGAGAAGAAGCAAATTAGAGAAGAGATGGAACTTTAAAATAATTTTAAATTTTATCAGGGAGTTTTGGCCAGACTCCTAAGGAAAAGGAGGAGTTCAAGAGCAAGAAGGGATTCTTGGAAATTAATTCTGACTGTTGACTTTTAAAAACAGTATATTAGCTGAAAGAATAGATGCAGAACTTTTCTAGAAAACAGAACAAAGAACTAGGAGTTGGAAAAAAAAAAATTAGTGAAAGTGGAGACATTAGAGAATCATTCCATGTGGTCCTACATCATTAGAGAATCATTCCATGTGGTCCTACACCTTCTAATAGAGGGGGGAAAACGTGGGGGAAATAATTAAAGATACGCAAACAATTTTTTTTTTTAAATTTAGCATTGTATCATCATCTCCCCTGGGCAACATGTCTTTTAAAGTATCTCTAGTGTTAGCAGCTTGTTTTCCATCTGAGTTGGAAAATTAAATAACATTATTCACATTTTTATGTAAATGTTATATAATATGCATGTATAATCACTTGATAAGTCATAAGAAAAAGTATGAGTGGATCAGTAACTAAACACATTTTCATGATATTTCAGAATGCCAAGGAAAAGGAGAGGATGTTAAAAGAGTCCAGAAATGGGAGTGGGGTGGAAAGTTGACCACAAAGATAATTTCTAGGCCAGGCATGGTGGCTCATGCCTATAATCTCAGCACTTTGTGAGGCCAAGGTGGGTGCATCATGAGGTCAGGAGTTCAAGACCATCCTGGCCAACATGGTGAAACCCCGTCTTTACTAAAAATACAAAAATTAGCTGGGTATGGTGGCATGTGCCTGTAGACCCAGCTACTCAGGAGGCCGAGGCAGGAGAATCGCTTGAACCTGGGAGGTGGAGGTTGCAGTGAGCCAAGATCCCTCCACTGCCCTCTAGCCTGGGCGACAGAGTTAGACTTCATCTCAAAAAGAAAAAAGATAATTTTTAGAGGGCAAGAGAATGACTTCATGGTTTGGAGGTAAAATTATTCTGAACCTGCAATTTTGTTCTCAGACATACTGCACATTTACCAGGAAGTTAAAAAATAAACACATTTTCAGACAAGTAAGAACTACATTATTTGATCACCTCAGATCATTTCTAAAAGAATTAATGCAGTGTAAGCTCAATAAAACAAAAGAAGGAAATACGGGTTTTGAGACCAGGTGGAGAAACTAGACCAAGGAATGCAATTAAAAAAAAAAAAAAAATCTCAGACAATAGTTATTTGGCAAATCTTTTAAAACAGAACAAAAAGTTGGCAAAATTACAATAGGATTTTTGGGGTACTCGGAAATCCTAAGAGCAAATGACATTTCCGTAACAGGAAGTATGATGAAATGGAATGGTCTCAGTGAGTGGATGTAGTTTATGCTATTTAAGAGGGCCCTCTTCTTCTCAGTTTTTCTTTGTTAATGTTTTTTGAGCAGCACAGCTTTAGTGATAATATTGCATAGCTTTCTCTCTGCATTTATACTTACCACTTGTTTCTGCAGAGAACAATTATGTAATTTTCATATTGTAAATGTTATTCATTCAACTTTAAAAATGTGTAAAAAATAGTACAGAACATGATATCACCTTGACAATGTAAAAGTAATAATTACTGGAGAAAGGTTGGGAAGTAGAAAGGGGAAAAGAAATGAAGAGAAATACAGGGACCCTAATCTGTTATTTTACAGAGAGAGGAGATAAGAGAAACTCAAGTTTGGTGAATTAAGAAAGAGAGGTTTAAATACAAGGCTCAAAAAGCCAATTAAAAAACAAAATATTGAAATAAAACTGGCAGAGATGGAGAGAAGGAGGGAATGGCATACTATGGAGTTAAATGATAATTTCTCAGTAAACAAATCAAGAAATAGAGGTTTGAGCATATTGTCTAAAGATACACTCTTCAACCCAGCATCCCAACCATGTATGGTTACTGAGCCACTGAAAGGCAGTTAGTCCAACTTGAGATGTGCTGTAAGTATAAAATATATACCCAACTTTTGAAGACTTAGTATGAAAAAAAGAATGTAGAATACTTCAATAATTTTTATATTGATTATATGAATTGATAATATTTTGAATGTATTTGGTTAAGTAACATATTTAATTTATTAATATTAATTTTACCATTTAAAATTGTTCTTTATGTTACTACTAGAAAATGTGAAATCACAAATGTGACTCACACTATACTTTAACTGAACAGTCCCTGAATTAGAGATTTGGAAGTACATTTGAAGAATGGAAATTAGAAATGATTTATGTATTCATACCACTCCAGAAGTAGACCAGGAAAGGAAGAGTTTTTATGTTATATTTTATATGTTTTAGAAAATTTTTGTACTAAACATTGAGCAGTTTCAAAGGGCTATTTGTAAAGTCTATGAAAGGCATAAGGAATACTATGACAACAAACACCCTTAGTCACCACCCAGTTTAAGAAAAAATAAATAAAATACTATAGACTTTGAATGCATTTCCTCTTTCTACTTCAGGCTACTGGACTCTTTTGATTTTCTTTTTTTTAATAAAAATAGTTATTTTCTTTTTGTAAAAAGTTTCTAATTGAAGGATATTTTGTGTAGTTTTTGGGGGGGGGGTTGTTGGATAATTTGTCAGTATTAAATTTTAGAATGTGTGTGCCATTTGATTCAGTGGTTCCCTTTGAGAAATGTATTCTGTATGTTTTGAAAAATGCAAACTGCAAAAAAATATATAGAGTGACATCATGTTAATTTTTAAAAGCATGTATGTTTATATATTTGGGTAATTATAGATCTACATATACATGTGTATGCTGACATTCATATAGACATTTACATGATATTTTTGTGTATATACATGAGATTATGCACATATAATAACTAGGACTAGTGCTTATCTCTCAGAAGTCTTATTGGATGGGCAGAGGAGGGAACATCATATTCTTGTTTTATAAATTTTCAGAGAGAGAGATGATCATAGAATTATGATTTGATTTACTTAGATATGTTCATTTTCTGTATTTTTCAAGTAAAAATTCTTTAATGAAATAACATACATGTTGAAATATGTTCTAGCAACTGGGACTATCTTAGAACAGAATACATTGCCTTAGAAGGTAAGAAGCAATATGTTTACAAATGAGAAAGAGGCTAAGTTGCATGAAAGTATTAAAGCCATTATTTTTCTTCTCTTCCTCCCTAAGTATATCAGTACAAGAAGCAAGTGTTACCACTTTCAAAGCAATCCTAAAATTGATTCTTTATCCCATCCTTTCAGTCTAAGACACTTTTAAAGAAACCACCAGTCTTCTTCCAGTGTGCTTCATTTTCTAACACAGTATAAGAAGCATGTGAGCAGATCACATTAATGTAATGATGTGTGCTTCCAGCAGGACAATCAAAGCAGAGGGGACGCATGAATCTCTTTTTGTTTTAACTTTGCTGAGTGTAGACCATGTATACTTTTTGGTAATGTTTACTTCTTCTCTAATCATATATGTGCATGTGCATTGAAAAGATTTTAGGAAACTCAAATTACAAATTAAATACTTATAGTAATCGTGTCATCCAGATATAAACACTAATAATACTTTGTTGTATTTATTTCTAGAATATCTAGACATATACATATAACCATTTTTAAAACTTAGGAATATGCTGTGCATGTGATTGTTTTTCTCATAGAATATTGTGAGTGCTTTTTCATGGCATTGAATGTTCTTCATAAGCATTAGTTTTAATGACTCTGAATTATATCATTTTAGAGAAATCAATTAAAAATATTATAAGAGTTTAAATTGGGAATGAATATATCTTTGTGGTGAGCACTGAACATACTTTTTCTTTTACTTGACTTTGAGTATGTAATTGATTTCATAAGTAAAAAGATAATGAAACGCTTACCTTGTCATAATGAATAGTGACTTCCTAAGCTGTTAATGTTAGGTGAATGGAAGTCTTCCCCTGTGGATATGGAAGACATATCCAAGGACACATTGTTAATGAGAACAGACTGGCTATGTACTTCGATACTCTCCAATAAGTGAAAAAACAGAAACTTCATTAATGCAAAATGACATGGAGCTATACCCTTGCATTTTAAGACAAGGATGAATCTATATTCTGTCCTTGTCTCAAGGAGGCAGAAGGTTGCAGATTCCTTTTTGCTGTGTTGTTTACCTTTAATGACTCATTCGGCATAAACCAGCATTATCAAGGTGAATTCCACCTGAGTCAAGTCTAATACATGTCATACAAGACAGGATAAGGTGATCATTCTGGAAAGTGGGAATTTGGAATTGTGTCTTCTATTGTCAGTTGAATGAATGGGATAGGCTGAGTTGGAGGAGGAATGATTCTTTTGGGATATGGGGACCCAAGAACTAGTGCCATCTGAGAACCATTAACTTTTTTTAAAAAGTGGAAGATCAGAGACATTCACAAGGACTGTAATAAGAAAGAGTATGATAGGTCAATATGAGAAAATAGACGAGGTAGTCAGGTGAGTGGGTGAGTGAGCGAGTGAGTGAGTGAGAGAGAGAAGAGGGCAGAATTTATAAAGAGCATAGCTCCCACCTCCTGGATGCCTTCTGCAGGCCAGCCACTTGTCTCCCATGGGATGGGAAGGGAGTCACCTGTAAAAGGAGGAGCATGGAAGATGAGGCAGAATTTCTTTTCTCTTGGCATGTAAGGATGATGAGACTGAAGGAGTAGGAAGGAAGGAAGTAGCTTGAGGTAAACAGAGTTTTAATAATAGAGGGGTTTGAAGAGTTGACACTGTCTGGCATTCCATGAGGAAACGAAGACCTCTTGTAAATAACTTGCAGGAGGTTACATGGTTTTTCACAGGAAGCTCCAGGAAGCTGCCTGGTACTGTTGGATATGGACATGAACTATTTATTCCTCTAAGATCCTGACATCTGAGACAAAGCCAGGATGTTTTATACAACTTCTGGACTAGATGTGTTCTCTGATGAAAAGTGAAACTGCATCCTCTTTGCACTGGAATTTGCAGGCACTCTCTCAAGCTACTTTAAGTGAGAAAAAGGGGAATGTATTGAAAGAACACAAGGCTGTGTCCAGGAATCTCAGAGTAAGCAGGGGAGGATCTAAAAATATGAACTGGAAAGCTTTAAAGAATCCAGGCAGTGATTGATTTGCAGTGGCTCTCTTATCTCTGATCTTTCAGTGCTGTTTTTCTCTGCCCCTGTTTCTCTGTATACATGAGGTTGGGTCACTGTCCTAGATATTTACATGCCTTGTTCAGGCAGCTCTTAACTAGCATCCCTGAAGTTCAGTCCCAAATTCTCAAGAGAGGAAGAAGCTGATTGGCTCACGTACTAAGCTTTGAGCACATGTCCCTCCTTGGTCCAGTCAGCACTGGCCAGGGGCAAGATCCCAGCACAAATATGGGTGCCATGGATAGCCTGGTGGATAGGGGTCAGATAATACTTGTCAAAGAAGGAAATTGTGGGCTGGAGTTCTCTAAAATTGACCACTATCTAAAATTGACCACTACCCTATGAGATCTTAGCAGGTCTGGGACAGGTGACATGATCTTTCACCATCACTGTCTTTTCTTTTCTACCAAGAAGAAAATCTAGTCCCTTGCTGTTGAAAGTATGGCCCACAGACCAGCAGCTTTAGCATCACCTGGGAGCTTGTTAGAAATGCAGACTCTCAGACCCTTCGCCAGGCCTATTGTGTTAGAGTATCAAGATACCCTGATAATTGTAGGGCACTGACTTTTGAGAAATGCTAATTAGATGGAGGAGAGAATTAGGAACCAACACAGATCAGGGCTGCTGAGATGGCTTCTTCCACAGGTACATATCTCCTTTTATCTGGCAGCTAATTTGTTGTGGCCAAGCTTCAGCTAAGAGCTATCCCCTGCCCTCACTAAGCCCTTATTTAAGATGTTTCTGCTAGAAACCTGAGTTCAGGATGAGCTGGAGAGAGCTGCCTGTGCTCAAGAGAAAGATAGTTTTTGTGTCCATCTTATTCTGTGTTGGCACCAGAGAAGTTATCAGTGAGGTGAAAAAAGGAAAGACAAAAGCAATAAAGGTGCTCAAATCATGTCCAAAAGGCAAGTATCAGCAAGTTCACTTTTAATTAGTTATTACCTTGAGGTTACTTATATTAAATCATTATACTGCATCTGTTTTCACTTCTGCCTCTGAAAGTTTTTTGAAGTCTTTAAAAAGGTATCTTTTCATAAAGCCTAAGCTCTTTGTGGGCTGTGTTTTGATTGAGGAAAAATTACTAGATAATTCTGTATTACGTCTATTCAGAATACAGATTCCCTCAAGAAACTCACCAGGTAGAACATCTTTGGCAGCAATTCAGAAATCCATGCCATTAATTTTTCGGACTTTGATGTCCAAAAAGATAAATTCCTGACACACTACCTTGCAGGAACTCTGTTTTCCTTCATGTTCTCTTTTATACTCCCTAAAAGGCCCTGGGAACTAATGTGTGTCCTACAATCTGCCATTATTATTAAATCAATCTGCTTATTTGCAGGAACACTTTAATTATTTAGTAACCTGTTTGGAAAATCCATATAAATTATTTTCTTATAAAAATCCTTACTTTGTAATAGAAGTGATCAGATGGAAATAACAAGAATTTCTAATTCCGTGGGCAATCAGGTGGCCTCTCTCAATGGTACCCTTCTGATGTGAATTCAGAACTTTCATCAGTGTGTATGTTGTTGGAGTAGAAATGTATAGTTTCACTGGATCATGTTGGAATTGTTGAAGCCAGTTGCTCTAATACATTTGATTTTTTTGTGACTAAATTTCTATTTTGAAAGTTTCATTTTGTCTGGAAATTTAATGTCCTTTTCTTGAATAGGCATGTGGAAGTATTTGGAAATCTTTGAAGTACTGTTTCTCAACCTGATCTGCATATTGAAATCACCTGGGGAGCTTTGACAGCTACTGATGCCTAGGACCCATCTCCAGAGATTCCAAAGTCATTGCTCTGGGTGCAGGATTTTTAATCCCTTCCCTCCCCTGAGATTCTAATGTGCAGCCAATGTCAAGAGACATCATCTTGTCGACCTGTTTACCAAACAGGTATGGATGTGGGTAGATAGGCTCGTCAAAATGCATTTTCCCAGATGCTATCCCAAGACAACAAATTCATTAGCTTTGGGGCAACTCCAAGAATCTATTTAAGCAAGTCCAAGCCCCATTGTGATTTTGATAGAGGAGGCCCTCGCACCACATTTAGAAACTCTTTCTTGGAGATTGTTTCTAAAAAGATAATGACTGGTACCAAAATATGTTCAGTGTTGTAGTATTAGGGACCATCAGTGAGTGATTGAGGTGTACTTGAAAAAGATGACAAGGCTGGGTGTGGTGGCTCATGTCTGCAATCCCAGTACTTTGGGAGCTCAAGGCAGATGGATCACTTGAGGTCAGGAGTTCGAGACCAGCCTAGGTAACATGGCAAAACCCCATCTCTACTAAAAATACAAAAATTAGTTGGGCATGGTGGCACACGACTGTAATCCCAGCTACTTGGGAGGCTGAGACACGAGAATCACTTGAACCCAGGAGGTGAAGGTTGCGGTGAGCCGAGATTGTGACACTGCACTATAGCCTGGGCAAGAGAACAAGACTCTGCCTCAAAAAAAAAAAAAAAAAAAAGAAAAAAAGTGACCGGCAGTTATGTGGTATAGGGGCAAGACTCCTGGGGTCACAACGACAGAATAGAGTTCTGATTCCCACAGTGCTTCCGTTACCAGTTCCTTGGCTCTGGGTATGACACTTAATCTTTCTGGTGCTGAATCCCTTCAACTCCAAAAATAGGGCTTGGAAAATATTAATCTCAGGTCCTCTGAAGCTCCCATACTGGATTATTCGATGATGGTAAAAATTTTCTGTTAGTACAAATTCTTACAGAAACTTCTAGCAGTGCTGTTGATGGATGCCCTGCCACAATGGATCAAAAAGCATAGTGCCTGGGCAAGCGGCAGCATGGCCACATTGTTAGAAATGCAGATTCTCAGGCCCCACCACAGATTTACTGAAGAAACATCTTTGGGAGTGGGCCCTAGCTGTTTCACCAGCCCTTCAAGAGATGTCGATGCATGCTTAAATTTGAGGAGCACGCCTCTAAAAATAGTACTTGGAAAAAAGAAAGATGAGAAGTATTCTTTTTACCTATGGTGAAGAGAAATCATTTGCTAAACATGTAAATGTTTAACACTGTTTAGAAAGAAATATGTTAGCAAGCAGCTTCAAGTGGAAGGGTAACTGTTAAGAGAAATACTGAACTCTACAGCCTTGCTGTATAACATGTGGTCTTCTGATGGGTCAACATTGCTATCTCTGGAGAACTGCAGAATCTCTGTCTCTGCCCCAGATCTACTGAATGAGAATCTGCATTTTTTGTTGTTTTTTGTTTGCTTGCTGTTTGTTTTTTTGTTTGTTTGTTTGTTTGTTTAAAAAGTTCACTTGGTAATTCTTTTGCAGTCTGAGAAGCATTGTTCTAGATAAAGATGTTAAGACCATAATGTCAGCTTTCCCTTACTTTCGTAATACGTACCTATCAGTAAACTGTCCCACCTCACAGGTCTGAAATCAAATCCAGTAAAACATTTTTGACCCTGTAAGTTGGATCTACACCTATATCAATTTAATAGTAGCTGTTGTTTTCATTGTGTTTTACCTGTTTGGGGCTTTTATGCCTTTTTAAAAAACATTTCTTATGGAAAAAAATTGCTTAATATTCTTGCTTTCTTTTTCCTTTTTTTCCTCTTCTGAAAGCTACCATTTCATTCTGACTCCTTATAGTACTTGAACATTTTTAAATTATTTTTTTCTAGTGTCCGACCACTTTTCTAAAATGGAGGCTGGGTAGAATATTGAGAGTTTGTTCTATGGGTTTGGTTTTATCTTGATTCATTGCTACATTTCTATATTTGTGTGGATCTCAATAAAATTATAAATTACAAGATTAATGTTACAAATTATAAACTAAGCTAACATTAAACTGCAAAACGTATGGGAAAGAATCCTTAAGGATCTGCAGCAGAACCTTCTAAACTAACGAAGAAGAACTAGCCTTGTTCAGTGGTACCTTAGGATAGAGATAGGCAACCTGAGATTTCACAAATAGAACAGAGCAAGTTTATGATAAAATGGATGGAAATGGAGCACGCCATACTACGTGTATATTCTTATGAAGCAACTTTAAAAAATAACTCTTTTAATCATTTGTTCCCTCCAAAACTTAGGTACTCTCTCTAGTAGCAGTTCCTAGGTAGTAGGAAATTTACTGGCTTCAAATTATGAGAAGAAAACAACAATGTTAAAGTGCCTTTCATTAAATAGGTGCCAAACAGGACATTTCCTCAATCATTTTGTCAACTAGGACATTATATCAACTTGTAACTTAAATCATCTTTATGACTTATCTATAAGCTACATTTGCTCTAGGTGCCTTCACTATGTTTGCTATGATTTCGGGAATCAAGAAAAATTCCTAAACGTAGGAATCTTAGAAAACACTGGCCTTACATGGTTAATTACTTATTTTGTTTTCTTCTGTGGTTATTCCATATCTATTTTTCTGTTTAGAATTAGAAATTAGTCAAAGTTTTTAAAAGAATTATTATTTGTAATAAAGATATATCATAAAAGGGCAATTTTTATTTGATTTTTAAGGTTATTTTTCTCTCTAGAAAATCAGTTCTTGACCTTTTTGGGGCATTAAAACTCATCTGAAAATCTCATGAAAGCTGAAGAACCCATGCTTAGATACATGAAAATATGCAGAAAAATATACATTTTAGGCTGAAGATTAACCTCGGTGTCAGTGCTATAAATTGCATATTTGTTCCCTCCTAAATTTATGTTGAAACTTAATCTCCAATGTGGCAGTATTCAGAGGTGAGGCTTTTAAGATGTGATTGGTTCACGATGACCCTGCCCTCATGATAGATTAATTTGTTCATGGATTAATGGAGTAATGGGTTAGCATGGGAGTGGGTCTGTGGCTTTATAAGAAGAGTAGGAGACACCTGACCATGTTAGCACACCTCCCTGAGGTGGCACAGGGCATCACATGGCAAGGGGGCTGAGTGTGCTAACATAGTTAGGTGTCTCTTTCTCTCACCTCTATAGAGAGTCTCCACCAGCAAGAAGGCTCTCACCAGATGCAGCTACCTGACTTGGGACTTCTTCATCTCCATAACTGTAAGACATAAATTCCTTTTCTTTATAAACCCAATTTCAGGTATTCTATTATAAGCAACAGAAAAGGGACTAAGGCAATCAATTAATTCAGTAAAGACTTTTCTGATGACAAAAACAAATGAACCAACTAGCAAAATTAACTAATATGTTCACCCTAGGAGTTTTAAGTGAGACAAAGGTAACTTCTTGGTTCTCCTTGAACCCATGGCTGGGTCTAGGGTCTCTGATCATACTTGGTTTCTTTCTGTTTCTCTGCCATGTCTTCTGCTGTGTTTGGTTTCACGTTTCAGTCATTGACAGCTTCAGGCTGATATACCATTGTTCCAAACATAACAGAATGAAGACTCTAATTTCAAAGTATCTCAAATAAATCTCAGAACTGAGCTTGTGAATCTTGATGGCTTATATCTGGGTATTCTGTCCATTCCTGAACCAAGATTATTCCATCTCCAGCTGTGGTAGGTCATAGCTCAGGTCACAGTCTTTCACTTTTAGAGTCAGTTTCACAGGAACCTCAGGAACTGACAGCAGGAAAAGGAAGGATTTCTTGATGAACATCAGTGCCCTCTTATCTATATAAGGGGGATGATGTTAAGGGGGAAAGACTATCAACATCCACCGCAGAAGCAGAAATGCTGTTAAGAGACAAAGACTGTCAGCATCCACCACCTTGAGCAACCACTGATTTAGAGGTAAAGAAACTATATAATTAGCCCAGGCCAACTCTTTTTTTTAATTTTCATAATGCCCAGACTACATACATGTCTTCATCACTTCTTTAATATAAAATTTCTGTGCACCTAATGAGAAGTTATTTTTAGCTCCACATCCATGACCTTATCCTCATTGTTGCATTTGTCCTCTGAAACTTGTCATCACATACCTTGCCCAAAATGCACTGCTTTAGCCATTGAGCAAGGTGGGTAAGCACATTGAATTTGCTATCATCCTCCTTAAAGGTGTAACAGTGCAGGTAGCTCAGTCACATGGGATCAAAGAAATGAGGCTTATTCCTAATACTTTAGGAATACTTGTGAAGCCTCATGGGAAGTTTTTCTTTAAACAAGTCTACAGCACTTATTTTAGGCTTAACTAATCTGATTAGTTATTAACAGAAAAGGAAAGATATATTTACAGTCCACAGATATGCAAACATTTAGTCAGTGAGTATAGGTTTTATGTTCTGTCTTCATTTATCAATGATGAGAGTGACCTTGGTTATGACCTCCCACAGCTAAGGATGGAATGCTTTTGGTTCAGGAAGGGAGAAGATGCCAAGACCTGACCAATTAGGATTAACAAGCTCAATTCTGAGACTTTATTTGAAGTACATTGGAAGTGGAGTCTTTCTTCTGCTAGGGTTAATACTACTGGCATATTAGCCTGGAGCTGTCAACCATAAGAGATAATGTGTTCAACTATAGTTGTCATCATTCTAACACAGTGAGCAAGGACTGAGTGCTACTGAAAAATCCAGTAAACAGAAAGTTGTTTCACTTTGGCTATGTTTTGCTGGATTTAAATTGAACATTTCTGAAACTTCTGAATAATTCTGTCATAGAAAGATCCATGACAGGGAACATTTTATAAATAAACTACTCTTATATCAACAGAGATCAAGGCAAAGAAAAGAAACCACTCTAGGTATTTCACACAGAAAAGATTTAATACAGGGGATTGGGTGCTTAGAAAATGGCCTGAAACTCTGGTGAATGATGAGGAATGTTGTAGCCATCACTGGACATTTAAGTTCAGGAGCACACACACTGTTGCTATTGCTGCTGTAATTTCCTCTAAAACCCGTATCTTTCAAATTATGATTGCCGGGGGCAGTAGCAGCAGGAAGATGGCCACTGCCCTTTAAATATTTAAGTGCTTCTAACTGGTGGAACTCACATACACAGGAGTCTTGGAAATTTAATGTTTAACCTTCTGGCCTCCCTAACCAAGGAAGGGTGGTATGGCAGTATACAGAGACAATCCACAGTATATACTATAGTATTAAAAAAAAGAGTTCCCCTGGGATTTTATTAATGAAGTTCCTTTTTTATTCAAGAGAAACTACCTGTCTATGACAGCTTAAAATAATATTAAGCGTCACTAAGTGGAGAATTACATTTTTTCCTTTTTATTTATTTTAAAAGGTACAAACAGTAAAATTCATACCTTTTGATATATGAGATTTGACAAATTCATTGAATCATGTTATCACTGTCATAATAGGATACAGAACAGTATCTTCACTCCAAAAAATTCTTGTCTGTTGTTCATCTGTATTCAGCTCTCTTCCCATCCATACCTCCTGGTAACCAGGGATCTATTATCCATCACTACTAGCTTTGCCTTTTCCAGAATGTCATGGAAAGGGAATCATACAACGTATATTGAATGTGACATTTGTAGAATGCATTTGAGCTTCATCTATGTTGTTGCTTGCATAGATAACCCATTTCTTTTTATTGCTGATTAGTATTCTATTGTATGTATGTACCATTCATGACTTGTATTTTGAAAGAATCACATATTTCCTTTTATTCAAACTCTCCATGTATTTTTGTAAAATGAAACTTCAAATGAAATGTTCTTTATTGATGATTAATCAGGTTATGTAGTTTAATTATGATTCCTGGGTAGGATCAAGAAAATTAGACAAATCTCAAGAAATTTCCATTCTAATATATAGGTCAAGTATGCTACCTAGAATGTACCAAGTGCCCATTTATGCCACCTCAATGAGTTTTCTGAAAGAAACAAATATTTTTTAGATGAATTATTTGTTGATTTCCATACTATCGTGGAAAGATCAGTGAAGGCCACCCATATTTTCATTTGAAAAGATGGACGCATTTTTGGCCCTATTCTCAGAGAGCCTTTCCTCCAGACAAATTTCAGCATATTTTGATGACTCATTGTAGAAATTGGTTTATTATTTGCAGCAGGAGAAAGCATTGCTAGCCAACAGCTGAGAAAAAGAAAAGGTTACAACATTCAGTTTTAGGTTTCTAAAGGCCTTATTGGGCAGAATGTAATTTCCAGCTGTGGATTCATCCAGCCTTTGAGGACTTATCCCCTGCCTCTTTTCTGAAGGGTTCTGTGATTGTTCATTACCTCAAGTTGTCCATTTTACATCTTATTTAAAAGCAGGACCCTGACAGTGCTAAACCTTCTCAGGCTCAATTGAACTGTCAGAGGTAAAGAAACCAAGAAGTTTGCTTGTGTTTAGTCTACCCCAGACATTCTGCACATTATGTTCATTATCTCACAACTTTATCTGGTAGGTAGTAGTATTATCAACATTTAACAGTTAAGGAAGCTGAAATTGAAAGAAGTTAGTTACCATTCCCAGGATTCATATAGCTCATTCAAGAACTTTCGAACCCAGGACTCTCTAGTAACAAAGTTTATGTTTACAACCATTTCGCATTTTAATTTTTTTGTCATCTAGAAGACATTGACGTTGTCATTACCATTTTTATACATGAATTATGTGCATCTATAATTAAGATGACAACTGCTTATCCAGACTACCTATCCCTGTAAAAAAATGTTTCCGAACATTGCTAGGTGTGAGTAATTAATACATCCTGCATAAAATGTTTTGTGGACCAATGAGATGGCTTATTAGAAACATTTAGCTTCTTCCAAGGAGGGTTGCCAAAATGGCAAATGTAGTGCAATTCTTTATAACACTTGTACCTGGAGTCAGAAGTCACATGTAGCATTCAGACTAACTATATCAGTTGGGGCTTTTAGGGTTGTGCTTTTTGGATTTTACAGGGATGTGATTTGACCTTTGATTAAGAAAGCATTATGGGGCTGGGTGTGGTGACTCACACCTATAATCTCAGCACTTTGGAAGGCTGAGGAGGGAGGATCGCTTGAGCCCAGGAGTTCAGGACCAGCCTGGGCAACATAGCAAGATCCTATGTCTACCAAAAAAACCACAACAAAATTGGCTGGGCGTGGTGGCATGCACCTAGTAGTCCCAGCTACTTGGGAGGCTGAGGTAGGAAGATCACTTGAGCCTGGTAAGTCAAGGTTACAGTGAACTATGAACACACCACTGTACTCCAGCCTGGACAACAGAATAAAACCCTGCCCCCCACCTAAAAAAAAGAAGAGAGAAAGAAAATATCAGGGTACCATGATTATGAAGGTATAACAATTTCTTAATACAGAACTTTGTTGCTGTTGCAATGAGGTTCTGCTGTATCACTTGAAAATAATTTGATGAAACTAAATCAGATCAGGGCCTTGTACCTAAAACATTACACATGCTTTAGTAGTCATAAAATATGTTCTGCTAATGAGGATGCTGACTGGCAATCAGAAGTCTAAGATGCAGCATTACTGACATTTTACATGCTCTCATGGTTACCACCATAGCTGCAGGTCTCCAACCTAGACTATCAAGGGTCTGTGTCTCAACCCCTATTTCCTCTCCTCCCCTTGTTCCTCCTCCACCCTAAATTCAATGCAAGCCTGGACAACATGGCTTGAGCACTTTCTAAGTATATTTTATTTTGGCAAGTCATATATTTACTCAGTTCTTTTGTGCAAAGCAAATAAGCTACTAGAGCTCTCCCCTTGGAGCCATTAATCAAATTGTTTTTGAGTTTTTCTGCTCCCCAGGGTGGGGAAGTGTGACACATTTCTTAGTGAGCATACCCTTCAAATGAAAAGATGGTCTTGGGTGATAGCAAACAAGGTCAGTTTGTTCTTTGGTCTAATGAAAAGGCTCTCCCAGTTTGTTCACTGTTACTAGTGAACTTGACTTACCTTGTGAGCTTCTGGTTACAGGGATTTTTTTTTTTTTTTTTTCATTTCATTTTACCTACCTTGGTACCTAGCAGTGTTGGATACGTCGAAGGTACTTTCTATATTTTGTTTTTGGAAAATACTTTAAAGTTACACAGGAGAAAATATATCCATGTAATTCCGAGGAGGCTGGATTCCCTTCAGGAGTGGGGGCATTATTGGTTTTAATCCTCAGTATATACATATCAGAAAATAAACAATGAGTTGAATGTTTGACATTGGTCAAGTACCATGCAGGAAGGATAATCATAGACCTGCTTTTGCAAAGCATACAATCAAGGGTAAAAGACTTACAATGTGAGAATAGAATGATGTCACTACCACTTTTATCATTACTCTTGCCTAGTATGTATCGAGCAATAATGAAACGTCAGACCTTCCTCTGAGTCATTTCAATATTAACATCTTTAATTCTCAAAACAGGGCTCTTGAAGTAAGCCCTGTGATTATTCCCATTTTACAAATGAGAAAACTGAAATGCAGAGAGGTTATACTTGCTGAAGATCACACAGTTATGAAAGGCATGCCTGCTATTTTAATTTGGGCAGTCTGACTCCAGAGCCCATGTTTGTATGTACTGGTCAGATGGAAGAAGCAGGGGATCCCAAATGAGCCCCTCACCCAAAGCTATGGGTTAGAGAAGGGTCCCAGAGTCAGTGACATCTGTGCTAACTCATGAATGATGGGTAGGTATTTGCCAAATGAAGGAGGAGGAAGAGGAGGGTGTTATGTTCTGTTTGGATGATAATACAGAACTGGTTATTGTGGTTGCAGTGTGTGTGTGTGTGGTGTCTGTTTGGAGCAGATGATACAGATGCTCGAGCCATAGTATGTACGTCTTTGTTAAGCCATGTTATTACTAAATGTGGGTTTTTATCTTGTGTATTGTTGTGAGCCACTGAAGGGCTTTAATCAGGTAACATGATAAAACTTACATTTTTAGAAAAGTTAGTTGGGCTTCTGTGTAGAGAATGAAAGAAAGAACAGGAGGAAGACTGCCGGCAGGATATTAACTAGGAAGCTTTGCAGCAGCCCAGGAAAGGACGGATTAATACAAAACCCAGAGTCAGGGTAAGACGGGGCAGATGCCAGAGAGATCCAGGGAGTAGAATCCAGAAGGACTTCGTAACTCGTTGGCTGGATAGGAGAGAAGAATTAGATGGAAGAGTCACATTTAGAGTATTTTAAAGAAAAAAATTGAATTCTACAGTTCCTGCTCCAGGCCAGTTTTTCATTGTTCTTACAGTTTATTTTTCTTTAGAAAGGAAAAGGCACATTAAATGTTAACGAAACAGATGTACCTGATTTTTTATGGACTCCTGGTCCACTTGACTTTCCTTTCTAATGCTATAGTTTCTTGAGTTTACACTACTTGTGGTGGCAAATGCTTTCAGTAAAATTTCTTATATGTCATCTCTTAAAAATTGCAATATTTATCCCTTTAAGTTGCCATAAAAAAGAGAGTGCAATGAAGGATGAGAGAAATTATGCTCGTCTTCAGTATCTTAACGGGCACCATACTCCTTAGGTATTAAGACTGAACATGACTTTTATCCCCCAAATTATCAGATTCTGACCCTGTTTTATTTGCACATGTAAACACATGTTTGGGAACAGCAAAGTTATTTCCATCAGCCTTGGACAATGCATTTTTGTAATGACAAATTCTATCCTTAAACATCCCCCATAGGGTTAAAGAGAAAAATACCTTTTGTCCTAGGAAAACTATGCCTTGTGCTTTGCCTCTACTCTTTGTTTTTGATAGGGGCACCTGAGCCTCAGAAACTGTTTCTCTTGAGAATTTCTATCTGCTGGTAGGTTTTCTCTGTGGTTCTAGAGAGCAGATAAAGATACAAGTATCCCTTGTTATCTGACAGTCTTGCTTTTTCTGTACAGTACAGGTTTTCAAGTGGTAAAATTCCTACCTTATTTAAATTTTTTAAAATCTATACTAATTATTTGGCCTCTTTCCTCTTTGTCCCTTTTAGTTTTGTAATTGTCATTCGAGTGTAAGAAAAATATAACCATGCTTAAGATACTTGAAAAAATCTTTCCAATTCGGAACTCTTTGAATGTAATGGAGACTCTTTAGAATTTTACCATATTGTAGGAAATACTGTTTCAACCACCACATGAACAATGACTTATGACATTTCTTATTGTATTCTTCCATTTTCGTGCTGCTGATAAAGACATACCCAAGTCTGGGAAGAAAAGGAGGTTTAATTTGACTTATAGTTCCACATGGATGGGGAGGTCTCACAATCATGGAGGAGGGTACAAGGCACTTCTTACATGGAAGCAGCAAGAGAGAATGAGGAAGAAGCAAAAGCGTAAACCCCCGATAAACCCATCAGATCTTGCAAGACTTATTCAGTATCACGAGAATAGCACAGGAAAGACTGACCCCCCATGATTCAGTTACCTCCCACTGGGTCCCTCCCACAATATGTGGGAATTCTGGGAAATACAATTCAAGTTGATATTTGGGTGGGGACACAGCCAAACCATATCATTTATGAAACAGCATTACCTGGTGGGAGGAAACAAGTGGCATATTATCAAATGGGACCCTATGATTGCCCAAGGTCACGTGGCTGTTAAATGGTAGAGCCAGAACTCCAGCCGTGTTCTGTGCCATTCCCAGGCCCTGCTCTTTCTTCCTATCGTACCACACATGTCATTTCTGCCTCTAGCTCACGGCCACAGTCTAGTTTTTTGATAAGAAGCAATTCCAGAAATGAAGATTCAAATTCCAACTAATTCTGTTCTACTCAAAATATGGCCCATGGACCAGCAGCATTGAGACCACCAGGGAGCTGGTGATGGCTGCTTGTTTATGGAGTGCTTATTTTGTCCAAGTAAGGTGCCAACTCCATTACATGCATTATCTCATGACCGTCTCAAAAGATGTGCAATGATATGATCCTTCTTTTTCCACAGAGGACAAAATTAAGCATAGGAAACTTATTGACCATACTTGTCCAGTGCTGTACAAGGAAAGGTTGGAGGTGAATTTCGACCTAGTTGTTCTGATTTCAGAGCTTATACTTTTAATTATACACTGCAGTTTAGGATGCATGTGGGACTGTTTCAAGGGAGAGCACAGTAGGGAGTGGGAAGGTGAGGAGGAAAGGAAATGGATGGCAAATGTGTCACCTAGGTAGGCTAGCTGCTGTAACAAAGAGGACCACAAATATGTAGTGGCTTGAAAATATTTATCTTTGCTTATCTAACAATACTGGGCAGGTGAAGGGGTTGATGGGACTGCCACATGTTTTTGTTTATTTAGGAATCCAGGCTGATGAGAGCTCTGTCATTTTTAGCATGTAGCTTCCAAGTTCACCCTGGAGTCGATGTAGTTAGAAGGACCAAATCACCAAGAGGAAGGGATGTTCCTGGGAGGATTTTATGGAACATGCCCAGATGCGATACAACTACTTCCAATCACATTTCATAAGCCAGGATTCAGGTGTGCGGGCCTGAGAAGAGGAGTCTGGTGTGAGTCTCAGATGGTGAGGAATACCTGGATTTTACTGAGTTTTCAGGAAATATTAGGTCACAAGCCACTATTAGAATCAAGCCTCTGGGTACATTTTTATATGTTTTATTCTCCATGCTTTGTGAGAGAGGGGTTATTTATTTCATTTTACAAAGCAACAAGTTGAGATCCAGGGATTTGTCCAAGGTCACGTGGCTGTTAAATGGTAGAGCCAGAACTCCAGCCTTGTTCTGTGCCATTTCTAGGCCCTGCTCTTTCTTCCCACCATACCACACTTGTCATTCCTGCCTCTAGCTCATGGCTGCAGGCTAGTCCTTTGATAAGAAGCAATTCCAGAAATGAAGATTCAAATCCCAGCTATTCTGCTCTACTCAAAATATGGCCCATGGTCCAGCAGCATTGAGATCACCCGGGAGCTTGTTAGAAACCTGCAGTTTCATACTTGGGAGGCTGAGGTGGGAGGATCGCTTGAACCCAGTTTCAGGCTGCAGTGAGTGAGGATTGTACCACCGCACTCCAGCCTAGGCGACAGAGCAAGATCTTGTCTCTAAAAGGAAAAGAAAAAGAAATAGAAATGTGCAATTTCTGTCCCTACCCCAGAAGTGCTGAATCAGACTGATTATTTTAGCGGGGCCCCCAGGTAACCTGGATGCACAGTAAAGTCTGGGAAGCCCTGGACCAGGTTCCTGGAAGCCAGCTTCTCCACCTGCTGCCTCTATGTGACTGTCATCTTCCTTACATGTGGGAGAAGTGGATTCACTGCATGTTAGCTACAGGGTCTAGCCACTGGAGTAAAATTTCAGCCTTTTTAAAGAGTAAACATGTTTAACCTAGAAAGGACTACTTAGCAACATAATATTGAAAGGCTGCTCAGCCCTTTTTTTTTTTGAAAAGCATGAGCTGTTTCCATAGATAAGCCAAACAGGCCTGAGCAAAACAGAGGAAAAGAGAGCTTTGCTGTTTTGATTTGTGGATGATGATTTGATTTTCTAAAAAGAGCAGGTTTGTTTCTTTCCCTGAGAATGTAAGAATACTGAGTTCTTAGCCTCAGCCCATGCAGTTTTCCTGCTTTGGCACATGCGTAGGGCAAAGCCAGATTAAAGATGCACAGTATCAAGCCATCTGACCTCCAATGCCAGATTTCCTGCAGTAGTCTAATTACCAGTTTATCAGCTGTTAACCTTGCACCACAATTACAAAAGGGCAACTGCTGGTTAGAGTCTTAATAGTTGATGAGTGTCAGGGAGGGTCTTCCTTCTGGTGAGAACAGTATCCTTGTGAGTCTCATGATGATAATATGGTTTAGAGCTCAGTCACTGGAAGGGAAGAGAGAAGGGGCATAATGACTGAGGAGACCCAAGTACTGTGACAGAAGGCCATAGACAGCTTTCCTATCTAGGAGGAATTCAGCCTGAAACCCATAGCTCAAGGAGCACATAGACTAGGCACTCTTGTTTTGAAACAATAAAATAAAACTGTTTTTTGAAAGTTTTGGTCACTTGATTATTTTGCCCCGTGTCTGTGATTTCCCTTAGAATAAACAAATTAGGAATAGTACCTCGGTTTTAGTTATAAGACCATGTACAGCCACAACAACATTGCCTTAGAAGGTAACTTTATGCTATTTTTGTTCAATGAAATCTCACAAGCCACCCAGAGTGAATGTTTTCCTGTTGCTTTCTTAGAGATATGAACATAGAGAACAGAAGCTTGCTTAAGTTCAGAGCAAACAGAATTCCAGTTGCACGGGCTCTCCCAGTTACAGCTGTGTTTATCAATACTTGGTGGATAGGGGAGAGGTGACTTGTGAACTGCAAGACTTTAATACATGTCAGTAACTTTCTACTACAAATTGAAATGCTCTGTAAATCAGGAAAGAGTTTGCCATTTTTATGCTGCTGTATTTCATGGCAGTCTAACTGGAAAAGAATTAGTATTGATGTTCTATTGGCAAGGTTTCCAGACCAGATGTGATTTATAAGAACAGCATTGCATGTAAGAGTGTACATTGCTTAGACAGGACATCCAGGAACTGAGTTAATCTACACTTTCAGGTACTTCTGCTCAAGAGAAGCACAGAAAATATCTTTACAAAGTTCCAAAATTAAATTTTAGAAAATGGTTTAAACAAAAACGTTTGCTTATTAATTTACCCATGGTTACTCCAGCGAGCTCTCTCATGACAACTCATGGCATGCTTTACTAGAAGCTGGGCCCTATGCATAAGTTTCATCTGATATTATCCTAAAAAGGACTCTTCAGGTAGATATCATAACCTTCAGCTTACAGTTTGAGGGAGCTGCATTGGATCTCACAAGGAGCAGATATGAGTGCTGGGCTTCCAGGGTCCTGGAAACTAGCAATCACTGTGAGTACCTGATGGCAGCCGACACATAGAATGGACATGGTCCACACGGGCCATGACTAGGTTAGGTTGTCTCACTCACATAATGCCTGTTCATTCACTCATTCGTTTCTCTTCACTTGTTTAACAAGTGTGCATTGAGAACTTACCATGTTCCAAGGAACACAAAAATGAAAGATTCACAGGTCCTGCCCTCATGGAGCTCCCCACTGAGCTTTTTTGTTTTTTGTTTTTAAATAAAAACTTTACTGTATTTCCTTTCTTGGGTGGTTACATCTGGTAAGACAGATATGTTGTATGTTGGATGGCCTCAGTTAAGCAAGATGCTTTATAAAACTGTGGGAAAAATTTGGAGTATGTTATTTGGTTAAAGAATAGGAAGATTTCTAAGGACAGATTACAAGGTTAAACCTAAAATTAAACGGTTTGCCTGCCAATGTATTCCTTTTTGTGTATTCCTTTATCTATGAGTTCATTGAATGCTTCCTATGTGCAAGGTATTATGCAGAGTGTAAAAGTTGAATTCAGTTTCTCATGCAGCTGAAGCTTCTTTCAGACTTAGACATGAGCTTGAAATAATTACTGTGCTAGATAGAAATGTTCATTGCCTTGGGTAAAGGAAGAGAGAATTAGAGAAAACTTCAAGGGGGAAGTGACATTTGAGCCAGACATCAAAGGACAGACAGGATTGGAAGATGGGGAGATAGGTGGGAATAGAAGATTCATTTTAGGCAGAGAGAACAGTAGGGAAAGTAGAAGAGTGACTAGCAGGAAGTTGAGCTGAAATTTGATATATGAAAGGTATTTTAGAGGTATCAATAATTGACTTATTTACAAAGAGTTCATCATCATTTTGATCTCCCTTAAAGATTATTTTTTAAATCCAAGTAAGATATTTTAAAAATTAGAACATGCATAAAAGTTGAAAAAGGAAAAAAATGCTGACCTTCACCCCAATGAAACCACTGGCTAAGGTTTGAATATTTTCCTTCAAGTCTTTTGTGTTTTGTTTCTGTGCCTGTTTTTGAGCAGTCGAAATAATATATTGCATTCTACCTTTTCATTTAAAATAATACTACCAGCACCTACCCATGTTATGAAAAGCTCTTTGGAATTGTCACATTTAATGGCCTTGTACTGTTTTGCCGTTTGGCTTTGTGATAGTTGACTTTACCCCACCCTATTGCTGGAGTTTAGGGTGTTTCATGTTTTCCATTGCTATGAACAGACTGGCTCTTGGCCAGCCAACTCCTTTTGTATTTCACAAATGGTAAAGCCAAGGCACTTGTAATAAGTCAAGATGGGGACTGACTTGTTCAGTTGCTGGAAGCCAAAAGACTCTTGCATAAAAAGCAGCCTTCTGACTAGAAGAGGGGCTGTGGGATTTCTAGGAATAAAGATTAATAAACTACTTAGGTCATATTCCCCGAGAAGTTTAATCTGAGTGGGCCACTGACCTTCTGGCCTCTGAAAGGAGATCCATTGAATTTCGAAGCCCTTTGGTACTCCTCCCATTTCCTGCGGAATTTTGATTGTGGGTAAAGGTTCAAAACACTGGTTCTTCACATTGGATTTCCAAGTTGGGAAGAGAAGGCAGGAAGACCTATCAAAGGACAAAGATATTGTGTTCTCCACTTCAATCTGAAAGATGGAATGGCAGGGAAGAAGGGAAGGGAAGAAAAGGAGGTGGGTGTCTCTGTCCTAATTTCACTGGGTTTCTCATCCCCTGTTAGTTGAAGTTACCAAACAGGAAAGCATTCTCCTTAGGAAGAAAAATGGTAAGAAAACTAATGCTTGCCTTGCTTGGATTTTCAGTGTTGCCAGACACCTATGTTTGTGACTTACTGATTGTGTACTGTGGACCTAGCCTGCTTTGCATCAGCTGTTCTTGTCTTTGGTCGCATCTTTTCTTTGTGAAATTTCACTCTATGAGGAAACACTGAATTGGAGGGAGATACGGTCCTTACTGAGCATGCTGAAGTAAATCCAGCTATTAAATCCAGCGTAAATCCCAGTAGAAGGTAATGTATCAGAAATGTGGTTCTGTATGCTGAACATGTGTTCATAATAACAGTGCCTGGAGTCATATTTGTATTATAGTTCAGCAAAGGAAGGAGACAGGAAGGAGACTCTTAGCTTAGGGCAAAGAAACATCTGCTCAAAAAAAAAAAAGAGGTATACCACATTTTATGTAATAAATGCTGTTTTGAAAGTTTCTCTGGAATTAGTTTCCCATATTAAATCATGCTTCAAACTTTCTTAGGAACTTCACTTTTTCAAAGAGCTTTTCTATTAAATTTTTGAGAGAGAGCAGAATTTCTTGACAGTTACGTATACTAACCCGGTGATGAGGCTACCTTATTCAAATATTGGCTTCACCATTCAGTAGCTTTGTGACTTTGGAAAGTGATTTAATTGCTTGAGGGCTTAATTTCCCCTATCTGCAAAACAGACACAATAATAGCACCATCACATAAAGTCTCTGTACAGATTCGATGTGAAAGAACATTTTAGAATGCAGTGTTAGAAGTCGTTTAATCATTTTAAAATGTTACTATTAATAATCTGTTAATTAGCAAGTGATATTATGCATCTAAAATAAAATTTTGGAACAATATTTTTCTTACTGCAAGCCAGGTCTGTAGGCTAGGCATATTAAAATATTTAAAATAAGTCATTGTATATTAGGTTAAAACGATGGAATGAAAACACTCCAGATTAGGAGAGTTTCAAAGTAATTCAACTGAACTGTAAAGCAAAATACATATAAAAACACAATTGTATTCTAAAATGTTTTACTCTTAGGTTTATCATGTAACATTTTATTACCTAAAACTGCTAACACATGTAGGTTTTATATTTAAAATGCTAGTTTCTATTTAGTTTGAAATGTAGAGCTGAATGATTTTGCAAAATTAAATTGGGAATGAGTTATATTTTAGGTTCCCTGGAAAATTGTCTGTAGTTAGATGGCTGATATTGTTCCTTCTTATTTATTAGTTTAATTGAAAAAACATTTGCATTGAAGAATTAAACACACTCTAAAATTTCAATAAATATTCCATGACTATTTTATTTATCTAGATATCAGCTTACTAACAATATCAGCCGTCCAAGTTAAAAAAAAAAAAAGGTAAAACATCCAGAAGTAAAAAATATAGCCAAATGTTGTAAATGGCTAGTATACAGACCCTGCTATAAAATGCTATTATAAAATCCAGCTGCCCTCACTCAGAGCCTACTGATCCTTATGTATCACATAATCTTTCCCTTTTTCCTTCCTCTGAAGAGAATAGGAGCTATAAACAGGAACAGTTTGGGAGAAAGCAAAGCCTGGCATCAAAAGAGATATAGAAAAAAATGTAGACACACAACTTTGTTATCACAGGGCGTGGTGACCAAGGCATTCCTCTCCTCATTCAGTTATTCACTCCTTCATCAAAGATTCTCTAATCATCTGTTATAGTACCAGTCTCTCTTCTAGGTATAGGCTTTAGAAAAGCAGGTAGGAGAGATTCAGAGAAAAATAGGATATAAACATTTCTCTGTCAGGTTGCTCACAATAAGGTTGACGTATTTGTGTTCACAATAATTAATGTCATCCAGAAAAGTGATGTTACAGTTCTATGTACTTTAGAGTCACAGATGGTTTACTTTAATTTTATTATACCCCCATACTCACACTCTGGACTGCTTTGCAAGTTTCTAATTGCTTCCTCTCCCTACTTTTTTTTGGATTTCCTCTCTTCTTTCCTGTATCTCCTTAATACTCTTAAATAATATCATTTATATAACATAATCACAGTGCCCACTTACTCACTAGAGACCCACAGAGATCTGTCATCCGATTCAGCCTATTTTAGCAGGTATATAGGTTAGCTTTTGTTGTGTAACAAACCACCCTCAAATTTTGTAGAATTTTTTTTAAACGTGTTATTTCTCACAATTCTCTGTTTCTCTGTTGGGTGTATTTTCTGGCCATGGCTGGCTTGGCTCAGGTTGAATAACCTAGGATAGCCTCACTCACGTATCTGGGGCCTTAGCCGGGATGACTGGATTGACTGAGACTTCTCTCTATGTGACCTCTTCCTATCTTCCAATAGGTTTTCTTAACCTTTTAAACACTATAATCTCAGGGTTTCAAAGAGAACAAGAAGGAAAACCCCAACGTACAAGTACTTTTCATGCCTCTGATTTGTTTCAAAGCAAGTCGCATGTCTAAAACTCATATTCAATATCCATGTGGAACAACAGTCTTCATATCTTGATGGGAGAAGCTGTGTAGTCATGTTACAAAGGAGTGTGATCAAGGGAGGGGAATACTTTCAGGTCATGCTTGGCAATGGTCTACCATGCCTGGGGAAGGAGCAGTAAATATATCCCCCGAGAAGGGACACACTTCATCTTCAGACAGAAGCCATTGGTCTGAACTAGTCATATACCTGCTTCTCCTTCTACCTCCGCCCCCAACTGAGGCTGTATGCAAAGGAGGATGGTAAGTAAATAAAGCCCTGTATGCAATTATGTATTACATTTGTCTCACATGACAGAGTTCTATCTCACTTATTTTCCCTTAACAAAATCCACTGAGGCCTTTCAGAGTTAGCCGTATTCAAAGACACCATGAATTTCCATCTTCAGCCCTTATGTGACTGAAGTTTGATCTTCTAATAGGTGGTGTTTGGGGGATGGTTTTATGAAGTACTTTAAGGTTTCAGAAGCAAGATGATGTCTTGCTGCTGATCATTTATAGTCTTAACATTACATGTTGCATTTCACATAAGGATTCTTATCCTTTATGGCCTACCTCAGAAGCTTTCTCCAGGAGGCCTTTCTACCCTTTTCTCTCCTGGGCAGGGGTCATCTCTCCTGGTTCTAAATTCCTGTAAAATATTTTTTTGCTTATGTTGAATAGTCTACCTACTCTGCTGGATTTGAGTTTGTTAGGATAGAGTCTGTGTCCTATCCACTATTGAATTCTACGTAGTATCTAGCCTAGCAGGGACACAGTGAAATAATAAATCATCCCTTGATAAAGAAAAAGGAGGCTATATTTAACCCTAATGTCCTAGTTTATTCCCTTTCTATTATATTTTTTAATGTTCCATTTAATTGTTTTCTATCCCTGAGTCACCAACACTTGAGGCCACTGTCATGTATGGATTCCTCTGTTAATTCCTTCATTGAGAAAAGTCAGAAGAGGGACACATTCATTCATTCTATACAAGTCTATATTGAGCACCCACTATGTGTCCCATATATTTATGTGACAGAAACACAACAGAAAACAAAATATATAAGTCACTACTCTGGTAGAGGAAAACAAACAAGATATATAAAGGATCAGAGATCAAATTGTTGATGTGTGTTACGTAGAAACATCTAGGAGGTAAGAAGAAAGACCCTTGTGGTGGTGAGATGCCATTTTGCTCTGAGTGGCCAGGAAAAGCATCTTAGATATGGTGACATTTAGTAAGCCATGCCGATATTTGGGAAGAATGGTCTAAACTGAGGTAATGGTATCTGCAAAGGCCCTGAGGCAGAATTCCAAGTGGCCTCTATGAGGTACAGGAGGAAGTCCGTGTGGCTAGAGTCAAGTGAGCATGGGAAAGGAATAGGAGATGAATGGAGAGAGATATAAGGCTAGATTTTATAAGGTCTTATACAGCGTATTGTATAGATTGGCTTGTATTCCAAGGGAGATGAGGAGCCCTATAAAGAAAGGATAAAGAACCAAAGATATGGAGAATTATATGCGTTTGAAGAAAGAGACAGAGGAGAGGGAAATGTATGATCTTTTTTGTCTCTCTCCTCCAACATTAAATGCATTTCTCACCTTGTTCCATCCTGTGAAAAATCTACTTCCAAGATTGACTCTGTGTTTGCTAATTATCAGTATCTATGATATGTATAGAAATACCTTCTTCCACAGGAAATAGATAAATAGATCAAAGATAAATAGACTATATAGCATTTGCTGGTAATTCTTGCCATTTTACCAGATATAATCCTTTAAAACACATGGTCCATATTTATGTAGTGCTTTATTATAATTTAGGTTCTCAAAAAGATTAGTTGTTAAACCAGTTCTAGAGCTCTGCTTAAGTTGTTTCAATAAAACCCAACTCATTATATGTTATAAATGAAAAAGCAGTTATTTAATTTACAATGGCCTTGATGTTACAGGACTATAAATGGGAGGATGCTGAAGGGAGGGGAGAACATTCACTTTCAGCATGATAAAACATCCTTCATGAAGATAATGTTATTTTTACAAACTCATTTTCTGCAAAGAAAACTGTCAAAAAACAAGGAACTTTCTGTGTAAGTGTGCTAGGAATATATTTTAAATATTTGTTACAAAAGTAACATATTGTAATAAATGTAAACAATTTAGAAATTTTTAGCATTTTAAAAATGTAATTATAGTCAGTTTATAATGGCATTGTTTTAACCAGGGCAAACCAGCCTTGTTATGAACACATTTGTTTATTTTCAAGATAAGTTGATTAGAGCCAACTTATTGGTTTCATGTGACTAATACTGGGCTGTGGTGTGCATTGTTTAGTCAAAGAAAAAATTGAATTATCATTTTTACTTTCTGTGGCTTTTAGTAAATAAAGCCTGATTTACTAAATAAAGCCTGACTTACTAAGTTCTTTTTAGCATAGTATGGTTCTCATACTAGAATTCATAGAAAATCTAGAAACCCACTTAGGGGCCCTCTTTTATAATACATTGTTATGCTTGAGTACATGCTTATTTATTACTGCATTATAGAACAGCTTTCTGAGGTTCTTCTTTCTCAGGAAAGTAAATAAACATTCAGAGGATATATTTGCTACTCTATGTGACCCGGTAAACAGTTCTCCTGGAGAAAATTTTGAAAATACATGATCAACAAGTGCATGCTTTTTTGGGGCCATAAACAAAATAAGCAAAAAATATGTTTTAGATCCTAGAAAAGCTTGATGGAACATTCTATCTACTCTCTGGTAAACTAAAGACCAGAGTAAATATGGCTCCAGGTAGCAAGTGAACAGCCAGACCAGGGTCAATGCCAGTGTTTGCTTGCAGGGGTTAGAATGCTGTACAGCAGTGAAAATAGTGTCCAAGTCTGTTGTGAAATAGAACAATGCCATAAATGTGTAGGCATCATCTCTTTTATCTTGGGAGCCTTCTGCAAAGTGACATTATAGGCATGTCTGTTTTCAGATGGGGAAACTCCTTGAAATACAGTTTGTGAGATTCTCTTTCGGCTTCACAGTCATTGGTTGAAACAGGTCCTAAAATTGGTTCTTTTCACATGGAATGCACTTTGCCATTAAAAGGAATTCGTGTGTCTCATGAAAATGTGAGATATCTTGTGTAAGTGTGTGTGTTGGTGGGTATTTGAAATTAGCCTGGAGTTTAGGAGTTTTAGGGTTTTTTCCATCTACTTTTAAATTCTTGGATATAGATGCCTACAATTAGGTAGTTTATCAACAAATAGGCTAAAATATAATTAACACATTGGGAATATATCTCCACCCATAAACCTACATACTTCTTTGTAAAAGTTTTACCAAAGTATGTCTTTAGCATATGAGGAGGTGGTTATGGGTATAGTGGAAGAGACAGATTTAGGTTTGGAAGGTAATAATTAGGGAAGGCTCTCTGGCTTCTGGTTTTGCTTCAGTGTTTACATCTATTTTTTCAGACCTAAAGCCTTTTGTCTCAGGACCAGTGTTTTATTCCATAAGGCCAAGAGAGAAAATGCCAGTTGTGTGGCCAATTACTTAAGCTTAAGAATGTGACATAGTACTCTGCAGAGAACTAAGAATGTATCTTGAGGTACTACATCTAGGTTCAAACATAACCACAACATACAGTGGGATTCACAGTATTTTAAGATCATGCCAGTGAGGTCATTCTGAGTCATGACCTCATGGATAGAGGATTCTAATCAACTGCTGAAGTCTACAGAGAACTAAATGAAGGAAAGAGACTGGAGATCTGGTAGGAGGGAATTTTGAAGAGCCATCAGTATCTTTATATAGACTTTCCATCCCCTAGGATCTGTATGGTCAAATAACCAGAAAGATTTCCATGGTCACCTTCCTGGACACCTGGCTGTGAGCCAAACAACTTCTTCAATCTCTTGCCAGGTCTCTAATCTGTGAGTCAAAGAATACCATATTTATGCGTGATCTTTTGAGATAGTGGGTGCTCTGTGAATTTCAGGTAGTGGTTTTTTTTGTTTGTTTTTTCCTCACCAGGGAGCATCATAATTTTTCAGCAGGTTTGTTAACAGTGAACATTGTATTTAAGAAAAAACATGATAATAAATTCACACATTGCCAAGTAACAGGTGTCTGCTATCTGATTCTGTCAGACAAACTTTATACCTTTTCTGGAATATATGAGTTAGAAAACTTAAGGTATCAGACCCAGCTGACTCAAGCACTGACATACCAGGCATTTCTCTGTTTAATCATCACTCAACTCATGGATGAAAGTATTAGGAAACAGAAGGAATTATGAAGATAACTAAAGTTATTACTGGCACTTGAACTGAATTTATCTTAAAATATCAGTTTACTTTGATATATGCTACAAAGACCGTAACCATGTTTCTGTCTGATTCTTTTGTGAAATGAAAGTACCAATACAGAATGAACTGTTTTGATAAGCTCCCTCACAATTTTAAAGTATAAAGTTAATCTCTAAGAGCTAATAAGCAATGATTCCATTTTCCTGATTTTATTTTTATGAGCCACAGTTTTATATCCCACTGCTTATCTGATTTGAAAATGGTTGTAATATTTGGAGAAAGTTAATATTGAGTCGTGCCAAAACCTTAATAAACTTAGTCTTGAACTAATATTTCAAGCTCATGAGGGATTTCTGTATGCTAAGATAGATTTTAATATTACAGAAATGCAATAGTGACCTTTCCATAAAACCTTAATAAAATTACTTTGTGATATAAGCTGCAGAAGAGATGGGAACTTTCTTGAAAGAGAGTATGCATGATTTATCTGCATTTCATGGCTTAATCTTATATCTCATTTCTTCTGATCTCTTATGTTTTTCTTTCCCTTAAGGCAAACAACAGTAATTTCCATATTTTTAAACTAGAGAACAGGCACAATTTTTCAAAGGCATGTTTTCCCTCTGCACCAGTGGGATTGGGTTTTGGACTGGCAGTTCAAGGATGTGGTTCTATTGCAACTCCACCAACAGGAGTGTGGCTCCTTGCCCAGCTCACCTAAGGTTTCTTGGCCTCTGTTCCCACACTATTACAGGAAGAGCTCAGATTAAGTCTGAAATCCCTAGGATTGTCTTTTATCAACTGTTGCTTAAATGTTATAACTTTCATATTCTTCAACATTCTGGTATTTTGTTGATATGGTTCTTAAAATTGTGGCACAGAAATGTACAAAATACTCTAAGCAATGTTAGGATCTGAAAGTTCATTAATACTGTTATAGCCCTTGATCAGTGACCTTCCTAAGACTGCGTTAAGGTTTCAACAAGTATCTCTTCACCATTAGCCTGTTAAGGTTGGAGTTCACCAAAAGTTCAGATGTTTTTCACATAAAAAGGCCTTTTTTCTTTGTCCTGTAGTTGCTTTTTTTTTTTTTTATTTTTATTTTATTTCAAGTTCTACGATCTTTGCATTGCTCACTTTTACATCGATCTTGATAATATGGCTCATTCTTCAAAGCAGTCCTTTTGTAGCAGTGAGTCCAGCTCAGGACATATTTGGACATCTGCAATACTGGAGGGAGCACTAGTGGAGATATCTTAGGAGGTTGCTGAAAACCAGGGAGTGGAGTTTTGGAAGGGTAAGGAGAAGAGCAATACCATAGGATTGCTCTGGGAGGGAGAATACTGAGAGCCAAAAAGGATAAAGGACAGAGGAGTTGGAGGGATGGCCACATGTGGAAAGAGGATCAGGCCGAAGGTGGGAGTTAAATTCTAGAAAGGTTAAGAAAGGTCAGGACCAATATAAGAACATTGAGCTTGAAGACCAAAAGGTTCAGCTACTCAAAAAGGCATATTTTGAACAGAATATATATGCTAGATTCCATATTTTAAGACATTTACAGTGAGTTGACAGTTAGGAAATGAGAGTATTCAGCAAAGTCTTTTCTCCTTTTTTCACAAAAATTGGTCATGGGAAGGTGTAACATAGATGGCCAAAATGTACCTTGATTATAAGCTTTCTTCTCTGAAAAACTTCAGAGCACAATAATTAATTCAGTGACAGTAGATATTTTGTCCACAAAACTCAATTTAACTTATTATTCGTGCAATTGTCACACTTGAATCTTATCCCTTTTCCTGTTTTACCTTGGGGGTTGGTTTCAAATAGGGCAGAATAGAAATCAAAATATATATGCAATGGCTTAATCATACTTGTGATTTCACCAGTATTAAATATAGGCAGCAACATTGATTTTATTAAAATAATCCCTACAAAAATTCCCAAAATAGCATTGTAGACCAATTCATGGCATGGTCTAAGTGTCTAGATTGTGATGTTCTTATAAAACTAAGTTTTCTCGATCATATTTGGAACACTCTACAAACAAAGCCAGGATTTAAAGACACAGTGATCTATCTAAAGTGAATAATGATTTTATAAGGGAATTTAAAAAAGAAACTTGAAATTATTAGTTTTTTTATTTTTTGGATAATATAAAATATTTACTGATGTTGATGCTGAGGTTACCAGGATCTCTGTCCTCAGATCATTTCAAAGTGGGAAATTGGATACTGATAGTAATGTGGGCATCTCTTTTATTGAAGCAATCCTTATTTTTGATTTAACTACCCCTTATTAAAGCAGCTTAAATACAGTCCCAGGAAAGGATGAGTTTCCCTCATTTTGGTTGGAGGCCATATCTTTAGAGTGTTTTTTACTTGAAATCAAGGAACTTTCGTCATGAGAACCAAGGTCAGACAATGAGGGTGTTCGGTCAAAAGGTTTGTTAAATTCTATTAATAGTTCTGCCATAATTGAGGGATTCTAAACTTTCTGAGCTTTACTTTCCACATTTTTCCAGTTGTGTTAAGATTTCTAACTTCAAGAGAGTATGTAAAAATACTTGGTAAATGGTGAAACAGTAAATGGATGCTGGGTGCCTTTATAGTGAGAGCTTCTAGAAGTGTGTCAGGTCAGTGGTAAATAGCCCCTAGCATAAGCTTTTCGAGCAAAGTGGTGACTTTCATTTCTCATTACTGCAGAAAGTCCAGCATCTCTTGCCTAATGAGAATGTCATCCTCCTGGTCTCCAGGTCAGGCCATTGAGTTTTTTCTGATGTGTCTTTGAAACTTTCTGGGAGTCTTGTAGCATTTTAGAATATGCTGGATCAGACTTTATCCCTTCAGAAAAAAACAAACAAACAAACAACAACAACAACAAAACAAATTGATTGCAGACACAAGGACCAAAGCAATTTTTGTAACTGTTTGTTGGTACTGACACTTGGGAAAAGCAAGGATTTGTCTAACAAGGGGCAGGGAACTTAGTTAAAGAAGTTCCATTTTCTCTCTCTTTCCCTGCCTGTGGATATGGTTTGAATTAGAAGGTAAAGAAATTTGCTAAAATAAAACACCATGTGAACTCTTGGGAATTGCTTCACATCCAACTCTCTGACCTTTGATATCCTTCTTATTGCCTCTGGGCCTTGTTAGAGTGAGGGATGTTTTTCAGTTTCTATATAAGCAATGGCAGCAAACATGTTTTAAAATAATCCAATAAAAGCACCCATCTTATGAAAGGGACAATTATTTGAAGACTGTTGACCTTACAAGAATTGGGCAAGGATTTGGCATCTTGAAAGTGTGCTTTGATACTGAAGAGTTGTTCTAGAAATGCCACTATGTCATTACTCTGTCAGTTACTCTTTAATACACAATAGTAATGCATTGTTTTAAATCTTACTTGGCCCATCTGAATGTGGCTTTCATTTTTTCATTTTTGGAAATATATTTCAGGAAGGATATATATGGTTCTTAAATAACAGTTATATGTCACAGGAGCTCAAATAATGTTTAATCAAACTAATGTTTTTTTGACATCACAGAGATCAAACTAATATAAGCTAAGAAAGCATCAGATAAATTACTGTTTCAGCCTTTGTATTTTGCAGACAAGGATACTAAGGCTCAAAGGGTTAAGGGTCTTCCTCAAGATCACACACCTAGTTGGGACAGAGCTGGGGCTGGAATGCAGGTCTTTCATCTCCGAGTGCCCTTCTGTTTCCATTCCAGCATGCTATATAGCTCATATTAATTTAATAGTAATTGTGGAAACAGTGTAATATATAATCAAATGCAGACTCATTTTAAAGATGGTCAAATTACTTATAAAACCATAAACTTTGTATCTTTCTAATTCACTTTTCCAATGTCACGTTAGATTTATTTCAAGTTGTGTGAATGTTATTGCTGGTATTTCTGATGTGAATGAAACAGACTCAATTCCAATTCCACTCTCCCTGCTGGTCTATCAGACAAAGCCAAAGACAGCATCTAATATTTACACCTAGTTTTAATGTGCAGCCTCACTTACATAAACCAATTTGCACGGTAGATTTCCCATTATTTGAAGTAATAGTTAATTAGTAATGCCAAACCTGAGGAGGAGGGGTCTGAAAAGGTAACACCTTTAACATAAGCTAACTGAGATTAAGGATTTTGTTTCCTTTTCCTTTCAGACTGGATATATTTTTGTGCATAAAAAAGACAAAGAGGAAGAAAGGTTTAGAGATTTTGAAAATAATGTGCATGTATAAAAAAATTAAATCAACCTCCCCAAACCTCGAATTCCATGTAATTTTTTTTCTCACTATCTTTATTTTATTAGTTCCATCTCTGTACTTACTTTAAGCTTTTGGACTTCAGGTGGAACAATTTTGGACACATAAGGAGAGAAATGACCTCACATAGATTTGAGATTTATGTAGGTGACTTTTTTTTGACTAAAGGTTCCTTTCAGGTTATGGGGCAGTACCCCTGTGTGTATGAACGTATGAAGACTCTTGATTTCGGATATCCTTAAGCTTGAAAACTTGAGGAGGAATGTTTTATTTTCTCCTTCTATGGTCTGGGCTCAGTTCTAATATGCATGGTCTTAGGCTTTATCCTCTTCTTATGACTCCTGTATAATAATAGCAAAGACCTATTTATAAAAGTAGCTTGGAGAATTTTTAAATACAAGGAATTTTGATTAAATTGAAGAGTTCATTGTGTGTGTGTTTATTTTAATCAGAAAATAGTTTTAAAATAAGGGATGCCTTGAGTCCTTGAATTTGTGCCTGCTGCTTTCCAGAGCACTTTGCCCATTTTTGTGAAGTCTCATTTTATAATCCTCAGGCTTATTCCATACTCACGCCTGAGGCAACCTTCAGAGAGCTTATTCAAGTGAAGATAAAATAAAAAATCTTCCTTTGAAATAGTCCAATAATTAAGGCAAAATCAGGCTTCTAAAAAGAGCTTTCCCTCTTGACATATATGATTCATGTTGGCGATGTTTTGCCTAATAATTGTGGCAGGCAGTTCAAGGGCAAATGAAGGGCCAAGTACAGAGGGCTGGGCATAAGAGACAGGAGGACCTTATGAGCTGCCCAGAGGTGTCCTCTAAAGAGACAGTCTCTAGGGATAAGAACACCATGCACCTCAAGAGGACATGCCCAGGGTCAAGCCCCACCAGTGAGGACCTAGGTGCCAATCTGAATAGCCCTTACTAAGTGACAGTGGTCAGAGGGTCTAAGGAGATCAGAGGTTCAGGCCGTAGAGGAAGTGTGGTTGGGATGTTTGTTCTAGAAATTATTCATAGGCACAACTGAGGCTGTCAAACTTGGTAAAGAATGGAAACTCGTTCTACAGGCCTGGTTTTAGCCTGCAGCAGGCAGGCAGCAGGGTGTGAGTTGAGAACAAAACATTGTGAACAGCATTTCAAGATACTGGAGAGAGGAGCAGGTATACACAGAAATGGTACTAAAGTGTGCATTTGGGCTGGGCGCAGTGGCTCACTCCTGTAATCTCAGCAGTTTGGGAGGCCAAGGCAGGCAGATCACCTGAGGCCAGGAGTTTGAGACCAGCCTGACCAACATGGTGAAACCCTGTCTCTACTAAAAACTCAAAAATTAGCCGGGTGTGGTGGTGCACACCTGTAATCCTAGCTACTCAGGAGGCTGAGGCAGGAGAATCACTTGAACCCGGGAAGCAGAGGTTGCAGTGAGCCCAGATCGTGCCACTGCACTCCACCCTGGGTGACAGAGTGAGACTCAAGAAAGAAAGAAAAAGAGAGAGACAGACAGACAGAAATAAGGAAATAAAGGAAAGAACGGAATGGAACGGAATGGAACGGAATAGAAAGGAAAGGAAAGAAGAAAGGGAAAGAAGAAGGAAGGAAGGAAGGAAGGAAGGAAAGAAGGAAGGAGGGAGGGAGGGAAGGAAGGAAGGAAGGAAGGAAGGAAGGGGGGGAGGGAAGGAAGGAAAGAAGTCACTGCACTCTAGCCTGGGTGACAGAGAGAGACTCTGTGAGAAAGAGATAAAGAGAGGGAGGAAGGGAGGAAGGGAAAGATAAAGTGTGTGTTTGTATAAGAGAAGAGTCCATTGTCCTTTCTGCCTTGATTTGTTTTGGGGGTTCGTTGGGAGCTCCTCCACATAGTAAGATACTCATACATTCATTCTTTCATTCATTCATTGTTTACTGCTGTATACTGGACACTATAGTAGCAAAAAAGGCCCCAGCCTTCACAGAAGTCATCATATAGTGATGGTACAGATAAACAAATAGCTGTTTACCATGTAGGGTGGTGAGTTTTTCCAGGAGGGGAAGTACAAGGTGCTTAAGTGAAAATACAGAGTGGTGCCTGATCCAGTTTCTCTAAATAATAACCAGTAAGTTTAGGGGAGTAAATAACCAGTAAGTTAGTAAACGAGAAGAAAAGAGAAATGTGCAAAATGCTTAGTACTTGGGGCAAGGAATCAATTTCGATGAATCGAGAGAGGAGAATGTAAAGGGAAAGGCGGTAAGGGAAGATGCTGCTTTCCAGTACAGCGGAGGGCACATTTCTTCTGGAATCCTTGTGTTTTAACATGATCTTTCTCTTCAGGTCATTTGTCAGTTGCAGTTCCTTAAACTTAAAGGAATTTGCTGGGTGACTCTTATCCAATTTTTTTTTCCTGAGTTCTTAGGAGAAATATTAGCATTCATAGCTTGTAGTTAACACGGAGCATAACGGTTTGGGCCAAAAGAGGTAACTGCTTGAAGTTATTTAAGTGGCTGCAAAGTCTGCATTGCAGATTAAAGGGATGTTGTGTTGGCTGAGTGTTTGGTTATGACTCAGTCACCCTTTATTTACTTTCCTCAAGTTGCTTGTCATTCTTAACTGGCTTCTTCTTACTTAACTCTTAAGGATGAGGCTTGAAAAAAAAATGGTTGAGAAAATTACTCATTTACTTCAAGCCCTCAGTATCTACACTTGGTCTTGGATGGAAAGCAAGTACTGGCCTTCAGAATCTCCATAAGCTCAGTTTTCCATGGACTTCCTGAGAAAAGTATGCATTCTAGACAAATGGTCTGTGCTTCTTACTTACCCACGTTTTAGTTCCAAATACTTAGCCAGCCTCTTTTCCTGGTAAATTGGGCTGGGCTGGATAAAGATTTAAAGACCATTTTCCTCTTCCCCCTTTTTTCCTTTTTGCTGGAGACTTGATCTAAGGCTGTTTTCTCAAACTTTAGCTTACATTGGAATCACCTGGCTAGCTGGATAGCCCGTGGTTTCCTGGACCCCACCCACAGAGTTTCTGATTTAGGTCTGGATGGGGCTAAAGATTTTGCATTTCTAAGAAGTCCCAGGTGATGTTTGCTGTCAGGGTACCATACTTTAAGAACCAATAATCTAAGGCAAACGCAGGGACCTAAAGATTCTCTAGTCTTTCCCCTATGCTCCCAGCTTGAGTTCTCATCTTGGCTAAACAGAAATAACTCAAAGAGTGTTCCTGTGAAAAAGAAACTTAAGCTGAGGAAGAGGTCAACCTAAGCCTCCATTCTCATGGTCCCCACTCTGGAACCCCAGGACTTTTTAAAGACAGGGGTCCTCTGTGACCAGGGAGCCCTGGGTTAAGAACATCTTGAAAAATCCAGTAGAGACCAGTATGGAATCATCTGTGACCTCTACCTAAAACTGTACTTATTTTGTGCATGTTGCCCTTTTGTTTTCTATTATCCCAGACCTTCTCATAACTACTACTGTTAGAGCAAAAAGGGCTGAATTATCCCTGAAAATTGTTGCATATGGCTACCACCTCCTACTAAGGGAGAAGTTGTTACTTTTCTGCATGGTAAAGTATAGACATCTACCATGTATTCTGTTAGTTCTGAAAACAGTGACAAGTTCTACTTCTGAGAGAGGGAAAAAACCCTTACTATACAGTCTTTTATTTACAAGTATCCCGGGATGGCCTAATCCTCTTATTTCTCAGAACTTTTATATTCTTTAGGGCTGATGATGTTAACTCTGTTTATGTTAAATTCTCAGTAGCAATAAAATACCCTTTGCTCTTTGCTGCCCCTTAGTAAGAACAGAAGTACTTTATTTCAGAGGCATAAAAGATAAGAAAGAAGATGAATTTTACTCTGGAGCATATTTATGATATGTCAAAACCAAATTCTATTAAAATAGATTTATTATTTATGAAAGAGAAAAACCCAGTTAGATTATACATTCCTTTCCTCAGGCTTCCGTATCCCCCCACCACACACACTATATATATATAATATATATTTTTTTTTTTTCTAAAGGTTGATATATCTTGCATGCTATCAAAAAAATTTCTTTCTAGCAGTCACTTCTATAATTCACTACTATAAAAATGATTAATATGTATGTACACATGTTCTCACTCATAAGTGTGAGCCAAGCTATGAAGATACAAAGGGATAACAATAATATGGTGGACTTTGGGGACTCAAGGAAAAGGGTCAGAGTGGGGTGAGGGATAAAAGATTACACATTGGGTACAGTGTATGCTGCTTGGGTGATGGGTGCACAAAATCTCAGTAATCACCACTAAAGAACTTATTCATGTAACCAAATACCACCTGTTCTCCAGAAACCTATTGAAATTTTAAAAAGATTAATATACAAACTATCTTCTGTTTCTGAAAGATCAAAATATTGTTAAGCCAGGGGTGGACTTACTACGCACTTAAGAACATGACCCCTCAGAGGACATCACGTGTAGATAGGTTCCACTTCTGCCACTGAGCCCTGCTGTACCATTATTGCTCCCTAGCTTGAGCCTGGCCTGCACCAATCTAAAGGTGAATGGCAAGGGA
This sequence comes from Rhinopithecus roxellana, assembly GCF_007565055.1. NCBI lineage: Eukaryota > Metazoa > Chordata > Mammalia > Primates > Cercopithecidae > Rhinopithecus > Rhinopithecus roxellana. The sequence continues at coordinate 94,238,826 of NC_044561.1, read as the reverse complement.
TTATCAGGCTGGAAAACCTCAGTCATGGACAACTATGTACTTTTAATACAATTTCAGCTCCTTGACATGTTCTAGAGGATTTTGAAGGACTGGCATAGGAACTCAGATGTCATTTCCAAGGGAATTGCAACAGGCAAACAACCAACATCCAAGCAATCTTTTGAAGCAACTCAGTTCTTCTCTTAGGAAGCTGTTGTACTTCCTTCATTGTATTCCAATTTCTTTGAAAACTGATTATTGCAGATTGAATTAAATTGCCAGGGCTCAGAACACAATACCTGAAAACATGGCACCTTGACATACTGAGTATTTTGAGCTAAAGGAAATTGAAAAAACTGCAGAAGCTGGAAGGTCAATCTCTGACCTTCTTTCCTGAGACACCTTCATGTGACAGGTATCCTACTTTATACCTGGAGGAAAGAAATGATAACACAAAGATGCCAAGAAGACTCTAAAGAGACTTCTTAGTTCCCCCCAGTTCATGACCATTATATCATAACCACTTTTGTCTAATCGTGCTTCTATATGACTATCCATTCTTTTTTTTTTTTTTTTTTTTTTTTGAGACGGAGTCTCGCTCTGCCACCCAGGCTGGAGTGCAGTGGCCGGATCTCAGCTCACTGCAAGCTCCGCCTCCTGGGTTCACGCCATTCTCCTGCCTCAGCCTCCCGAGTAGCTGGGACTACAGGCGCCCGCCACCTCGCCCGGCTAATTTTTTTGTATTTTTTAGTAGAGACGGGTTTTCACCGTGTTAGCCAGGATGGTCTCGATCTCCTGACCTCGTGATCCGCCCGTCTCGGCCTCCCAAAGTGCTGGGATTACAGGCTTGAGCCACCGCGCCCAGCCCTATCCATTCTTTATCCAAACTAAACATAGAACTATACAGTTATCTCTGCTTCTGTCTTTGTTTCTGAAGGCTCCTTTGTCACGTAAAACTTACATTAAATAAATTTGTATGTCTGTCTTGTTAATCTGTCTTTTGTTGTAGAGGGTCTCAGCCATGAATTTTGTGATGAATGAGGAAAGATATTACTTTTTCTTCCCTAGAATATATTGACAGTTATTCATTATATTTAAATTAAGCTGGATCTCTAAATACTCCAGGCAACTAAGCATATTTTAGACATGTTTTGTAAAATCCTGATAGATTGAAACCTATAACGTGATCACAAACATCACCTAATACATTTATAAACCTGGATCTCTACCCCAGGTAACTAAGCATATTTTAGACATGTTTTGTCAAATCTTGATATAATGGAACCTGTAGCACGATAACAAATGTCACCTAATAAATGTATAAAGGCAATACACTTTAATGTTTTTATTCATCTATTTTTAATTATTAAATTTTAAGTTATACTTGACGCTCAATTATGCTTAATATTAAAGTATGAGAGGCAGGGACAAATAGTGAATGCTTGCTTTCTGTTTGTATTTTATTCCTATGCAATTTGTGTTTTTTTAAATACACTCCAGGAAATTGTTTTTAATCATGTGATGCCTTATAATAGATAAATCATAGCAAAGGCCATAGATTTCTTGTAGCCCAGAATTCATTAAAGACTAATTCCACTACCATCACAATCAGTTTTTTCCCAAATATAAGTATTGCAGAGGTTTCAGTTAACATTCATTTTAGTCAGTATATTAAGTAACTCCTTACTAAGTAATGAATAAGGTTCAGTCATAACTGGGATGTGTGAAGGCTCCCATTGTACAGTGAAGGTTTTAAATTCTGAAAGGGAAGGACAGCGTTTTACAGCTTTATGTATTTATCTTTTCCTGTTATTTGTTCTTGCCAAGATTTCTGCTAGAAAACATAGACATTATTTTAAGACTAATTTATATGAAAAGAAACAAGTTTTAAAATTGTATCCTCCATTTGCTTTAGAAACTATTTTTTCTGGAATATAAAAATTATAGTCACTATGAATATTTTAAAATACAGGAAAGTATTAAAGAAAAGAAAATTACCTAAAATTGCATCAGCTAGATGAAACTACTGTTTGTTTTGCTATGTCTTGCTAGTCTTTCCCATTGTAAAATAGTGTGCATATGTAAGCAATATGTATATAATATATAACATAAAAGTTTGGATCAGACTCTCGTGCAGTTTTATAGCCTGTGGTAGTTTATTTTCTTAACTATATGTTGAGAGCATTTGTGTTTGCTTCACAAGAGTTGTGAATATTTTTAGAAACTCTCCTAAATTTGCTATTGTTAAGCAAATAACTATTCCTTTAAAGTATTATTTTTAACGGGTACAGTATTTAAGTACTAGAGTGTATTTAATCAATTGCTTAGTGGTGTTTATATAAAACCAATTTTTTTTTTTACTATAAACAGCACAACAGTATTCTTTTTTTTTTTTAATTTATTTTTATTTATTATACTTTAAGTTCTAGGGTACATGTGCATAACGTGCAGGTTTGTTACATATGTATACTTGTGCCATGTTGGTGTGCTGCACCCATCAACTTGTCAGCACCCATCAATTCATCATTTATATCAGGTATAACTCCCAATGCAATCCCTCCCCCTCCCCCCTCCCCATGATAGGCCCCGGTGTGTGATGTTCCCCTTCCCGAGTCCAAGTGATGTCATTGTTCAGTTCCCACCTATGAGTGAGAACATGCGGTGTTTGGTTTTCTCTTCTTGTGATAGTTTGCTAAGAATGATGGTTTCCAGCTGCATCCATGTCCCTACAAAGGACGCAAACTCATCCTTTTTTATGGCTGCATAGTATTCCATGGTGTATATGTGCCACATTTTCTTAATCCAGTCTGTCACAGATGGACATTTGGGTTGATTCCAAGTCTTTGCTATTGTGAATAGTGCCGCAATAAACATACGTGTGCATGTGTCTTTATAGCAGCATGATTTATAATCCTTTGGGTATATACCCAGTAGTGAGATGGCTGGGTCATATGGTACATCTAGTTCTAGATCCTTGAGGAATTGCCATACTGTTTTCCATAATGGTTGAACTAGTTTACAATCCCACCAACAGTGTAAAAGTGTTCCTATTTCTCCACATCCTCTCCAACACCTGTTGTTTCCTGACTTTTTAATGATTGCCATTCTAACTGGTGTGAGATGGTATCTCATTGTGGTTTTGATTTGCATTTCTCTGATGGCCAGTGATGCTGAGCATTTTTTCATGTGTCTGTTGGCTGTATGAATGTCTTCTTTTGAGAAATGTCTGTTCATATCCTTTGCCCACTTTTTGATGGGGTTGTTTGTTTTTTTCTTGTAAATTTGTTTGAGTTCTTTGTAGATTCTGGATATTAGCCCTTTGTCAGATGAGCAGATTGCAAAAATTTTCTCCCATTCTGTAGGCTGCCTATTCACTCTGATGGTAGTTTCTTTTGCTGTGCAGAAGCTCTTTAGTTTAATTAGATCCCATTTGTCAATTTTGGCTTTTGTTGCTGTTGCTTTTGGTGTTTTAGACATGAAGTCCTTGCCCATGCCTATGTCCTGAATGGTATTACCTAGGCTTTCTTCTAGGGTTTTTATGGTATTAGGTCTAACATTTAAGTCTCTAATCCATCTTGAATTAATCTTCGTATAAGGAGTAAGGAAAGGATCCAGTTTCAGCTTTCTACTTATGGCTAGCCAATTTTCCCAGCACCATTTATTAAATAGGGAATCCTTTCCCCATTTCTTGTTTCTCTCAGGTTTGTCAAAGATCAGATGGCTGTAGATGTGTGGTATTATTTCTGAGGACTCTGTTCTGTTCCATTGGTCTCTATCTCTGTTTTGGTACCAGTACCATGCTGTTTTGGTTACTGTAGCCTTGTAGTATAGTTTGAAGTCAGGTAGCGTGACGCCTCCAGCTTTGTCCTTTTGACTTAGGATTGTCTTGGCAATGTGGGCTCTTTTTTGGTTCCATATGAACTTTAAAGCAGTTTTTTCCAATTCTGTGAAGAAACTCATTGGTAGCTTGATGGGGATGGCATTGAATCTATAAATAACCTTGGGCAGTATGGCCATTTTCACGATATTGATTCTTCCTATCCATGAGCATGGTATGTTCTTCCATTTGTTGCACAACAGTATTCTTGTACATAGATTTTGTACGCATTTACATAGGATACATCCTGCTGGTATAATTACTAGATAAAAGAGTATGGATATTTCAAGGCTGTAGAAATGTATTGCAAAATTCTTTTTCACCAGATAGACAAGAATGCCTTCACCCCATCCCTCAACAGCATTGCATATTATCATATTTTTCATCCTGTACTCTTTGTATAGTTTTGAAAAGGTTATTTAATGACTTAATAAAAATGGAGGTATTTTTGCAAATGGGGAAAGTTATCACTAATGATACAATATATTAATGTCAAATTAGATTCTTACTTGAGGTAAAGCCATTTATTTAACAGCCCTGGATGATCTGATGACACCTTGTTGATCTGTTTTTAGAAATATAAGGATGTCTTATTTGAAGATTGAAGAGCAAGGCACTGAAATACTCGTGATAGATTCAGCTAATTTACTTTTGGTCAGTGGAAATTTATCTCAACTCTCTATGTTCTGGAAAACAACCTTGGTTGTGCCATCATCAGGTCATTTAAGGTCGTGGGTTATTTGGTTTAATGGGATTTGTATGGTTGGATGGGGAAGGGATTAATTTGTTCTGGAAAATTTTTTTGTCGTAAGGTTGAAGTTAAATGTTACACTTGATAAAATTTATAACTGAGTCATGGTGCATTTATTCACTTGAAAGCTATATGTTATCAAGTAGAAGCAAATGCTTTTTCAGATGAATTCATTTTTTCACAAATAGGAATAAAAAGTGAAGAATACCTTGTTTGGCTTCTGGGGAGCTGCACGATTTGAAGTTTGTATTGATTGCTAAGATGCAAATTTGTTAAAAGACATTTGGAACCCGGGGAAGAGTATGCAGAAGTAATGTCATTAGTCCTCAAACGGGCTTTGAAACAGAAGTACAAGAATGATCTGAATTCATTTCTAGATGATGTTTATTCTGTACTTTTCTTTCTGTCTTCCTCTGATGATTCAGTTGATCACACATATGTTGAATGACCATTCCCTTCAAATCAGAGCAGTCTCTACTGCATTCCGAAATTTATTTCTCAACTTTTTAGTTCTTTTAAGAAAGATGGTCACTTCAGGGGGCCCAATATATGCATTTTCTGGGCTACTATAAAAAATTAGCACAAACTAGTGGCTGAAAGTAACAGAAATTTATGCTGTCACAGCTCTGGAGGCCAGAAGTCTGACATCAAGGTATTTTCAGGGGCACATTTTCTCCAGGCTCTGGGGAAGAACCCATTCCTGGCCTATTTCACCTTCTGGTGGCTGCCAACTCTTCTGAACTGTGGCTACATCACACCAATCTCTGCCTCCGTAGTCACATTGCCTCCTCCTCTTCTGCTTGTGTCAAAACTTCCCCTGCTTCCCTTTTATAAGGACATTTAGGGCCCACCTGGATGATGCAGAATAATCTCCCCATCTCAAGATCTTTCACTTAATCTCATATGCTAAGTCTCTTTTTGCTCTATAAGGTAATATTCACGAGTTGCAGCAATTAGGAGGTAGGTATCTTTTGGAGGCTGTTTATTCAGCCTACCATACCCAGGTACCTTAGATATACCTGGTTTTACATACTGCCCTCTGTTCACTCTATACCAGAACATGAGGCACGTCCAGAGACAAAAAATTCCTTGTGGAAGTATTGACCTAAACTGGTCTAGGGTGGGGGTGGTGGTGAGGGAGGGTGAGCAGCGATGACTCTACAGTTGATCCAGCGCATCTGAGATAGGTGGTCTGGTAATTCCTGAAGACCACCTTATAGGTCTAGCAAGGAAGACAAGATAGCAGGTTTAAAGACTCAGGACAGAGTAGGCTAAGAAAACCAAGTAGGCTAAGAAAACCAAATCTCTTCCTTGGTTCACCCCAACCAAATGGATGGAAGGCCATCTTTGTGGGTGATACACATGTCCTACTTGAATATTTGGCCCCTGAATAGCCCACCTCAGCCCCCTTGTGTTCCTCCTAACTCTGCCAGTTTCTCATTGTCGTCTTTAGAAGGAGCTTTTGCCACTTGTTCTGGAACAAGACCTTCTAGGACTCCCCTTCTTTCTTGTCCCCAGCTTCCAAAGTCTCTGCAGTCCAGAGAGTTTTTCCTCTGCCCCAGTGCAATAGCTAATCCGATCCAGTTGCACGAGGATTTAGAAACAATGCAACTATTTAAAAGCCTTCTGGCTTCCTTCCAGTAACTGCTCAATGTGTTTACACTGCCAGAGGTTTTGGGCTGTCTATTCTTTGACAATGTAAATTCTCTTTCACTTCCCGTGTTCCTCAAGGAGAAGGTGGATCCTTTCCTGTGGGCTCTGGATGGTGAGGTGATGCCATTCTAGGAGGTGGAGGAGACAATTAAACCTTGAAATATCTTGTAAATGAGGCCTTGGAAGGCAAGCTAGAGAATTTGAGAAGAGGAACTTTTGGCATGGTACAATCAAAGCCTTTTTTTTTTTTTTTTAAACCAGTTGGCTGTGGGTGGGGATTTGAGATAATTGCAATAACAATGTAGTTATAAGGTGGCCAGTTCCTCCCCTCTTTTAAAAAGAAGTAACTGTCCCTTTAACATTCTCTGCAGTCACTGGGACTATAATGTGTACCTTCATTTGTTCCCATTTTAAAATCAATTATCTGGATCAAACTGTTGTCAAACACGATTGGCTGGGTCAACATTTTCTAGTCTGTAGGTCATCATTGTGCCATGTATGTAAAATAAGCCAGCTAGTGTCCCTGATGCCAGGCCCTAGGAAGTTTTCCACAGATAGCACAAAGAACAGCCTCGACCACAGCCACTAGTTTAAAATTGAGAACATTCAGGATAGATACTCCAACATCATTTTGCCAGAGTACCACTTACCTTGTTCTGAACCCCAGTGCTTTGAAGGAATAAACAATGAAATGAACTTTCACCTCCACTGCAGAAGAGATTAAGGTCAAAATTACCCTCCTCCTTCCATCAACCTCCTTCACCCTCAAAGTTCTTCATGTAATGAGACTATTGTAATGAAATTAGTACCCAAGGTAGAGATGAATATTTTACTAATTAAGAATAGTAGCGAAACATCATACACTGGGTACTTACATTGATGCTGGGAGAACCAGAGTTAAACCAGTGAAAGATGATGCAAACTGTAAACAGCTTTTGTTTGTTTGTTTTTATTTTTGATATAAACTTTTTGTATCCATAAGCCTCGTGTTGATTTAAAATGAAACCAAAGAGACAAATTAAAAGGGATGGTTGTCAGGAGTGAGACAATCGTAGAACACATACAATCCTGCAGAAAGAGATGTTTTGCCACCATTCTTCACAGCCTAGCAAACTGGGGTGGCCACCATGTTGTTTATTAATCTATTTTTCAAGTTAGCACTTAGCTCTCTGTAGCTAAGTTTTATAGCATAGAAGACATGAATGCACATCATCTACCTCGGAAGCTTGTTTCTAAGCTCCTTGGGTAGAAGCTGTGTGGTTATGTGTGTACATACATGCCGTATTCACCAAGCCATGCAAAAGGTTTCAAAGTCAAACTTATTTCTTCTGTGTAACTGATAGAAGGCTTTGTATCCTTTGATTATCATTTCCACGTTCCCCCTACCCTCAGCCTTTGGTCACCACAGTTCTCCCTGCTTTTATGAGTTCAACTGTTATATATTCCACATGTAAGTGAGCACATGTATGTTTGTCTTTCTGTATCTGGCTTATTTCACTTAGTATAATGTTCTCCTGTTCCATCCCTGTTGTCACAAATGACAGAATTTCTTCCCTTTTTTAAGACTGAATTCACTGTGTATAATACACCACATTTTCTCTATGCATTCATTTGTTGTTGCATACTTGGGCTGATTCCATAACTTGGATATTGTGAGTAGTGCTGCATTGAACATGGGAGTGCAGATATCTCTTTGACCTACTGATTTCAAATCTTTCCAGTAAATACCCAGAAATGGGATTGCTGGATCATTTAGTTCCTCAAAAAACTAAAATTCCATTTTTAGTTTTACGTTTAGGCCAAATGTATTTTAACTTTGAAAGATATATACTTTATTTAGCTTTTAAAATATTCTGATTAAAGTTATACACAGTATTCTCTTAGAATGCTCACATTCTCCTTCTTTAATTATATCCCACTTTTCATTGTAAATGTTGTGAGTTTGTGCTGCAGCCACCTCCTCCTCCTCATCCTCCCTTCTGCCCCCACTTAAATCTCCCTCTCTCTATGTCTCTCACTCTTGCTCTCAGTACTTACCAAATATATATCCAACAGAAAACAATTAACTTTTGCTTTTACTCATCATTGTTTCACTAATTTTTTTGGGGGGGGGGTACATATTACATATCTAGGTTTTGGTTTGTAATGCTCTGATCTTTTCTTTCTAAAAAGTTTATAATTTCTGCTTAACTCAAGAATGATTTAGGGGTGTATGTATGTGTGTGTGTGTGTGTGGGTATGAATGTTTAATTTCCATGTATATAGATGTTGTACACTCTCTGTCATTAATTTATACGTTTCCTTGTTGTTGTCAATGAGCATGACCACCATATTTTCTGCCTGTTGAAAAATGCTGAAATTTCCTCTAGGGCCTAATCGTGATCAGATTTTGAGATTGTCACATGTGTGTGAGTAGCCAGGGTGCAAAGGAGGGAAAGAAAAAAAAAATATACCTAGAGAGAGAATAAATATATTAAGAGAATAAAGCTCAAGTGCTTTTATTTAAATTATGTTACCTTGAGTTATTTAAGTTGTTTGTACTAAATTATTAAGTATGATATTCAGATCTTCAAGATTCTTACTTCTTTGTCTTCTTCTTCTGTTAATTTCTGAGAATCATTGTCTCCTGTTTGTGACTTTGCTAATTTCTCCTTGTATTTTGTCAATTTTCAAATGTTTTGATGCTGTGTGGTCACATGCTTAAATATTAATGGCAGTTAATATGATGTATTATTACTGTCTCTGCTTTTTCTCTTGAAGTCTGTTTTGTCTCATATCATTGTTATACCTGTTTTCTTTTTTCTTAGCATGTGCCCATGGTATCTTCTTTCATCCCTGCATTTTCAAACTTCTCAGATAGTTTTCAAAATATTTCTGTAAACAACCATAATTTTACCTAATCTGAAAACCTCTTTTATAAGTGAATTTAACCAATTCTTATTTACTGTGCTTAGTGATGTGTCATTTTATTTTGTGTTTTCTACTTATAATATGTTCCTGTCTTCTCTCCATTCTTTATCTGCTTACTTTTAAAAAGAGGCTCAAGTTTCTTTTGCTATTTCTCCCCTGCTAATCATTTTGAAGTTATATTTTTTAATTTTAATTTTCTATAGGATAACTCTTAAATTCATAGCACCCATATTTAAACTCCTATTTTCCTACTAATGTCTAGAGTTTTTAGTATCTCTGTTCCCCTCTCAAAATGGTTTTACTTCCCTTTGTCTCAAACTTTGTTCCTCCAACCACTTCACTGGCCACAACTCATATATTGATATAATCTAGGATTTGGGTTGGCTAATTTTTAAATTTATTTTTTCTTTTCTACTTTTTTTGGCATAGTACAATAAGACTTAAGAGTAAGCCTGTTGTTTCTTTTTACTTTATTTTTCTTAACATTATTTCCCATATCTCTTTCTCTATATTTATTTTCCCCTGACAGAGTATATAATGCATTAAACTTTTCAGAGTAGATCGCTAAATCTTTCTGATTACTTACAAGTCTGTAAATAACTACATATTTCTCCTAAAAGTTGAAACAGTATTGAACACAGAATTTTAAATCCAAAATTATTTTCCTCAGAAATTTAAAACTGTCTTACTGCATTTAGTGTTGTGGATGATGTATCTGATAGCACTCTTATTGTCATTTTACCTCTAGATTATATTTTCTCTTCCTGCATCTTTGAGAGATCTCGTAATTTCTGCATATTTTGTGTCTTCAGTGTCACCATGAGGTATATTTGGGGGTGTATATCTTTTCCCCCATTGATACTACATGGAATGAGTAGATTTTTTCACTTGGAGGACTCAAATATTCAGGTTTCAGAAACGTTCTTCTACTGTTGCTTTATTTCCATCCCTCCGTTATCTCCATATAAGGTTGTTAAACCTTTCCTTTCTATTTTCTATATCTCTCATGAATGCTATTTCTTTTGGTGTTGCTTTTTTTTATTTATTTATTCTTTTTTGGAGATGCAGTCTCGCTCTGACACCCAGGCTGGAGTGCAGTGATGCCATCTTTGTTCACTGCAACCTCCGCCTCCTGGGTTCAAGCAATTCTCCCTGCCTCAGCCTCCCGAGTAGCTGGGATTACAGGTGCCCACCATCATGCCCAGCTAATTTTGTACTTTTTTGGTAGAGACAGGGTTTTGCCATGTTGGCCAGGCTGGTCTTGAACTCCTGACCTCAGGTAATCCACTCCGCTCGGCCTCCCAAAGTGCTGGGATTATAGGCGTGAGCCACCGCGCCCGGCCTGGTGTTGCATTTTTAAGAATTCCTTGGCTCAACACTTCATCTGAGTTTTCTTTATAATTCAGCTCATCTATTAAGTTTTATTTCAACAATCTTGTTTTAAATTTCTAGTATCTGTAGTTAATTATATTTTAGGAACAGGATATACTCTGTCTTCCCTCTGAAAAAATCAGTATGCTGAAGTCAGGTCGTGTTTTTCCTGGTCATTGTCTTTCCTTGGGTGTAAGTTTTACTTGCTGTGTTTGGTGTTCTTCCATGTTCTTTGCATTGCTTAACTATTTGGTGACTCTTTGTTGTATGCTCATGCAAGATGTTTGGGTTGTAGTTATCGCATACATACCATGTTGCCAACAAGGATGGGTAAAAGGAATACTGAGTTCTTCCTAGTTGCAGGGAACCACCCTGAACAGTGCCTAGCTTCTCTTTAAATGTCCTACTCACTGTCTATGATAAAACTGTTGCAGGACTTTTCCTTAGTTTAGCTAAAAACGGGGTTCTTTGTCCCACGGCCATGAAAATTCAAGCTCATGGACAATTTAAATGGTGAGTAAGACAGGGTTTCATTGGGTTAAAAAGGGAGAAAAGGTGGCATCAGGGACTCTTACAAGCCCAGAATCCCTGCTAGAGGGCTTCCTGCCCGGCCGTTGGAATTCCAAGTTCCATACAGAAGGAGGAGAGGCCAGGCTCCTCTCTACTACAAACATTGTGAACATCCCGAGGCCCTACCTCAGTGAGCAGGCTGGTTGGAGTTTCTTCAGGGACCCCCTATGAGCTGGCTGTCTCAAAACCAGACATTCTCTTGTTCTCCGCGTGGCCCAAGAGGTGAGGAACAACGAGGTAGGGGAAAGAGAGCCTAAGAGAGGGCTAAAGAGATGACCAAGAGCTATAAAAAATTCTGGCTATGCCTACGTGATTCTGCAACTTATACCCTGTGGGCTCCTCCTGCCCATATGTTCACCTTCAAGCCCATAGTGCCCTTAGCTATTTACAGCAGACCTTTCTTATGTATTGATTTTGGTCTATGGTTTCCTTATTTTATCTGGTGCCTTCAGATTTAAATACACACACACACACACACACACACACACACACACACACACACACACACACACACACGTCTTGTTATTTTGTAGGATTTGGAGAGAATGGAAACTTCCCAAATGATCACCTCTGGTATTTCTTGATTATGATATCTCCAGGTTTAGAGAAAAGAAAGCAAGTTGGAGGTCAGACAAAGGGAAGAAGAAAAAACTGTATTCCACATATTTGAAGAAAAGCGTCCGTAAACACAGAAATGCAAAGTGATTAACCATCCTCAATTGTTTTTTCATTTTATATGCTAATGAGCTACTCTTTTTCATTTTTAGGTCTTGAATATAATCATGGCCAAACCTTATGAATTTAACTGGCAGAAGGAAGTTCCTTCCTTTTTGCAAGAAGGAGCAGTTTTTGACAGATACGAAGAGGTAAATAAGTGTTATTAATCTTTTCTCTCAAAACATTCTAATAATTATTAAGTTTTAATTACAGTATTGAGTAAATATTCTTTGACATGAGTAAGAACATCTTTAGGATTTATAGGTTGGAGTTGTTGAAAAGAAGCAAGTTATGAGATAGAGTAATAATGATAATGATAACATAGATTTTTGAGTGCTCGCTATGTGCCAGATGACCTTCTAAACATTTTATGTGTATGATTTTTTAAATTTTTTACAAAAACCTTATGACGTTGTTGCTATTAATATTCTCAGTTTACAGATGGGTTTTATGTAGTAACAGTTTTTGCTTAATGCAGTGCTTTTGGCAGTCTTTCTACATATAACTTTGTATGTGTTATAAATGTAATAGTGATTGAACTTTGTGCCAGTCATTGCTTTGTTCATTTCATTGATACAAACCATTTTGACCAAAGCTTTGCATGTCTCTGATTCTATCATTTATTGTCTGTGCCCTTGCAAGGTGGTGATGACTCCAGACTTTCTATAGAGCAGGGGCTTTGGGCCACCAATCTATTCAGAATGGCTGGGTAGGTGAATTAAAGCCTCATTTGCATTGTAAATGCATGATTTTTCTTCTATTGTACTTGAATTTGAGGTGACTTTGGAAGGAGTGTATAATGAAATTGATATTTCCTTTACCGCAAAGTTGAATGTAAAACATACTAAAGCTTCATTTAGAGTCAGAGTTGGTTATTTCAAAATCAATGAAATGTCTGAAGTGGCTAATTCGCTGATCTTCCCAGAGGTCGAGATTGTCAGATGTGGAAACTAGGTCTTCTGTGAGCTGACATAGCTTAATACTTGTTGACTTGATTTTTCTGCAGGGTGTATCATAGTACTACTCTCTAGATTTACAGGATAGTCACTTTCTCAGTAAACAAAATTGTGAATGCTAAGGATGGACCTAAACATGGTCACTATTCCTTGTTTGAATTAAAATATTGAAGTGATGACTGTTCATATGTCTGAAATTGAAATAACAGTGAACTGCATTCTGCTATAAGATGAAACAATAATATTCTGCCATCCAGAGACAAGCACTGTTCATTCTTTTGCAGTTTGCTTCTAGTCTTTTTTCATATTTGTTTTTCTTTTTTTCTCTCTCCCATGGTTGAGATCATAGAGTAATATTTTAAAAATATAAAGCAGATCCCATTTCTCCTGTGTTTAAAATGCTTCCATCACTTCCCATTGTAGCATAAAGGGAACTTCACAGAATGAAATACAAGGTCTTCTATAATTTGGCTCCTGCTTAATTACCTCACGTTCATTTCTCTCCGGTTTCCAACATACACCATATACTTCAACTATAGCAAACCACTTATGGTTTCCCCCATAAGCTATTCTACTACATGGTTTGTTTATGCTACTCCCTCTTCCTGAAATGCATTTGTTCCGACTGGTTTGATTGGTGAACTCCTCTCCTCTCAGAACCCAGATGAGAAATCTCCACTTCTGTGATACCTTCCTTGACCCATTCAATAAGAGGCGATAACTTATTTGTTGCCACCACTGACCTACCCTTGCATATTTTACACTGCCTTCATATTTTATTTAATGTTTCTTTCTCTCAAACTATACTCTGAGTTTCTTGAAGTCAAGGATCATATTTTACTTATCTTTTTCTCTCCAGGGACTAGCAGAATACCTGTAACCACCAAACTCTTTGTAGATGTCTAGCGTCTAAAATGATTTTAGTAACAGTTTTTGCTTAATGCAGTGCTTTTGGCAGTCTTTCTACATATAACTTTGTATGTGTTATAAATGTAATAGTGATTGAACTTTGTTGATTCCAATTCAGACTAATAATTCAGAGAAGGTAATTTTGAAGAGATTACATGCAATCATTGGTTCAGTATATCTCATACTGTTATGTAAGGAAAAGCTATTGGAGAATAAAGTACTTGACAAAAGTGAAATGTGATTTGATGAACCAGAGATTCATTTGAATCATTTTTATTTCTTGTGATTTTTTGGTTGTTAATCATCACAGCTCATATTGGGAAATACTGATCACCTGTGCTTCTAAAGGCATTTGCTTTTCCTCTGGATTCCTCTGCAAACTAGGCAAAGTTAGAAGAAAAGAACCCTTGAAAAAGTATTAAATACAATGTAACTAAGCTTTCAACTCTTTCAAGTGCTATTTTACTAGGATTTTGAGCAAAAACATTTTAATTTTATAAAATAAACATGTGTCTTCATGATAACATACCAAACTACAAAGCCAACGAATATTTCAAGCTGGATGACAGACTGCTTAAAAAAAAAATTATTTTCCACTCCTCTAAGACTCAGTTCTTTAGAGCCAGAGCCATGAAAACATTTAAGGCAATAAAATGTAAGCAGAAAAGGTTCGTTTCTATGGTTGGTACATGAACAGCGATGAGGGATTACAGCTGAAAGCCAGTGGGAGGAACGAGAATTAGAGAAACAAAAGCCAAGCATCCCTAAAGTGTCATAGCAAAGGTACCTTTTGTGAAGGGGCGTAAATGCTGTCAGCACCATATGATAACTAATGTTATCATCATGAACTCAAATAGCAGCAAAAATAAAATTATATTCCTTGTATTTGTTTAAAGAAAGCAGCTGGGCTCAGTGGCTCACGCTTGTAATCCCAGCACTTTGGGAAGCCAAGGTGGGCAGATCACTAGGTCTGGAGATTGAGACCATCCTGGCTAACGCAGTGAAACCCCGTTTCTACTAAAAATACAAAAACATTAGCCAGGCATGGTGGCACATGCCTGTAGTCCTAGCTACTTGGGAAGCTGAGGCAGGAGAATCCTTTGAACTTAAGAGGCAGAGGTTGCAGTGAGCCAAGATCATGCCCCCGCACTCCAGCCTGGGTGACAGAGTGACACTGTGTCTCAAAAAAAAATAAATAAATAAAAGGAGCAGAGAGGTATCTTAAACAGTGAGTAAGCCACTGTTTTAAAAATAGTCAATAAATGTAGTAAGTGCAAATGCATTTAAAGTTTATTTTATTATTTCTGCATTACTGAGGAATTATTTTTGAGGCAGCCAGATTTTTACAAATGACCTAAGTGGTAGGCTGTGTTGTAGCATCTGATTGTTTTGCCATGACACTTCTAATTCTGTACTTCTCTAACTTTACTTGACTTACACATTACTTAAATGCAAAATGTATTTTGTTTCCTAAGTGATGCTTAACATTAAATCTTTAAAATAGAGATTCGTCTCTTGTGGAGGAGAGAAATAGCAGTGCTTTTAAAAATACATGCAACCCAGATATCTTTAACTAAACCAACCCCCTGACTTTCCTATAATATCCACATTAAAGATCTGTAGAACCCATTCCCTGTCAGATCAGGGCCTTCCCAGTCTTTCCTAGAATTCCTAGGTGCTTTACCCACTCTTGGTGATGACTTATGTCCTCAAATGCTTCGTTACCATTCACTTTCCAGGACTGTTGACCACTCTAATTTGTTTCCTTCCCTAAATCCATTTTAACATCAAATCCCAGAAACAGAAGGATGTTGTATAAAGTAGACATTTTACTGAAGATTTAGTGGCAGCAGAGGAGAACTGCATCACACACCAGGACAACTTTAAGATTAAAAATCGGAGATCATGTGAATAAATTTCATTAGCCAGCCCAGCCAGGGGTGTCTCTCTTTTTTCTTCTTTGTTCCTCTCCTCCATAAAGATGCATGTTCCTGTTTCCTTTATTTTATTTTAATCACACTCAGAGTCCTTTTTCACTTTTCCAGATGCTTTTTTCTTAACTGTTAAACATTTTTTCTCTCTCAATCTAAAGAAGAAAACTTCAAAATTCAAGTCCCTTCTCATCCTGAGCTGTTTGGCTCCCTTTCCACCTCAAACTCTCCCACCCAGACTCTCCTGATATCTTCCCTTTTGCATAAGCCTGAAAGTCAAAGTATGTCCTTAAAACAAACAAAATATAAAAAGACCTTTATTCTTAAGGAAAAGACTGCCATCATCGATAAGTGTTCACCAACAGGACTTTCCACAGTGATAGAAATGGTCTACATTTGTGTTGCTGTTATGGCAGCCACATGTGGCTGTTCAGCACTTGAAATGTGACTACTGGGACTGAGGGACTTAAGTTTTTAATCTTACATAATTTAAATTCAAATTTATGTAGGTACGTGGGCCTAGTGGCTTTCTTATTGGATAGCATAGACAATCAACTCAAACTATAACCAGATTTAAAAATTCCTTTCTCCTTTCTTGACACTAAGAAACATTCTCAGTATATTCCATTGAAATCTACAGAATTCATCAGCCAGTCCTTCTTAGTGGCAGCCAGAGCAGGGGTTCAAATGTTTTATAGATGACTCACCTCAGCCACTGGCCTCGTCTTTCCCACATCATAAATCCCAGCTTGGGCTACCCCTTCTTCTTGCCCATGGAACTTTCTTGTATCTGAGTCAAGCTGCCTAGATGGAGTCCCTTTTTCTAGCAAAGTCTTGGTCTTCTTGGTCTTTATACTAGCCTCCCCACCTTCCACCCTATACACACGCGCGCGCGCGCACACACACACACACACACACACACACACACACACACAGTGGAGGAAAACTGAGACAATTATTGCAGGTGTCAGGATCAAAGGAGTATCAAAGTGCTGGGTCAATACAAACCTAAAGTCAGGCACAGTGGGACAGGTTGACTTTGGCCTCTTTCCAAGGTGGTTCTGAAATCAAATTGTGAGCAACCACACCATGAAGCTCAGAAAAGCTCAAGCAGCCTACACCCCACAGGCTGTTCATCAGAAAAGCAAAGTGCTTTCTGAATATGGTTTTTAAGACTTAAAAACACAAGCCTCATATAAAGTATTTTGATTAAAAGATATATTTAACTAATCAGTGAGGACATTAACAGGATGATAAAGCTAGTTCCAAGAGCACTTGAGGAAGAGAGTTTTACATAGGAAAGGAAAGAAAAAGAAAAGTGAAATAAGTTTTGTCAAAATTAGATACAAAACTGGCTAATGTCCTATAAGGCAATAAAACTATAAACTATTATAGATTTGCCTTTTTCTACTGGACACAAGTCATCTACATCACTATAGAATAACAGCAGAAAAATGCTATCTATTAAACTTCAAAGAATCTAGGTCCTAAACAACAGTAAATAGTAGATCAAACCAAAAATACATTTTTCTATAGAAGTAAATCATTCTTAGGTATGCCTCTTCAATCGTGCTTTGATGTTATAATGAAAAGAGGGATAGCCATCTTTGTGTATTATTTTTAAGCTTTAGATAATTTAAACTAAATTATAAAACAGTGTCCAGATATACCTGTATTTACACTAAAAGATACTTACAGAGTCATCTAAATAATAATCATAATAATGTTAGTTTTTCAACTTTCGTAATCAACGTAAAGGTGGACAAAACATTTAATTATTTTTGACCAAGCATAACAAAAAAGCTGTTACCTTTATTTAAAGTAAGGGTGCCAGACAGATGCTGGAAATTAGAAGGAACTTGGAGAAACAGAGGGAAGACCAGAGGCTTAATATTCTTAGCAAGAGGGAAGGTTGATAGTTGATGTACAATAGAGGCTTACATATATGATTTAAAGTATAAAAGTAGCCAACCACAAACCAAAAGTAAAATAATTTCAAATTTGGAGTTGAGGGAGAAAAAATAGTGAAAATGTGTTAAATGGAGTTAAATTGCTGTGTTTTTATCCCAAGAAACCGATTTCTGCATGTTCCTCGTGGATAATTGCTTTAGTTGCTGGCTGTCTTGCCATGAGTCATGTTTTCTTAAGCTCCTGTCTCTATTCGAGTTGGACATACAGAACAGAAACATGTTGGTGCCACTTTATTATGCACTGCAGTAAGTACTGGCTTCATAGTTTGGACAGCAGCTGTTCTCACCGCTATACCGCCAACACCACTGGCTGGGCTTCTCAGTTTTAAACTCCAGGCTTTCAGCATGTGGCCCCTGAAGCCCTTTCACTCTCACCCTCCACTTTGTTCCACTTGCATATTGTGATGAGAACCTTGTGGTGTGAGAGGAGAGGAAGGGGCAACAGGGCTGGGGGACTGACCCCAGAAGCCTCAGTGAGGAGGCCCCTTTCAGGCTGAGTCTTGATAGGTGAGTCAGTCAACCACTCAAAGCACAGCTAAGAAGAAGGGAGAGGCCAGGGCTTCTGCAAAGGCATGAATATGACAGCACATTCTATTGAGGGGTAAGGGGATTGTCCAGGTAGGGCAGAGGGTAGGGTGGTGGAGTACAGGGGTGAAGGCACAGAGATGGCCAGTGTCCACATCATCAATGGGTTTACTTTCTAGCCCAGGACATTGGCATTTGATTCTGAAAGCTCTAGGGAACCTTTGATGGGGTTTCAGCAGGGCAGTGGTCAGTTCTGGATGACCAGTGACAGGTGGATGTGGCTGGATTCCTTTTGGGGTAGTCTGGGGGGTAGTGTTGGACTTGAAGGACTTAATGGACAGTCAGTCATACATACGGAGAAATAAGGGAGGATTTCGAGTACAGGAATAAATGAGAATATTTTTCTAACCTGGTAGATATAGAAGATGTGAGAGAATAATTGTAGAATGAGGTTGGAATGTCTAGCACAGGAACTGGACAGCTCTGATGCAAGGTGGAGGGAATGCCAGAGAAGGGGGTACATGTATGGATGCATGTATATTGTTTCTTTCTGAAATGACGAAGAACCAAAAGCAAAAGTGATACCTTCTGTAGTACCTAAGAAGCATTTTGTATATAATCACATTAATACTAGCTAAAAATACATTGCACAGAAAGGGAAGAACATAATAAATGATCCAAGAGGACGAACACGTGGGCGCATCTTCCTCTCTCAGTCCTCCTCTCTCAGGGGGATTGTTGCTGCCTGATGGGATGGGATGAAAGAATGAGGACCCCAAGACCCTCACAGTCACGGGCTTCCTTCACTCACCCTCTCATGTGGGTGATACTGCATTCCTCAGGATAGAGGAATTTTTTTTTTTTTTTTTTGAGACGGAATTTCGCTCTTGTCACTCAAGCTGGAGTGCAATGGCATGATCTCGGCTCCCTGCAACCTCCGCCTCCTGGGTTCAAGCAATTCTTCTGCCTCAGTCTCCCGAGTATCTGGGATTACAAGCATGTGCCACCGTGCCTGGCTAGGTTTTGTATTTTTAGTAGAGATGGTGAAGAAAAAGTATCTCTGACAGAATATTCTGAATTATAATTAGCGGTAAGATTGTAAATGTGTATACTTATATGAGTCTATCACGCACTCTATATTGTATGTGAATTATATTGGAATCATTAGGCTACAACAACCTATATAGCAACTTAATGATGATAAACAATCTTGAGTACAGTTGGCCCTTTAACAATTCGGAAATGTTTTAAAGTCATTACAACTTAATCCATGGTGCGAACCACTGTTCTAGAAGACTGAGATAGAGCAATGAACATGACAAAGTCTCAGTCCTTTGGGAGTGTATGGTCCAGCAGCAGAAGACCAACAATAAACAAATAAGTATAGAAATGAATGGTTTCCAGCAGTGTTTGATACTATTATGTTACTAAAAGGAGTGATCGAAGGATCGGAGAGACAGGCAGACACTGAGGAGTAGGGGAGGGGACATTGCTGTGCATTGGGTGGTCAGAGCAGGCCCCTATTCAGGAGGTGACATTTGAAGTTGTAGCTGAATGATAAGAAGGAGCTAGATTGGCCGGGCACAGTGGCTCACACCTATAATCCCAGCACATTGGGAGGCTGAGGCGTGCAGATCACCTGAGATCAGGAGTTTGAGACCAGCCTGGCCAACATATCAAAACCCCATCTCTACTAAAAATGTAAAAATTAGCCAGGCATGGTGGTGTGCACCTGTAGTCCCAGCAACTTGGAAAGCTAAGGCACAAAAATCGTCTGAACCTGGGAGGCAGAGGTTGCGATGAGCTGAAATTGCACCACTATACTCCAGCACTCCAGCCTGGGCAACAGAGCGAGACTCTGTCTTAAAAAAAAAAAAAAAAAAAAGCCAGTTTGGCCAAGAACTAAGAGAAAAGCATTCCACGACATGGAAACAGCAAATGCCAGGCCCTGAGGCAAACGTAGTCTTGGCATGTCAAAAGAAGAGCACCAAGGATGGAGTGAGCATCATGGGCAGGGTGTGGTAAGGATGGAATTCTGAGAAGCAGGCAGAGGCCCCCTTACGTGGAGCAGCAGTTCTGTCAAAGTGTGGTCCCCAAGCCAGCATCATCAGCACCACCCAGAACCTTATTAGAGATGCGCATTCTCAGGCCCATCCCAGGGACCTACCGAATCAGGAACTGGCCCAGGCGTATGTGCATTAACAAGCCCTTCAAGGAAGTCTGGTGCACACTTAAGTATGAGAATAAATGGTGTAGGACCAGGCAGGGGTGTTTGGATTTCGTTCTGATTGCTATGGGAAGCCATTTTCAAGAGACTGGCATGATCGGATTTACATTTTGGAGACAGTTACTCTGGCGGCCGTACAGAGGATGATTCGTAGGCGGGGTCCAAAAGGTTGGAGAAGACCAAGACTTGAACAAAGGTGAGCTAGAGGTTTCATCCTTCCTTTTTCCTGACTATGTCTCTGTAGGCAATTTTCTTAACATCTCTGTGCCAGAAAAATAAGGGATGTTAAGGTGGACGGGTCGAAGAATATCAGTTGTTCTCCTTAAGATCTCTGTGTACGAGTCTGCACACACCTGCCAGTCACCTTTCTTGTCAGCACAGCTGTGTGACTTCTTCCTGATGTGAGAAGAAAGCCAAGGCCAGGCATCTGAGCACCACCTCAGTTGGCCTGAACACTGAAACAACCCAAAACACCAAAAACAAAGATCAGCCGGGTTTTTGCAAACAAAACAAAAAAAAACATTCAAGCCTGTTCCTTCTTCTAGACCAGCCTTTTGAATGACAGTGCTGATCATGTTATCTGGTCTCTCATGCCCCTAAAGCTCAGAGCTCATTGTCATCCAAGCATGAGACCTTTAAGGAAAGGTTTGTAGAGTAGGTCATCTCATGCTGAAAAGTCATAGAGCTGGGTCAGCATACTTTTTCTGTAAGGGACCACATATTAAATAGTTTAGATTTTATTAGTCCTGCAGCCTCTGTTACAGCTACTTTACTTTGTCATTGTAGCCCAGTAGCAGCCATAGAACATAATATGTAAATAAATGAGCAGGCACCTGGATTAGAAGGCAAACAGTGCCACATAGAAATGAGTAACAAATTGGTTTTGATGGTAATAGTAATAATGAAATAATTTTAGTTTCAAGTAATTATTTTTACTCCTCATGTTCTCTTACTACTGTATTGTATTTTTAAGTTAGTCATCCTCTATTTCCTTTCCTTATCTTGGTAGATCATTTTATCAGTTTATCAGCTTTTGCTGCATACGTAACAGATGGCTCACCTTTGTTTTCTAAGATGCTCTCATTTTTGTGGTCGGGGGAGCAGGGGCTTGCTCTTCTCATTTTCATGTCTCTTCCCTCTCTGTGAAGTTTCTTTGGGCTTGCTTTTATTTCTTCATCAAAGTAGAAGATAATTCTATTTCTTGGAGGAATGGAAGCATCTCCCCCATGAAATAGTGCCTTGGTCAGTTTCATGGAAGGTGGTAATCCTTGAGATCCATGCTTCAAGGGTGCAAGAAGGACATCTTATTCATGGAAAGATGTGAGACACATCCATTAGGAAACTAGACAAGGAAATCTGGGGTCCCACTAGATTTACAAGGAGCTTGTGGAAACAACACAAGACAGGAAGAAAGTATGGAAACAATATGGGCAATTAAATTAAAATATAAGTGTAAGCACCAAGGGGTTCTTCCTGCCAGCTGCACAAAGAAAGAATACGGCATCGTAGTAAAGAAAGAGTTTGGGCAGGTGCAGTGGCTCACGCCTGTAATCCCAACACTTTGCGAGGCAAAGATGGGCAGATCATTTGAGGTCAGGAGTGGGAGACCAGCCTGGCCAACATGGTGAAACCCTGCCTCTACTAAAAACACAAAGATTAGCTGGGCATGGTGGCAGGTGCCTGTAATCCCAGCTACTCAGGCGGCTGAGGCCGGAGAATCACTTGAACCCTGGGACATAGATTGCAGTGAGCCCAGATTGTGCTATTGCATTCCAGCCCAGGTGACAGTAACAGAGGAAGACTCTATCTCAAAAAAACAAACAAACAAAAAAAGAGTTTAATAGAGACAAGGCCAGTCACACCACATGGGAGATGAGTTAGTACTCAAGTCATCTGGTCCAAAGCTGCTAGGTTAGGGGTTTTCTTAAAGGCAGTTTGGGGAAGAGGAGGTGGGGGAGGGGGTTACGCTTCTGCTGATTGGATGGGGCAAGGATTACATCATGCTGAATTGCTTCTGGTTGGGGCCATAGGAGTGGGGTTGGCAAGTCCAGGTGGGTCCAGGTGGAGACATGGGTGTGAGGCATGCAAAAGAAAACCTGAAAAGATATCTCAAAAGGCCAATCTTAGGTTCTACAAGAGCAATGTTATTTGCAGAAATAACTGGGGACGTTGCATATCTTCTAACCTCCAGAATAATGGCTGACAGTCGTATGTGTCTGCGCCTTAGCAGGACTCAGGCCCTCCCCTCAAACAAAAGTGGTTGGTTTTTGGGCAAGGCCTATTATCATTTAAACTGTAGCCTAAACGTCTTCCAAAGTTACCTTCGTCCAAAAGCCCAGGAATAATTAAGGAAAAGGCAAGATGGGAGGTGGGTTAGCTCAGCTAACTGTGTTAATTTTTCTCACTGATATAATTTTTGCAAAGGCAGTTTCATGAGGAACTAGCTGAGGATCTACTTAGGTCTCTCAAGTACTACTGTACTATGCTAAAGAATTAAACTCAATGGCCAAAATTACAGTGCTGATTCTCTATTGCTTCTTCTCAGCCTGCAGTGTAAAGAGGAAAATGCTCAATATTAGCTACCTCAAGCTGTGTCTGTGGGCCACAGGTGAACAGGAGGGTGTTGGCCAGGGCATCCTTTTAATTAGGGTTGATGAGTACAGTCTTACAGATCATCAGGCTAGTGGTGAAGAGACCCTAAGGACATCCTGGTTTCATTCTCTTTGCACATCTCTTTGGAATTGCACTCTGTTAATGCATGTGGTGTAGCCATTGAATTAATAGAGTTCATTCAAGTGTGAACAAATGAACAGTCAGAGGAAATATACAGCACATGTAAAAGTGAATGCTTTTTCCTGTTGAGCAGTCTAGGGAGAAAATTTTTTTTTAAAAAATCAAGTTAATAATTCTGAAGCCCCTTCTCAAGTGATAAAATTGCATTTCTTTAAACCTGTGCAATTTCATCCACTGAATTCCCTGTTCCTGAAAATTCTGAGGAATTATTTTTGTCATTACTTGTTTTGGTTGTTTTAGAGAGAGTGCTGTATTAGTGAGGGTTCTCCGGAGAAACAGAGCCAATGAGATATATAGAGATATATAGGTAGGAAGAGATTTATTATGAAGGATTGGCTCACACGATTATGAAGGCTGCGAAGTCTTATGTCGTCTGTCTATAAGCTAGAGGCCTAGGAAAAACAGTAGGGCAGTTCTAGTTCAAACCTGAAAGACCAGAGAACCAGGGGAGCCAATGGTGTGTAAGTGTCAGTTGAGTCCAAAGGCCCCAGAACCAGGGGCATCAGTATCCAAGGCCAGGATAAGATGAATGTCCCAGATCAAGAGAGAATGAATTCATTCTTCCTCAACCATTTTGTTCGATTCAGGCTCTCCGTGGATTGGATGATGCCCTCCTGTATTTGGCAGATCTTCTTTATTCAGTGCATCAATTCAAACACAGAAACAGCCTCACAGACACACTCGGAAGTAATATTTTATCAGCCATCAGCCTTAGCCCAGTCAAGTTGACACATAAAATTAATCATGACAGGTGTTTTTAGCACGGACAGTCGTAAATCACTACTACTTTGAGCACTCAGTAGGTGCTGGAACTTGCACTTGACAAATGGTATAAATGATCAGGAAAGGGTCCTGATCTAGACCCTGAGAGAGAGGATTCTTGGATCTCACCCAAGAAAGAATAGAGGTGAGTCCACAGAGTAAAGTGAAAGCAAGTTTATTAAGAAAGTAAAAAAAACAAAAGAATCACTATTCCATAGACAGAGCAGCCCTGAAAGATGCTGGTTGGCTTTTTTTATAGTTATTTCTTGATCATATGCTAAACAAGGGGTGGATTATTCATGAGTTTTCCAGGAAAGGGGTGGTAATTCCTGGAACTGAGGGTTCCTCTCCTTGTTAGACTATATAGAGTAACTTCTGGACATTGCCATGGCATTTGTAAACTGTCTTTTAGCATGCTAATGCATTAATATTAACATATAATGAGCAGTGAAGACAACCAGAGGTCACTTTCTTCTAACTATCCTAGTTTTGGCAGCTTTTGGCTGGCTCCCTTACTGCATCCTGTTTTATCAGTGGGGTCTTTGTAACCTGTGTCTTGTGCTGGCCTCCTCTCTAGTCCTGTGACTAGTAATGCCTAACCTCCTGGGAATGCAGCCCAGTAGGTCTCAGCCTCGTTTTACCCAGCCCTGTTCAAGATGGAATGGTTCTGGCTCCAGTGCCTCTGATTTAAACATCATTTCACTTAAGCCTCAAAACAACCCTGTTTTCAGTAGGTCTTTTTAGCTTCCTTTTGCAGTTTACAAAACTGGGGCTTAAAATGGTTAAGCGTGTTGCTTGAGGTTTCATAGGCTGGTTACAGACTTAGCAGAAAAATGGCCTGCCAGCTAGCCTACAGTGGATCTCCAAGTATGGTTTCAGACAGCATCAGCAACATTTGTGAGCTTGCTAGAAATGCAGATTATTAGGCCCCACCCCAGACCTACAGAATCAGAAACTCTGGGGGGAGGGTCCAGCAATCTGTGTTTTAAGAGCCCTCTCAGTGATTCTGATGATGCAGCTCAAGTTTGAGAACCTAGGCCTAGGGAAAGGTAAGAAATTGTAGACTTACTAGAAGGAAACAAAATTAGATCCATTTAAAGTTCTTTACAGCTAATCTTCCTCAAACAGGCAACACAGATAAAAGGGTGAAAACTGTTGAATAAAAGAGACTTCTTCATCTGGGCTGAACATATTAGATTTATTGAACCCTTGGCATAGTGCAAAGTACTTGACATCAGTCATCTCTTTAAACCCTCGGGTGGTTGTGAGGACTAAATGAGATTTCCACAGTTTACAGATGAGGAAAGAGAAGCTTAGGTCACTTAAGAATTGCCTGTTAATCAACATATAGTACGTGATGGAGCTAGCGTCCAGAACTAGTGTATTGCTAAAGAGAACATACACAGGTCACACAGCTTTATGACCCAGAATGGCTGTCAGCAGAGAAACATGTTTTTGAAGATATATGTGATGTATAAAATACATAATTAAAAAGTCTTTCTAAAGTTCATTAATAGGCTGAAACCAAAGACCTGTTTAACTTTTTTACTCACCATTTGCTTTATTTATTCTAGACCATAAGTATTATACTACTAAGTCTAGATGTTCTTAGTCCAGTTCTTTTAGGGAAATGAGAATGGGAAGACTATTTTTCATATAATTTCCCCCACATTCCCCTAAGAAAACTGATACTTCTGCCTTATGATCAATAGAAATCAGCCGGTAAGAAAAGGAAAGTATTTACCAGGGCTTTTTTAGGTTTTGTTTTGTTTTGTTTTTTGAGACAGAGTCTCACTCTGTCACCAGGCTGGAGTGCTGTGGCATGATCTGTGCTCACTGCAACCTCTACCTTCCGAGTTCAAGTGATTCTCCTGCCTCAGTCTCCCAAGTAGCTGGGACGGGACTACAGTTGTGCACCACCACGCACAGCTAATTTTTGTATTTTTAGTAGAGACGGGGTTTCACCATGTTGGCCAGGCTGGTCTCGAACTTTTGACCTTGTGATCTGCCTGCCTCAGCCTCCCAAAGTGCTGGAATTACAGGCGTGAGAGCCACTGTGCCTGGCCTTTCATTTTTTTCTTTTTCTCTCTTTTTTTTTTTTTTTTTTTTTGAGACAGGACCTCACTCTGTCACCTAGGCTGGCGTACAATGGGGCACAATCATAGCTTACTGCAACCTCTAACTCCTGGGCTCAAGCAATTCTCCTGCCTCAGCCTCCCTCCCAAGTAGCTGAGATTACAGGCAAGAGCCACCACACCCAGCTATTTTTTTTTTTTTTTTTTTTTGTATAGACAGGGTCTCGCTATGTTGACCAGGCTGGTCTTGAACTACTGGGCTCAAGTGAGCCTCCTGCCTTGGCCTCCCAGAGTACTGGGATTATAGGCATGAGCCACTGTGCCTGGCCCCTAGTCTTTAATTTTTTAGTGGGCGGGGGGGAACTAGGTAAAATGTACTATATGAAAAGAATATAATATTTTCTTTCAATTGATGGAAATAGACTTAAAATATTGTCAGCAGGAAAGCCCATCTTTTTAATATTCACTTTGATAAACTAACAAGGAACATATAATTTATAAACTACTTTCTCTTAAAGCCATAAATAGTAAGCACGTGCTCTGAAATGCTGCTTTGTCAAGAACGTTAATTGAAGCAGATGGGCAGAGTCAGTATAGCTTCCCCAGGTCCAGCCTTCATTCTCTTTCTACTGCGGAGTTACCCTGAGGACAGCATGCTGGCACCTCCATGGTTCTTCTACTGTTGATTTTTTTTCTCCCAAGTACCTGAAAGGGCAGGTGATCCTCTTAACTTTGTAGACATATGAAAAGGAGACTAGTTTTTGAATGCTTACCAAAAGCCAAGTTGCCAGGGTATTGTTTGCAAATACAGAGAGGGTTTTTGTACTAAGTGGTATTTAAGGTAAAATCTTTGCCAAAGAACTCTATCCAAAAGCTTGAAATACACATACTTGGTTAAGAGAATGCATTTGGAGTTAAACAGAAATAGGTTCAGTTTTGGCTTTGCTACTCAAGAGATGTGACCATGAGTCAGTCTTAACACCCACCAAGCACTAAGCCACAGCTTCCTTGTTTGAAAAATGGGAGTGATAATACCTACCTCACATTGCCATCATAAGGAATAAGTAAGATGGATTTTTTTTTAGGATGGAAGTCAGGTTATGCCCTTCTTTTGGTTTAAATCTTTAATGGGTTTCTACCTCATTCCAAGTAATTTCCGAAGTTCTTTCTGTGTCCTGCAAGTCCCCTACATGACCTACCATTTCACTGTCCCATTGATATTCCCTGAGCATTCTAGGCACACTCCGACCTCAGGGCCTTTGCACTTGCTGTTCTCCCTCTGGACTGCTTTCTCCTATACAGTCCTCATGGTTCACTTCCTCACTTCATACTGTTTCTGTTAAAATATCACATTCTCCAAGAGGCCTTCTTACTCACCTACACACACAGGCTCCTGACCCTTCTGGATGTTTTAATTGTTATATTTATCACTACCTGATAACTTACCCTTTTTTGTTCATTGCTAAAATCCTTCTAGAAGATAACCCCTGAGAACAGACTTTGTTTCCTGCTATATCCCCACCAGGGAATTAATTCATCACTCAACAAATATTTCATAAGTACCTACTATGATCCAGCAATTCCTTAGTTACTTGTCTGAGACTGAAATTCATTGATATTTGCATGCTTCCTAATTTTTAAGGAATTTTAAATGTCCCAAAGAACTGGAACTGAAAATGCCATTTTGGAATGTAGAGAAAGGTTAACAAGCCAGAGACACTATCTGTGGCAGCTATGGAGGTGTGTCGCTTAAATCTCCTTTCAAGAGGCAGCTGCTCCAGGAGTCCCCTCATTGGACAGTTTTGCTGCAGGGTCTTCAGCACCCTTAAAATGTCCCTGCCCAGGCTGTACTGAACATGGCAAGCTGCTGCAGTTGGGCCTTTCCTGCCCAAGTGAGGCTCCTCTGGTGGGCGTTCTGTGCTCTGCAGCTGCAATCCAGCTGGCGATGTTCTCAGCTGTACTGCAATCTGAGACAACTCCTCCCCAGTTCTGTCTGCTCCCTCCTCTCCTCTCTCAGGTGTTTGTGAGGCGTGGTTGGGAGGCTCTCCCTGTCACTCAGCTTCTCTCCCCTTTCTCTTTCACAGGCATTTGCCCTAATGGATTGCTCACTTATCCGATTCTGTCTTGTGGTTTGTTTCTAGATGGAACAGCCCTTCCCTCAGGGTAAGAGGGCCTTAGGATAAGCCTTCAGGACTCCGCTGCCATTTCCTAAGGCCAACTCTGAGCTCACTGCAGAATTCTCTAGGTGGTAGCAGTGGTTCTTGTATGATGTTCCAGTAATTGCTGCACTTATTTTAGACACAGCAAAAAGTGACAGAGCCAGCATTGACCCTAAGAGCCAGTGGGGACTGTGTATCTTTAAGGCCTAAATATAAGCTATTTCAGAAGACAGAAGTCCAACAGGAATGATGTATCATGTAGCTCTTGTGGTGGGGGATTGGGGGGGGGGGGGGAAGCGTGTTCAAAAGCTGCATTATTTAAATGAGAAATGCATATATTTAGAGGGAAGTTCCATAAAAGTCATTTGAGATTCCTTTTCTTTCAATGACTGTATTCAGCATTGTCTGTTATCTCTGTATATCAATAGTTTAAAATATTCTTTCATAGACCTGCCTTTTCAGAAACATCTTCTATGTCACTATATTTTTAATTACTTTCTCAATGTAATTTATTATGCTGGAACTAATTGTGTTTTAATTAGAAATGCTTTGCTAAAGAGAAGAACTCATCAGTTTGCGGTGGTGTTTCTGGTGCAACTACAAAGCACGTCTCCTGTTTTTCTTAGGATTTTTTATGAGGGGACAGCCACATAATGTGTTTTTAATATTTGTTGTAAATATTTATTAAAAATCCTGTTTACTTGCCTCCATAACTCTAAGTTGTTCCTCTTTAATTTTTGCTTATTTTTGTTGCTATGGCAACTGTTTTGACTACTGTGACAGTTTCCCTGCCTAAGAAAGTTACTTTGAGTGACCACCCACTCCTCTTGAAAACACATTTCGCTTTCTCCTTCCTTCTGCATGCTGAGAGGTAGTTGTTGAATATTTTAGGAATAATTTCTTCACCTCTTTTCTGGCGAGAGTCAGGGAACCCTCCCAGAATCTGAGCATCCAGATTTTGCCTCACAATCCCCACAGCAGAGACGTTTCAGGGAGGGAAAATGACCTAGACAGATCCAGAGTGTTCAGCATTTCAAACTGGCCTGCTTTACAAATCAAATCCCAGAGATTTAACATCTATATCGTCAAGTAAAAGATAAAGTGGGAATTCTTAGCTATTAGTGACCATAAAGTCAGTCGTTAGAAACAGTTTGGCTTCTCCCAGGTGACTAATCCGGGCATTTCATTTCTCCCCCAGATTTAATCATAGTTAAGCTGATTAAGTTCTCAAAGAACCAAGGATATTTCTGAGACCTTGGATCTAAGTTCTTTCAGGCTGCTATAACAAAATGCCGTACACTCGGCAGCTATAACCAACACATTTATCCCTCACAGTTCTGGAGGCTGCGATGCTTAAGATCAAGGTGCTGGTAGATTTAGTGTCTGGTAAGAGCCCATTTCCCAATTCCAAGATGACTCGTGCTCGCTGTGTCCTCACACGGTAGATGAAAGGGGCAGCCGTCTCCCTGGATTCTTTTATAAGGGTACTAATCCCATTCATCTCCCAAGGCCCCCGCTTCCTAATTCCATCACATTTGGGATTAGGATTTCAGCATATGAATTTTTGGTGGGGGAGAACACAAACATTCAGACCATAGGACCTTGGTAAGCACCATTAGGCCAAATTTTATTTTATTTTTTAAATATGTAATATGAGAGATCAGAAAAGATGGTATACTTTCCTTTGCTGCTTTTTAATAGCCTTCATCAACTCTTCCAAGCCAGGTCACTTAGAAAGTTGATGACGCTGTTTATTCCTGAGGTAAGAATATAATGAAAGGGGTGGACTAAATCTTTCCACTTGACACTAGAAGAAGCGTTCTCTGTATCTCGCTGTCATTGTTGGAATGGGCACTTTAAATGCTCATGGTTGATTACGGAGGGAGAGACATTGTCATTTTCGTTCCTATGGGATTTGGAATGGAAGAGAGACAGCAGGTGTATCACCTTTAGAAGCTGCTGAATAACTCACTTCACTGACCTCTTGTCATCTGAGAATGTGCTCTGTTGTGTCAGGGAGACGCAGGGCAGAGTCTCCCCACCCAGGAATGACCTCTTCTGTTCACTGTACCCCAACATGCCCTTGAAAAGGGGAGAAAATGACAACTGTGTTGTGATGACTCGTCTGTGGCAGCAGCTTCTTGGCCTGATTGTAGACTGAGGCCGGCTTAGGCAGAGTGGGATAGAGGAGTTGGAGCAGGAGCAAACACAAGCTGACCTCCTGTGCAGAAACCACATTTTCAACAAGTCTAAGTCAACCCAGAGTTACAAACTCTGGGTTTCCCTTATGCTTAGCTTTGTATTCTAGCTCACTGGAAATAGACATACACTAATACCATTGCTCTTTTTAAAGATCTGCAAAGCAGAAATGGATTCCCTGTCAAAATGTATTTGTAGTTCTGCCTCATATTATATATTATCTGCATCCTCTTGGGTGACTTGCCTAACCTCAGTTAAGATCAGTTTTCTCATCTGTAAGGTAGGGATGTGGTGTTTACCTCATTTGTCTTTGGTGGTTAATAATAATCAGCACTAGTAACCTTAATAATGATTACTATTACTGTGTTTTATATTAATAATCAATACTGGGCCAGGTGCAGTGGCTCATGCTTATTAATCCAGTGCTTTGGGAGGCTGAGGCAGGAGGACTGCTTGAAGCCAGGAGTTTGAGTTCACCCTGGACAACATAGCAAAACTCTGTCTCTACAAAAAGAAAAGATTTTTTTTTTTTTTAATTAGCCAGCCATGATGGTGAATGCCTGTAGTCCTAGCTACTCATGAGCCTGAGGCAGCAGGATTGCTTGAGCACAGGAGTTTGAGGCTACAGTGCTATGATTGTACCGGGAGTTTAAAGCTGGAGTACTATGATTGTACCACTGCACTCCAGCCTGGATGACAGCAAAATTCTGTCTCTTAAAAAAAATCAATACTGGCCGGGCGTGGTGGCTCACGCCTGTAGTCTCAGCACTTTGGATGGCCGAGGTGGGTGGATCACAGGGTTCAGGAGATCGAGACCATCCTGGCTAACACAGTGAAACCCCATCTCTACTAAAAATACAAAAAATTAGCCGGATGTGGTGGCGGGCACCTGTAGTCCCACCTACTCGGGAGGCTGAGGCAGGAGTATGGTGTGAACCCAGGAGGCAGAGGTTGCAGTGAACCGAGATGGCGCCACTGCACTCCAGCCTGGGCGACAGAGCGAGACTCCGTCTCAAAAAAAAAAAAAAAAAAAAAAGAAATAGATTGTAAGGAAAGCAACAGGTCAGTAGGAACAGAGTTTTTCCTGGTCCTAGGATCTGAGAAAAAAGTTCTTACAAAATGCATGAGGTAATGAAAATACTCCCCCATAAAAAACTGTAATAAGTACGGAATGTTTCAGTAGCACAGTTGTTCAGTTATCTATGTGGCAGGATTCTCGGGGAATCCATAAGAAATGCAGTAATTAAAACCAAAACACTTCAGAAGCCCATCTGACCCTTCGTGGTGATTACTGGCATCAGTGACAAGGAGAATAGTAGAGCCTTCTTCAGGTATGCCTGCTGAGCAGTTACCTGGGCCTACTCCTGAGCGGTGTCAGTCTTTCATGTGTCAGCCTCAAAGCAGGTGTAGCATATTGTTCAAAACACTTAATCTCCATGCCTCAATGTCCTCACCTGTAAAATAGGTATAATAGTGAAGCAGCGTTGTTTGTCTGGGCTAATACCTGAGGTTCGTTGTCCCACAGCCATGGAAAACTAGGACGTGGGCACACCAGAGTCAGCTTAAGAGTGGAAGTTTAATAGACAAAAGAAAGAGAAGAGCTCTCTGCACAGAAAGGGGTCCTGGAGAAAATGGGCTGCCAGTTCTGCAGTGAAATGCAGAACGTTTAACAGATAAACTTAAGGAGGGGGTGTGTGATTTACATAGGGATGAAAGATTGATTGGACCAGGCGTGTCATTTGCAAGTGTGCAAAGAAGCTGGCCACTCCACCTTAATCTTTTATGATGCAGATGGGTTCTCTAGCTGGCTGGTGCCATGTTGCCTGGTCCTGACTGTACACGTGGTGACAAAGAAAAGAGAAGATGGAGCCTCTGTGTTAAACATACATGGCTTCCAGGTAGCCTTTTCTCTTGGCACAGCTGCTGGCATTCACCCGTGCAAGTTTCCAGCTTGCTTATCTATGTCTGCAGCTCAGTTTTTCAGGCTGCTCTTTGTTAGAAAAGAAATGATTTGGGGACTACTTTTTATTAAAAGGGAAGCCTTGCCGAGGACCCCTTGTACCCCCACTATCTGCCTGATAATTTCTTTCTAACTCCTGTATCAATAATGAGAATGGTACCTCCCTCATCGGAATGTTGGGAGGATAATAAGTTAATGTATAGAAAGGACTTAGAGCACTGCCTGGCTCTTAGTAGTCACTGTATATGTTACCTAGCAATAGTAGGCTTATTATTCGGTGCCACAGGCCTCTTGAATTGCTCATCAGGAGACTAGAACTGCATCTCCCTATTGGATTCCAGTTGAGCATCAGTTACTGATGGAAGGGGGAAAGGTCTATGTTTAACGACTTAACCCAATAGGAACATCTGTCCAAATAATCAAAGGCCATGGAAAGGAATGCAGGGGCTACACATGCTCTTGTTTTGTCTGATAGATTTTTTCACCAGGTAATACTTGTAGCACATAACAGGGGTCTGTGATGGAGCAGCTACAGCTGTGCCCTCCAGCTCCTCATGTGAAATGTGAGCTGAGAGGCCCAGTGTCCTTTATCTCATGGAATCTTAAAGCAGTTGGGAGAGGCACAAATGGAATGAACATTCTGCATCCTTCCAAGCAGAGACCAAGCTCATGAAGGTAAAAGCAACTTAATAAGGACCTATGCCCATCTATTACATCAGTCCGTAAATCATTCTGATGGCAGGATATCATCACCAAGGGCTTTAGTTTAACTTGAAAAAAATAAAACTTTATGGTTCTGAGAGAGGAAGTGTTTGTGCAGAATCACAAAGGATCTGCTAGGTATGAAGCTTGAAGGATTTCCCTGGAATAAGGAGAGGAAATAAATAAGCCATAAAGCATCTCTTGGGTTCTGAGCTTTCAGGATCTGATAAAAGCTGGACCTCTTGGTTAATTCTAAACCAGACTCCACCTGCTTTCCCAGTCTGAAGGCCACACCCATCATTCTCCCTGGTTTATGAGATCTCTTTGGTGGTAGTCACGCATAATGTGATTTAAATTGGATGAGATCCCTTATGGCCTCTTCCTCAGACTCCTGTTTGTTTCTCTTCAACCTTGACAAGGTCTTTTTAACTTCCTCTCCATTCTTATCAAACCAGGAAGCAAGGAGGGTGAGTCCCATGTGTACCTAGTGGAGTCTACCTAGGCAGTGTTCATTTATTGACAGTCCAACAATCTTCTGGCGATAGGCAGAGCGGGCCCTGCTTGGTCAAGGTTGCCCGAGTCTGACAGGCATGGGCTTTGGAATCAGAGAAGCTGGCTTGAATTTCAGGTTTGTTACTATTGACTGTGGCTTTGAAGACTTTAGTCTCCTCTGAACCTTTTCCCCCGCTTCTCTCTGAAACCGCATTGGCCAATATGGTAACCACTAACCACATGTGGCTATTGAAATGAAAAATTAATTAAAATAAAAAATTTAGCAGCTTGGTTGCATTACCCACATTTCAAGTGCTCCCTGTGGCTCATGGTGAACGTATTGGGCAGAGCCCATCTGGCACATTTCCATCATCATGGTAAATCCGTTGGACAATGTTATCTAATCTAAAACCTTGCAGAGTTATCATGAGATTTATATGAGATAGTATTTGTGAAATGCCTCACACAATAGCCCTAAAATGGTAGCTATTTTCTCATAAATACAACCATTTAGTCAGCATTTACTTTGTCCCAGGTACTTAGACATTCTCAATATTAATTCTTTGAAAGCCCTGTGAGTTGATTTCAGTTTTCCCAATTTACAGCGAGGAAAAGTGAAATATGGCAAAGTTAAGCAGAATAACTGCTAAGATTCTCCAGCAGGTGCCTGGCGAGGAGGCTGACATTCAAACCCAGGAACCGGTCACTACAAGGCCTGGGCCTCAAAACCACTGTGGACTGCCACCTCTTGTGAAGGTCTTTTTTCCCAGAAAACGCAATTTTGTGATGGAATGTGAAAGCCTACTCCATTTCACATTTCTCTACGTCCTAATGTATCTGTCCAGTGACAAATACAAAAAAGCACCTGGCCAACTAATGTTTAAATAAGGTACAGTTAAAACTTTTACGATCTAGTCCGAAATAGCTGTCCCTAGCTAATAATAAGACTTGACTACACCCTATTTGAAGATGCCAACTTCACAGTAAAAAGATACAGACATTTGCAGTTAACTTGAGAAGTGATGGTGGGAGAGAGGGCAAGAGAGACGGGTAAGAAATAACTACAACTCAAAATTAAAATAAAATCAACTACCACTTAGCTGTATCCCCATCCAAAGAATTTCCTCCATTTCAATCAGAGTATTTGGCCTGCTGAGCTCTCTAACATTCCTTATGGGGGCATTAAACTTTATTGAACAGAATCACTTTAAAAATTGAAATAAAGGAAAAATTTTTAATCTTAGTTGATTTGAAAGTAACTTGAATCTTTGAAATCTTTGAAAGATGGGTTGTGATATTGATTAATGTTGAAACAGCATGTGTGGGGGAAATATACTAAAAATAACACACAAGTGAAAAATATACTCTATCTTTGATAAGAGAGGGAAGTGTCTCTGTAAGTCTGTAGTGGCACAAACCCCTCAGAGCGGGGATCTCTGAGCCAGAAATAGCTTCCAGCAATGGTGATCTCCAGCAAAAGTGATTCTTGACTCTCAAACAGAATGCCCTCTGGCCTCCACTTTAGTAGTTTCACAAAGGTGTTCCTGTCCCTTTCTAGCCTTGTTCTCTAGTGGCCTAAGAAGAGTTGGGCTGGATGAGCTAACATGTCCTTAAGCTCTAAGGTGTGACTGACGAATTTTAACTAATACGAGAATTAAAATTCTGCTCACCTCACCCCAGCCCCCCCAGGAAGTTCTCTTATGGTTTGTTTCTTTACCAGAAAATTCTGTTACCATTTAACTGCAAAACAAATAGATTCACAAAGGAGAAACGTTCCAGCTTTCTTTTATGATCTCCCCTGCAGTGCCCAGATCTGGAGGAGGATTTTTCTCACAATGGGACTTCACAATAGCCTGGCCTCAGTCTGGTCAGGGAGCCACAGCCCACTTTCAGGTCAGGAGGGATTCATGTGAAATTTAAAACTGCTGTTAGGGAAAAAAGAGTAGAGATGATGTGTCTCTATTCACCTGAGGGTAGGGTTATTATGTTCGTTAGTAGGAGGTGGTGAGAAACCAAATTAGATTGTGTTTTAGTTCCTTTCAGCTGATTACCTCTCATCCCTCGGATTTGCTCTCTGATTTTTCATGGGTGGTTTGAAGCATTTGGTCCGAGAACCTTTCAGCCACAGTTGATGAACTGATTGTGGGTTTTGTCTTGAGCCTGGTCTTCAGTGTCAACTGAGTTTCATTCTAAGATCCCCCTGGAGAATTTCTATTCTGATAATTGCTTCTCTTAACAACTGATATGTTTTTATTTTATGAGCTGGATGGGCACCTAGTAAATATTTTTTTCCCTTTTTTGCTTTTGTTGCTAGGTAGCCCAGAGCCAAATTGCTATTCTGTTATAACTGTGTACGACCTTATGACAGGCATTTCTGAGAGCTGCCTTTTACTCTGGCCTTATTTTACTATTCCACTTTATTTTTCTTCTCTTTGCCCAGATTTCTCATCCTGTTTTGAAAATGATTTCTTCACAGTGTCAAACAGTGCTCCTGGTTCAATAGGAATTCCCAGGAAGTACCCCAAAGTCACTGCCAACCTGGAATATGAGTTTGTATGCATTACAAAAAGGGGCTCCTGACTTCAGGCAGACAGCCTCAACCAGTGCCCTTGTAAATGCACTTCTATCCTTGGTAGTCCTCCAAGAACTTCCTGATGGGTTCTGGGCCTGGTGCAGCCCCCTCAATTTGAGCGACTTGTTGTTTATTTGTTTTACATATTGGCCTGCTGCAAAATCTTTTATTTAAAAAAAATTCATTTGTTCATTCATTTTTAAGTTAATTTGTTAGTTTTATGGTGCTTTTGATGTGCTAGGTGCTAGAACACAAAGGTAAACAAGACTGCTTCAAGGACTCTGCCTTCTTGGAGGTTGTTGCATTCTGATGCGGGAGCCAGTCACTAAATCAAGGATCAGGGAGAGCCTCTCTGAGGAGGCGATGGTGAAGACAAGGTCTGTAGAATGAAGAGGAGCCTGATGCACCAAGGGCAGGAGAAAGAGACTTCTGAGCAGCAGGAACTGCAAGTGCAAAGGCACTGATGCTAGAGAGAGCTTGAGAGGTTGCAGGAAAAGAGTTCTTATGGTTGTGAACAAGAAATAGAAGGAGACTTGTTACTGAAAGTGAGAGGAAAAGATGAGGGAAAATTAAAAGGATGACTCTTAGTTTCAATAAGTGAACAGAGAGTGGCATGAGATAAGATTTGAAGGACCCAGATCATTCAGGACCTTTTCAGCCATGGTAAGGAGTTGGGATTTTATCTTAAATATAATAGGAATCCATTGAATGGTTTTAATGAATTGATTCAAAGTTTAAAGAATCAATCGGGTTCCTGTGGGCAGCAGAAAGAACAGAAGTGAGAAGATCAATCCATGGGAGAGATAATATTGGTTTGGGCCAAGATGGTGATGGAGAGGGAGTAAGATGGGTGTATATTCAAAATATTATAGAAGTAGACTTGTTACTGAAAGTGAGAGGAAAAGATAAGGGAAAATTAAGGATGACTCTTAGTTTCAATAAGTGACCAGATGCTATTGACATTTATTGAACTAAGGAAGTACTGTGATGGAGAAACTTGGAGGGGGGAGAGAATAAAGAATTCAGTTATGGACATACTTATTTCAAGACATCCTAGTGGAGATGTCAAATAGCAAATATTTGAACTCACAGGGGAGAGGATAGGGCTGCTATTATAAATTTGAAAGTCATCAGGAAATAGATGATGTCGTAGACACAAGATTGGATGAAATCTAGGAACACAGTGGAAATGAGAATTCCCAGAACCAACTCCTGGGACTATGTAAAAGTTGAGTACAGAAGGAAAAGAGGAGAAATTAGATTAAGGTAATGGAGCACAACCAAGATTGGAGAGTGTTTCAAGAAGGAAGGAATAACCAACCTCTCAGAGATCAAATCAGATGAGAAAGGGAAGATGTGCACCCTTATTTTGCAGCATGCTGGACTGGCCAGAGAAGTTTTAGAGGGTGATAGAAATGGAAGCCAGATATAGTTGCTCAGATGGTATGAAGAGAGGTAATGGGAACAGTGAATATTTCCAGGATATTATGTCCTAAAGAGGATCAGGGACATGTGGTAGTAAGTGGAAGTAGGAACAGCTAGAACACATTTGTGTGCTGATGGGAATGATCTAGTGAAGAAAAAGAACAAAGCTGATGTGTGTTAGGTGGTAAAAAATGAAGGATTGAAGTGCTTGTGTAGGTTAAAGAAGATTGAATCTAGAGCAGATGCTGGGGGGTTGACTTTGTCAGGGGAAAACATGCTTTATTGGAGGAAAGAAAGAGAATTGTGTCCACCTGATGGCTTTTCCTTGCTTTGATGAAGCACTGTAATTGGGTGAATGTGAACAGGTTTCAAAAAAGCAGTGGACTCATCCTCTCAAAGAGTAGGTAACCATTGAGAAAGAAATATAAGATTGAACGTCACTGTTGACTATCCATTTGAGGTTTATAATCTTGAATTTAAACTAAAGCCAGACAGTTCCATTTTGTGATTTTCAACACCAAGTTTGGTGACAAAATGTGCATAAAATAGACTTCGTTTTTTGGCCAAGAAAACACTAAATGAGACATGGATGTTCCGAACCACCTGTGAGGGAGTGATTGCAATATCGGGCTGCTTTAGAAATAAGCTACATAAGGATGGAAGTAAAAAGAGGAGGGACTGGTGGGTTGTGAGAGATTGGGAGGGACAATCAAAAGGGATTATTTGACTTTGCAAAGAAGTCAATTATAGGAGGGGAGAACAAACTATAGAGCTAGGGGCTAGAAGGACCAGATGGAATTCTAAGAGTGAGATATTCGGAATTGAAATGTCCAGGTGGTAATGGCAAGCTCTAGGGGTACTCGGGGAAAGGAAGAAAAAAAATTTATATTTAAGGAGGCCAAGGAAATCAAAGTTCACTCTCAAAATAAGTTGGAAACCCATTCTTATTTATTATTTGTATTTCTTGAGTCATCTCAAATCCTTACTTGGAATTAGGTGATAGGGTGCACATAAGTAATGATAGTGGCTGATTCACTGTGGGTGTACTAGATAAATACCATTTTAGGATGTACTTTTGAACACTGTATACCAAAGTTCTTCATTACCATCAGGATATTGCTTGGGATGTATTTGGAAATGGCCTAATTCTCATGTCTTGATTAGTTGATAATTCTCATTTTTTTAGTCAGTAACAACATAAGACCCGCCATGGCCTTTTAGGTAATAGCTAATGCCTTTTAGGTGGTACACAAGACCCTTGCAATGAAACAACTCTTCTATACATGTCCCATCACACCCCCGTCACTCTCTTGAGGTGTTCTAGCCACACCAAACAAATTTCTAATGTGAGGTCAAGAGCTGCTCACTCTGCCTGGCATGAAGGCTAAAATATCAACTTCTGGGTTAAGCCTTTTCTAAAAGGTTGAACTGTCCAAAAATGCCATTTTGAAGGGTCACAAAATGTCATATACTGACGCTTTCATATTGTTAGTAATTTGCTACCACTATTACAAGTCTGAACCATGTATTATTGGTAGAGCTATTACTTGCTGAATTGGAATTCTGTGTTACGTGCTTTATGTTCACCATCTCATTTAATTCCAGCAATAAACCCAAAAGGTAGGTGGAACTACTTCCACTTGTTAGACAAGGATCCTGAAATTTAGAAAAGGTCTTTCTGGGAGAAAGTACATAATAAGTGGTGGAACTGGGTTTTGACTCCAAAAGCAAAGGTCATACCATGCTCTTTCCTTTGATGTTATTCATGGCAGTGACAGCAGTACAGAGCACACGCCTGATACAGAGTTGGAATATGTAAATACATACGGTAATTCTTCATCTGCCAGAAAACTACCCAGATTGAAGGCTGCTTTGTTCAGGGACCCCTAGGAATACTTTATGATGGCCTAGTATCTTGACATTGGATTTACCTTGATAATTGTTGTTGTTCCGCTGTAATTTAGAAATATAAATTTTAACAGTAATTTTTAACAGAAACTAAGAGTCTGAACGGCCCTTAAAACCTTAATCCTGTAATTACTGTTTATTTGTTTTAAGGCACTGCCTTGATCCATGTTTGCCAGACAGGTTCCTAATTGCTGGCATTGAAATGATCTAGTTTCTTCAGCTCATGAAAAGAACATGTAGATTTATTGAAGTGTGGATGCTAAGTATTGGTGTAATGCAGTCCGAGGGCACAGAGCATCTATGTTCATTTCCCAAACACCCTTTTTCTCTCATTGACATGGACTTTTCCTCTCATTCCTAAGCATAATGGTGCTCTAGTAAGACAAGAAGTCGGTTGGCAAGTGTAACACAGCTGCTCTGATGCCTTGAATTTGGCTAATATTCCTTATTTATTCAAACTTGATTCTGTAGCTTTCACTGAGTTTCTGGTGTCAAAGTTCAAAGCAATGGTTGTCAAACTTTCGTGTGTGTCGGAATCTTCTAGAGGGATTGCTGGGTCCCATCCCCGCCAGACTCTGACTGAGTCCATCTGGGCTGGGGCCCTATATTCTGCAATTCAGTAAAGCTCCCAGCTGATGTTCATGCTGCTAGTCTAGCACCTACATTTTAGCTTTCGGGTCTGTTCAAGACCTGCTTTACAGGACACCAAATGAGGTTAGATAAAAAAGCAAAAATCTCAGCAAATAACTGAATGCTGGATTTTACAGACAAAAAAAAAAAAAAAAAAAAAGGAAAAGAAAAAGAAAAAGACACAAAACAAAAACCAGTGACTTAAAAAATAATGTATCTCCTGATTTTTGACATCAGTGGGCTAGAACTTGGGAATCCTTCTTCCAGATGTTAAGGAAACTTTCTTCTCTGACTTTCACGCCTTCAGTCAGTATGCTTTGTTCTTAAACCTATCCTAGAGCGAGATGTTTTATTAAATTGATCAGTTTTACAATACAAAAATGAAAGCAAAGGATTTTCAAAATGAAAACATTCCATAATACAATAAGAATTGTGGATATTAGATGTGAAAGAGTGATTTCTAATTTGCCTTTGTTTAGAAGCTCAACAATATTTGCATTTTTATTAGATTCAAAATGGTATGAGTCATGAAGATCAACACATTTCTTTTTGACAGGAATCCTTTGTGTTTGAACCCAACTGCCTCTTCAAAGTGGATGAGTTTGGCTTCTTTCTGACATGGAAAAGTGAAGGCAAGGTATGGCCCAAGAACAGCAAGTTGTTCTTTCTGCTTTGTGGTTTAAGCCATTTTGTTTCTCAACAAGTAGACTGAGCGCTGTTGATGAACCCTACCCTTATTCATTCATTCAAGGTTTTAAAAAATGTGCGTCCATGTGCCAGGCATTGAAGTATACAGTGATGATTAAGGACATTATCATTCCAGTCTAGGAGCAAAGTTAGACATTAAAAGATAAGTTACAAGTCATTGAATGTTGCGAAAGAGAACACTGGATTGTCAAAGAGCTTAATTTAATCTTGGGAGTTAGAAAGAAATCTGCCAGAAGAAGAGATGCTCAAGCTGAAATCTAAAAGGTACATTAAAAGTGTGTTTATCTCATTAAACCCTGGGACTTAATTCGATGTATGGTACAGTGTCCACATTTAATGAACAATTGAGCTGAATTTAAGAAAAGAAGAATTATAGTTATATAAAAATTAGCATTTTTCTCATATTTCATGTACACACATATATTTAATGATTATTAACAATGGTTTATATATAAAAGTAACAGATTTTAGAAACATTTTTATATTGAGCATTGCATATATATGTATATTTGAAATGGAATACTTGGGGTCTTGATTATTTCTGATTATTTGCAATAATTATTGTTACATGGTTTTAATTCCCTCTTCAATGTGACTATAATAAGCACAGCCTTTATCATCAGTAATTTTTGCCAAGCACTTTGCCTGTATCATAGGTATGGCATAATTTAAGCTCATTGCTGTGTTGTATTCTCTCTCTTCAGGAAGGACAGGTGCTAGAATGCTCCCTCATCAACAGTATTCGGTCAGGAGCCATACCAAAGGTACCTGTGATTGGTATTTGCTTTTCTAAACACGGATTTACTTATATTGGAAATGGCCATGACTTCTAGAGATAAAAAGTTCACTCTTTGTATCCAGGCTACTTAAAACATTTAATCTCAGTTTTGAGAATAACATGTGGTTGCTGGTTGTGGTAATGCCACATTTATTCACATGAAACCTCTGTGACTCTCCTCTGTTGAGAGAGAGGCTTTGTGGACAAGCAGACCCTAATAAAAGGCTTTTCTATCCTGTTGCCATATTCCAGGTCCTCCGACAACTACAATCAAAACTCTAAACAAAGACCCTCACATCTAGTTTCTAAATCAAAAATTTTAGGCCAGACACAGTGGTTCACACCTCTTAGCACTTTGGGAGGCAGAGGGAGGCAGATCCCTTGAGCCAAGGAGTGAGTTGGAGACCAGCCTGGGCAACATAGTGCAACCCTGTCTCTACAAAAATGAGGGTGTGTTAGCATGTGCCTGTATTCCCAACTACTCAGGAGGCTTCTGTGGGAGGATCCCTTGAGCCAGGGAGGCAGATGTTGCAGTGAGCTGAGAATGCGCCACTGTTCTCCAGCCTGGGTGACAGAACAGAGACTCCGTACCTCCCCCAACCAAAAAATTTGTAATACTTTTCTTATCAGTTGATTTCAAGGAATATATAGTGTTACAAATTTCACCTCTACAGGTTTTCGAATAATGCTAAGTATCTGGGCCCTTATGTGTATTTTTACATTAAATGTGGTTGCTTTTTACCAAGTTTCTTCCTCCATGCCCTGTGATCTAACTTATTTTTTTTCTCTGTGTACCTCTATACAGGATCCCAAAATCTTGGCTGCTCTTGAAGCTGTTGGAAAATCAGAAAATGATCTCGAAGGTCGAATAGTTTGTGTCTGCAGTGGCATAGATCTAGTGAACATTAGTTTTACCTACATGGTGGCTGAAAATCCAGAAGTAACTAAGGTAGCTTCAGTTAAATGGCTTCCTTCTCTTCCCCTCCCCCCAATGTATATATGTTGTGTGTTTAATTTTATGTGTGCTATATTTGTATATACTTAAATTGTATGATAATTTAAAAGGTAGCATTGCTTTTCTGACATGTTTCTGTAGAAAATCGGCAAGCACAATACCCTTTTAGCA
This sequence comes from Rhinopithecus roxellana, assembly GCF_007565055.1. Classification (NCBI taxonomy): domain Eukaryota; kingdom Metazoa; phylum Chordata; class Mammalia; order Primates; family Cercopithecidae; genus Rhinopithecus; species Rhinopithecus roxellana. The sequence continues at coordinate 94,196,191 of NC_044561.1, read as the reverse complement.
TGTCGCTCCTGTGGGCCAGCAACCCAAATACCTACTATGATATGTTGTAGGGAAAACTAGTCCAGCACTTCTCCAACTTGAGTGTATACCAGAGTCCCCTGTGCTCTTGCTAAAATGCAGATTCGGATTCAATAGGTCTGAGGATCCTTTTCTAACAAGCTCCCAGGTGGCATGGATACTATTCATCTGACAACTACAGTTTGAGTAACAAAGGTCTAGGTCAATACCACCCAGTAGACATGCAATGTGAGCCACATATATAATTTAAATTTTTCTTGTAGCCATGTATTAAAAGTAATAAGATACAGGTAAAATTAATTTTAATAAAATATTTTGTTTAATCCAGTAGACCTAAAATATTGTCATTTCAATAGGAGACCAATATAAAATTTATTAGTGACATATTTTACATTCTTTTGCTCATACGAAGTCTTAGAAATCTGATGTGTATTTTCAAATTAGGCTAACCACTTTTAGGTGTTCAATAGCTGCATATGGCTAATGGCCACTATACCGGGTGGGCAGTGCAGGTCTGGATGGCTAAGAAATCCAAACTCCCCCTCCCAATAAGTTATTAAAATATTGGGTTAAGATCAGTCTTTTAATACCCAACATACCATTGCCCTGGCAAGTGAGTCTCAAAGAGACTTCTCAAAGAAGTAGAAAGCCTCTTAAATATTTTTTCTGCTAATCACGTGTTTACAGGGTGATTTTACCTCTGTACAGAGCTCCCGTTATCTTTCTGTAATGTGTGTGAGAAGGACTAAGCCTTCACTTTCCATGGCAGAGAAGGGTTTGGGGGAATGGGGAGGCATTTTGTCCTCTCATTAACCCTATAATTGAAAACTCAGTGTAGGCTGAATGAGAGAAGGTTCCTACAAGTGGAAACTCAGTGTAGGATGAATTTCTAATATCATTAGAAATACTGAATTTTAGAGCTAAAAGGAAATGTACAGGGAAGATTATTTGAGGACACTGAGATTACAGAACTTAACCATGAATCCAGAGATAACTTATGGCAGAATTGAGTTCTGTTGACCCCTAAACCATCAAAGCTCTATTACCCTCACTCACAAAGTATGGTCCTCATTCTAGAAGTGCTGACCCCTCCTGGGAGCTTGTTACATATTTGACTGTCATGCCCACCCAGATGTTCTGACCCTGAATCTTCATTTTTGACAAGACTGTCCTGGTGACTCAGATGTACGGTGAAGTTTGAGAACTCCTGGTTTGTAACTTTGGAGGCTGAAATGGATGCTCCATGTCACATAAGAGTGTTTGATTCTGTCCTTATTGTGGTGGTTTTATGCGATCGTTCATGTCACCTCACTTCAAGAGAACAGATTTTGCAGTTCCTTTAAGCTCTTTTATTACTCTGCTGAGATCGACTCCTTCTTTAATTACCAATTCATATTACAAGAAACAGGATGATGCAGTATGAGCTCAAATATTGGGGCTTTGGGGCCACATTGCCTCTATTCAAATCCTTGCTCGTCCCCTTCCTGGCTGCGTGAAGCAGATGTACAGCTGGACCTCTCTGCGCCTCATTTTCTTCATCTGTAAAATGGGAACAGTACCAGAATATCTGCTCTTAGGATGAGTGTGAGGCTTACGTGAGTTATTACATGGGAAGCACTTTGCGTACTGCCTTTCTTATTGAAAGCCCTCGATATGTGTTTGCTATTAGGATGACAGAGGCACAGAATTTTAGGGTTGGAAATGGACCTTGGGAAGGGCTTCTCACCTCATTTTTCAGATGAGAAAAAATGAAGCCAGAGAGGTAAAGGAACTCTGAGACCACACAGCAAGCTGGGCCAGAGTCCAACCTAAAACCAGGTCTTCTTATGCCCTATATGCTGCACCCACTTTGCCCTGTGCCCTGAACAAATACAGTCCTGGGGAGATGGCTCAAATCAGTATATCTCATAATGTTTTTGCTTTCCATAATTTGGTTGCTGTTAGTCTTGGCCCATTCTAAGAACCGTGTTCTGAAACATACTCTTGAGTAGACTGTGGTTATGTACAGTTGACCCTTGAACAATGTGGGGGTTGGGGTACCATATCCCTGTGCAGTTGAAAATCCATGTGTAACTTTTGACTTCTCCCAAACTTAATAGCCTACTATTAACTGAAAGCCTTGCTGATAATATCAACAGTCAACTCACATACTTTTTGTATGCTATATGTATTGCCTATTGTATTCTTACAATAAAGTAAGCTAGAGAAAAGCAAGTGTTAATATGAAAATCATAAGGAAGAAAAAAATATGTTTATTGTCCGTGAAGTGGAAGTTGATCATCATAAAAGTCTTTATCCTTATCATCCTCATGTTGAGTAAGTGGAGGAGGAAGAAGAGGAAGAGGTTGGTCTTGGTGTCTCAGGGGTGGCAGAGGTGGAGAAGGTGGAAGTGGAGTCAGGAGAAGCAGGCACATTGGTGTAACTTTCACTGAAAAAAAAAATCCATGTATAAGTGTGCCCACACAGTTCAAACCCATGTTGTTCCATGACCAGTGGTATGTGTTTGAGGGTTGGGAGTGGGGGGATGTATACTTCAAGGTAAGATTTGAAGATTTTCTCCTAATATCATTTACATGGAAATTTAAGAGCAGCTGGCCAGTAAGAGCTAAAAAATAATTCTGTATTGGATTTTTTTAATTCAAACTCAATACTATTTGAGCATGCTCTTACTGAAGAAAGTAAGTGTTTCAGTTTCTGGGAACTATTACATTGAATTTCATTAATAGCACAATATATAAATAAATATAAATCTCATTGTCCATACTGGACAGTGCGTTGTCCTTTTGGTTGATTGACACTTGGAGAAAATATTGAGTATATTTTTTCACCAAATATCCATGCATGTGGATACTCTTACCCACTTCCTTATCTCAAAACTTAAAATAAGTATATTTACCACTTTCAGCATTGACAGCATTTTCTCCATCACCACTGTTTTATTTCTATTCCTTTCTATGTGTTTCTGTTCCTAATAGAACACACAAGCCATCAAAGTGAAAGGCTTCATATGAAATACACATAGATATAATGACCTCAGTTCAAAATAATGGCAGGATACATAAATCAAATTGGGTCCATGAGAAATGTAGAGATCTCCCAGGGTACATGAAATATTGTTTGTGACTCAGTGAGTGGTTCTACTCAAACATGAGTATATTCTAGGAGCCCAGAATCATGGGGCCATGAAATGTACTAACAGCCCTCTTACTTAGCCCTTGCAATGAGAAGCTGCATTTTTGGTCAGTTTATCACAAGAGTCAATTTGAGGAAGTAATCATTTTTTTAAATTAATTCATATATACCTTAAACACTGTAACTTAAAGCATATAAATATTGTTCTATTGTTGACTAATCTTTTAGTGTTAGTGACAAGCCTTTTCATTAACTATGGGTCTATTGAGTGGGTTTTATGTTTTTGGTTTTTGGTTTTTTTGTTGTTGTTGTTTATTTGTTTTTTCTCTATACTTTGAATGCCTCAGATAGCCAGTTTGGTTTCTTTAAAGTGGATCTGAGACTAAGGACACTCATTGGGCAGAGTGCAATGGAATGTAAAATCCTACAGTTCTGTGACTTTTCTCCCTAATCTTTTAGTTATCCTGTCTACACGGAATTTGAGAGAAATATTTTTAGCAACTTGCCTTTAAAGAAATCTTGCCAAAATATTCAACTAGAGAAATGACAACCCTCTTTTTTTCCACAAGATTCAATCATTGGTTTATGTAATTTTTATGACAACTGACAATAAATAGATTTGAAAACAAACATAAGTAACTCATGATAGACATGTAAGGTGAGAGCAAAAGGGTACAAAATATTGGAAAGTAGCTTGCCAGCTGGGAGAGTCCAGCACTCCCTGGGCAATCTGTGTATTTTGCTTGTCTTATGAACACCTGATGAGCCTTGGTCTGACAAGTGAAATATAAGTTAAGTGAGTTTCTAGTGTAGAACTTACTTATGAGTATCCTATGAGATTCACGAGTCTTTTTTTAATTTCTAGGCTCTAATTACACTTAAGATCTGACCATTCAGAATAATTCACTTAACCCAACATTTAATCTAGGCAAAAGGGTCAACTTTGAACTTAGTGTCTTTTATACCAAGGACCACGTTCCACATGGAGAAAGCTTTCCTGACTTTCAGCAAGCCATTTTCCCTTCTTTATTTTTCTACTTCTCAAAGAGGGTCTCTGATAGTTTTTTTCTTATTCACGTGGGTGCTTTAAGAGTCAATGAAATATTGTCTGAAATCTGAGTTTCTCAGGATTGGATTTTAAATAAATACAAAATACTTTCTAGTGCCTATGACTCTGAAACTATGATTGTGCTTTTTTCAGTAAAAGATAATAACATTGTAAGAGACACCTTGGTAGCTCACCTTGTCTTTTCTTTACCTTCTCTCTCTGCTTTGAGAGTAAATAAGCTTGCGTTGCCACTCTTACCTGTTTAGGAGATTTGTGCTCAGTTCCATATACCTGTCTCCTTTACCGATAAGTCCCAAATCAAAGCTTTCAACTCTTCTCATCTGCTTCTGCCACAGTCATTTTCATCTCAACAGATGTGCTCTCAGTTGCAGAGAACATGGACACCTTCTTCTTACGTCCTATGTTAGTCTGTTCACAAATACTGTTTGCTCTACCCTCAGCAGGTATCCAGAATCCAGCTGCTCCTCACCAACATCATCATGACACAGTGGTCAAGGCCAATATCATGTCTTCCCTATTGTGCCCCAAGAGGTGTCTAACTGGTCTCTTTGCCTTAGCCATGCCCATTTTAGTCTAGTCTAAAAACAGCAGATGGAGGGATGTTTTGAAATGTAATTCAGATCACATCACTCCACTGCTCAGAACCCTCCAAGGCCCTGCTAGATATCATCCCCACCTCCCTTCACCTTTCTACCTTAATCTCTCTCTTTCCTCCTATGCATTTTCTTCTAGCCTCTTGGACTCGGCATTTCCTGTTCCTTTCGTCTGGATCACCCTCTTTCCCAGTTACACACAGACCTTTCTCCCCTACAGCCCTCATGTGTCTGCTGGAAAATTGCCTTAGCAGGAGCATCCCATTTCACCAGCCTTCAGCACTTCCTCACTCCTTTTCCTGCTTTATGTTTCTTCTTAACACTACTTACTTACCATAATATCCATTTATTCATTTATTTTCTTCCTCTGTCTGCAGGACAGAGGGCTTCTCACCTCATTTTTCAGATGAGAAAAATGAAGCCAGAGAGGTAAAGGAACTGAGACCACACAGCAAGCTGGGCCAGAGTTCAACCTAAAACTAGGTCTTCTCATGCTCTATATACTGCACCCACTTCGCCTTATGCCCTGAGCAAATACAGTCCAGGGGAGATGGCTCAAATCAGTACATCTCATAATGTTGTACACCTCAATTTTGCACCTGTTCTATTGAGGTATTTATGTTGACTAAATGAATTCCAACCCAGGTGATAAAGATGTATAATCCTTAATGTTGTACACCTAAGTTTTGTACAGTTTGGTTGTTAGAACAGCTAGGAAGATGATCCTTTGACAGCAAGACTGAGAAAATGTGATTCAATGATAGTCTAAAGGGAACACAAAAATCTGGGATCCCGTGTGTTATTTTTAGAGTCACATTTCAGGATGTAATAGGGCTGCTGCTAAGAATCCATGACGAGACTGGAGGTTTTGACCCTGGTGTCCTGGCCTCTTTCCAGTTTGGATCATTATGTCTCCTGCTTACCTAAATCCTTCCTGTGGTTATAGTTGGAAAATTTAGCTTTCATTTCCTCTCCTGAACAACAGTCTATTAAAAAGAATTGCTAACAAATTGCTGTCATATTTACCCCAAACCTAGTATGCCTTTCAGTAATAGGTGAGTCTTATATGTCATAAAGCTTAAAACATTTAAGAATAAATGCAACCTACTAAAAATTAAAAAAAAAAAAAAAATCAGCCGGGTGTGGTGGCGGGTGCCTATAATCCCAGCTATGCTGGAGGCCGAGTCAAGAGAATTGCTTGAACCCAGGAGGCAGAGGTTACAGTGAGCCGAGATTGCGCCACTTCACTCCAGCCTGTGCGACAAGAGCGAAACTCCGTCTCAAAAAAAGAATAAATGCAGCCAAATGAAGCTATTTTCCCATTTTTTTCTAAACTGTAAAGCTCTTTTTTTTTTTTAATTCTGGAATCATTCTCATCTTTTTGCTCACTGTTTTACAAGAAGCTATACAAATAATTGAATACTGAGCTTTCTAATAAATTAATTTCATTAGAAAAGCAATGTTAGTTCCTCTCACGTTTTCTTTCTTTTTTTTTTTTCCCTCGCTCAGAATACAATTAGCTTGGAAGGATTTCGGTGTCTAGCAAGTTGAAGGCAGTTCAGATGTCTTTCATTAATAAGTTACAGCTGGCACTGCACAGCAAACTGAAATCACAGAGTCACTAGATGTAAGATGGAAATGCAGGCCTCATTCAACATCTCCATAAATAAGTCTATTATTTTATACCAAGTTGAATTTTTCTTTGATTACAAAAAATAAGCTCTTATTATGAGATTCAAAATGCAAAGATTGAGATTGAGTTTAGACCAGACTGCTCATTATACTTTATGCAGGTTTGTAAATATTTGGCAAACTTCATAAATTATGCCTTGTAATCAAGTCATCAAATAAGCATGTGAATAACCACTATGGAAATTAAATTACAAAAATATTATGTATTCTTTTGTACACAAAAAGATAAAGTCAGGTCATTTGTTACCAGTAATAAATTATTATTTTAACAAATTGGACTGAATGTCAAAATTGCTTCGCTAAACTTGAATTGTGTTGAGTGGAAGACTTACTGCAGTGGTTCCAGGAGAAGGAATTTATTCTTTGTTTCATTGAAAAAAAAAAAAAAAATTGAGTCTCTATTTATATTGAGTCCTACTGGCTTTGCTAACATCCTGCAAAGCCTCCAAGCCCTGCAGCCAGTTCCTCTACTGATACTCAACCACAGCGTTACCCCAAAGGATCAGACACTTCAGCCTCATCTGGGGGCTTCTGAGAAGTGCTATTGCATTTCTTAAAATTTAGTTTTAATTGTACTGTATAGGCCAGTGGCTCTCAATACCTGAGAACTTATTAGAGATGCAGATTCCCAGGCCATGCCCCACCCTACTGAATCAGAAACCTGGGATTTCACCAGCCTTCCAGGTGATTTCTGATGCACACTCAAGTTAGAGAACCCCTGTTATGCAGAAAAGCTCAATCACTAGCATTTATATCCTGCTTTACTTGCAGAGGGCCTTGAAGAAATTACATTAATTTAGTGGTCTGCTGCCCAGGCTCAACTGAGCCGATGCCTGCTGAATACTAAAGCAGCTAAATTGTAAATCTGAACTGCCTGTTGATCAACCAAACCCCAGTATACTAATTAATAAAAGCTTCTTCACCGCATTGCCTCAACAGTTTTTGAGGCTCAAGTGTGGGATGAGTGTGTAGGTCTCTGTGTTAATTTTTTTTTTTTTTTCATGTCTCCAAGACTGAAAGTTGACATTTTCTTGTTAGTTGTTTTTCTTGAAGCTCTTCTGAGTTCATTGGAAACAAATCAGTGAGAGGGGGGGCATTAAGAAGCTGTCCGGAGTGCAGAGCTGTGAATCACAGCAAATAATTGAGTGCATATTCTTACGTTTAAATGCCCCATCCCACCTAAGAGTTTTCCTTTTGCCAAATAAAGATACTGGGTTTTATTGTTATTTCTATTGCTGGGTTGAATTTACAGACCATCAGTCTCTGCCTTACATGGGCTGTGGTCATCAGAGAATCTGTGGATCTGGTGAGATCTATCTCCTGGGGCCTCCTATGACGACCTTTTTCCTCTGTGGCTCCTTTTTCCTTGCCTTTCAGTTCTCATTTGTTCTTACAAGACCATCTATCCTAGCAGCTGCTACCTCAGTGTCTCATCCATGATGGCTCTCTCTGAACTCTGAATTATTTATTTATGCATCACCAAAAGTGATAGTTCCTTTAGACCAGATTTTGTGAACTCAGATGCCTGCGGGAGCCAGGGAGATGATGTGAATAGCTGAGAAAGTGTCAGGCAAAGACAAATACGGGAGGGTGTGGACTTTAGCAAGTCAGAGTGTACATGTGCTGTTGAGGGAGGCACTTTCACTTATTTCCAGCTGGTTTTTCAACTACCAAAACATGGGCCTGAGGTTTCTAGATTGTTTTCATGTTCATTTAATACTAACGTGGTTTTTTTACATGAAATCTCTTGATACTAAAATGTTGACAACTCATTTTTTAAACATTGTGCAAAATGACAAAGGTGTCTGTGATCATTTAGAACTCTAGCTATAGACATCGGGCACCATGTGGCGTTAACACACTTGCACTAAAATGAATGCTAATATTGACTTAATGTGTTCCCCTTATTGGCATTTTAAATGAAAGATATCTTTGTTCCTTTATTTCTTCATTCAGCTATTCATCCAATAATTATTTTTTTGATGAAACCTGAACTTGGACAAATCATTTCAATTATATTAATCTTTTTAATCCTCATTTGTAAAAGAAGGGAATTGAACCATGTGTCCTTTGAAGTCACTTTCTCTTATAAGACTTAAGGAAGGACTGGCCAGGCGTGGTGGCTCACACCTGTAATCCCAGCACTTTGGGAGGCCGAGGCGGGTGGATCACAAGGTCAAGAGATCGAGACCATCCTGGCTAACATGGTGAAACCCTGTTTCTACTAAAAATACAAAAATTAGCCAGGCCTGGTGGCCCATGCCTGTAGTTCCAGCTACTCAGGAAGCTGAGGCAGGAGAATCACTTGAACCCGGGAGGTGGAGGTCATAGTGAGCCAAGATCATGCCACTGCACTCCAGCCTGGCAACAGAGTGAGACTCCATCTCAAAAAAAAAAAAAAAAGACTTAAGGAAGGACTCTCTTTGCAAAATAAAGTATACCAGGAGCAAAGGACAGTCCAGGTTAGTTGCTTTGACAGGACACTTGTATACACATGGAAATCCCTAGATAAGTTTAACCTGGACTACATCATCATGACACCAGGAGTCAGCTACAGCTTTGTAGTTGGAGAGGTGAGAGAAGTCATTCCAGATATTTCCTGTGGACATTAAAGGTTGAGAGATCCTGAGATAGAATGCAAGAAAATCAGTTGTTCTTGGCTTCAATCAGTTACACAAGAAGGAAAGATCTGAGAAACATTTAATGTGGAATCCAGAGGTTTTGTTCCTGGGTAAAGTTAGAGAAGCTAAAATAGAGACCAGATTCTAATTCTGATTAACTAGGAGTATGATGATACAGCTAATCAGAAATTGAGGGCCTGGTTACTTTGGGTCAGGGAGAAAAAGGAACAATGAATTTGTTTAAATTTTTTTCTCTGAAGAACCTGTTAGTTGCATGACCTGCTATGGGTGATGCAATAGGACAGAGATCATATACTACTCAGGATCCTTAGGGGCTTGTCCATGGGGCGAGCTCTATTCTGTCTCTGTGGGACATCTCTAGGCCTCTGACATCCTGAAAAGGTCTATGTTTGTTTGTTTGTTTTTTGAAACTCCCTACTTTCTTTTTTTTGTTTTGTTTTGTTTGTGAAAGAATTCCATAGAAATAACTTATTTATTTATTTTATTATACTTTAAGTTCTAGGGTACATGTGCACAGTGTGCAGGTTTGATACATAGGTATAAATGTGCCATGTTGGTTTGCTGCACCCGTCAATTCATCATTTACATTAGGTATTTCTCCTAATGCTATCCCTCCCCCAGCCCCCCACCCCCTGACAGGCCCTGGTATGTGATGTTCCCTGCTCTGTGTCCAAGTGATCTCATTGTTCAGTTCCCTCCTATGAGTAAGAACATGCAGTGTTTGGTTTTCTGTCCTTGTGATAGTTTGCTGAGAATGATGGTTTCCAGCTTCATCCATCTCCCTGCAAAGGCAATGCACACATCCTTTTTTATGGCTGCATAGTATTCTGTGGTGTATATGCACCACATTTTCTTAATCCAGTCTATCATTGATGGATTGGTTCCCAGTCTTTGCTATTGTGAGTAGTGCCACAATAAACATACATGTGCATGTGTCTTTATAGTAGCATGATTTATAATCCTTTGGGTACATACCCAGTAATGGGATTGCTGGGTCAAATGGTAATTCTAGTCCTAGATCCCTGAGGAATCGCCACTGTTTTCCACAATGGTTGAACCAATTTACACTCCCACCAATATTGTAAAAGCGTTCCTATTTCTCCACATCCTCTCCAGCATCTGTTTCCTGACTTTTTAATGATTGCCATTCTAACAGGCGTAAGATGGTATCTCATTGTGGTTTTGATTTGCCTTTCTCTGATGACCAGTGATGATGAGTACTTTTTTCTTTTTTTTTTTTTAATTTGAGAAAATTTGCTCATGTAATCTTTTTTTTTTATTATACTTTTAAGTTCTAGGGTACATGTGCATAACGTGCAGGTTTGTTACATATGTATATTTGTGCCATGTTGGTGTGCTGCACCCATCAACTCGTCAGCACCCATCAATTCATCATTTATATCATGTATAACTCCCCAATGCAATCCCTCCCCCCTCCCCCATCCCCATGATAGGCCCCGGTGTGTGATGTTCCCCTTCCCGAGTCCAAGTGATGTCATTGTTCAGTTCCCACCTATGAGTGAGAACATGCGGTGTTTGGTTTTCTCTTCTTGTGATAGTTTGCTAAGAATGATGGTTTCCAGCTGCATCCATGTCCCTACAAAGGACGCAAACTCATCCTTTTTTATGGCTGCATAGTATTCCATGGTGTATATGTGCCACATTTTCTTAATCCAGTCTGTCACAGATGGACATTTGGGTTGATTCCAAGTCTTTGCTATTGTGAATAGTGCTGCAATAAACATACGTGTGCATGTGTCTTTGTAGTAGAATAATTTATAATCCTTTGGGTATATACCCAGTAGTGGGATGGCTGGGTCATATGGTACATCTAGTTCTAGATCCTTGAGGAATTGCCATACTGTTTTCCATAATGGTTGAACTAGTTTACAATCCCACCAACAGTGTAAAAGTGTTCCTATTTCTCCACATCCTCTCCAACACCTGTTGTTTCCTGATTTTTTAATGATTGCCGTTCTAGCTGGTGTGAGATGGTATCTCATTGTGGTTTTGATTTGCATTTCTCTGATGGCCAGTGATGGTGAGCATTTTTTCATGTGTCTGTTGGCTGTATGAATGTCTTCTTTTGAGAAATGTCTGTTCATATCCTTTCCCCACTTTTTGATGGGGTTGTTTGTTTTTTTCTCGTATATTTATTTGAGTTCTTTGTAGATTCTGGATATTAGCCCTTTGTCAGATGAGTAGATTGCTAAAATTTTCTCCCATTCTTTAGGTTGCCTATTGACTCTGATGGTAGTTTCTTTTGCTGTGCAGAAGCTCTTTAGTTCAATTAGATCCCATTTGTCAATTTTGGCTTTTGCTGCCGTTGCTTTTGGTGTTTTAGACATGAAGTCCTTGCCCATGCCTATGTCCTGAATGGTACTACCTAGATTTTCTTCTAGGGTTTTTATGGTATTAGGTCTAACATTTAAGTCTCTAATCCATCTTGAATTAATCTTCGTATAAGGAGTAAGGAAAGGATCCAGTTTCAGCTTTCTACTTATGGCTAGCCAATTTTCCCAGCACCGTTTATTAAATAGGGAATCCTTTCCCCATTTCTTGTTTCTCTCAGGTTTGTCAAAGATCAGATGGCTGTAGATGTGTGGTATTATTTCTGAGGACTCTGTTCTGTTCCATTGGTCTCATAAGGAATAAAATGTGGATTTTTAGCTGTCATTTTTCTTAGTGCTGGACTTACTTAAAAGCTTCCTGTCAAAATGATTCTTCAGGAACATGCAGCTGAAGCTAGAGGATATTTTCGGTTGTTTTCAGGGAATTTTGTCACCTGCATCAGTGAAGTGGTTTCCTTGGATGGGAGTATCAAAGATGAAAGAAGCCTCAAGCCTCCGCTTAGCTCCCAGGTTCTGTGCAACTGCACTGACCATGTTGACAAGGCCATTTAGACATTTGCATGGACAGTATGTTTTTATACTGTTGACTGGTGTTTCCTGAATGCTAAAGGAATATTATTCATGATAGAGGAGAAGTTGCACTACATTCTATGTAGAAAGTACAGGATAGTAAAAGAAAAAGAAACTAAACATCCCCTAGAGTGCATTTCCCCTTCTGTGTCTTAATTCAAGTGAAATTTGCATAACATAAAATTAACCATTTTAAAGTGAACAGTTCAGTGCCATTTAGTACATTCACAATGATGAGGAAGTACCACTTCTACCTACGTTCAAAACATTTTCATCACCCCCAAAGGAAACCCCATGCCCAATAAGCAGTTCCTCCCCATCCCCTCTCCCCACGGCGCTGATAACCACTCTAATGTGTCTTTTTATTACCCACATAATTTCCTTTTTATATGTAGTTGGACTCATGCTGTTTAATATACTGCATTTTATTATATGCATTTTCCTGTTTAAATTAAAGCTTTTTCTTAGGCTTCAATGTAACTGCAAATCCCCATGATCCATGAGGTGGATTTTCATGGGCGCTCAGCTCTTGCTGTTTAAGAAATCATCCAGCCTCCTTCACAGTTGTGTTTGAAATGCTGTGCTCTTCATGGGGCACATGGTTTTCAGTGCTGGAGCCTTTCTCACCACTGCATTTCATGAACTTGACAGGTTTCATAAGAAGAGACTCTAGGCCCAGCCCCAAGGAGCTCATTTTGTCCTAGTTGCAAGTGTTATCAAATGACTCCACCAAGGGAATGCAAAATGAATTACTCTAATTGCACTAGAAGCATAATGTGAAGTTTGTATTTCACCTTTTGGCCCCTGGGAGAGAAAAATGTCACTGACTTTAAATTGCTTTTCCATTTTCCACATAGCCCCAGTTTCCAGTGCTAGCAAAAAATTGCCATTGGGAACATAATGTATGCTAACATGGGCCTACATGTATTTGTATGTTTTCTCATCTGTGTGGCAAAATTAAAAAATGGATGGTATGAAGAGGTGGGTAGAATCCCTTGTATTACATGAGACTTTGTTGCCTCCAAGCTCTATGATCTGGAGCCAGTAATTTAATGATCATAATCTGGGGTTGGCAGGTGCAGGCCGTGGGCTGAACACAACCCTTAGCCTGATTCTGTATGTCCAATGAACTAAGAATGGCTTTAACATTTTTGAAGCGACTTTTATAAAATAAAATAAAAACAGGAAAACTAAACAACAGAGAACAATGTGTGCCCCTAAAGCCCAAAATATTTATTATCTGGCTCTTAATGGAAAAGATTTCTTGGCCTCTAATAATAATACTAATAATAGTAGCAGCAGCAGCTGGAAAATAGTTTATATTCTGTGTCAGACACTGTTCAAAGTGCTTGATATGTATTATCTCATTTAACTGTCACAACAAGTCTGTGGGACAGGTATTATGACTATCCTCATTTTACAAATAAAGACGCCCAGAGAGGTTGAGTAACTTCACTTTTCCAAGGCCATACGTCCAGTAAGTGGTGTTTTGAACCCAGGCAGTGGCTGTCTCTAGTGCTCTAGATCCTGTTCTACCACCACCCTGTGCTGCAATTCACAGTTGGCTTCTTTTTCTTTTTCTTTTTTTTCCCTTAGGCAGAGTCTCACTCTGTCCCCCAAGGCTGGAATACAGTGGTGTGTTCTCAGCTCACTGCAACCTCTACCTCCCGGGTACAAGTTTTTCTTGTGCCTTGGCCTCCCAAGTACCTGGGATTACAGGTGCATGCCACCATGCCCGGCTAATTTTTGTATTTTTAGTAGAGACCGGGTTTCACCATGTTGACCAGGCTGGTCTCAAACTCCTGGCCTCAAGTAATCCACCCACCTTGGCCTCCCAAAGTGTTGGGATTACAGGCGTGAGCCACCGTGTGCAACCAGTTGGCTTATTTTGCTTATCCATATAAAAACGGGGCAGGCAGGGACGAACAGCCCCTTTCACCTGTAACACTATGTGATCAAATGTTTTAGGCCCGTGTTTTAAGATCATTATCTGTGAGAGCTGTAGTCATACAGTAGTACTTCCCGAATTAGTGGCCTGAAAAAAGGATTCCTTAAAAATGTCCACATATAAAGGGGGTTGTTTGGTCAGCTAAGCATAAGAAAGCCTTTAGACAGGTTTCTTTTTGGTAGCACTTTCAGAAGAAGTATTATTCTTATGTGGGTCTCAGCAAGGAGGAAAGCTATTCAGCTGTTTCCTAAACTTTTTTTTTTTTTTTTTTTGATGTGACACCGTTAAAATCTTTCAGAACCAGTGTGGTACTTAAGCAAAGTCAGTAAATTATGTTGTAGACGCATTATTCAGCTCAATATTTTTCTAGAAGTATCAAAACAATGATGTAATCTAAGCATTCATTTATTCATATTTACCATAAATATTCTATTTATTTTCCCTATTTTTCCACTTCCACTTGTCTTCACTCATCGCTTTTTTCTGCTGTGTGTAGTGAGACTATCTTAAAAGAGAGAGAACCAGGTCATGAAACTCAAGCCCACCGATTTAGATTCCTTTTAGTAGCTCTTATATTGAAAGTCCTATTTAGTTTATAGAATTACCTGTAGATTTGATTTGCCTGAACTAAATTGGTTGATGCTGCCTAGTTGAGAGTTAGACAAAGGCTTCTTGATTGATTATATTGATCTCAGGCTAAGCAGGTATGATTATATTGATCTCAGGCTAAGCAGGTAGGATTGTCATCAAGTTGAAATACTATTTACTTTGGCATGACTTAATTTGCCAACATTGTCAACAGGTACATGTCAGGAAGAATGTGACCATGGGGGTTATAAATACAGGCCATTAACTAAAGAAACAACTTTATGGACACCTTTTAATTCACCAGCTGTTTACTCATCCCATACCAACAGAATTTTACAAATTTGACTGAGTTGAGACCAAAAGTATGCTGTCAAAAAACTGATGGTTGCTGACTGGCATAAGATAATGCTTTTGGTTTTCTCAACATTTTAAAATCCCTCCATTCTTTTAGAGCTCTCCATTTGGATGCCAAATAATGTTACATAAAATAAACCAAATGTCTTATTTTCGTTTTGAAAGATTTCTGGGGGTGTAGGAATGTAGTTGGTCTGCAGACTTTGAGGCAATAAAGAACATCATGTGTTGTATATCTAAAATCAGAAGCACAAGTGAACATAGGCATTAATGTAAGTATACTCTATGTATACATTTTTCTCTCCTGATCTTTTGTGTCCATAACAGTATATTTATTTTAGTAGATATTTGGAAATAGATGCAATTATTTGTGACAAGATTTTATAGATCCAATAGAACATTGCTACAGGGTATCTATTAATATATAGAATCAGGCTTAGGCAATGCAAAAATTGTGTCTAAGGAATGCTAACAAAGAAAGCCATTTGGTATGAAAGTTTGGGACTGCAGCTTCTGAGTGCTGACCAAGAACAGCACAGGTGTCCTCTTTTTTCTTGTGACTATTTAGAGGCCTTTTTTGACCTAACTGGCCAGTGTTGTTAAGATAACCAGCCAGGCTGATAGACTGTTTTGAATCTCTGGGACTGACTAAATTAATTTTGTCTAGGAATGTATAAATATCATCCTCACCCATTCAATTATATCTTTCAAACACAGCCACCCATACTCCTAGATGGCAGCTTATTTCTTGCACAGATACTCATTCACCATGCTCAGAGGGTGAAAGAATCATATGATTTAATATTGTCTAGGAATGTGTAAATATTATCCTCACCCATTCAGTTCTATCTTTCAAACACAGCAACCCATATTCATAGATGGCAGCTTATTTATTGCTCAAATACTCATTCAGCATGCTCTGAGGGTGATTTAAAAATCATATGGCACTTAATACATGTCTTCTTTCACTTTCATCAACTTTACTCTATATCTTCAGACTGTCAAGAAAAAGAGACCCCAGTTGCTCTCTTTTTCCCCCTTTCAATTCTTCTCTTTTAGAATTTGAAAACTTGATGAGGATTATTACTGACTTCCCAAGGGCTTTTGAAATTAATATTGGGTTGTCTTTTTAATTTTGACCGGGGCAAAACTCCTGTTGCTTTTTAGCCACCAGTTTCAGAAGTAGGTTGCTGTCAGTCATTAGCACAGGCTCACTGATGTAGCTTTCCATCCTGGGTTTTTATCCTGGATTTAGTGTCCTAGATGAATACTTTAGAAAGATAAAATGTTCGTTTCAATTGTCAAGTCCCGCCTGTACCATCAGCTTCTCACTGTCCACCTCTGCTGCTGGGATTTTATAATTCCCAGGCCTCAGACCTGGACCAAATGCTGTGGGAATGGGGACCCAGGCTTTGGGAATGCTGGTCCTTAGCTTCTGGCTCCTCCTGCTGCTCTTCTGGCTCTGGCCTTGGTCCTTAGATCTAGACTGGGCAGTTGGTGGCCCAAGTCATGTTCTGATGTACCCCAATTCTGAGAAGTAGACCTCTGTCTGGTTTCTCTAGTGGCCCAAGTCGTGTTCTGATCATGTACCCCAATTCTAAGAAGTAGACCTCTGTCTGGTTTCTGTACTGAATCATCTAGTAAGAGTTATCCCAAGAAGCCCAGATCTTCCAGCCCAGAACTTTTTCAAGCAGGAGGAGCTGTAACTTCCAACAGTCTTCCTCTGGGCCAGCTCCCTGCTGCCTTATTAGATCCTAGAAATCACCAGCTCCTGAATTTCCTGTAGCTTGAAACACCCTCTTACCCAACCTCACTACGGGTGCCTACATTGCTTTTATGTTACCTGTAAATTTCTTTCAAATACTTCAACACATGCAGTGGGGTGTATGTGAATTTTCATGCAAAACCAGGGAATGAGAATTTAAAAGTTTAAGTAATCGCCCTAAAGGTGGTTAGTTAGCATTTGAAAAATTTAAATCAAAGCTTAAAAGTCAATCATTATATATAAATTATACCTCAATAAAATTAATTCAAAATAAAACAAGCCTACCCTTCCGTGGCCACCTACACATCCCCTTCAGTTAATTTTCTCTCTCATTAGCACCAGGTGCTCTGATACTCGCCTGCTGGCGTGGTTGCTGCATGATAGACACCTGGAGGCTTGTTAAAATGCAGATTACTGGGCCCCTCCCCCAAGTTGCTGATTCTGTAGATTTGGGATAGGGCCTGAGAATGGGCACTTATGGTAAGCTCCTACGCGATGGTCAACCCGCTGATCAAGGGAACCACACTTGAGAACCTCTGGCATAATGCAGACTGGAACTACCTTTTCTTTGGTGGAGCTCTTCATAGTATTCAAAATACACAATTTGTTTAGAAATAAGGTACAAGCCCTGGTATCCTTGTGAGCCCAGGGCACAGGAATCTGGCAAGCCCAAATGCCTGCCTGGTATCTCTTGGAAGCTTGTTAGAAATACAGAATCTCAGTGCAGATGCCAGGCTTACTGAATCCAACTCTGTGGTTCACAAATGCCCCCAGGTGATCCAAATGCACATTAAAGTTTGAGAAACACCTGTCCAAACCAAATTTAGTTCACATCATCTAGTTCAATGGTCCTCAACTATAGGTTCACATTAGAATTATCTGCAGTGTTTTAAAAAGGAAATTGATAGCCCAAGCACATTCTAATTATTAGTTAGAATCTCTAGGGTGAGACCCAGGCTTCTGAAATGGCTTATAAGTTCCCCCAGGTGATTCTAATGTACCACAGGTGCTGGGAACTACCAGTCTAGTCTCTAAGTGTTATTTGCATAGTTCTTTTAACAATGTACCAGCTGGAAATCTCTTCCCTTTACCCTGCCCTCAAAGTTAAATGCTGACAATTTAATGCCAACTAAACCGTCTCCTAATTAAAATGAAATGATTTCATTTGCCATGCTTTTATAGACTCATAAGAGGAAACATGTTGGTGGTGATTTATCTACAGTCCTTATTTATTTTAGAATCTGAGGCTCTAGCTATATTTCGTGGCAAGCTAAAGCTCAAATGCTTTCATGAAACTAAATTTCTAGCTTAAGATGAAGGTGTAGTTCCTGCACTGAATAGCATTCATCTGGAGATTTGTGAAATGTTGCAGTTTTACATCTAAGCACCTTATAAAGAATTCTATCTTAGACAAGATTAGATCCTGTGGAAATCTATACTTGAAAAGCTTCATAGTTTGCTCCAAGTGCATGGAAATGGGTCTTATTTCTCTTGAATGCCCTTTAGGTCTTAACAGAACTCACAGTGCCAAGGAGTCAAAATCTACATTTCGAATCATATACATTCCTGACATATTATTTGAGCAGATTAAAACTAATTGATAGAGCAGTTAGGCACCTTGAAAGTAGCTACTTGAAAAATGCCGACTTTTTCTTATCTCCATTCACTTAAACAAAAAATAGGCTGGGTGAAGTGGCTCATGCCTGTAATCCCAGCACTTTAGGAGGCCCAAGCAGGTACATAACTTGAGCCCAGGAGTTTGAGACCAGCCTGGGCAACATGGAGAGACCCCCATGTCTACAAAAAATACAAAAATTGGCTGGGTGTGGTGGTTCACACTTGTGGTCTCAGCTTCTGGGAAGCTGAGGTGGGAGGATCATCTGGTCCCAGGGAGGTCAAGACAGCAGTGAGCTGTGTTTGTGTCCACTGCACTCCAGCCTGGGCAACAGAACAAAACCCTGTCTCAAAAAAATAAAAATAAAAATAAAACAAGAAAACAACCAAAAAAATTCATCAATCTAGATTTGTGAGTTGCCAATACCAAGAAGTTCCCATGTTTTAAATATTTCAGATGGCCCTGTCATTGATTCTTCTTCCAGCTCAGACATAGGGAAGATGAAAGCTGCTGCCTGTAGCATCTTGCATCCTCTTGCTTCCACATACAAGAAATGTGAACCTCAATCCCCTAAAAATGTGCAGGTCAGAGTTTCCATTTTAGTGAACACATTTGTTCAGCCCAGGTGGGGTGGGACATGACAAAAACCAAGAGTGAGTCTGGAACCATGGGGCTCTTCCCAGGCCATCACTATGAGATAGGATATCCCACTCTCGGAAACAGCAGCTCCCTTAGGAAGCTGTTGTGTCTTGAATGTTTGTGTCCTACCAAAATTCATAAGCTGAAATCCTACCCTCTAAGGTGATGGCATTAGGGGATGGGGCCTTTGGGAGGTGATTAGGTCATAAGCATGGAGCCCTCAGGAATGGGATTAGTCTCCTTATTTTAAAAAGGCACCAGATAGCCCCCTTTCCACTGCATGAGGACACAGCTAGAAGGCACCACCTATGAACTAGAAAGCTGCCACCGAATGTGTTGGCACCTTGATCTTGGATTCCCCAGCCCCCAGAACTGTGAGAAATAAATTTCTGTTGTTTATAAGCTACCCATATATGGTATTTTGTTGTGTGTCAAACAAAGACAAAAACCAAACTCACATCTTATATGGGCAGTGGAAGGAGAACTCCAAGTTGAGGGGGTCTGCTCTTTTAGACCTATGCTTCTCAAATTCTAGTGTGCGCACCAGTCACCTGGGCATCCTGCTAAAATGCAGGTTCTGCTTCCGTGGTTCTGGGATGAGACCTGGGACTCTGCATTCCTAACAAGCTCCCAGATGATGTTGATGCTGTTGGTCTAGGGGCGCTTTGAGTAGTAAGGGTTTAGAACAGTGCTTCTTAAATGTGTGTGTCTGTGTGCAAAAGAATCACATGGAAGGCTGATTAAAACACAGATTCCTATTTCCCATCCTAAAGACGGATTCAACCTGGGGCCTGATAATTTGCATTTTAACAAGTTCTCAGGTGATCCTGATGCTGCTGGTCCCTGGACTACATTTTAATAACAAGCCTCTAGTTAACTTTTAAACAACTTAGTTAAGATGACTTCACCAGTACTCTCTTCTGTGAAAACAGAGAGCCAAACATCAAAAGATGAAGGAGGATACTACTGAGTCTCTTTGGAGAAAATCACATCACAAACTTGGAGAGTGCCACAGGGTCTCTGTTCATTTTTCCATTGACAATATGCTTCTTTGACTAAAGACTAAAAATAAATCTTCAGGATCAAAAACTAGAGATAAGATTGAAACTCTAAGATTGGAAATAGTGCTGCCTAATGAATAATAGGACTAGTTATTTTAGGATGACAGACCAGCCTGTGCCTAGTGAAAGGTTAGAAATACCAATAGCAGACTGGGCGCAGTGGCTCACGCCTGTAATTCTGGCACTTTAGGAGGCCGAGGCGGACAGATCAACAGAGGTCAGGAGTTCGAGACCACCCTGGCCAACATGGCGAAACCCCGTCTCTACTAAAAGTACAAAAATAAAAATTAGTTGAGCATGGTGGCGGGCACCTGCAGTCCCATCTACTCAGGAGGCCAAGGCAGGAGAATCACTTGAACCTGGGAGGCAGGGGTTGCAGTGAGCCGAGATAGCACCACTGCACTCCAGCCTGGGTGACAGAGCAAGACTCCATCTCAGAAAAACAACCAAAAAAGGAAATACTGATGGCAAAATGTTATTGGTGGCCAATTCTTAATATATGTCATGAGATTTGGGGCGATGTTTGCTTCTTAGTGTATATTTCTTTGCTTTACATTTTCCTATGAAGCATATTTAAATCTTGTTTTCATAACATGGGAGGAAAACCCTAAGCAATATTTTTAAAAGAAAAAAGTAAAACATATGCTCAGTGTAAGTTCATAGTATTTTTTGTTTGGATTTGTTGTATCTGTGTCTCTCTACGTTTGTATTTTCTTTTTTTTTTTTTTTTTTTTGAGACGGAGTCTTGCTCTGCCACCCAGGCTGGAGTGCAGTGGCTGGATCTCAGCTCACTGCAAGCTCTGTCTCCCGGGTTTTTTACGCCATTCTCCTGCCTCAGCCTCCCGAGTAGCTGGGACTACAGGCGCCCGCCTCGTCGCCCGGCTAGTTTTTTTTTTTTTTTGTATTTTTAAGTAGAGACAGGGTTTCACCGTATTAGCCAGGATGGTCTCGATCTCCTGACCTCGTGATCCGCCCGTCTCGGCCTCCCAAAGTGCTGGGATTACAGGCTTGAGCCACCGTGCCCGGCCTACGTTTGTATTTTCATGGGAAAGGGATTATTTTTGTCTGTGTCAGTCATAATGTTCCTGGTGTAAAGGTGATAGATGGGTAAGGGCAAGGTCTAAACATTTGCCTGGAAGTTGGACAGGGTCTGGGTGGTGAAAATAAATTTAAGGAGTCCCAAAGGAGAGGTCAAAAGTTCCAAGAAAGAATTAGAGTCAGCTTCTCTTTCTCTCCTTGCCCTCCAAACAATTCAGCACAAGCCCTCAAGTCCCTTGAAGAGTCTTTCTTTCCCCTTTCTTCTTAGAAGGGCTGAAATACGCTTTAAGTTAACTTAGGAATGGTTAGAAAAGGTTAAAAAAATGAGAGAACAGTAACAATTAACAAGCTACTAGGGAAGCAGGGAAACTATGCTGATCTGAACATCAGAGACGACCTCCTGTGGTCTGGTTCCCTAGAACCCAGACTCAGGCTTTGGCTTGGGGTGGCCGGACCAGAAGGAAAGTGCCCAGTGTGGCAGGATCTCAGGAGCGTGTTGCCATCCAGCCAATGACTTGTGTTCCAAAAACTGGAAAATGCGCCTCCTGGTCACTATGTAAATGATTACCACACGAGCTTATTTTCAGCAATTCAAAAAATTATCCAATTCGTGGTTTATTGCTTCTGTTAATCTGGAAATGGTCAAACAAGTTGATAGTCATCTAGTTTACTCCTGGTGCAACTTTCCAACAAAACTCCAGGGCTCTACTGACACCTGCTGGCATATCATCTATTTTATGTTAAACAACAACAACAAGACAAAGAAGCATTAATATTTTTCCTACAGTCCTTTGCCCTTGTTATGTTACGTGTACTTTACCTGAACAGTAATAGAAGGGGCCTTTACCATGTCATGAGGAGAGAAGTGTGGGCAAGCCATTGGGTGAAAATAAAAATCCCCAACACGAAGAATGTACCACAGAGCTCTTGTTGCCTGTCTGCCCTGCACCAGCTGCTCTGTGACCTTAGGCAAGGCCATTGACCTCACTTTTCATCACTGCAAGAAGAAAGAGGCAGCAACCTTCCCTCCCAGTGCCCTTTAGGGCTTCTGAGGATGCTGGTGGCATTTCCTACTAACTAAAGCATGGGCCCTGTCACTGGAGTGATAGCCTTAAAGGTCACTCTCACTGACCTTTCCATCACAATAAACAAGATTCCTTGCCAGCGTTGTCTGTTTGAAAGATGGATGAAAGTTGTTTAAGCCTCTTCAAAGTGCACCACCACTGTAATTTATCTCGAGAAACAACTAAATTAGAATGATCAGAAAAAGCTCAGTGAACAGTCTCAGAAATTGTCCACTTTTTTTTTTTTTTTTTGTCCTAGGAAACTATGGACTTTGTTTTGTGTTTTGGAACATGTAATAAGCCTGCAGGTTGAGAAAATACATCCCAGTTAATGCCAACCCAATTATTTGTGCTTTTTCTGTCTCTTCTTGAGAAACTCTGTGTGGGCCTGTGGTTTGTTAGGTCAATAACAGGATATTTGATAGTCTCCAGGGAGTTATAGTCCATATTTAGCCTGATAGAGGAAGTGAGGTCTGCCGATGAAAAATAATTGAGGCATTTCTTTAATTCTACTATTTCATTTCTTCCTCTTCCTTCAGAATCCTGACTCCACCATTATGCTTGCTGAGGCTTTCGATGCTATTTACAGCTCTGCTTTTGCTAGTCACAAAAGAAAATTTACCTTTTATAACCCCTGAGCCTTCCCTCAACACTGTTAGGTATGACCAGGATCAGTAAAATCTATTAGATTCACATCCATTAGTTTGGCTACTACTTAAGAAAACAAACAAACAAAAGATCCCAGAAAAATAACAAGTGTTGTTGAGGATGTAGACAAATTAGAACCCTTGAGCAAAAGGGTTCCCTTGTTGCATTTGCAGTCCTTTGTTGGTGGGGGGAAAAATGGTATGGCCACGATGAAAAAGAGTATGGTGTTTCCTTTAAAAATTAAAAAATAGAATTACTTTTTGATCCAGAAGTTCCACATCTGGTTATTTATCCATAAATAAGAATGGAAAGCAGTAACTTGAGTTATTTGGATACCAATGTTCATAGTAGACATACAATTCACAATGGACAAGGAGTCCATCAGAGATGAATAGATGAGCGTATTCAGCCTTTAAAAGGCGAGAAATTCCGATACATGGTAGAGCATGGATGAACCTTGAGGACATTATGCTAAGTGAAGAAAGCCAGTCACGAAACGACAAATTCTGTATGGTTCCACTTATATGACGCACCTAGCATAGTCAGAATTATAGAGACAGAAAGGAGAATGGTATTAATATTAATCAAGGGCTGAGAGGAGGGGGGATGGGGAGTTATTTAATGGATATGGAGTTTCAGTTTTGCAAGAGGAAAAGAGTTCTGGAGATGACTGTTTATGTTGGTTGCATAACAATGTGAATGTACTTACTGCCACTGAATTTTTCATTTAAAAACGGTGAAGGGATAAATTTTATGTTACGTCCATTTTTAACACAATTAAAAGAAATGTTAAACAGCAAAAAACAAAGCAAAACAAAAACATATTCTGTTGGAATGCAGTCATCACCTTTGCCCTAACAGAGAGTAAATTGCTTGACTTTTTTAAACCTGGTTCTACTAGGCAGTGCTGTCCAACAGTCCCATCTATGATGATGGAAATACTCTTTATCTGCACTGTCTGAGCCATCAACCCCATATTGGTGTTTAAGCATGTAAAATGTGATTAGTACAAATGAGACACTGAACTTTATTAAATTTAAATAGCCATATGTGGCTAGTGGATACCATACTAGACAGTGCAGATAGAGTTTACATCTATATTACTGTCTATTCCAAGATATTTTCCCTTCCTCAGCACTAAGCCATAAATCTAAGCAGTCAGGCTGTAAACCTAAGAAGGTAAGGAATCGGCTTATGTGTGGGCCACAGTTCTATTTAACCAACAATATCAATTTGCTACACAGTGTTTTACCAAGGGTATGATTCTTTTATGGCATTCATTGGCATCAGTTTTTGGACCCAAGGGCAGATTTGGCCTTAATTCATGGGCTAAACTTTTCTAGTAAATGCCCTTTTAGAGACCCAAATTCCTCTACTGCCATGCACAATCTCCCTTCACTTGTCCTTGTAAATCCATGGAGTGATGGTATGAACTACAAGTGAGGTCCAAGGCCTTATACAGAAATTATGTGAACACATCGCTGTTTGCTCTGATCACCCTGGCAATCAAAGAATGTTTTACTTTTTAAGGCTTTGCTGGAAAACATAGTCAGGTAAGATATGTAACAAACTCTTAGATTGAAAGGATCACACAATAGAATGGATGAAACCCTATGCATTTATCCTCTAAAATGAAAATAGTTAAATATGTCATTATGCATTGTATAATGCTGGTTGGAAATAACTAAGATTGTCAGCAACTGAAAAAGGGCTTATATTTAAACAAGCCGCAAATAGAAACCTTCACAAGTCAATCAGTGGGCAGCATTCCTTTGTGGCAGCCCACAGTTTAATGGCACAATAGATGGCACATTTGTCTTCATGGAAAGAATGAAAGCTATTTATTAAAGAATAAAATATGAGCAGGCAAAATATAGATGGCTGTGCAACAGGAAAGGGCCAAAAAAGAGTTTGTGTTTTTATTACACAAAATGGATACAATCTATCTAATAAAAACCACTCTATTTGACTCCAGCAGATTTGCTCACCAAGAATATTGTTTTTCTCTTTCAGCAATGGGTAGAAGGCCTGAGATCAATCATACACAACTTCAGGGCCAACAATGTCAGTCCAATGACGTGCCTCAAGAAACAGTGAGTGTTGTTTGCATTACTCTTTCTGCTTGGCAGTTATCAAACAAATGGTCAGATGGAGAGATGAAGGCTGGGTGGTTCCTTCCTCCTCAGGCAAATTCCTACTTGCCTTTCCCTCCATGCTCCTGACCTTGGAGTTGGCCGATACACATTGGTATGCTTCATACCACCTAGAAGGGTATGCATGATAAACCCACAGCCCAAAACCTATATGAAAAGAATAGTTGATGGCCAAAGGACACTGGAACCTCAGTCACTCTGTATCCTCTCAGTTGTGGGTACTGGCTTTTGTGTCCCCAGACTGAGTTTTCTGACAGATAGCTCTGCCCATGTCTGGGGCCATCGCTGAGTGCTGGGATAATTCAATCCTCTGCTGCATAAAACAGAAATGAGGAGTGTGGCCAAGAGAAGCACTTGCCAACGCACCCATGCTAGGGTGAAAAAGAAGCCTCAGCTCCGAGTGCTGTGCTCCCTGTTTAGCACACAATCAGGAATTCAAAGATACCTCTGAATTTTTTTCTGTAGGATTCAGTCATTTAAAGATTTGATCAAGGATCCAATGGTGATTTCCGAATTTATTGTTTCCATGAAAGAAGGAATTACTCCAGCTTACAGTATCTGAAATCCAGAGGAGTACTACAGTGGTAGATTTAAACCCTACCCAAGTTAACCTTTCAAGGTGACATGAAAATCAGCCACAAAGGAATCCTAGCCAAAGTCAAATGTCAGCCAGTTTGAAAAGCAGTGATCCATGAAGGTGGGGGCCATCTGCCTTCACAGGGCCATTGGCAGGCAGCTGTGAGGTGCCAAGAGTAACCATGTGGAGAAATTGCAGGGATAAGCCTGCATCTCTCAAAATTATGCCCGAGCACCAAGAGTGTGA
Source organism: Rhinopithecus roxellana (assembly GCF_007565055.1). Lineage (NCBI taxonomy): Eukaryota > Metazoa > Chordata > Mammalia > Primates > Cercopithecidae > Rhinopithecus > Rhinopithecus roxellana. The sequence continues at coordinate 94,170,428 of NC_044561.1, read as the reverse complement.
TTCATCATACTCACTTGGCAATGGGCCAAGAGGTTAGTCCTAAAGGTCCTGTCATGTCTTATCTTCTGGTCATTGTGGCAGGTGCTTACAGGTATGGTCTCTAGGCTATAAATCCGAGCTTCACCATGGCAAATTCTTAGACTTGTTCCTCACTGTCCCCATCAAAATTACCATGCAGAGGAAATTGGAAAGTATTCTTTATTCAGTACTACTTATCTTAATTGTTATGGTACCCCTCCAGTTTTCTTTCATCCTCCTAGTGGAGGAAAGTTATTTCGTCTTATCTATTTCTATTTGTTGTGCAGCTGCTTCTCCTTTTCCTCTGCAGTTGCCCTGGCATGTGTTTTTAAAGAGAAACCCAGTGGATATTCTGATGTTATGACTTCAGGCACTGATAGTCCTAAAAGGTCAAAAACTTTTAGAAGGCTTACTTATACCTGAGTGACACAAATATCTGTAGCTGACATGAGATCTGGCAATATCCTACCCAGATCCCTTTATGAAGCTGGTGTTCACCCAGCCATCATCTGCCATGGGGATGGGCTCACCAAGGGCTCAGACCTGTCCACTTCTTCAGAGCATTGCCCTCTGCTGAAGGGGAGCTCCCATTCCTGGAAGATTATACTCTTCCCTCCTCTGGCAGGAAGTCCACAGCCAATGATGAGCTGCAATGGGGTACAGTAGGCCATCCCTCTTGCTGCCGAGTCTGGCACAAATCACATGAGAGTTCACTCACAGTCTCATGTGAGTTCAAGCTAAATCAAACTCCATCTGAGACCACAACTTTGCTTAACTCTTTTTTCTGCCCAATCTTCTTCACTCACTCCCTTCATCCCTAAAACATCCCCTTATTAAAGTAGTTAGTGGTGCGTCTGTGAAACTTAAGACAGAAACTTTACCACATCATCATGTTCCGCAGATTGTTAGCACATTTTGATTGGAAACAGTGAGAATGGGAGTCATTAGCCAAGAAGAGTCCTAGCTCCAAAGTACAGATAAAAGTTCTGAGTCTCCTGAAAGCCTGGGGAAAGCAAGGAATTGTTCACCATCAATTTGAGTTGATGAACTAGTCTTACCACTGGAAATTAAGGAAGCACCCATGTGATCAGTACTTGGCAGCACTAGAAGCTGGGAGTGATGAGTCCTCATGAGTCCTCAAGACAAGGCTGGCTGGTGTCACCGTGCAGTTGCATTTCCCACCACTTTAATATATTATTACAGAGCAATAGTTGAGCAGACCAATCGCAAATAAGTACCAATGATGTGTTTTGCTCATTGCAAGCATGCAGTCATCTCATTTAGCTAGGGTTGCCAGATAAAATAGAGGACACTTAGTTAAATATGAAATTTAGATAAGAAACAAATAATATTTTAGTATAAATATATCCTATGGAATATTTGGAATATACTTACAGTAAAAAAAAAAAAAAAAAAAAAAAAAAAAACCTGTTGTTTTTCTGAAATTCAAGTTTAACTGAGAGCTCTGTATATTTATGTGCTAAATCTGACGACCCTAAATTCATCTCATAGTACATAATTGTCTGATTTTCAGAACCAATGTTCTTGATTTGAATGAACTTTGTTTTAAAGTTTGTAACAGAATTGAAGCTGTTCACCCTAAGAAACATTAAGGCAGTGTTATTGCTCTTATTTTGCAGCTGGATGAAATTGGCATTTATGACCAACACAAATGGTAAAATTCCAGTTAGGAGGTAAGTAATCATTCCTATCTGCTGTCCATGCCCTGGGTCAACCCTTGTGATCCCAAACCAAAGAGAGAACCCTTCACCAGTATTTGTGTGTTAAATGCTTTAAAGATATTTCTGGAATCTTAGTTTCAATTGCTTTGACAAATGCTATATTCAGTTGGTAAAAATTATTTACGAAAGTAAAGCTGCATTTTTTTTTGGTCAAAATAGGTGGCAAAAGAGGTACTTTGACAACTTAAAAAACATCAGAAAATGTAGCACTGTTTTTTTTTGTTTTGTTTTGTTTTGTTTTTGAGACAGAGTCTCTCTCTGTTGCCCAGGCTGGAGTGCAGTGGCGGGATCTCTGCTCACTGCAAGCTCCGCCTCCGGGTTCACGCCATTCTCCTGCCTCAGCCTCCTGAGTAGCTGGAACTACAGGCACCTGCCATCACACTTGGCTAATTGTTTTTGTATTTTTAGTAGAGGCGAGGTTTCACCATGTTAGCCAGGATGGTCTTGATCTCCTGACCTCATGATCCACCCGCCTCTGCCTCCCAAAGTGCTGGGATTACTGGCGTGAGCCACCGCGCCCGGCCAGCACTGTTTTTTAAAATCTGCAAATAAGTGGGTTTTTAGGATTTATGTTTCTTTTGCTTATTTGCCCTGAGCAACTGTTAGCTAAACTTAAAGAAGAGTATATTGTGCACCTACTGTGGAAGGGTGTGGACCGTGTCTTGAGAATTGTGATGCCTCTGAACAGAGCATTTTCTTTTTTTTTTTTTTTTTTTTTTTTTTATTATACTTTAAGTTCTAGGGTACATGTGCATAACGTGCAGGTTTGTTACATATGTATACTTATGCCATGTTGGTGTGCTGCACCCATCAACTCGTCAGCACCCATCAATTCATCATTTATATCATGTATAACTCCCCAGTGCAATCCCTCCCTCCTCCCCCCTCCCCATGATAGGCCCCAGTGTGTGATGTTCCCCTTCCCGAGTCCAAGTGATCTCATTTGAACAGAGCATTTTCATTCTGGGCTTTGCTGCTCATCTGGTGCTCAGGGTAGATAGGGCTCCTCCTCTGGCTTCATGCTGCCTACTCTCTACGTGTACTGTAACTAACACCACATACTCTGTGGAGCTGTCCTTTCCACTTTTGCCCTGACGCAGGTAACAATGACAAAGAATAAAAAGGCTTGGGGCTGGGTGCAGTGGCTTACGCCTGTAATCCCAGCACTTTGGGAGGCCAAGGCGGGTGGATCACGAGGTCAGGAGATCAAGACCATCCCAGCTAACATAGTGAAACCCGTCTCTACTAAAAATACAAAAAAAAAAAAAAAAAAAAATTAGCCGGGTGTGGTGGTGGGCGCCTATACTCCCAGCTACTTGAGAGGCTGAGGCAGGAGAAGGGCGTGGACCCAGGAGGCAGAGTTTGCAGTGAGCCGAGATCCCACCACTGCACTCCACCCTGGGCCACAGAGCAAGACTCCATCTCAATAAATAAATAAATAAATAAATAAACAAACAAACAAACAAAAAGGCTTGGGTGGAAACGAGAATAAAGAAAACATGGACAGGATACGTCCTCCACATGTGTTCTTTGATACTTAGGTAGACAGATTTCACCCTCTGAGGATTCCCCATGCATCCCTCTTTTCTGCTTCTCACGTCCTTCCAGGGGTTAGGGTTTACACATGGTCTCTGGGTGCAGTTGGAAACTCTTTCCACAGTGGTGATGGAAATTCTTTACCAAACTCTCTAGTACCTTTTTGGTTGGTGTTTGTTTTAAGCATTCATGGAAATTCCAGAAGCTGGGCTGGGTCCCAGGGCATCTGCTGTTCACATGAAGACAGACGTGTATCTGGATTCATGAACCTAAGCCCATGACCAGAATCAAACATGCGTTCCCCAGATACCAACTCTATCTTCCAGGATTCTCCAGACTCAGGTTTATGTTCACTTCTCTGGACACCACTTTAACAAATAAGCAAATCGACAAATAGTAACAAACAAAACCCGGAACTACTGGATGGAATCATGTCTTAGAATTGATCTTTCTTTCAGAGATGACTAGGTCACCGAGTGCACAGCATCTGTGTGGATGCACTGAGCAGTGGCATGTGCTGGTGGCTCCTGGCCATTTCTGACTCTCCTTTCCCACCTTCCCTGCTCAGCTGTTTCATTCTGCTCTGCAGCTTCCATTCTGCATCCCTGTGAGACTATCTCCATACTCCCTTGACATTACTCTTTTCATATTTAACAGAATTGTCCCAGAAGTCGTCGTTTTTCTCAATCTTGTGTATTAAACAATCACGACCTAAAGTATCCATGTGACCACTTAAATATTGAGAAAATGTAAAGTATAGAAGTCATGAAGAAGACCTTGGATAATATATTTTTTTAATTTAACCCTTTATTGAGGGCTTACTGAGTCACAGACCTCATGCATTTGTTGTGGTCTTTCCAAATCTATCTGTAGGATTCTCTGCTTTTATTTCATAACTTGCTAGCAAGTCAACTTTTTGTCTACTTTAGAAGTTTGAAAAAAGCCCTGTTAGCAGCCTTGACTGATGGCTGTTGGCAGATACTTTATGCTTATCCTTATTTAAAATCCTTTGCTCAGTTGAGCAATAGCAGAACAATTATTTTAATGTGTCCCAGTACCCTACGGCTATTGCATTTTTATTTAAAATCAGAGAGCACAAAGCAGTGTGAAGAATAGAAATGTAGGCTGGGTGTGTTTTTACATGCCTTACTATCCTGCTTTTTCTTCCAAGATAAGGTTCAGGAAATGGGCAAAGTAGAGACACATAGATTGTGATCAAAGCGCTTCTAACCAGCAGTCTTGGTTTCATTTGTATGTATCCTAAGAATCAAGTGATTGTCATACAAGCTTTGAAGTCATTTCTGATTCCATTGATTTTTATCTAACATGTTCACATACAAAATTATTACCACCTTTTTGTAGAAATAGCTTAGATATTTTGGTGTCTTCTTTAGCTCTCTTTGACATGGACTCTGTGGTACTTGCCAGTATTAACAGGTGTTTGACACAAGACAGCTGTGATTTGGGGGCAGTTTGTTAGAGTTAATGGAGAATTGATACCATGCCAAAAAAAAAAATCAGATAACTCTATTGGTGAATGAGCTGCCAAGAGTTAGGTGGAAATTGTTGTGAATGTTTTAATGGATATGAAGAGTAAATACTATAAAAATGTTATTTCTTCACTATCATTCTGAAGTTTTTAAAATGGAAACTATTAGTGTACTGTCCATAATATTAAAAAGGATCTGGCTTCATAGTGATTACATAGCTTGGGAAGGGTTCCTGCTGTTTAGCATTAAACCAAAATTTAATATCCAGGAAGTTGCAGGAATAACACATGAAGAAAATCTCCCTCTTCTCTTGTCTTGCTGTGTACATAACCCATACAGTCTGCCTTTCTCTCAAATTCACAAATTCACACTCAGTTTATCCTCCCACTCAGACCAAAGTTTTGGAAATAACACTTCTGTTTTGCCACCTTCCCTCCTCCCTCATAACCTGGAGTGGACACCAATGACTAGAAAATTGGGAAATAAGTAGCCAGACATTAGTTGTGGGCAGGGACTGGAAGAGATCCCAAACAAGATGGCTGTGTTAAAGAAGGCTGAGAATCGCAAGTGCAGTCTTGGAAGCACTCCTATATAATCAGCCCATCCATATCCTGAAGGCCCAGCAGCGCATGAAGAAGATACGATTCTGCTGGGGCAGTTGCCCCATCTTTCACAGAAGAGTTCTCTGTAAATTTCAGAACGTGGTGTTAAAACCATTGTGTAGATTGCAGACCCTGTGCCAGCTAGCAAAGAGTGGGACTCCCTTAGTTTATAGGATTGCTGCTGTTTTAGCCACTTGCAAAGTACCCTGGAATAGAATTTAACCAGGACTCTAATAGGACCGGACACAACTCAGGGGTGTTTGCTTTTGTAGCATTTCTTTTGGGGAATGGGCGGTGGTTTATTTTGATTCAACAAAAACTCATTGAGTACCAGTTAGCTATGAGGCACTAAGCTTATGTGTACATGGGGCTCTCTAGAGATTTGAGTAAATCACATTCCCTTTGTAAATACTCTATGTTCCCATGAAACACAGCCACGATATTATCTCCCCTCTTTCCCTGCTCCATCTCCCTTCCCCTTGAGACATTCTTCTACTTTCTATTTTTTGGCATCTGGCCAAACCCTAGCCAAAGATCAATTCCTGT